>NC_134535.1:103340493-103950076 GCF_050624435.1 Tenrec ecaudatus
GGCAGGCACCATGATTGGGAAATACGTAACAAATCTGAGCGCACAAGACATTAATACCCTCCTCCTTCACAAAGCTGCCTCTGGAGATTGGCGAAGCTTGAGAACCACAACAGAGCCGAAAAAACTTCAGAAGAAATAAACATCAACTCTGTTAGAAAACACCTATCCACCGCTCTGAAAGTTGAGTTAGGGAAACACAGCCTGAGTTTTTGCTGACTTTGTTTTATGGCACAGATTCACGCTACATGGGGATCTACTCCAGCTAAAGGGCCAGCAATTTGCCCACCCGCCTGGAGGCCAGAGATACCCTATGCAGGAGTTGACCCCGGAGCTTTCACTCTCCATGTCACAGGTCAGGCTGATGTCCATCCTGAAGCCAGACACCAACAATGGCACTGACAATCTGAGGAAACGCCGAAGCTACTCATTTACTGCTATGGTTCCACTTCTTTCCAGTGGCTCTTCCCCCAAAAAATGTAGACAAAGAAGACATTCTCCACTTTGGGGCACGTGAGTTATTTTGAACAATTACACTGACTACATAACATGTGACCCACCTGGACTCTAGACACATCAAGTTATAGGGGAGAGAGGAAGTCATGAAGTTCTCAGCTGGATTTCTGTGAGGTCTCTCTCATAAGTAAGTGCAGCTGCTGTGTATTGGGCAGGAGAGAGATGATGCTGTCTGCTTCCATAAAGATAGCCTCCTAGGGAATCTTGTGGACAGTTCCACTCTACCTGGGGTCTCCAGGCGTCAGGACCCACGGGGGCAGCGGGCAGCCCGTATTGGGAGTCACTGGGTGGTACAATGGTTCGTGTGCTCTCGACTAAAGGAAAAGTTGGAGATATCTTTGAAGAAAGACCTAGTGATGTCAGGGAAGACAGCCCCTAACAGATCATCACAGGTCCGGTAGGCACAATTGTACAGCGATACTAAGGAAAGATTATAGTAAAGTCATCGAGAGCATGAGAGATAGAAGAGAGATTGAAATAATGGAGTCAGACACATTTCATGGTAACATGCTCACCTCAGCCTCACTTAGTGGTTCACATGGAGATGTGGAAGGTGGGAATTGGGAATTGCAAGAGCAAGCTGGGGAGAGGACAGGGGAGAGAGAGGGCAAGGGGTAAGGGAACAGGGGAGTGAGGTGGGGGTGTAGGAAAGGGGAGCACAGTGCTTTATTGCTAACCAAGGCTTATATCTCTTTAGGAGGCAAACAAGCCCCTAAATTAATTACAGGTAAAGACACAGGTCACAGGAAGGGATTGTGCTATAGGTACTACAGTAATGAGAGGGGGACAACCTAGGGGTATCCACTCAATAGGAAAGGGAGGTATTGGGGATACACATGTGACAAGATGGGAAGATCCTAGATTCAGGGAGGCAGCTTAATTTTGGAATGTCACTGAGTTTGAGCAGGTTTGACCTATTCTCTGGCTCACTATTGAAACCATTATCAATAGGGTGTGAACCCCACCTAAGGGGACCAGACTGATGGTAGTAAGCCTTTAGGGAGAAGTAGCCCATTGTCCATAACAGCAGAGAGGGGGGCCCTACCTGTGTTGGTCTGGCAAGTGACTACCTTCAGGGAGGATGGCGCTAAGCATCTGACCTCCCACCAAGTGCTGGCAAATAGCCTCTAATGTTTGTATATCTTTGGGGGAGACAAAGCTGGGAAAACATCTCTTTATAATCCCATATAGTGAGTCAATCCTGAGTAATCCATCACTAAAAACCTTATGGAGAAGAATTCTATGCTGAAGTACATGGGATTCCCCCAGTCAGAATCAATTCAATAGTAACTGTCTTGTTTGGGGTTTTTTAATCATGTATCGAGAGTCTACCATTCTAAAGCTAATGTGATATGCTACAGACTTTTTTTATTTCAATCTTACTAAAAATCCAATGAGGTCCCCAGTGTTATCACAACCATGATGAGAAAGCTGAAGTCATTCACTAGTTTAATAGTGAGGCTGGTTTTTACAGCTTGTCCAGCTGCTCTCGCACTAGACAAGGGTCTCTGGGTCTGGCATTCTCGATCCTCCACTATACAGTGCCAAGGCATGGCACTGAGCGGGCATTTAGAGGACTGACCGTGTGCAGGGCTAGCTTACCCAGAAGGCACCCGTGAGCACAATCAGCCCAGGGCCTATGGTGCATCTAGGAGCACACCAAAATGTCCTATTAGTAATTCCCGCTAAAAGCAGGAAGGGAAACATTATCTGAATAATAATGAGTACATGAGGGAGCATGAAGAAGTTTGTGGGGGGGGGGAGAAATCATAATGTTTTCATTCTACTTTCCCAACTCTTTGAAGCTACTTATATATAATGAATGAAAGACATGACGTTCTTCTCCCACGAAGACTTACCATCTCAGAAACCCACGTGCTCTATATCCTCTGTTCTCCTCTGTCCTATAGGGTCGCTAGGAGTCAGCATCAACTTGATGGCACTGAGTTTGTGTATAATGCATGCAACTTGGACTGGATTATATAACATATCGATACAATGTTTACTTATTTTGCCATATTTTTCTGAAAGAAGGGGCCCACAAAGGCAAAAGTGCTCAGTGCCCCACAGCTGTCACAATGCAGCTTATGTTAAGCAGACATTGTAGATAGCTTTCTGTGGACACCAGACCACGACCACGTGGGAAAAGTGCAGAACTTGGCTCTTTCAAGTAAGATTCCCCTGCTTAACAGAAACGTGCTCCAAGCTAAGACCTCAATTGATTGACTGCTCATAGCAGATCTCACATGAAGATGATTATATTGAATTAGATCTGATCATGGGGATCACCAAGTCTTAACTCCCAAACCAATGAGAATACTGGTCCAGCCAACTTGACACAAAACCTTAACTATCACAACTGATAACATTTGGGTTTAGTCTGGAGAATTGCTGTGTTAGACCATGTTGCCTAGAGAAACAAATCCAGGGACACTCATGTACGTATAAGAAAGTTTTATATCAAAGAGTAATTGTATATTAAGAAAACATCCCAGCTCAGTTCAGATCAAATCCATAAGTCCAATATTAGCCCATAAGTCCAATATTAGTCCACAATTCCTCTTCAGGCTTATGCAGTCACATGTAACGATGCCAAATGCAGGAAGATCACAGGCCTCTGGGTGCAGTCCTGTGGGTCCAGTGGCGGCGCACCCTCTCCAGGGCTCGGCTGCCATCAGTGCGGCTCCATATGGCTTGTCAATAAGAAGGTGAAGCAGAGAGAGTGTATATGACTTGCTTCCAGGGAGAGAGGAAGTTCCCAGAATTCTCATGATTAGGCCATGCCCACAAGGAGGCATCATCAGGTTGGGGTGTGATTGACAGGCTAAACTCCGCCCCCCTTCATTCTTTTATCAAGTTGACATGAAATTGTGTAACTATTAGGTACATTCTAGGTTGGACTGTCAGTCAAGATGCCCTGCCCGCTCTCTGTAGTGGGCATGTGACAATGGCTAGGCAGTTAGGATGTCCAATTCCTGAATTTCCATCTTGAGCTGACAGTACCAGGCACACAGTTCGGTGGTTGATTCATTCAATCTGTAGAGCCCTGAAGAGACTATGCTTACCTCCCCAAGTGCTGGAACAGCTGCAGTTCCTTGCTCTCTTATTTCCATTTAAATGATGGCTTAAATCATGGTCTTTTCAGTAAATTACTCTTACTTTTTTAAAAAATTAGCTAAAGTGAGGTTCTGTTGCTTGAAAAGAATCCTTACTTATGGGTAACCTCCCAGATACTGTTGGGTGGCAGAAACGAACCTGTGTGTGACACTCAGCAGTGATGACACCAAATTCCTAGACACCGTTGATTGACATAAGGGCCTACAAGCTCATGATGCATCCAGCTGAGGAAGGTCACATTTGCAATCAGAAGCAGAAATCAGAGTGTGAAGAGCAGTATTAAAAAGTATATACGAAGGATTCATCTATGGAAGGTGCCTTCGTCTCCTCGAGCTGCTGTAACATGCACGGCTTGAAACAATGGAAATGGACCCTGAACTTTGGGAGCGGTCAGAGCCATGCTGACCATACTCTAGGGCAGTGTTTCCCAAAGCGGTGATCCTGGCCCCTGGGGAGGGTGCTGGCCTGATCCATATACCTACATCTGAGCCTGGATGGTGAGCTGGAGTACAAGAGTTTAAATTGCCAAGGGGGCATGGAGTCATCTGTTTTCCCTTAAAAATAAAGATGGCAAGTCCGTTAAGTTTGGACACCTGTGCGTTGGAGGAAGCGCCTTCTCTTCTCTCCCAGCTTCTGGTAGCCTGTGTTCCCTGTCTGTGTCAGCCTAACTCCAACCTCTGCCTCTGTCTGCGCGAGGCCTTCTTCCTTCTGTGTGTGTCTCTTCTCCCAGTTTTATAAGGACTCCAGTTCTATTGGGTTAGAATCTACAAAGACGATGTCCAACTAAATTCACATTCATAGGTACTGAGGTTAGGACTTGAATATGACTTTTTCTGGGGCAGGGACAGTATTCAACCCATAGCACTGTTCTTTTTTTCAATAAAGTTTTATTGGCACTTAATCCACACAGCACATAATTCAATAGTTCAATCATAGCCTATCAAGAATTGTTGTATCATTAAACATGGTCTTTGAGCTGGATGATACAGTAATATTGCGTTGTGGGATGGAGGCTGGAGAGAGATTCAATTCACTTTATGCAACGTCCTTCCCGATGAATGGCATCATGCAGGAAATAGCAAATCTAAGGTTTTGAAATGCGTTTTAGTATCTCCTTCCCTTTGAAAACAGCATTGCCTCAATGCAGTATTTGTTACTTTTACAAAATAGGCCAGCAGGCAAGTACATACCTATGCACCCGATTATATGAGGAAAAAACCACCTCCAAAAGTAATTTAAAAAAATTGTTTTAAACACCTCCAGCCACAAACGACTTGCATTACAGTACCTTTTGCTAGATGTCCTACCTCTCATTTCTTCTTCCACCAGCGCCAGCTTCAAATCTGCCAGGGCTGGAAGAGACAGGCCACTGTGTGAGCTCTGCTCTCTGGACCCTCTGTACTTCAAGGAGGCCTCCGAGGGCTCCCGGGGCATCACCACAGAATGAGTATCAGCTGGTCCTCCGCCACTGACCACACATACTTTATGGCAACAGCATGGATCCCCCTTACTTTTCTCCTCATTCTTTCTTGTGTTCAGGTTCTGGAAACTCTATCTATGGGACTCCACTCACATGTTCTAGGAGGAAGATTGGTGTGAGTAACAAGAACATCATCACTCAAACCCTACTGCTGATTTGACTGGCCAGGAAATAATAGCATGCGGGGGCCCAGCTCCCAGCTCATTGCCGAGCTTCTGGACGCCTTGGCGTTATCATGACTGCTGTTGGTGGCCAGTCGGTGGCTGGAAAATCTTCCACCTGCCCAGTGGGTTATGTACGTGGGTAGGAGAGGACAGTGTACCACTTTCCTAAAATCATTTGCTTATCACACACAAAAAACATTACTTTGTTTCAAAGAGCAACTTCAAGGGGTGGATACACCTTGAGAGCCTCCACATTCCACAAACAAGTTAAGAAGCTGTTGTGTACAAAGCTCTGCTGAATGCCCTTACTTTTAGGGTGGTCAAAGAATAAATAAAGCGTCCTCCCTACCATAAAGGAAACCGCAGTCTGGCACAGAAAGAAGACAGCCACAAACTATCACGCAGGATAGCAGTGTGTGCCTGAGAGGGCACGGTGGGGACAGTGGGGTGCACTGACAAGAGCCCAGTGCACCCATGCACACCACTGCCCATCTGTCGGGGGCGTGACGAAGCTAAGCTGGCTTCAGCGGAGCTTCCACACTAAGGTAGAGCCGAAGGGAAGTTGGCCTCCTTCTCAAAGTCAACTAATGAACCGCTGTGATCACAGGAATCTGGCCCTGCTGGTTTTCCCGGGGGTGGGGGTGGGGGTGGGGGTGGGGGGGGCTGCCATCGGGAAGGGGCCAACTCAACAGCAGGAACGTGAGAAACAAGTGAAACCTTATCAAGAAGACTGACCTTCCATACCACCTGGAATCAACCAAGTAGCTTACTTACCAAGATTAACAGTTCCTAATCGAGCCCAGCCTCCAGCCCCTGAGACTATGGCCCTAACACATGCTCTTAACCTGGAATTGAAGTCACTCAGAGGTCAATGCTCAGTCAATAAGCACGGTGTGCCCCTTTAAACCATGGACCATAGGAGACGAACCGGTCAGCATTTCCACAAAAGCAAGATGAGAAGGCAGGAAGGCTGGCGGATGGAAATGGACATTGTCGGTCACAGAACTAGCTCCAACTAAGATCTCCAAAGCAGGCTAGCTTCGAGACTGGCTCCTGACGAGGAGCACCAACCCAAAGCTTGTGCGTCATGAGCGGTCAGTTTCAGCCAGCCCCCTAACTTGTGAGACGTGCCTTCAAGTTTTCCAGTCCAGGTCCCACAACCTGGTGAACACCTTCCCCTGACTTCCCCTGCTGAACTGAGGACTCTGTCGAGGATTCCTCCCTTATTGCCGCAGGGGTAATAAACTTCGCTTTGCTTCCACAGGTTTTTCAGAGGGCCTTTCGTGGGATCAGCTGGCATCCTCCTCCTTCAGGTAAACAGAGCCCCATTATCTGGGCTGACCCCATCCCACGCAGCTGTGCGGGCGCTTTCCTTCTGTCGCTCTGGCCACAGGTATTAAGACGCGTGCTCTGGGCTGCTTCAAGGTCTTCAGAAAGACTTTGGGGCTTGGGTGCTTTGTTGCAACTATTTAAAGCTGGAACGTGGAACTAGTTAAATCAAGGTGCGGGATGGAGTGGGAAAAGAAGGGTTCTCCCACTATCCTCACCTGGGAAGCACAGCAACTGGTTCCACTGAGGGATTTGGGGAGTGAGGCCATATGCCAACCCGCTTTGGAGGAGAGTGGTAAACATGCCAGAATGGCCGGTTTTGTTAGCTACTTCCTAACGGCACCAGTAAGGTGTGTTAAGCAAGGCATCCACTTCCAGCCAAGCTGGCTAGTTTGGAAGCATGAAAGAAACAGCCAACGGTTTGGTCATAAAAATGGCTCACACTCCTCGCATGCCAACAGAGCGCCGGGGGCCTGCCATTCTGAATGCTTTACGTGGATCTTCTTTCTCATTCCATTTCCACAATGAACCCCACAGGAGGGATTCTATCATTATTCCTACTTTACACGCAAGGAAACCGGGGCACCGCGAGCTTAACTAGCCTGACTGGCTGAACGGCTAAGACACAGCAGAAGTGAGAAGCAAAGCCAGACAGCCTTGCTCCACTCCAGCTTTTAACCCTTCTGCCTGCAGGGAGGCGGCTGCGAAGGGTCATGTGCCTGGCTTTTTACTTCAATCACATGTGCAGGAAGGAGCAGTTGGGGAACCATAATGTAACCTTCAGGAAGGCAAAGAAATAAGTGGAGCATTTAAGCTCTTCCCTCCAGCCAGAGAGAGCTGTCATTTGTAGCGGGCCAGCACTTACTGGCGTGCAGTCAGGCCAGGGCAAAGTCTCTGCT
This sequence comes from Tenrec ecaudatus, assembly GCF_050624435.1. Taxonomy (NCBI): domain Eukaryota; kingdom Metazoa; phylum Chordata; class Mammalia; order Afrosoricida; family Tenrecidae; genus Tenrec; species Tenrec ecaudatus. The sequence continues at coordinate 103,347,996 of NC_134535.1, forward strand.
GCTGCAGGTTTCTCTGACACACCTGGTACAAGCAGTCACAAGTTCAGGATGAAAGAATTGTGCAAACACAAGCCACAAAGTTGAATTCTAAATGCAAGGAACTGAGCACCATGGGTCTGGGCCGTTAACCCCTAGAGTTGACAGAAGTCGAACTGATGAGTCCCCCAACTGGGTTTTAAAGAGCTTGTGACGCAAACAGCACTCAGAAGAGGGGCTGACGCAGTGAGGGTGGTGCTCGGTGGTGGACTCTGGAAACTGCTGCTCCTGCACCATGGAGTCCTGGGTGTGTAGGAAGCAGATAAGTTATTCATTTATTTGTAGATGCTCAGAACTGACAAAGCCATGGACCTTGCAGAGAGAAACATCCCCCATCACCAGTCGGGTTGGGAATCTGTAAGTCATGCTACCGCCTTCGGAGGCAGTAGCTGGATCTGATGGGGGGGGGGGTGTGGGGGGCGAGGGGGGGTAGACAGGTGGGTATGCTATGCAAGGGTAAATCTTAAAACATCATTGCAAAACCATAGAAACTTTTGTTAAGCAAAAATGCCAATGTGTGAGGCTATCATTTCCTGCCATCTCCTCCCTCCTGGTCCCCCCATCTGAGATGGCATTTTCCTTGTCTGGTCCTCTCTAGCTTTCCCTGCACTCTTCGATTCACATGTTGCAACAGCTGCATGGCCACCCTCAAGGGGTTCAAATCACGTTTCTCTTCAATGTCCTTTTTAAGTTTGGGGAACAAAGGGAAGGGGAACGGGGTGAGAGCAGGACTACAGGTGCACGGGAGAAGGTTCCTCAAGGAAATTCTCATAGGACAGCCCCCGCGGCCCTGGAGAAAGACGAGCGCACTGTCGTGAAGGGGAAATCCTCAGGGCTACTTGCCTGCCTTTCCTCACCAAGGCAGTTTGTCATTTCCTTCAAACTTCCACCTAAGAAGCTCATGAGCATTTGTGAACCCTTAGAGGAAATCTATCAAGATTGTTCCTCCCAAGTCTCCCCAGAAAGCAGCTTAAGCTTCGGAACTGAACTCTCCGCCTTGCATTGAACAAGCCCAGCAGGTCCCCTTGAAAGCCGCTGCTTTGGCTGCACCTTTCCTAGAAGGCACCCTGCTGAGACAAGTGTAACCCAGAGAGAATTTATCCGCGGCCACCCACTGAGTACGAGGCATGTAGAGATGTAGTTCATTACTATGGTCCTGCTGGCCAATCCTTACGGGAGGTGTACCTTCTGGTCTCTCTGCCCGTGGCTGTAATTCCATTTTGGAGAGAGGTCTCTGCTAATAGACGGGATGAAGTCTACAACTCAGCGGAGGGTCTGAGCCAGGCCGTCGCCCTTTGCTTCCTGAGGGGCATGGTGTGCGGAAAGACACAATGATCTCCCATCCAAGCCGTTCCTCTGTGCAGAAGAGCCATCCCGGGAGCAGAGGGAGCGATGAGCATGAGAAGGAAATGTGCTGATGTTGACTGTGGGGGTGACGGCACAACTCTTAATATGACTGAACAGTTAGATTGTGTGATGTCTGAAGGATATGCCAATCAAACTAAAAAATAAAAAGATGACGCAGAGGGAGGAAATCCCAGGAGCACTGAAGAGTCACCAGTAGAGCACATTAAAGATGTCTGAAGTGGCGTCACCAAGGTCAGAGGCTGCAGGATGAGGCCATGAGACAGAGCAAAGGAGCCAGGCCAAGCTCGGGGTCAAGGCAAGGACACAAGGAGACAGAAGAGAGGAGCGGCTCTGAGACTATGAGACCGAAGCAGAGCAACAAGGAGCGCCTGGGTCCAGGGAAGTAGACACCAGGAGCACATGGCCGAGTGGCTGAAGACTGAAGCGCCTCGGCGACGGGCTGGGGAGAGGAGTTGCTATGGACCAATGGCTGTCTCCTTACCGTTCACGGATTCTGAATTCTGGTGACCTGGTACCTTCCCTTATAAAACCACCGGACTTGTGAGCTCAATCTGCGAGTCTGAGTGGCCACTGCCACAGATTAATGAGTCCAGCAGAAAAGTGGAGGATGGGAGCATGCCTGACCACTGCTTTGTGGCAAGAGGGAAGCCAGAGGAGGTCAGCTGTGACTCCCCCCCGAGCCTCTGTCCCACGTCTCAGTGTAGTGTGCTTGGAATAACCACATGCATGTACAAATTGGAAGCCTCGCGGCAATACCTGTTGACTTACCCTAGCGTTTTTGAGTTCCCATGGGGTTGTTGTGCAAATGGCTGGCAAGTTCATCAGTCAACCAACAAGTAGAGATTGTATTGAGTTCACACAGAGGTGCCATGGAAGAAAGACCTGGCTAACTGTTTCTGGAAAAAAAATCATCCATTGAAGATCCCATAGAGTACACTTCTCTTCTGGCACATAGCAGGTAGCCATGACTCAGAATTGACTCAAAGGCAACATGTGATAGTGGCTTTAGTAAAATGCTTAAAATTACATGGATGCAATCATGTGTGCATACATGTTTTCACACACGGAACATCCAGAAGATGGGACATTTAATATAACGGACATGTCCATCCACACACACGCCCAGCTTCCCAGTCTGCTAATTTTGACCAACACAGCAGGGCAACAAGGAGCTGTGTGTTTTCAGTTTTCCTGGAGTGGAGAGATCACCAAAGAAAACCACAGGTAAAGTTTCAAAATATGGGAAAAAATGGGGGGGGGGGGGCGCTGGGAGGAGGGAATACAATTGCTAAACTCTGGCGTTTAGACTTCTCGTATTAAATATTATAAAGGCTCTGAGATAACCTGAGTGGGATAAAGAAACACACAGGATGTTGAACATTCGAAACCTCTGCTATAAATCCTAACCAGTCCTGCCACCACATCTATACCTCTCAGATCCTCCTTCTGCAAACCCTAACACTCTCGTTACCTGAGGGGCCTTTCCAACAAGGTCACTGTTCACTGGTTGGCACGTGGTCGTCTGGAACTCTGCAACAGCCAGTAGCTCTTCCCTGGCAGAGACTCGGCTGGAACCTCACCCATTTCTTCCCAGCTCCACCACAGTGCTGTGGGCACAGCAGATGCACAGGACAACCGACGACAAACACTGATTCTGAATTCTTTTAATGGAAGAGGTTTCTCGTCTACAGTTCTGTTTATAAACACAAGTGCCGTTACAGTGAGTGCTTCGGAGTGCATCGTTATAATTATAATTAATCATTATAATTAAATGAATCACGCAGTAATGGTTACCTTTTTTCAGCCACACTTGAAATTGAAGACTCAGTACTGCTTTTTTTTTCTTAACTAAGATATTAGTCATAACAAAACATAACCATTTATTCCACAGATTATTGTTCTTCCTACGATGGCTTACTGGATAGGAGAAACCTTATGGGGACATCTAGAGGACCCTCGTTTCTTAAACTTTTTATTTTATAAAGAAAAGTGACACAGTGATGCAACTGACAAATGTTCTCCTCTTCTTTGCTAGTTAATAAACTATGGCATTCACTTAAAACAGCCCCAGCCAACCCTGCAAACATCATTTCAGCACCCTGCTGCCCTTATGTGTGTGTCTCTTGTAGGCAAGGGTAACAGTGGCATGTCAGCCGTCAGCCGCAGTGCACTGGCGTGTGTTACAGAGCTCCTGAGTTACACAGTGCTCCTAAGTTAGCAACAAAATTGAACACCCCAAGCGTCTGAATCACTCAGGGATGGAAGCTGCCCGTTGATAATCATCACAGAGGCGAAGTCAATGGACTTTTCCTAGTGTCTTCGTGAACATCGACTAATACGCAGGATGGTCGGGTTTTAAAGGCAGGTGCCCTGCTACAAGTTTGCCTCTCCCTGGCATTGATACCCTGGCACTGATGCCCCGGCACTGATGCCCCCGCTTTGCATCTGTCACTGGATCAAACGCGGACTCTTGGCTGCAAAGGTAAGGGTGCTTGGACAGTACCTTCAAATAAAGCAGTCTAATCACATGGGATCTTAACTTTTTCACAAAAATAATAAAGCACAAAGAAGGCTTTCAAAAACCATGACAACAAAAGTTTTTTTAAAAAGAGCATAGGATGCTATATTCAAATTTCAAGGAAAACTGGTTTGTGCTGGTTGCTACTGCATCATAAAAGCAATGGACGGGTTAGGCATGACAAGTGGGAGGGGGCCATCTTTGGGACAGACACCCTGGTTAAGGTTACAGTTAACTTGTCCACCAGCTGTAAGCGCTTCAGGGTCAGAGACTGTTCTTGGTTCTGTCTGCGCCCTCAGTTCTTAGCACTGGCTGGTACCTGGTAGACACTCAAAGTATTTTCCTGGAACCAGGGGACTGAGCTGAATCCATTCACGGCTCTCAGAGCCACGTTGAGTGGTTGTTGTTCACTCCTATGCTTAAGGCAGGGATGGCAAACAGATTTCACCTCACTCTGGTGGGTTGATAGTGGCTGCCTGAAGGCAGTGTTTACCATGATAAAGCTTCTAACACCAAGTCCCAGCACAGAGAAAGAGTGCCGGGCTTGTCTGTAAGGCCACCTTGAGAAGACAGTGACATTGGCATTATGTATTTCCCATCCCAGGGGCAGCAGACAGGCACCTGACACTCACCCAGAGCCCTGTATGCAGTGCCGATGACACGTCTTTGTGCATTCAAACTGCTGCTGAGTGTTGGTGGGCCATCCATTCAGTCAGCCTGTGCGACCAAACACAGAAGTGGAGACTCTACCTGGGAATCTGATCACGCTCAAGAGGCAGCTGCTGTAGAACAGACATTAAGTTAACGGCTCCCTTTCTGGAGAAGGTGCGTTTCAGTCCCTCTCAGAACAGCGTGAATGGGGATCTAAGGCATTCGCAATTACCTGGGACCTTGGGTCCATGGAGAGAAGTAAAAAAGGGAGAGAGAAAAACAGAGTGAAGCTTTCTTTGGTTTTCATGTTCCACCTTTCTGTTGGTTTCTTGCTAGTTTCCACAACCTTCTTCGTACTTGTTATGGCTCCACCAGTGCCGTCAAAAGAGTCCGCACGGTTGTCAGGGGAGAGGCCGGGGAAGCGGAAACCAGCAAGGGGTACTGGAAGAATCAGCAATTTCCATCGAGCCACGCTCAGGACTCGCTGCTATTCCCACCAGCCTCTCGGTGGCGGAGCAGCAGCTACCAAGTCCTCTCAGTAACTGGCCTCCCCCAGTGGGGGGTTGGGGGGGGGGACAGCACCCTCAGCAGCACCCCAGAACTCAGTGAGAATCCATACCGAGAACTGGATGGCAACGAAAATGGGAATGTTATCAAAGGACCATCCTAGGGACAAGGAGCGTTGTCCCAAGAAGATCACGTTCACCTAAGTCAGCGGTTCTCCACCTTCCTCAGGCCGCGCCCCTTTCACACAGCTCCTCATGTCGTGGTGACTCCCAACCCAAAATTATTTTTGTTACTACTTCATCACTGTCATTTTGCTACTGTGATGAATCGGTGACCCCTGTGAAAGGGTCATTCGACCCCCAAAGGGGTCACGACCCACAGGTTGAGAACCGCTGACCTAAGTGGCATCTTCAATCTATCACGAATCAACCAGAAAACAGAAGTGCATTAAAACTACTCTCAAAAATGTCAACACAGCTGGCATGCAAAGGAGGAAGAATGACCTCATCAATCGACAGATCTGTCCTCTCTCCCCACACAGCTGCTGGCCCAGGGCAGCCAACCCTCCCCAGGCGCCCACGCAGCTCAGAGAGTGCTCTAACGTGGGCGCAGGCACATCCCACCTGGTCTATAAAAGAGTTCCTGGACCAGAGTTTGCCCTCGCTTGGTCCGAAACATCTCGTTGCCAATGTTAATATGCTCAAAAAGTGCCATCTGGAGGAAGACTGGTTGGTAGGGGTAGTATTCCTTTTTTACCCAAGGCAGTCATTCACAAGCTCATCTCCAGCTGTTTCTCCACACTAATGTAACGCACTAAGATGTCCTAAACGTACAGGGATAAGCCTTTAAAATGCTGCTAGGGAGCAAAAGGTAACAATAGAAAATAAATTAGATTCCTAAAGATAGTTCATGAAAGTATAGGTGGCTGGAAATTCAATTCTATAACAAGTATAAATTAATATAAATCTAATATTAAAGGACCATTTCTAGAATGACTTCAGTTAAGATTGAAAAAAAAAAGGTGGAGGGGTAAGTATTCAAGAATAAATGGGGGAAAAAAAAGAATGGGTATGGCTTAGAAACTCTTAAACAATGTTGCAAAGACTAATAAGATTTGGGGACAAGCTACAAAGACCTGTCTCCATGTCCCAATTACAGGCTTACCTCAATTTCACCTACTAGAAGTGTCCGCGAAAAGTTGTGCAAAAACAATATAACTAGACCTTCATTTTCAACATAAGGATCCCTGGTTGCAGAGTGGTAAAGTGTTTGACTGCTAACCAACAGGTCGGCAGTTCAAACCTACTAGTTGCTCTGCGGAGAAAAGGTGAGGCGGCCTGCGTCCATCAAGATTCAACCTTGGAAAGCCAATGGGGGCAGTTCTGTAATGTTCTGGACTCCCTCGAACCCACTGAATGGCACATGGCATTGTAAGCGCACCAGGAAGCACGGTGGTAAAGAAACCTTCCCCTGAAATCCATCTGCACCGTGCATGGCATGGAAGCACTCAGCAAGGTGTGTGTGTGTGACACATGCATGGATTTGCCAAGATGATATGTGTTGTTCTGTGGGACTTTCCTGAAGCAAGGCACACTGTAATGGGAATGGTTCTGCCTGCTGTTAAGTTATTAACTTAACCAAGTCTGATTAACCCTCCAAGTAATCAAGTCCCTTACAAAAGATTAGAGAATTCCGGGTGTCTTTTCAATCAAAGAAAAGTTCCCTTGATTCATCTACACACATACATACAGATGGAACGCTGCCCTCTGGCTGGCATAAGTCTTCATGTATTGCTCAGGGACTAACTGAAAACAACAAACTGACTGAACCCAACTGCTTGAGTTGGGTTCTGTTTGGTCCAGCGGTCAAGGCAACAACTTCGGCCCTCACCTAACTTGAGAAATACCACCAGAGACCATTCCTCTTCCGGAGGGGATGCTCCCTGCTCGCCGGCACAAGAGCTTTCCTGCTGGTCTCGCCCTGCTCCCCACAAGCTAAGCCAAGCGTGAGAGGCCACGATGACATTTAAAAAGCTGCTTGATTAAAATATGATAAAGTTTTCAGCCTTGGAACAAAAACTAACTCAAACACATCCACTAAATGTTCATTCTTAAAGGCAACAAGGTCTTTTTTGTCGTTTGGTGTCCTTCCTTATTTAAATTTAAGATTGTAGCTCAAAGTATGTATGTGTATCCTTGTAGACAAGATGTATCCTTTCAAGATGTGTCATTTCAAAATATGGACTGACAAAGCAATGCAACGTAACTGACAGGCAGCAAACTGCCACCGAACTGAAATGAAAATTCCTACCAGCCTATTACCTAACATTCATAATTGTAAAAAAAAGAAAGAAACAAAAAGAAAAAATAGCTAGGGAATGTTTTTAGGTGAGTCTCCGGTGGGTGCAAGGATTCGGCGCTGAGCTGCCTCATGGTCCACTTTCTGAAAGCAGTGTGCTGATCAACTCCCTGACCCTCGGGCCTCCTTTGACGCAGAAGGAGGCTGTGTGGCTGTGCCTGGGTGGGGAGGAGGTGACAGCCATGCCTGTAAAAGTGTCGAGTAAACTGATCAAAAAACAAACCATGCTACATCAGGTAACCTAAATAAAACCAATGTTTAAATAGTCAGCCCCATCCTGCCAAGCTGACTTGGCCCTTGACAGATCAGAGCTGATGAAGCTACTCTTGGAGGATCGGTTTCAGTTTCAGGCCCTAGGGGATCTATCGTACATGGATGAACACATCATGGTGGATTGCTCCCGTAACTTAAAAAACAATAGTTAAAAAAATAAGAAAGTTGGTCTTTTTGCTTCAGGAGTTTTCAAGTAGCTGGGTCCAGGTGCGGTTGTCCGCAGCTGCTCCGCACATGCCCTTCCCTTTAGAAATCGGTCTCTCTCGCAGAGGGGCGGTCCTTGATCGTCCTTGGTTTTGCACCAGGTCTCGTAAAAATCCCGTCTGCATCAGCTCGGTCATGTCTCTGTTTTATTGGGCAGATAGAGGGAGGAAACCAGCAAGTTGTGTCCGAAGGCTGGGAACCGCCGGAAGGCTTCCCAGCTATCGGAAAAGATGTTGTACTTGAGGAAGACGCGGTGCTCCAGCGTGGTGGACAGGGTCACGTCCCTGCTCATGATGTAGATGCCGTCGTTGTGCAGTGCGCACGTCAGGTTGAGCCCCGACTTGGACGTGTTCTCCTTCAGGTAGAACCACTGCCGGGTGTCGGTGTTGTAGGACTGCACGGTGAGCATGTCCTCACTCTGGCTGCTCCTGCGGGGCGGCCCCAGTTCGTGGAGGCACCCCCCGACGATGTAGATGGTCTCCTCCACGGACACCATCTGCTGCTTGCGAATGTGGACGTCGCACGTTTCGAAGAGGGTCCAGATGTCAGACGCGGGGCAGTACTGCAAAATGCTCATGTTCCGGTCTGAAGCAAAGAAAGAAGCCAGTCAGTGGCAGACCCACAGTCACGCCGTTCGACAGCCCAGGCTGCAGTCAACTCTCTCCGTCTGCTGTACTGGCTTCCGCACTGGGACGCCAGTCACAAGGTCGGAGGTTTAAACACACCAGCCAACCTGCGGGAGGCAGATGAAGCTGCCGGCTCCCTCCAAGAGGAAGAGACTCAGTCCTCCTCTGCCCCACAGGCGCGCTACAAGCCAGCAGTGGGTTTGCCCCACGGCAACACAGGCGAATCGACTCAGAGAAGCAGGGTTGGAAAACTGTTACCATAGCTCCCAGGATGGCCAGCAGGAGCTGCATTGCCGTCCGTTTGCTCCTGGCCCCCCATTCGGGCATGGTCCCTCCTTGGGTGACCCTCAAGAGCAGAGAAGCCAGAGATGAGTAGCTGTGAGTTGGACACATTCCCTCTGCCCCTCGACCCCACCCCACCCCCCTGTCACCTTCCCTGGTACTGACACCGTGGAGAAACACCAAGCCAAGACATATAAAAAACCACCTTAGAAAATATCAAGGGGTTTTTTTGGCTTATGGCTAGAGAATCAAAGCCATTGTTTTAGGGGTTCATCTAAGACAGGGGTCCTCAAACTTTTTAAACGGGGGGCCATTTCACTGTCCCTCAGACCGTTGGAGGGCCGGACTATAGTTTTTAAAAAAAAACTATGAACAAATTCCTATGCACACTGCACATATCTTATTTTGAAGTAAAAAAATGAGGCAAAAACACCTGGCGGGCCGGATAAATGTCCTCGGTGGGTTGCATGTGGCCCACGGGCCATAGTTTGAGGCCCGATGTAATAGCATGTTGTCTTGGTCGCTGATCTTAAGGACCATGACCAGGGTGCAAAGCAGAGCTCCAAGACAGGCCGCACAATGACAAATGTGGAGAAATGCAAAACAAGCCTCCCCTCTGGCTTCTAGCCAGTCCCAGACTCATCTGACCACTGTGTTTCCCAAGGGTGACAAGAGAGAGACCAGAGGTCCCGCCCTGCTCTCCTCTCCCCAGGTCACAAGAGATGGCCCCTGATTGTGTGGATAAAGTCGAAGGTGAACCTACTCTGACACTCCTTTAAAATAACAGCCATTTTCTTTAAGGGAAACTGCGGGATATTTTAGACTATCGAGCGCCCTTTTTTTTCCTGTTGTTTTTCCTTCCTGTTCTCTAGGAAAGAAAAGCACAATGTTTAGTCTCTGCAGAAAGAAAAGGGGGGAAAACCATCTACAAGCCGAGTTATCAGAAAGCACGTATCTTTTTTGTTTGTTGTTGCTGCTGTTTAAACTACGCAACAAAACTTACCAGTGGGTGTGATTTAACTATGGAATGTATGATATCTGTAATAGCTCCTAGTAAAATTATTGGGGGGGGAATCTATCAGTGGGAGAGACAGCTCAGTTTAAGAATGAGAGTACGGGGAACTGATTACAAGAATCTACGTATAGCCTCCTCCCTGGGGGAGGAACAGCAGAGGAGAGGGCAGGGGGAGACGTCAGACAGTGTAATATGACAAAATAATAACAATTTATGAATGATGAAGGGTTCATGAGGTAGGAGGGGGGAAATGAGCAGCCGATATTAAGGGCTCAAGTAGAAAGCAAACGTTTTGAGAATGATGATGGCAACAATGGATGGATGGATGGTGATAAGAATTGCACGAGCCCCAATATTTAAATTAAAAAAATGATTTAAATTTTAAAAAAAGAATGAGCACAATTTGCGCACGGTGAGAGCAGAGAGCTAGCTCATTTTCTCCAGGCTCCCCCAGCCCCCCCCTTCAGCTCGACTCCCGAGACAGAGGACTCACCCCCCAGCCAGCAGCGCCTAAAGACCCCCAGCCACTAGAGAACGGGGGAAGCGCTGGTTCAGTGGCGGAGTTTTGCCTTCTATGCAGAAGGTCCAGGTTTCATTTCCAGCCAATGTACTTCATGAGAATCCACCCCACTGTCGGTGGAGGTCTGCGTGTTGCTGATGCTGAGCAGGTGTCGGGGGAGCCTCTGGACAATGACACTCGGAAGAAAGGCCGCGTGATGTGCTTCGAACAGACCAGTCTGTGAGAATCCGAGGGATGCCACCAGTCCAGTCCCCACCCTACCACGGGGCCAGCACAGGAGCAGGCAGCGCGCTTCTCTGCGGCGCACGCAGAGGTTGCCCTGAGTCAGGGCTGGCTGGCTGGGTGGCAGCTCACAAGAGGAAGGCCGAGCGGGAGATGGAAAGAGATTGCGGGCTGTGGAGTGGCAGGCCCCACTAAGCCTGCAGACAGTTGCGTTATTACAGCTTTAAGGACCTGTCTTGCTTCCCACTGCACTAATTCCTCCCCGTGTTTCTTTCCCATCGCAGGTGCTCTTTCCAGAAGATAGCTCAAGGGAGTTTGGTTACTAATCTGTCAAAAGTGCCCTGGCGGCGCACGGCAGGAACAAAGGCCTTGTTCTAGTCCAACTTCAATGTGTCTTTCAGTTGCAGGCCTGCAGGTCTGTCCGGGTCTTCTGTCAATGTGTTCTCCTCACCCCGCCGGCGCTCAGGCTGTCATGAGGTGGCTGGCGTCAGTTGAATGGGTTTTCTTCTTCGTGCCTTTTTACATTTAGTCCAAACTACGGGTTTGACAGATCACCCTTCTTCCCTTTGGAGCTTGGTTACTCTCACTCGCTACTGAATTTCCTTCCATTTCTTCAGCGCCTGCCAAATAATCACAACGTCAAACAGCCATTGCAAATGCGACCAACTATTATTTGCTGAGTTGTAAACGTCTCGCCTAACTTAGGCAGCCGGGTGAGTACCAAACTTTAAATCCTGATTTTGTTGGTTGTTGTTTTTCACAGTTACGATGACTTCTCTTACAGAGAACTATCAGGGGCCGACGGGAAGCGCCCCAAGCAGAGCAGAACACGTAAGTGCCCTGCCCTCTCCTCTTAGAAGGCTTGTTCTCAGCCCCTACACAAACACATCCATCCACATCACTTCACCCTCCCGTCGCGAGGATTTTGGCTTGAGGACTCCGTGGTCGAAAACACAGTGGGTGGCCCAAGTGAAGACGGTACATTAGGAACAGCCTGTGAGGCTAGAAAACACACCGGGCTTTTCCAGGTCAAATGGAAAGGACCTTTGCTTAGCCAGGGTCATAGACACAGTAGGAAATCTACCAACCAGGTCCTCTCTTTGGGATACAGCGCCGCCTGCCAGTGATTAACAACTCCCGGTTAAAAGAAGCCTGCCGGCTGGTGCTGTGGTCTGGGTGTTGGGTTGCTAACTGCATGGTCAGTGGTTCAAACCCTCCTGTTGCCCAGAGGAAAACATAAGGCTGTCTGTTCCTGTAAATATGTACCGTCTCGGACACCAGATACAGGGTTTCCATGAGTCTGAATCAATTTGAGGGCAGTGAGTTGGCTGGCAAAAGAAAGCCAGAGGGCCGTGGGCATGTTATTCCAGGCCATATGGTGTCATCTGTGGTGCTCAATCTAGGAGGAATGGGAATGCTTAGGATGTACAGCGGTGAGTGTGAGGATTGGCTTTCCCGGGAAAGCGCGCACACATACACATAGGAATGACACACAGGGAGTCTATGGTGTAGTTGGCATCCCTGGGTGGCACCAGAGGCTCACTGGCTAGGCTGCGAACCACAGGCTGCACACCCTCTGGGGTGCAGGTCTACTCAGACACATGCGGGCCCTGAGAGACAGCCAACTCACCAGCATGGCACCGCACTCCGAGACCCGAACACCAGTACTGAAGATGGAAACAGCGTAGAAGTGACCACAGGGTTTCGTGGTTTTTTGTTTGTCTTTTTCCCCGATTATTTGTAAAGCAAAGCTGGTACTACACCAGTCACTGGGGAGAGTTACTAGGAACAGCTCCTCCGTAAAACAAACAAAAACAAAAGCGGACTCCTTCCAATGGCGTCCTCTTCGTCGCTTAGACCGCACAAAGGCACACACCACCTGTAGTGGGTTGAACGGTAGCCTCTCAAAATGGCAATGTTCACTGTCTTACACCCTGGAACCCAGGAATGGGACCTTATTTGCAAAAGGGCTCTTTGCAGATGTACATAATTAAAGTTTAGGGTCTTAGAATGGGAGCATCCTGGATTACCCAAACTCAGAAGACCAAACCCACCGCCTTCAAGGCAATTCTGACTCACAGCGACCCTAGAGGACCAAGTGGCACTGCCTCTTTGAGTTTCAAAAACTGTTAACTCCTAAACCCTCATCTTTCTCCAAGGGAGTGGCTGGTGGTTTCAAACTATGGTTAGCCAAACAACTGGTAGCTCACTATGCCACCAGGGGTCCTGTGGCTGACCCTGGCAGAGCCGAAATCCAATGGCAAGTGTCCTTCTAAAAGCAGAAGAGAAGACACAGATACACACAGGGCAAACGCTGGAGTTCGGCACCCACCAGCCAGGGAGCCCCCGGGTCTCCTGAAGCTGAAACTGGAAACAAAGGATATTCTCCCCCCTCCCCACCCCCAAGGCTCCGGAGAAACCATCGCCTGTAGACTCCTCCAGAACTGGAGCAGAAGAAATTGTTTTAATAATTTTATTAGGAGCTCATACAACTCTTATCACAATTCACCCATACATCAATTGTGTAAAGCACATTTGTACATTCATTGCCCTTGTCATTCTCAAAACATTTGCTCTCCACTTAAGCCCCTGGCATCAGGTCCTCATTTTTTTCCCCTCCCTCCCCGCTCCGTCCTCCCTCATGAAACCTTGATAATTTATAAATTATTATTTGGTCATATCTTGACCTGTCCAACATTTTCTGTTGTCTGTCCCCCAGGGAGGAGGTCACATATAGATCCTTGTAATCGGTTCCCCCTTTCCAACCCACTCTACGCTCCCAGTATCGCCACTCACACCACTGGTCCTGAAGGGATCATCCATCCTGGATTCCCTGTGTTTCTAGTTCCTATCTGTACCAGTGTACATCCTCTTGTCTAGTCAGACTTGTAAGGTAGAGGAAGCATTTAGGAACTAGAGGAAAGTTGCATTTTACATCATTGCTACATTGCGCCCTGACTAACTCATCTCCTCCCCGAGACCCTTCTGCAAGGGGATCTCCAGTGGCCTACAAATGGGCTCTGAGTCTCTCCACTACACACTGTTCCCCTCATTCACTATGGTAAGATATTTTTGTTCTGATGATGCTTTATACCTGATCCCTTCGACACCTCATGATCGCACAGGCTGGTGTGCGTCTTCCATGTGGGCTTTGTTGCTTTCCTGAGCTAGATGGCTGCTTGTTCACCTTCAAGCCTTTAAGACCCCAGACGCTATTATCTTTTGATAGCCGGGCACCATCAGCTTTCTTTACCACATTTGCTTATTCACCCATTTGTCTTCAGCAATCATATCATGGAGGTGAGCACACAATGATACAATTTTTTATTCTTTGATACCTGATAACTGATCCCTTTGGCAATTCATGATCACACAGGCTGGTGTGCTTCTGAGGTAGATGGCCGTTTGTTTACCTTCAAGCCTTTAAGACCCCAGATGCTATATCTTTTGATAGCCGGGCACCATCAGCTTTCTTCACCACACTTGCTTATTCACCCACTTTGTCTTCAGCAGTTGTGCCGGGAAGGTGAGCATCACAAGATGCCAATTTAATAGAAGAAAGTATTCTTACATTGATGGAGTACTTGAGTGGAGGCCCAATGTCCTTCTGCTACCTTAATACTAAACCTATAAATATATGCACATAGATCTATTTTCCCATCCTCATATATAAATGTATTTGCACATGTACATGTCTTTATCTAGACCTCTATATATGCCCGTTGCTTCCCAGCTCTTTCCTCTTTTCCTTTGACTTTCCTCTGGGACAGAAGAAATTTTGGTTGGTAATAACCACCATATTGGTGGGAATATGTGGGGCAGCCCCAGGGAAACTAATACGCCTCCCACCGTTTTCCTTAACAAACCCACTGCTAAGTGGTATTCTAAGAATTGTTCATCGAAATAGTCTGCTGTCGTAAATCTAAAAAAATTGTCAGGTGTACATTGTGGTGAACTGAAATTAATTACATATGGTTCTTGAATCCATTTCTCTGTAATTCACACCACATGATTGAAGGGACCATTCGAATAAGAAATAAAGGATTCTAAGTCAGGCTGTGGTCAGTTCTGCCGTACCTCTGGGCATAAGAGACTCCTCTCAGAAGCAGAGAGAGAGATCCCCCTGACTGCCAAGAAAGCAGCAACACCAGAGAAGCAGTGTGAAATCCCTGCCTGAAGTGGCAGTGGCAGCTGCTGCAGAGACCATGAACAGATCCGAGGAGCCGTGCCACTGGGACCACGAGGCAACGGGGCAGAGGCGGGCAGGCTGCTGGGCCCTTGGAGGCAGAAGCCAAAGGACCGTGGGGCTGAGGACCAAAGAGACACAGCGCTGCAGGCTGAGAAGAGGTGCTGCTGGAGACAAAAGACTGTAAGTTTAAGGCTGTGATCGTGACTTGCGGTAACCTATTAACTTCCCTGGTAAGCCCCCGTCATCATTGCCTATGAGTTCTGGGTACCTATTGCAACCCTGAACCCAACAGAGAAGACGAACACCGCGGGAGGAAGACTTGGTGTCAGGTAGAGAGGAGGAGGAGAAAGATGTGGCAGTCTCCTTTGGAAAGATCTGGCCTGAAACTAGGAGACAGTTCTACCTGGGCCTGTCAGGTGGCTCCGAGCCCCCATCTGAACCCAGTCCATGAGTTCTGGGTGGCACGGCAACTCGGAACCCAGCAGAGAAGTTGAGTGCCATTGGAGGACCGTGCGGGCGGAATCGGAGCAGGGCAGAGACGGAGGGAGGCACGTCGGACTTCTGCCTTGTGGCAGTCGGCCTTGAGCTAGTGTCAGGTTGGATTCCCCATCTCCCTGGGGAAGCCAGGGGAGCCGAGGGCTGAGCCAAAGCTAAAAGTCCAGGGGTCTGCTGTGGCTTCTTTGTGCGTGAGAGGAAAAGCTGGCCCCCCACTGCTTGGAGAAAGGGAAGCGCACCCCTCCTAGACTTCACAGCTGTGCCCCTAGTGCCGCCCTTAACACGGCCAGGCCGTTTGCATCGCCACCTCGTGAAATGCCTCCCTACCAAGAGCAGCAGGATAAGTCCTGCTGACGAAGCCTATGATTTTCCAGATTGTACACTATGAGACCCCTGCAAAATGAAGACCACTCACGGCCTTCCACCCCGGTCAGGAAAAAGGTCCCTTTCATATTGGGTTCTCCCTCTGCCTATGAATATTCCCGGCCCCTGTACCTCACATGCTGGTGCTGGAGCAAGGAGAACATAAAAAAGCACTAAATCCCCTTGGGTGAGGGAGGGAGTTACCCAAGTAATGGTCACCCTCCACAGATCTGCCCAGCCTCGGAGAGCAGCTAAGAGACTCCTGGGCCATCTGTCCAAAGCAGGACCTGCCAAGTCACAGGCAGCGAACCACAAAGCAGGGTTTCTAGAAGCAGAGAGAACCTATGTACTTCACAGCCTCTGTCCCCGCACCCTGATGCGACTCTCTTAATCAGGTCATCCAAGGTCTAGACTCTGTCCCCCGGGGCTGTTTCCCTCCCAGAGACGTCCACATGCAGAGTTCAGTGCACACCATCAGGCTTGCTGGCCCGGCCCTGCCGTCCTTCCCGGGCTGCTGAAGCTCACACATGGGGCGCCTCGTACTCAGCCCCCTGACTTACCTCTGGTAGTATATCCACCAATGACGTAAATGTTCCCCTTACACTCGCACGCGGAGAACTCAGCCAGAGGGTTTGGTAAGGGCGCCACAAAATTCCATGAGTCCTGCTCTGGGCTGTAACATTCCATGTTCGAGACGGCCTGCCCGCCGATGGCATACAGCTTAGAGTTAACAGCCACAAGCTTGAAGTTGGACCTGAAAGAGTGTCACAGGGCCCAGTTAGTCCTTTCGGTCAGCACGAAGCAGGAGCATGGCATAAGTTAGCTGAAGCAGAGCACGGCATTGGCTGCGTAGCCGAGGAAGATTTGCTTTCCAAACTGGGTGCCCTTCCCTCTGGGGGACAATGGAATCACGGGCTGGGTTCTCACTGAAGAGCGCTCTTCGGCCTTCAGCAAGTGAAGACCAGCTGTCCCATACAAACGCCGAGCTTTAAAAGTGGTTGCGATGATGAGGGTGCAACACTGCTTACTACGAATCAACTACTACATTGCATGATATGTGGATCGGATGCCAATAAAACTTAAAGGAAAAAGTTCCCATCTTGTTCACTGTAAGCCAGGAGCCAAAGACACAGAATACTTTAAGTTCAGCACCTTCTTTCAGGGCCGGGGCAAGGGTAATAGAGAGAAACAGTCACTGCCTCACTCGCTCATCCAGACGACTGTTCAGATCCTGCCTACCAACCCGGAAGACTCCGGGTAAGAGGCACCCCAACGCTGCCTCCCCACACAAATAACCAACGACACGGGCAAAGGCAGGTCAGCCTCGCCTCGGCCAACATATGGACATCGCACCTATATTGCTTCCCGTAAGCTAGGAGGAAACAGGGACGGAACTACTTGAAAAGACATTCTGTGCCGGAATCTGTAGGGTATTAACAAATTAATAGGTTAACAAATACTTATAGCACCAAGTGCGCATCTATCATAATTATGGAATAATTATAAAAAGAATGTCAGCGGGTGGTTTGAAGCCACGCATTCAGTCGTAGGCTGAAACATGCTTATTATCACTTTCCGTGGCTAGGGAAAAAAGTCTCAGGACTTTGGAACTGAAAAGTCAGACAAGCGCAACTGGCGGGTAGCGTGAGTGTACCTAAATCTGGAGAGGGCAGGAGGTTAAAAACCCGAGGCTGTTGGGTCCCTGTGTGTATGACGGCTGGGCAAGTGTCTCAAGTGTACCACAGTGCATCCAGCACCAGTGTGATGTCTCAGAGCAAGACTGGCCCGGGGCAGCTCTGCAAATAAGCAGCTCTTTGACATTGGCCCACTCACTTCACCTCCTCAGCACCGAAGTAGCACAGGAAGGTGGAGGTGCTTGTTGATCAGGAAGCATGACATAGAGCCAAGATCCTATCAGACAGCTTCTCAGTTCCCCAGTGTTTGAAACAGAAAGGCCGGTGGCTGGATAATGGGGTGACTGCAGTGGGACTGTGACTTCTTCAGAAATAGATCAAAACCGTATCCTAAGAGTATGGAGGAGACCCTACAGGTGGCCCATGCGCCAAGAGGGAGTCTGTCAGAGGGGAGGCTAAGCAGGAAGAGTGAACATGTAGCCGTGTCCGATCTCCTGGAGGGAGGGAGGGAGGAAGGTGTTCAATAAACAGTGATGTGGGGCTCAGAACATGTATTACTAATAGCCCCCGACTGAAACCCGAAGGTTCAAGGTACCTGTAATTTCATAATCAAATGCATTTTTGGTTTATAGTTTTGTTTTTCAAATCAGAGGGTGAACACAGCAAGAGCCCTCTTCCTCAAAACCTCATATTGTCTGTTAAGCCGAGCCAGCCATTCCGTTTTCCATGCCAACTGACTGCGCCTGGGTGGCACTTACTGGGGGGTCCCTGGTTCATGCTGCGTATTTTCTGCTGCCAATGGACCTTAAAATTTGACCATGGTGCCCTCTCTGTATGTAAAAAATTGAGGAACCAGAGGAAATAAAAGTTTGCAAATAAGCACTAAATTCTACCAGCCCGCAATTTGTTTTTTGCTCCCAAAGGTACACAGATAATAAATTTTGTCAAATCAAAACAGTTTTTTGTAGTCTTCATCCAGCATAGTCATTTGTCTTGAGCAGGCGTGTGAGGGGCTCTTTCTGAGACCAAATCAGGCAGGCAGGTAAAGGTAAACAGGCCCATCTCTCCAGACCCCCAAGAGAGAAACACTTGTCAATGTTGAATTTGTTGGACGACAAAATTGCCACCTCTCACCAGTCTGTGCAATGAAGCGGCAGACTGCTAAGGGTTTACACAGAAAATCCTCAGCTCCACGACCTTGGACAAGGGACTGAGCCTGTCCGAGCCCCAGGTCCCCATGTGTGAAACGAGGCTGGGAGGAGCTCGATCCCTGGCATGTAGCAAGGGGCGCAAGGGCAGCACTTGCGGGCAGAGGTCACTCCATCATGGTGTTTGGGGGACGGCTTTTGTGCCCATCATAAGTCTGGATGCTGCGCTTCAGGTGGGCTCTGGTTCCTCGTTTGGCGACTGCAAACATCACTGGCCGTGGTGTGCCCTGGACGCGGGTACAAAGTGTCTTCTCCTTTGCACATTCCCACCACTTAACGCCCCATTTCCAGCTCTCGGAAAATAACTCTTCCACTCTTCACCTCCGAATGTCAAAACGCTAAATCCAAGAGGTCAATTACTTTTACGAATTACAAAAGCTGCCATCTCTGTAGTATTTTCCTAAGGTTGATCCCTGATATACTACATTCAGGGAGGGAAAATATTTTTTATCTGCATTTTAATCTGTGGTAGGTGGACACTTGACTGACTTGCAGTAACTCGAACTACCAACTCTCACTGCCTCTGAGTCCATTCTGGCACAGAGTGACCCTATAGCACAGGGCAGGCCTGCCCCTGTGGGTTTCCTCAACAGGAAATCTTTACGCAAGCGCAAAGCCTCGTCTTTCTCCCACTGACTGGGTGGTGGTTTCAAACTGCTGACCTTGCAGTTAGCAGCCAGCACAGAACCCACTATGCCAACAGGGCTCCTCAACAGGACTACAGATGAGAAAATGAGATACGACAAATTTCTACTTCATTCAGAACAACTAAAAAGCTTTTCATCCTTAAGCTAAGTGACGTTAAGCATGTTAAATACCGGTGCATGATTAGCAATCCAACCAAGACCAAACTCACCGTCATGAGTCAGTTCTGCCTCTCTATAGAAATGTGGAGGCCTGGTGACATAATGGGTTCAAATCCACCAGCCGCTGAGGGAGAAAGATGAGACGACCATCTACCTCCTCCCATAGAGATTTTTGGCTTCGGAAACCCTAGGGAGCAGTGCTACCCTGCCCTCTAGTGCGGCTGTGAATCGGAGCCGATGGACCGGTGGCAGCTGGTTTTGTATATAAATATCGGGCTCCCGGGTGGCACGGTGATTATGTGCTCAGCTGCTAAGCATCGACAACCAGCGCATACAAACATGGAATCCCCGAGCAGTGGGCTATCACGCTCACCTGTCTAAAGAAAGGCTGGAAGGTAGATCACCCAGAGACACCCCAGGAAAAAGGTCGGATGAAGCCACAGAAAACCCCATGTTTCCCAGGGTTCACACACACACACACACACACACACACACACACACACACACACACACACACAGGGCTTCCATGAGTCGGAGTCAGCTTGACTGTAAATGTCGTCTTCTTTTAATGTAGGGAGGCAAGGCGGCAAAGTGGCCGAAGCGGCTAGCGAGCCGGGCCTGCAGGTGTCTGCAAGGCACTTAAACTCACAGCCTTCAGTCCTCTCACAGGGAGAAAGGAGGCCGCTGCTAACACCCACCTCAGGGGATTTTCCGAACACGCACTCTGAGGGGTACCTAAAGGAGGACACCAGTGCTCAGCACCCGCCCGGCAGGAGCTCAGCGAGTGGACGCCATCGGTCTACATCGTTTTTCAACCTTCAGAGTTGACTGTACAGCCTGTGCGCAGGGCAGGCCCTTCACGTCTTTCCCTTTCTGCTGCCTCACCTGTCGTGTCCCTGCAGAGTAACCTTCCCTAGGGCCCAGGAGGGGACAAGATGGAAAACAGATCATTGTTGCCTCCTGCTACCCGCTCTGAGAAATGCAATACAGAGCAACATAAACTGCTGGCCGTCATTAAGTAGCTGGCGGTCGGGGGGCAGATACATCGTTTCCTTTCCTGCACAGGATTCCTGGGACCCACTGCAGCGTTAACCAGAGGACAAAACTCTCTCCTGCTCTCCACGTCCCTAGACACGAGCTAACAATGGGCCAACTTTGGCTCCGGGGATGGGGACAGCCCAGAGGCACCAGTGCTGACAACTTGAATGCCACCCCTGCCAGGAGCCTGGGATCGTGAAGTCTCCTTCTGAGCCACGCTCTCGCTATACCAGAACAGGGCACTCCCAACTCCAGGCCCACATCACAAGTGCAGGCACCAGAAATCACTTTGGAAGCAGCACTCCGGACGGGGGATTTCGGGAATAGGATGGGAGGGGAGTGAGCACCAGAACTGAAGGTGATTTCCACAACTCATGTTAAAGGCGGTTTAACCATGGGGGGAGGGAGGGAAATGTTCTGAAATTGAATACAGATTGTAATTGTAATGAATACAAATGATTACAATGGTAAAGATTGTACAATTTTTCTTGATACGGTTGAACTGTTGAATTGTGTGATATGTGGATTGTCAATAAAACTGTTGTTTTTTTAAATCAGCAGCCGCACACATCAGCAGCGCAATTGCTGCCCACAGAGGCCAGGTGCCGCACTGTCCCCATGCTTCCCTGTCACCCTGCAGCGAGGAGATGCCGACTCACTGCAGCCCCATAGGACGGGGTAGACTGCCCCAGTGGGTTTCTGGGATGTAACTCTATTTGGAAGTAGCAAGCCCCATCTTTCTCCCATGGAGCAGCTAGCTGATGGTTTTGAACTGCTGACCTTGTAGATCACAGCCAACTCCAGAGTTCAAATCCCCACACAGCCCTCTGGGTGTGTTCCATGCCTGGAGTGCAGAGGGTCCTCTTGAAATGTGCTGCGTCCCAAGCACGTGGGCTCTACACTGACCTTCTTTGGTTGAATTCACTGATAGTCACAGATCCCTATTGGAGACGCCAAGGGCTGTGTAAACGCTACACTAAGGACCCTGTGGGCCACGCATCATCGAAGATTCTGGAGTCCCTGCAGAGATCAGTGCCTAAGGAAAGTGCACTGCTTGGCCTATGTCCTTTTGTCGAACAGAAAAGTCAATACAGAGGGAGGCATTTACCCAAGGACCAAGCCCAGAGGATTCAGAAAGGAGGCGGGAACCAGGAACAGAGGGGAGAGGTGCGGGAAGCAATGGTACATGAAGGAAATCGCAATGGATGAGTAGAATCAGAATGTGTATGAATTGCTGGATATAGAACTATGCTCTGCTTCGTAAACCCTCACCCAATCCATAATGCAGGTATTTTTTAAAAAAGGAAAAAGGCAGTACGGACCCATCCCATCAAATCGGAATCCCAGGAGATGTGAAATGCCATGTACTGAGGCGAGTAGAGGTGCCCTGGTGGCCCAGTGGTTATGCCTCAGGTCGCTAAGTGGAAACTACCAGCGGCTCTGAAGGAGACACCGCTCTCTACTCTCATAAACAGTTACAGTCTCGGAAACTCACAAGGGCAGTTCTACCATCCTGTGGGATCGCTCCAAGTCCGTGCTGACTCAATGGCAGTGAGTTTGTTTTTCATTTTTGAGACTGGGGAAGCACCAGCCTTTCTACACGCAGCTCCCCAGTGCCCCCAGTGCTGAGCCCCCACTGTGAAGATGATCCAGGAAGGACCTGACTCCAGGTGTCCCTTGTCCTTGTCTTGTCACCTGACCTCAACCTCACACTTCTCCAGGGCAGGAATTCCTTTCTGAATCCTCAGTAGCGACTAGACAGAGGCTCATGGCGACTACAGGGAAGGGTAACCCTACCCCTGAAGGTTTCCAAGACTGTAACCCTACCCCGTCCCCCCACCCCCCACACACACCCCCACATACACACACCCCCACACACACACCTGGAAGCCACCTCTCCTGCTGAGTCTTGTTTTTAAATAAGTTTCTGTTATGTTCTCAGGGAGTGTACATACCATACTAGGTTTTCAGAGACTAACTGTTAAGGAAGTAGAAAGCCTTATCTGCCTCCCCTCGTGCATAGCAGTCCGCTGCATAGCCTGCTACACGGCCGGCCTCCATCGCATCACTACGAGGCAGAACTGATTTGATGGCAGTAACACTTGACTTTCTTTTTGGAGACAATTGCTAACCACAAGTTCAGCAGTTCAAAACTACCAGGAAGATAAGGCTTTCTACGCCTCACAAAAGTTGGTTTCTAGCGAGACAGCAACCGGATGAATGCTTTTACTAGGTGCTCAGAAGAGGAAGTTGGGGGGCAGGGGGAGTCAGCCACAAGTACAAGAAAGAAGAAAATGTCCTGAAATTGATTGTGGTGATGATTGTACCACTCTTCTTAATATGACTGAGCTACTGAATTGTAGGGTGTGTTAATTATATCTCAATAAAAAATGTTTGTAAGTCAGTTACATTCACAGAAACGCCAGGAGCAAGTCTACTCTGCCCTATAGGGTTGCTATGAGTTCGAATCAAGTTGAGGGTAAGGAATTGTTTTGTTTCTTGTTTTGAGATGGATGCTAGACATAAAGGCGGTGAGGAAACTGTTTTGCTCGGACAAGAACACTTCAAACAGGATCGCAGTACTATCGATGCCTCTGCACCACTTCTTGAAATGGGAATAATTCAGACAAGGCAAAGCTAGTCAGCAAAATAGCAAAATAGTCACTACAAGTCTACAAGCCAAGAATTGTTCATCATAACATACTTACAACATAGCTATGTGTTTATACTTGATCAGTGTTTATATGCTCATAATTTATAAGTAGAGCGTGTCTATCTATACTGTTAGGGAGCTCACCAGAGGCTCCACAGGACAAAGTTAAGGCTACTCTGAAAGATTTACAGCCCCGGAAACCCTATGTAAGGCCGCTGTGCATGGGAACCATCACAATAGTAGTGGGCTGGGGTTCCATGCATACGGTTATGGTTTTTATTCTGGAGCCTTGCAGTTGTCCCAAGAAGCATGCCTGCAAGCATTACTTGAATGGGTTTTGTAAGAAGGCAGAAAGGTTATTCAGGGAGGTGGCAGGCAGACCACCAAGGATTTGGGTGTGGGGTATGGGGCAAGGGGGGCAGAGAAACCTCTGGGAAGCATGGTGGTGGTTATGGAGGTAGGGATGGTGGGTGGCATGAGGGCACTCAGTGACAGAGGGAGAGGTGGGTGTGGCAGAGGGCTCTCATCCTCCTCTTCCATCCAGAGCATAGTCGTCAAAGCCGCTCTTATGCGGTTTCCATTACAGTTTATAAACTCCATTTGACAACAACCCTCTGGCGTCCAGCGTAAGTTTGCTCTCACTTTGGCGATATTACAATGCGTTCAAGAAGGGCTCAACGCAGAGGCCACTGGCTGTCTTTACAAGAACGTCGGAATTACTGCCTTCCTACCCCATGCTCTACTATCACTAGGCACTGTTGTTTTTGGTTTTTTTTCCCATGCTCTACTATCACTAGGCACTGTTGTTTTTGGTTTTTTTCCCCATGCTCTACTATCACTAGGCACTGTTGTTTACGCTCAGAAAAGACCACATTGCTGCTGGAAGTGGACTCTGGGGCCAGGGCGTGGTGCCCCAACAGACTGGACTGGAAAACACTCCTAAAGGCCAACAAACGATCCTTGAACTTAAAAAAAAAAAAAAGACCACATTGCAAAATAAATTCCATACTATGGTAGAAATAAAGACTAAGTTCCCTGAATAATCTCTGACCTGGGAAGATTGTCTGTCTAGTAAATCTGTGTTAAACCACCACCAACAGAAAACCACCAGTTTTGCCCTGTCAGTTCCAACATGGGACCCCATGCATGTCAGAGTGGAACTGTGCTCTGTAGGGGCCTCGTGGTTGTGACCTTTCAGACACAGACTGCCAGCCCTTTCTCCTGCAGCATCTCTGAGTACGTTTGAACAGTCAATCGTGCTGTTAGTGGCTGGTGCTTGGCCATGAGTGTCCCCCCAGGGACCCCAAAAATGTGCCAAGGCCTCCCACTCTTGTTGAGCTTTTTGTTGCCTGGCTGCAAGTCCCCTTGCTTCTCACTTAAGGGTACGGAGGACAGAGGGGCTTGAGACGGAAACAGGTGGTTGCCAGAAGAAAGAAAGAGTACTCCTGTCCTTTCCTGGATGACACCGATTGTCTCCCCGCTTTTTAATGGCCTCCCATCATTCCTCCCCCACTGCTGTGTCTGTACTTGGCTCTCATTGTCCTGTTCCTGCCCCTACTACCTTCCCTACTCACCATTCCCACCCCCACACCCACACCCCCAGCATCTCCTCTTTGCTTCCCACCAAGTCAGCCCTAGTGGCGGTGGGAGAGAAGCAGGATGGAAAGGGAAAGACTGGGGTGGAGGGAAACATTCCATTTCTGTGGGTTGACCAGGCTCAACGTTGGGTCAATGGTGATGGCTGGCTACAGAGAAAGTAAGCAAAACAGGATAAAAGTCAATGTCAACTTTATATCGCTCCCATGACTCAAACTCCAAAGGTGATCTCCTGAACATGGATGAATGCCCTAGTGAGAACGTGTCATCAAGCCACGAACGTAATTAAGTGCCCCCATAGTCTATGTTTACAAGTTACTGCCCAGAATGCAAATAGGATATAAACAGGATCAGATTCCAGAGTGGTAAAAACATTTTTAAAAGAGTTTTCTTATAAAACATCCTTCTAGGAAACCACAACATCACTTTTATCCCCACTAGGATAAAGGCTAAGAAAGCACTTGGCACAAGTAGGCACAAGATCTACAAGAAAAGGACTCGATGGTGGGCCTCCCTGGGGACTCTTCTTCCCACAACTTCTAACTCATTGGAAACGGGCTGGAATCGCTCCGGAAGATGTCATTTTCGTCCAGCACAACCTCCTGTGACTGCCCTATAAAGCATCAGTGGCTTGACTTCATGGTCCAGTGAATGAATGGGGGGCGGAGCGCAACTCTCAGCTGGGTGCTTACCTCTTCTGGTTCATGGATGCCACCTGGAGCCACCCGTTGGTGCAGGGGTTGTAGGAATGCGCAGCGGAGATCTCCTGGCTGGTGATCCGGTAGCCGCCCACGATGAAAAGGTAGTTGTCCAGGATGGCGGAGCCATACCCCCTGACATTGACCAGGTCTGGCGGAAGGTTGTTGGCCAGCGGGAACCAACGTTCCGTCGTCTCCTCATACCTGAGCATGGACGGGGGCTCGCCCTGGTAAGGATGCGGGGCCAGGGGCCCCCCCAAGAAGTCCCCTAAGGCCACGAGGACCGGGGTGCCAGTCATCCGGACCTCCCGGAGCCTCTGCAGGAGGCTGACATCCCCGGGAGTGGGAGGCGGAGACCCCAGGAGGTGGAACTGGGGCATGCGCAGCACCTCGTGGAAATGGGTGCCCATGAAGCGCACGCAGGCCTCCTGCAGGTCGGCCAGGCCGTACACCTGCGCCAGGCGGTAGAGCTCCAGGCAGTTGTCGAGCCGCACCTGGGACAGCAGCAGCTGCAGCAGGGACGTGACCTGCAGGAAGGAGGCCGCTTCCACCAGCGCGGCGAGCAGGCTCACCCCGTCCGCGTCGTCTTCCCCGTCCGCCCCGGCCCCGGCCTGCTCGGCCCGCGGGCCCGGGAGCCAGCCTTCGCGGGCTCCGCCGCCGTTGATGAAGTCCAGCACCAGCCGCAGGCCCGGCGCGCTGAGGCCGCGCAGCTGCTGCACCTCGGGGCCGCCGGGCGCCGCGCGCCGCGCCTCGCGCATGCCGGAGCGGTAGAGCGCGCGGAAGTAGTCGCTCTGCTCGATGAGCTTCCTCTTGCTCACCGCGTAGCAGCGGCCCTCCAGCCGGATCTGCACCATCTCCTCGGCCGACATGGCTGGAGGGCCCGCGGCCGGCGGGCTGCCCGCCAGGTCGGCCGCTCTCCCCGCCCCCACGCGCGGGCCGGTGCCAGGTCGGGCCCGGGGCGGGGGGAGGGGGACACGGTGCCCAGTGCCCGGGCTCTGGAGCTCGCCCAGCCCCGCGGGGTCGCTGCCGAGCCTCCCCCGGGGCAGCCCCGCCGCCTGGCCCGCCCCCGCGGCCACTCTCCGGAAGCGACGCCGCCCGGCCGCGCTCGCGCTCCCAGGGCCCGGCGTCGGGAGGCGGCGGCTCCGGGCCCGGCGGGTACCCCACCCCCAGCCTGCTCCCACGTCGCCCTGCTCACTTCCGCCAGCAGGACCCCCGCAGGCCGCTGCCCCTCGGGCTGGAGCCCGCTTGGGGACCGAGGTGCTGCCGCGCGGGCGGCTGGAACCTGGAGGGTGTGCGTCCCCGAGCCTTGCTGCGCACTGGCCCTGTCGCCTGCCAGCGTCTGCCGTGATGCTCGTGGGTGGCAAAGGAGGGAAGTCAGTCCAATTCCCCCCCCTCCCTACACACACACACACACACACACACACACACACACACACACAGCTTTACGGAGTGGGGAGGAAGGATGGGCATCTGGGGACTAAGGGGTCACAGACATAGTTAAAGGTCTTCCATGTCGCCCCGTCTGGCATCATGCCCCAGAGGACAGGAGACATAATAGGCCCTCCCTAGGCATGTCAGTGGTACCAGGGGCCGATACTTGGGTACCATCATCTAGAAGACCACTGCAGGCCGCAGTTCACGGGGTCTACGGGGCACTGGAGGAACAAAGTTGGAGAGCAGAACTTGTCTTTGCAGCTGGGCCCAGTGATCTTCCTGTTAGGAAGGAGGGCTGGGGAGAGGCAATGGAGGCGGAGGAGACTGAAGTACCATTTGACTTTTCTTCTCCTGAATCATAGTTAATTTTCTAACACATATTGCTAACAGCCCTTGCTTCCCCCGTGCCCCCATTCGTTGGGCAAGCCATGAAGGAATGTTATCTCTGGGTATTAGGCCAGTCCATTTTTGCTGATACTTGCCTTTGGAGGTAACACCAATCATCTCTTAATACCAGCCATCTCCCCCTGGCCCCAACGTGTGAGTCCTACTTACAGAGAGGCTGCTCTTTGCCCATCTTCTCTTTGAACCAATAAAAAGGTCATGCCATTTAATAGACGGCATCCTTATGTTGCTCGTGAGATAGAATCCCCGAAAGGGAGAGGGGCAGGAAGGAAAAATATTGTTACTTTTGAGGAGAAGAAGGAGGAGGTGGGTGTTCACTCTTAACAAGAACCAAGATTTGAGAACCAACTGTAATAGTTACCAATGTGAAAGAAAAATGTTGATTCAAAAAATTAATACCAAGCTTCGGCTTTCTTCTTGAACAACAAGCTGTTCAATAATATCTTCCCAACCCATGTCCCTACTACAGACAGAAGAGAACCCCAGTAATGCAAATTAACATCCGCTGTTAGACACAGGAAAGGTTCTTTTGCACCACTTTCTCTTTTATACCCTGCTCCCCTTAATTTTTATTTTTGATGACACTGTTTTTGATAGACATATTGTCACGTATTATTTTCTTCTAGAACACCATGGGTAAGGAACGGAAAAGACGGGAAATTCTGTATATGCTAGCCTACATAAGAACAATCAAGGAAACAAAGAGGTGTCTGTGACGTGCATCATTCTGTTTTCTTCCTTAGATTCTTTTGAAAACGCTCAGCCGTTCACCTTGTTTCACCTGCCCTCTCAATCATTACTGATAAACCGCTATTCTTCCACCTTTTTCTCACACGCTTGTTCTCAATGAGGCTGCAATCAGATTCAGGTATTAAGAGTGTACGTAACCATGCAAGTAGCACTTTGTAAAAGTGAAGGACCAAGTGCAGTTAAGCAGTAGACTGGAGACTTTGCCTGGGAGGCTTCCCCTTACCCGTTTACCCCTGCTATATCTAAGAGAACTGGGTTTATTTGTGCCTCAATCCGTGACACAGAGTCTTAGTCTCT
This sequence comes from Tenrec ecaudatus, assembly GCF_050624435.1. Lineage (NCBI taxonomy): Eukaryota > Metazoa > Chordata > Mammalia > Afrosoricida > Tenrecidae > Tenrec > Tenrec ecaudatus. Next base: position 103,376,142 of record NC_134535.1, read on the forward strand.
ACGAAGAATCTTTCACCAATGGATGTTTTTTATTTCCCAACTGTCATAGATATGCCCCAGACTGGTATTTTCTTGTCTTTAAAAAACAACCACATATCCCTCACGCTCATTTAAAATAAAACAAAAGATCTAAGAGTGATCTACATTACCAAGGCAATTCAACCACAGTAGTACCATTGGGGATGATCATATTGCACAAGGAAATTTGGGGGTTTATCTGATTATACTGAACACTGATTTTGTTTAAATTTAGCACTTTATTGGGAGGTCTTACAGATATCATAACAGTCCATAGTTCAATCACATCAAGCAGTTTTGTACAATTGCTAACACAATCAGTTTCAAAGCATTTCATTCTTCTTGAATTCCTGGATATCAGCTCCCCTTTATCCCCTTCCTACAGCCCCCCCGGAATCCTCCCCCCTCCCCTTATAATTGTTCAGTTTGGATTTTTTTTGCCATATCTTATATCTCCATTCACGTACAATTCTGTTGTTCGATCCCATTGAGTGGGATTATACAGTCATCAACGCTATCTGCTCCACATTCCCCCTTCAACACCCCCCTCTCTTCCCACACTCTCAGGGAACCATTACTGCTGTTACTGTTTCTGAAGGGCTATCCAGGTTGGCTGTCTTGTACGGGATGATACTAAATATACAAATGAACATACGCAAATCTAACATGATTAATGAGGTAAAATTAATAAAAACCATAATAGTAAGGTGAGCACTGATCTTGAAAGCTTTTTAGTCCCTGTCTTGACAATAGCATTAGGATTGGGAACATCTTAAAAGATAGTATCTTAATAATTTCTACACCAAGTTTCTTTTCAGCTAGAAATGTAGTCAAATCAACATAAACTGCTTTACTCTCAAAAGATCTACACTATTATTTCTAGGCTTCATGAAAAGACTGCTAGTATATCATTTTATAGATTTGTTATCAACTATGGAGCTCTGGTGTAGTGGTTAAGCATTGGGCTGTGATCCGTGAGGTAGGCAGTTCAAAACCACCAGCAGCTCTGTGGGAGAAAGACATTGCTTTCCATGCTCATAAAACAGTTACCATCCTGTATACCCTGAGGAGGTGGCTCGGAGTTAGTATTGACTCGATGGCAGTGAGAGTTCATCATCGAATTAAGGAGATTGCTCTGTGCATTGCCACACTCACCCCAAGCACCTGCTGTCTGTTCTACGGTGATCCAATCATGATCAAGCACAGCTGGGCTATTTCTATTAGGATTTCTGGAGCGCATACCTTTGACCCAGCAAGCGGAAGGGGGGAAAAGTACGAGACGTTTATTGCTTTTAATAAAGAAAAATTGGAAAGCAACATAATATATAATAATAGTTACTGACATTTATTGAGTGCTTATTATGTGACAAGTACTATAGTAAATGCTCTCGATGGGCTACAATACTGTTTTTATGCCGTTTACAGCTGAAGAAACAAGTGCGGAGGAAAGTGGGGTGCATGTATCCAATATTAAATACTATACAACTACTACCAATGTTGATGTCGAGCTTTCTGTAGTGACACTGAAAGTGTCTGGCCTAGAATCATAGTGTGATTCCGTTTATGTAAACTTGTGTGTGAATAGTGCTGTCTCATAAACTGTTTACCAAAGTGATGGATGGGATTATATGAACTTGAATATTTTTTGTACTTTTCCATATGGTTTGGCTTTTCTTAAATGCGCTTAACAATTTAAGAAAAGCAAGATTGTATTTAAAAGAAAAGCTAATAACACTTTAATTTCTTAGGCCTCATTCCTAACAACTTGTTGATTGTATCATAATGAAATGAAAATGTTAAATAAATCATAAAATTTGGATAGCTAGAGTAAAACATTGGTGTTTTTCAAATGTCTTGAATTTAGTAAACCTGTGATATGGCTGAAAGGAGCTCTGGTGGCATATGGATTATGCATTGGGCTCCTAACTGCAAGTCCAGCAGTTCAAAACCACCAGCCGCTCCGAGGGAGAAAGATGAGGTTTTCTACTCCCAGAAAGATTTCCGGTCTGGAAACCTATGGAGGCAGTTCTACTTTGTCCTAGCGGGCGGGCATGAGTCAGGAATCAACTCAGTGGTGGTGAAGATGGTATTGCTTCACTACCCTTTAAAAGTTTTTCATCCCTACACAAGAAACTTCCCCAAAGCTTCCTGTCTGATTTTTAATAAGCAAAACTGAAATATTTTGCTTTCATTAAAGCATATAAGCCAGAAAAACAAACTCACTGCCATCGAACTGATGGCCCATCATATGTTTCAGAAGACTTAAAGCCTGTCGGGCAATTTGCATGAGTTGAAAGTAGTACAAGGTCTTTTGTGGCTCCTTTAACTGAAGATGAGCATCCTCATGCAGGCCAAACGCCCCTTTAGTTCAGTCATCCCCACCAGTGTTCCTCCAATATCTTAAGAAATCAACCTAAGGCCCGTCTGAAAATAAGAACCCGGGTTCCCACGCCAATGCTTGTAGGAACAAGCGCGTATGAAAGAAGAGTGGAACACTGCTCATTGCCAAGAGTTACGTGCAATATTTAAAACCTCTCCTCAGGAACACCTTACTGGGCATAACACGGTGCCCGAATCGCAGCGATGGACTGGACCTGGATATCGGATAAGGAGTTCACAATGGCTGCACAGCAACTCGTGGCTATGAGTTCTAGTTGCTTCTGCTCTCTGCAGTGTCAGTTCACAAGGACAAGTTTGGCATCTAGATATTTCCGTGGCACTTTTTAATTTAATCAAAACTTAGTATCTCAGACGATTCTGGATTCCCCTCTACCCCTGCAGCTAGATTCATCTGTTCCTTTTCAAAGTATTTAGAAGTTACCCATTTTTCAGATTCAACCCTTAAGAAGTTGGATTTATAGATGTTATTTATAAAATTACAACGTTCTTTTAAAAGTCAGAAGCATGGCTTTAGACTGGAATTTCTATTCTTTAAAACGAAACATTGATCTCCAGGGGAATGTAACAAAAGGGTTAAACAGCTGTGGAATGTTCCATTAGGCTTGCAGGGAACTTGAGAACTTCAAAGAAGTATAATTTCCACAGAGGAACTACATTTCATGTGAGCTAAGACTTAGAGGTTACAAGGTAAGAAAGTAGACTTTCTGGTTTCAACCCCCAGGGCATTTCCAAACAGGAATAGCTGTGGAATCCCACTGAAAAACGAGGAACTTTCTGTTACTCAACTGTCTATTGCTGTGCCCTTAGAACACTTCCCTTCCCTTTTCCCTCACAACAGGTGGAATAGCATGTTTGCAGGTAAGCGCTTAAAACTTGGTTTCTGTAGGAAATTCATTGGAATAAAATGCTTACCCTTTTTGCTGTCATGTATGTGGCTTATGCAAGGTTAAGAGTTAATCGATGATAAATTTTGCTCAGCAAAGAGTGAAATGTTTTGCTTTCAACGTTAGTATTTTAAAGATGTTCCTCTTTAAATCATGTTTTGAGTACTCAGAAGACAGTTTATAGACTACGTATCATTAGGAAACAGGTGAGGAGGTGAAAATCCAAAGAATGGTAGCAGCAACTACATGTTTGTGTCAAGGCAGAGAATGTGTCACCGTGTGCAACAGTGTGAAAGGAGTAATGGGCCACAGGTGGGAAATGCTACTTCTTAAGAAAGGGGGGTGGGTGGGGTGGAGTCGTAAAGTAGTCTATGTTAAAAACTTATTCCTAATTTCAGGTAAAAAAATTAAAGCAAAAGCCACAGTTTTATGCTTTGAATTAATTTGGACATGATGAGACATGGAATCTACAACCTGAACACACAAAAAGAGGCCATTTTCACCACCTCTAATGTTTGTTCAAAAGTTTTGCCTGATAATTGTGGTTATTTTATTAATATTTAGACATTTTAAATCATGTCACCATTTTCCTAATGCACCATTTTTAGCAAATCGTCCTGCTTCAAAGATAGCATTTCTTTATACTGTCCTTCAGAAAGACATGTCCTTTTGAAGGTGTGAATATGAGTACCGCCATACTAGATGGCCTCCGCTTTGACCTTGTTCAAACTTTTCCCTGTGGGTGGCACTTTTTCCTCTTGGCTGAACGGTATCTTCCTTTGCGGGGCTGCATTCCATCTGTGCTCCTGGCAGCTCCTACTGGCGGAATTGTCCGCTAAGAAGACAGCTTGTGCTGGCCTTTGGAAACCATACCTGGCCCAAAGAAGGAACTAGGCTGCAGAGTCAGTGTTTTTACCATCACCGCAAAGTTACGGTTTAAATCTTATTTCATTTTGTCACCTACTTTCAAGTTTGCTTAGCAGAAACAAAATGTAAAACGTTTAACCTACAAACTTGGTTTTCTATTGAACCTGAATACTTTAACTTAGATCCAAATGGTGTGGGGGGAGGGGGGAGGGGAATAGACAAAGAGAGATGACTGAGAAATGATCTGCAGCCACAAGCTCTGTAAAACCCGCAGAGGTGTCTTCACAGAGCGCTGCTCTGTCTCAGCTGAAATAGATCTGCCTCTTATCTGATGCTCCCGTGACTGTTTGCCTCAGAAAGGATCTTGACTAGGATTTCCTTTTGTCTTTATATTTACTTAGTGAAAGGAATCTGTGACAAGTCACCTTCGCACAAAGAAGGAGAGCAGAGGGAAGAATTGCCTTTTCCAGAGGCTTTGGAACAAAGTGTTAAAGTGACCTGGAACGTGTCCACCAAAGACGCTAGACAGCCAAAAGTTCACCTGAGGTTTATTTGGGAAGAAAAGGAGAAAAACCAATATGCAATCTCAGAGCGGCCTCATTTTTCTAGAACGTGGCCCTCCAGAAGAGTCCCAAGGAAGCTCTCTCTTAACAAAAGCTCCAACATCCCCGAGACTGTCCTAGACCCTGCTGGTCAATCCAGCTGCTTCTGTCTGGAAATCAGGCTTACTGCTGACTCTTCCTACCAGGGAAATGCATGCGTCCGTGGTGACTGCAGATGTGTTACTGCTGCTGACTATGGGGTGGACATCAGACTCTCTCTGCTCACCCACAGTTTTTTACAGAGACTGTTGGATCCGTCGCTTCCCAGGTCTTCTGGTTGACCTCGAGGAGTCCCAGAACCTGGGAGCGCAGTTCTTGAAGTATTACACTGAGAGCACGGGCCAGAAGTGCAGTAGAAGCTGCTGTCTTCGGAAAGATGGTAAGTACGTGCACTGATTTTGCCGGAGCAGAAATTAGAGAGATGGCCAAGAACGGAAGCCCAAGAGCCCTAAAGGGAGAGCCTGTGAATCACTGTAAAGACCTAGAGAAAGTGCTCTGGGATTAGGTATATGTGTATTTGTGTGTGTGTGTGTGTGTGTGTGTGTGCGTGTGTGTTGGGCGGGGGGGGCACAGAGTACATACATGGAAAGAGAGACACACCAACTCGGTTATACTGACTGTTTTGTAGTTGGGACCAGTTCCCATTGACAAATTTAGTAGTGACCCCCAGAATGTTCTGACACCTGCCACAGAGTAACAGACAATCTCGTTTCTTCACCAAAACGCTATACCCTCTCTAATGAACTAAGTGATTTGAAAGTCTCCAGATATATCCATTTCAGGATATATCCTGGAATATCCAGGACTCCATTTCAGGAATTCCCACTTCAAAGTATCTTTGGGTGATCTTGGTATGCTATCAGGTGTTTGAAATGTATTTGCTTGGGTTGATTAAATGTGAGAAGTATTAGGCAGAAATTAGAGTGTGATTTATATGCTTTGAAAGAAGTGAAAAGATCTGTCTCCTGCAATATCCAAGTGGAGCTCTGTCTGAGCCCACGTGGAATCAAGGCCTGCCGTGAGGAAAGCATTTCTGTGTCGTCAAATGTCAGGTTCCAATTGTCTGAAGCCTTCTCACTTGTTTTACAGTTATTCCAAGTTTTTGTTAGTCACTTGGAAATAACAGAGGAGCACAGAACTTTGGTTCTCTTGGATGTTCCATATTGTCTTCCCATGGCTGGACACATCTTTAATAGTTAACAGTGCCTTATATCCAATTTTGCACACATGATTTCTGGGATACCAATCAAAATGACTTTCCGAGTCTAAACCAACTCTCGGGAGCCCACATTTCAAGATGTTGTCATAGGCTAACCCCTCTAAAGTTAATCAGAAATGGAAGAGACAGTTCATCAAGGGGCACCCCTTTGAAGAGGTAGACAATATAAATCTTCACCTTCCAGAAGTTTTTCATCCCCCTAAAGTTCCCCCAGTGCAGTGGACGGGAACGTGCAGGGAGTGGGTAAGGAGTAATATCTTTGCAACATTTTCTGTGGCATGAATTGACCGGGCTTTGCACCCTAGGGAAGTCGAGGCTCCTGGGATTCTGGAGATACTATAAGTACCTAGGATAATCCCATGCATTGAAAGACTCACATTGCCTTCTTCCTGAAGAAAGGGCAGGAAGGCATAACCCAGTTTTTAGTCGGAAATGGAAACTTCAAATGGCCATAACCCTGTAGTAGCGACACTGCTCAGAGCTGGGACTCAGAAATGGACACAGGTATGAAAAAACATGTCTTTAAACATTATTCCTTAGAAAGCCAAACAAAGTTCCCTATTAATCGCCCTCTGGTGATCTATTTGTCATCTCTGTGTATTAGTAAGCAATGGCTAGGTGCTCGGTGGCTACCTGAAAGGCCAACCATTGGAACTCCTTAGTCACTGGGGAGACAAAAAGACGTGGCACTCTGTTCTCGCTAATCCCACTGAGGTGCCCTCCGGTCATTTCGACTCACTGAGACCCCACTGTACCAGCATGGAGTGCAGAGCCCATGCCTGCGCCATCCTCGCAGTCTTTGCTGTGTGTGAACCCACTGTCACAGCCCCTGGAGGCCACCCCCTGGGGGCCTTCCTCTTTCTCTCTGCCCCTTCTAAGTTACCAAGCAGGATGCATCTGAAGTATCGTGTGCAGGTCGAGAATACTGATGACAGGTAGTCCCTGGGTTACAAACGAGACCTACTCCTAGTTGTGTCTTTAGGTCAGAACAGGTGGCACACAGTTCTTATTTAGCCTTTTATAGCAAACATCTTTCTGGTAGTCTGCTTTACTCGTTTTATTAGGGGCTCATACAACTCTTTTATCACCATACATACATTAATTGTGTAAAGCACATTTGTACATTCATTGCCCTCATCATTCTCAAACTATTTGCTCTCCACTTAAGCCCTTGGCATCAGCTCCTCAACCCCCCACCCCCTGCTCCTTCTTCCCTCATGAACCCTTGATAATTTATAAATTGTTATTTGGTCATATCTTGCCCTGTCCGACGTCTCCCTTCAACCACTTTTCTGTTGTCTGTCCCCCAGGGAGGAGGACACATGTAGATTCTTGTAATCGGTTCCCCCTTTCTAACCCACCCTCCCTCTACGTGTAGCTTTCAATATGGATTAGAATTCATTAAAAGAAAACAAAAAATGTTCACAACTGGACCAATAGGTAACATTATGATCAATGGAGGAAAAAAATGAACTTGCCAAGATTTGTATCTTGCTTAGATCCTCAACATTTGTGGAAGCAGCAGCCAAGAAATCAAATGACACATTGCATTAGGTAAATCTACTGCACAAGACAATTTGAGTGTTGAAAAGCAAGGATGTTACTTTGAGGACTTAGGTATGCCTGACTCAAGCCATGGTATTTTCAATTGGCTCATATGCATGTGAAAGCTGGATGTTGAATAAGGAAGACTGAAGAAGAATCGATGGATTTGAATTATGTTGCCGGCAACGAATACTGAAAATTCCATGGACTCCCAGAAAAACAAACAAATTTGTCTTGGAATAAGGATGATCAGAATGCTCCTTAAACTTAAGGATATTGAGATTTGGTCGCACATACTTTGAACATGTTATCAGGAAAGCCCAGTCCTCCTGATCCTGCACAGTAAACTAGAGAGGTAGTGAAAAGGGGGGAGACCCTGGACAAAATGGATTGACACAGTGGCTATGAAAATGGGCTCACAGGTAACAATTGTGAGGATGGTGCAGGACTGGGTTTTGTTTCATTCTATTGTACAGAGAGGGTGGCTATTGGTTGAAACAAAAGTTCTCCATAAGTCAGAGGAAAGAAGAATCTGTCTGGAGAAGTGCAGCCACGATGCTCCTTAGAAGTGTAGAGGGAGATTTCATCTCAAGTACTTTGGCTGTGTTATCCAGAGGAGCCAGTCCCTGGAGGACATCCTGATGTACTGATACAGCCGAAGGGGCACTCTACCCTGCCCTTTATGGGTCTCTGTGTGCTAGCACTGCCTTGAAGGCAGTGGAAGTGGAGCCCCAGCGGGTGACTGATAATGTTCTCATAAGGTGGCAGTGGCGTCTCTAAGGTGAATCAGAGACATACATCACCATAGATTAGCGGTTCTCAACCTGTGGGTCGTGACCCTCGGGGTGTCAAATGACCCTTTCACAGGGGTAATCTAAGGCCATCGGAAAGCACATATTTCCGATGGTCTTAGGGATAGACACTGCTCCTCTATTCGTCTCCAGGCGGGTCCATCCATATGCAGATAGGCCCACACATCTGAGTGAAGACTGTTACCCATGCTACACCATGCTTTCAACAATATTTCATTTATTTGTAATTAGAAATAAATATTTCACAATATATTACATATTGTTTTGTGATTAATCACTATGCTTTAATGATGTTCAATTTGTAACAGTGAAAATACATCCTGCATATCATATATTTACATTATGATTCATAACAGTAGCAAAATTACAGTTATGAAGCAGCAACAAAAATACTTTTTTTTCAGAGTGAGTAAGAGAGGGAGTGAGTGAGTGAGAGTGAGTGAGTGAGAATGAGTGAGAGAAAGTGAGCGAGAGTGAGAGTGAGGGAGTGAGTGAGTGAGAGTGAGTCAGTGAGTGAGAGAGTGAGAGTGAGTCAGTGAGTGAGAGACTGAGTGAGTGTGACAGAGTGAGTGAGGAAGAGAGTGAGAGAGTGAGAGTGAGTGAGAATGAGTGAGAGAAAGTGAGCGAGAGTGAGAGTGAGTGAGGGAGTGAGTGAGAGTGAGGGAGTCGCAACAAAAATACTTTTATGGTTGGGGTGACCACAACATGAGGAACTGTATTAAAGGGTCACAGCATTAGGAAGGTTGAGGACCACAGCCATAGATGCATGAATGGATTTGGGGCTTGCACTTAATTCTAGCCCCAGTCTAAGAACAATTAGTTGTTCTTATGACAAGGCCCTGATTGATAGTTGACTTCACAAAGAGATCACTGAAAATAGGGATGCTGTAGCAAAGTGTGGTGAAGACATCAGATGGCACATGGCTATCAGAAAAATAGAGCTTCCGGGTTCCTAAAGACTTGTTTTCAAACATGCAGCGGCTTTAGTGAGGTGACAAGTTCACATGAAGCAGCATGCCAGCCAGTGTGAACTAAGGATTGTAAATAAGATCATCCGAATCTTAAAGAGGGAATGGAATCAGGGCTTAAATTGTAAACACCTGGTTTTCAGAATGTATGGATGACAACAGAAGCCCAAAATTCTTGTTCAGGGTCCATGCATGTATTTAGCCTTATGTGAACCCCCTCGGACCACAGTTGAGGATGTGAAGAGCCCAGTTATCAGACTGGGAGCACTGTAAAGTTGATGATGGCAGAGGGGGTTCACTCAAAATGCAATATCTGATCATGTGATCTCCCTTTGACCCTTTTAAAAGCTGTTTCCATTTGAAGAACGTGAAGGGGAAATACACATGGATGAAGCCCCTGGTGAACCTCTGCTGACCATGGACCAGGGATGCGAACAGCTTTGCTAACATGCAGAGTGCATTAGAGAGCTGATTGTTGCAGATGCAGTTAGGTTACCATTTAGCACCCTGTTATTTGATCTTCCTTATGATCCATTTAAATTTATTCTAGTTTTTAATATTTTCTGCTTTCTTTTGATTTTGATTTCTATCTGTCTTTCTTCGATATTTTTATTAGATTTTGTTTGTTTGTTTAATGTTTTTCCGTCTATGAAATCTTGAATAGGTAAATCTACAGTGACAGTAACTGGATTAATGGTTCCTTGGGGGTATGGCAGAGGAGGTTAGGGAGAAAAAGGGGCACTAATAATGATGAGTATGAAACTTTTTAAATTATAAAATTGATTATGTTAATGATTGCATAATCCTCTTGATATGATTGGCTTACTGAGTTGTAAAATATGTGAATTATACGCCAATAAAATTGTTGAAAAACAAGTTTAGTGAAGTCCGTGAGTATAAATTAATGGTGGTAAAATAATCTGAGTAGAAAGAGCTGTTGACCGAAAGTAAAGAATGAAACTGATGTCACTGAACTGTGTGTAGAGATTATTGAATGGGTGTATCTTTTGCACTGCATATTTTTACCAAAAGTAGACATTAAACAACAACAACAGTGCTCCAGCCTAGGAAATCCTGTCTCATAGGGTCGTTAGGAGCTGGAATGGTCTTGATGGCACATGACAATGCAGTGTAAGATGCTTGTTTAATTCTTCCTACTTTGAGAAAAACAAAAAGTGCAGAAACATTGGGTGTCCCCAACGTACCAGTAGAGATGAAACTGCCCACAGGTAACTGGACACAGAGCAGCACAGGCCCTGCCAACAGCAATTCCATGCAGCTTGAATGCTGCTCTGAGGCTTGGCAACTATATGCTGTGTCTCTCTAATCTTATGTTATTAGAGAAATGGATACCTTGTGTTGTGGCCAATAGGTATTTCACATCACATGGTCCCTACTGCACTGCAGTGGGAGGAGCCTATGCGGCGTGTCTGGAGATAAACGGCTTTACATGCAACAAAATCGACAGGCTTTTTCCGAAATAACACACTATGTTTTTGGAACAAGTTTGCATAAAAAGGGAAGGTCTAAGCAAATGGTCTTATCCTCCTCCAGAAGTCCCATGCTAACGTCCTGGTCTCTCCCCCCTTGCTCTTCCCATGAACCACATTAGGCATTCCTTTAGACATGTTTTGCTACCCGAGGCCAGTGCACACAGCATTCAGGGTCAAGGGTAAGGTTCCCATGGCCTGCTACCTTTCCACCATGTGGGTCTCACCCAGGCATGCAGCTCTTGCTGTTTGCCCTTCCTGTGATTCCCGTGTTCTCTTGCAGCATTTGCCCCTTTATTTCCCTATGTTTTTTCTGATGACTCATAGCACCCTGGCCTTCCGAGAAGGTCCTGTGCTAAGAAACCTGATTTCAAAATCACCAGAGATTCTTGTAGCAAATTAATTTTCACTAACAAATGACTGGGATTGGAAAATAATGCTTCCAGCTAATCCCAGGAAATATGAACTATATAAAAGATTACCAGAGAAACTTCTGTAGGTATTTTACAGATTTACCTAAGCACGGTTTCAATAACAGTTGTTAATGTTCTGTAAACTCCCTGAACATAATCCCGTAAGATACCCAAGGAAGCCAGTGTTGGTGAGAGCAATATCATTACTCAGAACTCCCATGGAAGCCCAGACCCTCTTGACAAACCTATCCTTTATCTGCTTCCCTTGCAGTTTCCTGTAACCTGGCTGTCTTCTACCACGATCCCATTCATGACAACGTCAACTGCCTTCATGTTCACTGCCCTACCCTAGAGAGCTGCGTATTACAGCCTGGGACCAGTGCCATCTTGTACAACATAACAGAAGGTAACAACTTCCGAGCCGTGTCAGCAACACTACTGTAGCGGCACGCAGCCTGCCGGCTGACTGGCGGTGGGCATAGGTGAAAGGCACCAACTTCAAATAGCTTATGGGAAAATTGGGATCGAAAGATAATAAGATTTTCTCATGAACTTTGTGAAGCCTACTCACATGAATTACTGTTTCCACTGAGCTCAGTCTATGAAGGATTTGGCATCTGGGACAGAAAAGTAGGAAGAAATGCCCGTTAGTTTGGTGTGTTCAACCATGAAGAGCAGACTATTCTACTATTCCATGTGACGATAAGCCAGAGCCATTGAAAAAGAGCTGGACCATTATATCCCAGTTATGCTCAGTGCCCTCCGCAAGAGCCCCGGTCGGCATCTCTGCTGCAGTGGTTGGTGGTGCTATGAGGAGATGAAGAAAATGCTCAGCGGCAGTTTTGCAGACCAAGAACTTGACATACAAGGACTGGAGGGCTGCTGAGGGGCTTTCTTTTGAAGACAAAGCAGCTGAAGTAACGTCATAGGCCTTTAAAGCTTGGATCATGATTGTGGACACAGTTCCACCTCTCCAGCCCCATGTTGTTTGGTTTTATGAAACGTGATACACGGTGCTTCAGGTGGGTAGCATACCCAAGGTTCTTACCTCAGACTGACTGGTGTTGTGATGGACAGAGCATATTCTCCTGGATTTCTTTCTTTTCTTTTTTTTCTGAAACAGGACGTGCCCTACCAAGTTAAGATAAAGTCGAGAACCGGCCATAGTTCAGCCTCTCAGAAGTAGGCAATGATAAAACAAAACAAAACCCTCTTGCCTCTAGGTTGATTCCAACTCTTGACAAACTCATGAAAAAGAATTGCATGGGTCTCTTTGAAAAATTGTGTTTTACGTGAAAATGTACACAGCAAATTAGGTTCCTATCAGGACATTTTTACACAAATTGTCCCATGACATTGACTACACTTTTCCCATTTCAGCATGCTCCAGAGGGCTTCTTGGCTGGAAGAGACCACCATACCTTTTTCCAACAGTGGTGTTGGGTGGGTTTCAACTGCTAGCCTTTAAGATAATAGATGAGCACCACCTGTGTCGAGATGAAACAGCAAGTTAGCCAGCATGGACGCCAGCAACGATAGCGCTGAAATGAACTTAGTTTGGTGTCTCGCAGCGGCAAAGCTCAAGACTGCTCCAAACTGTGCTTTAAAGGCCCTCTTGGAGATAAACCAGCAATAACAACAAACGAAAGACGAAAATGATGGGCGGGGCGGGGGAAAACAGGGAGCTAATGACAATGGGCATAAGAAAGAAGAAAATGTTCTGAAATGGATTGTGTGGGGAAGACGGCACAACTCTTTTTAATACGCTTGTACTATTGAAGAGTATGATGTGCGAGTGATAGGTCAATAAAACTGTTCAAAACAAACTCATGATACTTTATTTCTTTTGCAGGTATCGATCCGGATTTGCTGGTCTTTGAACAATCACCTTCCAATTATCTAAACACTCGTTCGTCTAATAGGTGGGCCAGGCTAAGGATTCAAAACACCATGAGCTTAGATCAAGAACACACCACAATGGTAAACCCAGTCTCCCCCACCACACATCAAGATTTGGCTGTCAACACAAACAGGACCAGTTATTCCAAGGCGGTAACCACAAATTCCTGGGCAAGATTCATTTCCATGAATGGCTCCTTTACTGCAAAGGTACATATGGTGTCACCACATTCTGATTTCATCAACAAGCCAGATAACAAGACCCTTTCTCCGTTCTTTGTGCCCCTAGAAACAAAACTTTCTCAGATGCCTATTCCATCCCGACTCAATCGTAGCAAACAGTTTCTGAACAAAACCAAGGGCTACAGCAGCAGAAACCATACATCTGAGACCGAAAACAAGACACCCGGTGTGGCTTATGCCACTTCAAAGCCGTGGCTGGTTCCGGTGGCACTCTGTATCTCTGTCCTCTTGCTTTGCTGTTGCATAGTAACCTTGGTATCTGGGTGCTGTCGGAAGCAGCAGGGTCAGTATAAGCCGGGACGGAGAAAGTCAGGACCTGGGGATATTAAAAACGCAACACTCTGAAGGAGTACGCTTAAGAGTACAAGTTGAGGAGAGGTCGCCCATTTTTTAGAGTATTATTTTTAGTTTTCTGTTAGATAAAGGCAGTTTGATTTTTAAACTAATGTTATAGGATCAGTTTCTGACTCCTTTCTAGAAATTAGTGCTTAATCAACCTAAATGCCTTTTGAGTTAATCCCATTCCTGGCGTGCCAGCACTCCAAATGCTGACCTGTTGTTATTCAGCCTCCCAGGAGAGCTAGTACGAGGTGCTTTACCTACATGAACTCATTGAATTTCTGCAAGTCTGAGTTAGGCACACTATTATGAACAATTATTGTATTACGTTTTTAATTATAAAGATGAAGAAACTGAGACAAAGACGTCAAGCATCTTGTCTAAAATCTATAGTCAGTCAGTAGTGGAATCTGGACTTACATCCAGGCTGGCTCAAAAACCCAGACTTGAAACCACTGCTTATACTGAAAACCTGCTTTTCCAATAAGCATGAAGAGAAGATGAAGAGAGGGCAATACTTTAGCATAATTAGATTTGTTTCCCCATCAAGCTCAACCTACTGTCATGTTTTAAAGAAGCTTTTTAGTTGTTAAAGCAAAAAAGAAATATTATCGAATACTGTCACTGACAACTACCTTCAATGTTTTATCTAGTTTTCTATGTTCAAATAACCAATCCTTCTTACCTCTAATCCATCAACATCATTTTCTAGAGCTGAGCTGCATGGCAGTAATTGTAGTGAGCTCTTGGAGCTTTCTGTTGAATAAAGTTGGAAAGTTTTCATTTCTATTCCTCAAACGTGTCCATCATTTCCCCACAAATACATACTGCTGTGTGCCCTCAAATCAGTTCTGTGTGGTGGCCCTGTAGGACAGGGTAAAACTGCACCCACGGGTTGCCCAGGTCTCAGCTATCCAACATGACAGGAGACTTCCCCAGATTCTCAAATGTCAGAAACAAACTCATTTAGAATTATCTTAAATCTGAGACCCTTAAACTCTTCCTTCCCCCTCTAAATATTTTACTACTTTTTTCCTTTTAATCCAGGACCAAAAGATTTTTTGTGTTTACACTGTACTAGTGGTATAGCTGTTACAAGTTGGGCTAGTAGCCACAAGGTCAGCACTTCGAAACCATTAGTGGCTCCAGGAGGAAAAGATGAGGCTTTCTACACGTGTAAAGAACTGTCTCAGTAACCCCCAGGGTCAGTTCTACCCTGTCCTACAGGGTCACTGAGTCAGCATGGACTCGGCGGCAGTTGGTTTGAATTGGCCTTACTGAAGAAAAAAATTCTAATTAATTTGACTTCTTTCCCAGTATGTTATAGGGTATTAAAAACAAACAAATAAACAAACATCCCAACTTTCTATTTAGAGAGGGTATCAATCATCAAATTATCCGAAAGTTTCCTTTAAATAAATAAATCAGGATGCAGCCTTCAAAAACTATTGGTACTTTCTTTTAAAAACATACTTTTTTTTAATTGTTAAATAACTGTTTTACTGGTGTGTGGGGGTTTTCCGGGAAAACCAGAAAACCTGCTAGACAAATTCTAAAAGAGCTGTAACATATAAACATATATTCTTTAAAGAGTGTCTAGCGTTTGTTGAAATGTCACCCAACCAACTCGGGGTGCTACAAAAGCTTTTCTTCTTTGGAGTTGCTTTGTTTGCTCATTTCCTAAGAGTTGTTAAGCTTTCATCGAAAAGGTCATAGTGTGAGAAGGCAAATTTGCTTTGTAAGGAAACAAGCTCCTATCCCCTTCTCATCCTCAGCCTGTACGTTTTTAACCACCAGTCCAGGGCACATACAAGGGCGGCTAGAAAATATGTTCTTCCTAGAAGTCAAAGGCACCCAAGGACGTCTAAATAACATTTTAATTAAGGAACAGCAATCTCATGCCCAGTGGGTCAAGGTTAAGGGTGTGTTCTGTGGCACACAGCGCTATACTTTTACAGCGATAGAGTTCGGGCCCACAGTCAATGAGCACCATTATGGAGTTTATTGCGGATATCAATAGCTACGATTCAGGTGGAAATACTCACGATAGCATCCGGGATGCTAATAAATGCCCAAAGGACATGTCACTCACTCCACTGTAAGCCTCAACCCCAAAGCTGAACTCAGCTCCAACTCCATGGCTCACCAAACCTAGCTCCTTGAATTATGAGGGGGGAACCCCAACAAACTGGAGCAAAGCTCTGCTGAGCCATTTTCATAGCACACAGAGATGCTAGGCGTGCATTCGAAACTCACTCTGAGTGAGTGCACCTGTGCCTCACCTGGGAAGTTTGTCTCTGGCCACAGTGAACTTCTGTTGTAAAAGCAGTTTCGCTCGGCTGCCTTTTTGTGATGACCGATTTAAGAGACGAGTGTGCGGCTGTGAAATTTCCTTTCCTGCTCAGGCAAAATGCTGCAAAACCTGCATTGATGTTAACGCAGCTCGTAAGGCAGGGCTATGGAAAAAGCAAGTGTGTGAGTAGTTTTCTCATTTCAAAAGGGGTGAGCAGTCAATTGATGACAAACCTCTTTCTGGACGTCAGTGAACTTCCTGAACAGACAAAAATGTCGACATAATTGTGCACTTGAGCTTGAAGACTGACGAGGGACCATTGAAGAAATGGGGAAATTATTTGGACTACCTTGGAGCTCAGTTCTGCGATTTGAATGGGAGATTTGTGAATGAGAAGGCTCGCTGGGAAATTTGTGCCTCTTGTTCTGACTGACCGGGAAAAGCGCGTCTAGTGGAAGCATGCTGTGCTTTGAAAGAACAGCTCCGAAGCCACCCAGATTTTTCCCCAAGGTCACTACTGGTGAGGAGACACGTGCTATTCTTATGATACTGAAACCAAACATCAATCAAGCCAGTGGGACGCCATCATCACCTCACCCAAAAAGCTCATCCAGTGAAAGAAGATGATGCTCACTTGTTTTGACGTGAGGAGGAGAGTGCATTTGGACTTCGTTCCACCAGGTCAGACTGTTAATCAAGCTTTCTATTTAGAGGTTCTGAAAATATTACGTAACAGTGTGTGACCAGAAAAAGAGGCCTGATTTGTGGCAGACAGGGAACTGGTTTGCCAAGTGAGCTAGATTTTGGCAAAAAAGAGCATGCCTCTCTTGCCCCATGCACCTGATTTCACACTGTGCAACTTCTTTTATTTCCATGAATGCAGAGAAACATGAAAGGATAGCGATTTGAGGATGTAGAAGAGGGGAAAAAAAGGGAGGTGCTGTCAGCCATCCAAACAGATGTTTGAAGAATGTTTCCAAGAATGGAATTGTAGATTTGACGAATATACTAAGTGTAATGGAGAGTATTTTGAAGGTGATAAGGTTGTTTTGTAAAATAAAAATTAAATAGGTTTGAAAAAAAAATCCCTTTTGAAGGGGATATCCCTCGTTAAGTAGCCAGAAGCACCCCACTCCTGTAAACCTCAACCTATCGGCACTCAGCTTCACCTCCGTGGTCAGAACGCCCAGCTCTCACATGAAACGCCCAGTGAGACTCATTTACTATGCCTTCCCAGCCATGTGATATAATTACTATGTGATATAATTCTGGACTGTATACTCCTGTGCCTGTAGTCCTGCTTTGGAGGACATGCGCTATTACACCAACAGACAGGATTAGGGCAGGATCAAAACCTGAGCTTATTAGAGGCGCCCTGGTAGCACGGTGGCTACGAGCGGGGCTCCTAGCTGTAAGGGCAGCAGTTTTGTTGGGGGCTGGGGCGTCCATTATGCATGCCCAGAAGTCCCAGCTACCCGCAAGGAGCAGTGCGCTGCACAAGCTCAGAGGTTCAGGCTTGCGGCCAGGGCAGGGACACCTGGGTGGACGCTGCACCTGGATTGGCCCACCTAAACCAAGTAAATTCAATTCAGCCAATGGGGTTGACCAGGGTAGCGCCTCCCCATGGAGTAATTGAGAAAGGCAGGAGCTCAGAGCCGACCATGTGACTTTCGGAAGAGCTTCCAGGCAGGCTGCACGGGTGAGGGGCCCTGCGGGTGCCTGTGTAAGCCTGACACGTCTTCTAACTCATAAAACTCACCGGGATCACAAACCCGGCTTCGGTGTGAATTCTTTCTTGTGCGGAGCCAAGGACGGAGGTGTACCTCTCCCCTGAGAGATCTGAAAGTTTGAAACCACCAGCTGCTCCTTGGGAGAAAACTCCCATAAAGCTAGTCTCACTGAGTTGGAATCGAATCGATGCTCGATGGTAGGGGTTTAAGTTTTTGTAGAGGGGGTGAACTACCCCTCACCCTTTGTTTCCTTGGGGCATCGTTACGAGTTTGTTAGTAGAGTGGGACTTACCACACCATCCTTCCGTTCCTAGAGGGTACGGTCAGCTAAGAGACAAGCCACACCGCCATCCAAGCCGTTCCAGTGTATAAGAGCCAGGTGAGACTTGAAAAGTCACTTGGAAGAGCATGTCCAAGATCTCTGTGGGAAGTGCACCAGACTGACATGGAGATTCAGAGGAGCTGCACTTGGATTGCCAGATACTTTCCCCTTATCTGGCCCGACTATGGAACTGTGGGGCAGAGAAAAGGGGCACTGGCTCCCTGGCAAAGGAGACAACATCCTTCATCCTTGACCCTCTTTTGACTCCAACCACAGCTCTCAATTCCGGTGCTGCATCATAATTTATTAGAATGGCCACATGGAACCAGGGATGATATGATTAAGAGGGGTTACTAGGGGGAGTAATAGGCTACCACAAGTCAGGATCAACAAAGAGTAAAGATAGTCATTGGTTTCCACCAGCAGCCAAGTCTCTCAGCTACATGGACCTTTCCATTTCAGACAGAGATCTTGGACACTCTCCACCTGAACGGAATTGGGTTTTTTTAATCTACTCTGCTTTTCACTTGCTAATTCTTCTCACTTGTTATTCCTGCCCATGGACTCCAGCCTCGCCCCATTCTCCCTTTGCTGTCCCCAGCGCCATACTGGCGTACTTTAGAACCCACAGACCCTTGGCCCAACTAACACCAAACCAGAACTTCATTTTATATCAACCTTTCAGGCAACCGTTTTGAAACTTCATTAGGTTTTCATGTAGGTTCTCTAATTCTGTTAGGCAAATAACAAACTTTCCATAATTAAATAGAAAAGCTCAACTAGCAGAAAATGTGAATGGAATGCTGCTCATCTATTTACTTCCCAACACCACCTAAATTCAAGATTCTTCTACCTCAGCTCTGTTCAGGATGGCGTCAACAGGGGCACGAGGCTAACCTCTCCTGCCACCATGTGGAATGCTAGGGCTTGGGGGCAAAGACCCAGACAAGAGGATGCGAAAAAGAGTCTAGTCAGCAGAAAGTGGGATGGAAAGTACCTATTGCTGCCCAGCAGGGGCGCCCAGAACAAGGGGCGGAGACAGCAGGGTGGAGAAAGTGGAGAGAGCCCATAACTGCAGGGCTCTGGGTCTAGTTTCTACACAGGATTATTCAAAGTAACTAATTAGTGCTAATTTCTAATTAAGTAAGGAGTACAGCAGGTAACAAAACAACAATTATACATACATTAAGTAAAACACTTTGAACCACAAGAAATCAGACCTGATTAGTCTAACTGCCTGACGGTATAAATCAGGACATCTCTGAATAGCCATTGCTATTGCACACCTTATTACGAAAAAGTTAACTTTGATGTTAAAGCTTTTTAAAACATTTTTATTTTATATCAAATGAGTTACTGATATACAAATAATACTAATAAACCACGCTTTTTTTTTTAAACTTCAGGCCAAATTCAATAGTCTCTTCACGGATTCCTTGTACTGAGAAATGGCATTTTCAGTTTCCCCCTCATTCTTGAGACTGACAACAGCCTTTTTGTAGTCTTCAACTTCTTTACTCTCAAGGAGTTCTTCTTTGTTCACCTCCGTGTTCTCGGCAGCTTTAATTTGGAGAAGCGTTTCCAGGACATTTCTTTCCGAGCGGCTGTTTTCCCATATATACTCCTCCATATCTGCTTCCGTCTTATTTTTCTCCCACTCTTCAGTTTTCTGAAAGAAAAACAAATCCTGGATTATGAAAAACAGTATATAAAAACCCAAAGGTTTTTCTGGTTTTGTTTCTTCAAATTATTTTGGTAGTGAGGGCAGTCAGGAGTGTACAAAACTGATGAGCCCTGGCAAACGACTTGAATGTGCGCTTCCTTTGCCTGTTCAGCACTGGTGTCCCCCGGGCCGCCGCCGCAGGGCTGCACCCGCTCTGCTGCAGGGCTGCACCCGCTCTGCTGCAGGGCTGCACCCGCTCTGCTGTGCGCACTGGGCGTCAAGGTCCACCACACAGTTTGCACTCGCCCTGGAGAATGAGAAAGTCCATGCTTACAGCTATCGAGTCCCCACTCTCAAACATTCTGAGTTCTTGAGACTAAAAATAATGAGAGTTGAGGGGTAACTGCATATGTGTTATGTGTCTGTGGAGATGTCAGAGACTACTGTAATAAAATCACAGTATTATATAATGCATGTATAGTAAGTTATTTTTAGCTATGACATCAGATTTTTGGAAATTTTGTTGTAATCTTTAATAATAATTTTCTACTTGCTACTACTTGTGTTTTGTTACACAATATAATCATCATGCTGTTCTAAAGAACACTATTTTTCAATTAATGTAATTCAGATTTATGATATAAATGATTATTTAACAGTCTTTGAAAAGTGAAGCAACACAGCTCATAAGTAATTTGCTCTGGTTCACAGAAGCGTGGAATACCAACCATATTACTTCCAAACTAACACATACCAAGGTTGTGAGCTACAGGCCCAGAATAGTCGTCCTCCATTCTGAGTAACAACTTGTACAGTGGTAGATGCCTAAGCTGTAACGGAGAAGTATTAGAAGAGTGGTAGGTTTGTGAAGCCATCAGAAAGAATACTCTTCCTCAGGGGAGTCCACTGGAAGGAGAGTTCAAAGTGCGCACCCAGGAGGCAGACAGCAGACACTGCCTCCATCACACCGCCCCGCAGGCCACTGGAAGAGCCCAAGAAAACCAACACAACTTCAGGCCACACACTGACACTTGTCTGCCAAGGACAAAGAGCCCCCATTCCCACCCTCCCTGGCCACTGGGATTCCATCGAGTCAGCAAGCCCCTCATCAGACTCCTGAGACCCAAAGGAAGAGACCCTCCAGCCCAGAGAAACCCCTAAGAAACTCCAAGTACCTAAAATGGAGTCTGCTTTCCTGCAGAAGAGAGCCATAGGAGAAACTGGGAAAATTCAGAGAAAGGAACAAATACCAGTCTCTGAAAAAACAAAACAAAAACCCCCCACAAATAAATATATCACAGGTTCTAGCTCCTCTTGGAAATATTTAAAGTGTTTCAATTATGACAATAGTCCTAATTCTAGCTTTCAAGTGAAAGCTACTTAATGTACAAGACCTACAAAATATAAAGCAGTAGAATATAGAAGAAGACAAGTGATTAAGTAGATGCTTCATAGCTTGAAGACAAGTAATTAAGAGACTTATCTGTTTTTGAAATACTACATTTTCCACAGATTTATGCAGATTTTCTTAACTGAAGTAAATGCCTGACTATCGAAAGATAAAATTTAGTTTCAGTTAAGTTGTCCCCGCCCCAGACTCAACTTTGCTGGTGGCTGTTCTCATCAGTTCTAAGCCTGTCAAGGTGTCACACTGTCTGCCCCAAAGAGGAAGCAGCTGGCTAACAGAGCCCAGAGACTAGCAAGGGGCCTAACAATGTCCTACTTCCTGCTCGGCCTATTCCAGGGAGCCAGCAACCCCTGCCCTTCTATCTTCTCTGCTTAAGCTATGTTGATGCTCTAACGGGCTCAATTATTAGAGGATGCGCAGGAAACAGGTGGGGAGATAGGCCAACTTTAGCATTGTTAGCATACACACGATAACTTACATCCCCAGGAAGAATGAAGGAAAAAGAAAGGATGAAATTTGTGAAACAAATTTATTCTATGTGGATTAAAACAGATTTTTTTTAGAACTATGACAAATTCTAATTAGACATTTTACACTCAAAAAGGTTTAGTCGTGTTTGTAAATGAGTGTCTTTTCAGGATGCTATATTCGAAGTTAAAAAAATTTAAATATCGATGCTATTTTAAATGGCCATTTTTTGGTTTACTTTTTAAACATAAAGATGTTTAAGCAGAAAGTTTCATTGTTATTTAAAGGCCTCAAGCAACAGGTCGTTCTGTGACTGTTACCCAAAGGTAAAGGGAAGCACACTGGAACAGGCAAGCATCCCGTGTGAAGGTGGCGGCCACCGCAGTGAGCACAGGGAGGAAGGGGCGCTGCTGCATGAGGGAGGGGACTGCCGCAAATGTGCACCCCACCCCCACGAGGCCAACATAAAAATTCATCAGAAAAAGTGCATGAACTCTTGAATGAAAAATCAATGTGCTACATACATTTTCACCGAAATCACACAAAAAACTGAGAGACAGATTAATACTCAAGCGCTGATAATGCAGAACAGAGTTCTAGGATGGTACCAGTAGGCTGCAGTTCTATCTACATCTTCACAGTAAAGGTGGAAATTACCTACAAGTAGAAAGGTGAAGAACCATCTATTTACCTGTCTGCCACTGAAGGGCAGCCGATCCATACTGGTGACATTCATGCTTCCCAAGTCCATTGCTAAGACACTGCTGTAATTAAATTTATCTACCATCTTGAATCCAGGCTAACCCAGTGTTGAAGCAGTCAGTTAAGAGTTTCTGTTTCTTAAAGGTGTGGTCAGATTACACTAAATTAAAAAAAAATTTTAATCTATTTTTTGTTTTGCATTCTGATTTTTTTGGGGGGAGGGATGGGTTCACATTTCAGACTGCATGCAACCACTCACTCCTCAGCCATGCCCACTCCTGCATCCTACCCCCCACCCTCTCTTCTCCCTCACTGACCTCGCCCTCATTGCCACCCCAGTCACAGGTCAGCCTCAAGTCCACTCTTTCCTCCTCACCCCTGACACCTTCCCTAATGGGAAGGCATCCATTTTAAAGCACAAATACCTAAACACTCAAATCACTGGTGGCAAAAGAACACCAGTAAACTCAAACCATCATTTAGGCAGTGTTCAGTTATTTGTAGACTATTTTAATATTTCAACCATTAAATATGAACTTTTTTTACAATTTAATTCATATATCTCTCTCTGTATGAGAGGGCTTCAAAAAGTTGTGGAAAACTGCCTTTTCTTCTTTGCCTGTAATGGGAGAATCTGCCCTGAGGCTTAATTACAGCTGCTTCAATTATTCGCTCGCTCGCTCACTCACTCACTCACTCACTCACTCACTCACTCACTCACTCGTTCATTCCCTAACTACTGAGTGCACAACTACTACTGTGCCAGGAGGGTGTTCTCCTGGAACTTCCAACCTAGTGAGAGACCTGCCTTTGATTAGGTGCAGATAGTCTGTGCCCAGGAAAGGACTCAGCATCCATAAAGCCTTGAGGCAGGAAAAGCCTGGTGTATTTAAGAGACTGAAAAAAGACCACCGTGAGAGACACGCATGTGATGGGGCTGAGCAGTTCTTAGATGGCTTACTACGAGCCAGGCACTCTTCTGAGAACATGATGCTCAGGAATTTACTGAACTCCAACAACTCAATGAGGCAGAGGGCCTGGCCTATTCCCAGATGAAGACAGTGAAACCCAGAGCAATCAAATAACTTGTCCCAAACCAAACTGCCTGCTAGTGGTAGAGCATGTTCTAAGGACATGGTAAAAGAGCATCAAAAGAGAAAAAGACTAACCTCAATGGAACCTTTTCCCTCTTGTAAGCATCAATCAGCACACAGGAAACCATATGAACAGCCAATTAATGCAGTGGCCAAAGTGTTCTGATGTAAAAGAAGGGGTAAAAAAATCTCCTCCGAACACACAACCTGGTTACCTCTTACCACTTTACTTACAACGCCCTTTGCCTAGAATGTGAATCATGGTAATATTCCACTTCTCATGATTACAAGGAAGCCATTGTGCTATCTGAGGAAAAAACAGTTTACCTATTAAAAAAAATCTGATGGTAATTTGAAAATCATAAAAAAATTGAAAATCCATGATGAAAAAAATTGGTAATTCTGTCAGTTACCAAAGCTGGAACCTAAAATTCAATTCAGATAAGTTTAAAAATGTTTACTGAATGTTAATACAAGTAGCCCCCAACTTATGACTTATTCAAGTTATAATGAACAGCAACTACGTATGACTGCCCGTTTTAAATTTTTGTTAATAAATCTTATTGTAAGCAATGTGTTATTACACATTATACCTGTAAGTTTACATGTTTTCAACCCCCAAGGACAAATAAGCATCAGATTTATAGATAATACTAATAAAAGACAATAATAATGGAAACAGAGAGAAATGAAGTATGTACTGTATTACAGAAATGGCTAACAATCAAATTGTTAGAATGTAACTACAAACTGAAGGCGACATGCATACCAGACCCAGCACTCCTTGCGTACCACACAGCACTAGGCGAGAGACATTTAAAGATGAGTGAAGCAGACAGTCCTTACTCGTCAGTAATCTCTTAGTCCAGTGAGATACACAAAAAAGGTAAAACATGAGATAATGGTGGGAGAGGAAAAGGCAACAGGCATAAAACATCTCAGACAGTTTATACTGGAGGGGTCTTAAAGGACTCACATGAATTTGCAAGATGGACTGATTTGAAAGAACATAACAAAGGCAATAGGTGCAAGGCTACGGGACAAACAGCACGTTGATGACAGCTGAGGTGCAGCTTACATAACTCTGCTTTCCTGAGCAACTGCCACCAAGGGAAGCAATTGCTGGGACTGACATGCTGACAGCTTAGCATGTCACTGAAGGGTTGTATGGAGAAATACGACACAACCAGAACTGTTTTGCTGTCATTCTAATAGCAATGAGGAGAAGGTGAGACAGGGCAATCAACTGGCCGGCTCTCGCGTTCCCAGGTGAAAGGGGCCAAGGCCGCAGCAGGGGAGACGAGCAGCAGGAGCCCCTGTAACCTGTACGTAGAGCAACCTGGAAAGAGGACTTGGCAGTTAGCGGGGAGGGGTGCACCCTGGACCTGATCTGATTTCAACATTTTCTGTATTATTGTTTTGTTGTCATTTGCTCATATTAGAGTGTATCTTGGAGGTGTATGGCATTGGAGGTCACTCACATAAAGTTGTGTTATATGTTTTTGCTTTGGTGTATGAAACACAGGATTAATGAACCTATAGGAACACAAGTAGAATAAAGGGTGGGGTGTTACAGTCGTGGGGGGAGGGGTATAAAGGGAAACGACATCAAAGAGTCCAGGTAAAACAAAGAAAGTCTGGAAACTGATTGTGGTAGCAATTGGACATGTCTGCTTGACAAGATTGAACTATGGAATGATAAATGTATTAACTCTCAATTAATAATATATTTTTTTAAGTTACACCTCTTTAGGTCTATGATTTGAGCTACTCAGTGAGGAAGAACATGACCTTTTCTCAAAGGTTTTAGGTACAGGGTCAAGTCTGAGTATCCGTGGCAAAGCAAGGTCTTGCCTGAAGGCAATGAGACCTGAGAAGTACCACCATCCCCAAGAGTCTACGACAGCTGCCGGTCATCTTCAATGTCAAGTCAAACTCTATGCCTAAAGAATAGACAGAACCCTCCATATTGTCACCCCTCTAATTCCCCCCTCAGGCCCTTAGCTTTGGCACTAAACACGTGTACAAAAACTCTCTTAAAAGGTACGTGCGAACCTTACAAACCAATTCCCTTATTAACAACACTTAAACACTGAAGAAATTATTCACAAGCAGGGATTAGCATCAGAACCGCCTATGGGTCGTGTAAACCTCCACAAGCCTGGGCCTCTGGATGCCGGAGATATGATTCAGTCCAGCCTGAACAGCTGTAGGTTTCAATGTGCCACAGGTGAATTTGGTGCAAGTGACCGCCTCCCCTCACTTAAACAGGTTATAGAGGGAGATGCACTTTCAATAAAGGTTAACTTTGAGAAGAAAATAGACTAGCAGCTAAATTACTATGCTTGACTTAATCCCTTTACCTCCGTAATGTCTTACAATGGAAGTCAGAGTTCAACGTGGCACCTTGGGAAGAACATGGATCTTTTGAGTCTGCAGTTAGGGTCTGAATCCTACAAATTAATTTTGTGACTTTGAGCAAATACTGGCCCTCTCCTTTAAGTTCACATTTAAGCTTCCTTTTCAATTTCTAACTGCACCTTTAAAATGAAGAGGTTATAGTAATTATTTTTATTCTGGATCTTCAAATTTTAACTAATTTAAAATGAATGGCCACAATAACTGCCTTTGTTAAAAACAAAACCAAAGCATCATAGTATTTTAAAGCACTTAAAAAAGAAAGCCCCCTCCGTTTCCAGTACTACAGCGTTCTCCTAACGTATTAGCCCCCACCTCCAACAACGCCCTTTCACCTCCAGGCCGTCGGTCAGCCTTGGCCATTTCTAGCAAAAGCATGCTCTCTACGGGTGCATGCCAAGCACATACTGAAATGCTACATAGCTCTATGATCCACACTGCAAATCACCTATGAACATGTGCTTCACAGTCTGGTTCTGGCTGTTTTTTTCAGTCCAATTTCCTCGGTCCAGATACTCCTGCCACACCAAATTTCTGCCTTTTTCCTAGGGAGAGGTGCCGATGATCGGCAAAAATCTTAGTAGCCACTGCAGCCCTGGACTCCTTAGACGCACCACAGCATGGCCTATAAAAAGCCGAGACTTCCTTGCTTCATGCTTACTGCCGGGGCTTCAAAAGCTTGCAAACAGCCCTACAAAGCTGTTCGGTAAGCACTCTGTGTGTGGCAGAGCAGAGGAAACAGGACAGTCAGGAAAAAGAGGAGGATATGCAAAGTGTGGCCACCCGGCTCCTTCTTTGTCACAATACCACATCTAGATGGTGCTCGGCTACCAGTTCACATATTTTGATCAAATATTCCAAAGAATCCTGGTCAAAGGAGAGGAAATGTAGAAAAGAATTTTAAATCCGCATGACCTCCAGACTTCCTGGAGCTGTGCGAGTCGGATAAACCCTGTCAACTATGGCTCTAAGATCCCCTTCAACTGAACATGGAAAGTGGCCCCTTCAGTGCTGAACCGTCTATGTGGCATCAAATTGACAGCGCAGATAGAACCTTAGAGGGTGGTAAGTCTGTGCGAATGCTAGAGGGGCAATTCAGAAAAAGAGGGTGAAGCAGTTACACAACTTGAAGACTGTCATCAGTCACTAAATAGTATGTAGGGAAGCTCTTGGATTGGTGTATTTTGCTGTGCAAATTACACTTTAAAAAAGTAAAATACAGCAATGGGTTAAAAGGGAGGGTCTTTAAATGTCTGATTAAATATCAGGTAGTAACAGAAATTTCAAGTATGAATTCCATGCGGATGAAGGACCAAGCATTTCACTTCAATAAAAATTCTGTTCTAGTAGCTCTGCGAACTTTCACGGCTCATCGCATTCTCCTAACTTCTCCAACTGTATTTGTTTCCACAAAAGGAACAAGAGCCAAGTTTAGTACGGGCATTCTTGAATTGTATCTGCTCAGGACAGGAGATCAAAGGCAGGGCTTGTTGCTAGAATCCAGACTACACGCTGGGTTGGGCTCCACGTCATGGAGCCACAGAATTCAGGAAGTCAACCTACATAGAATTTACGTACTCCTGGTTCGCTTTTATGATTTGGTATTAATCCTTTAAGATGCAGCTATACAGCTGCAGTTTATTTAACATTGCTGGTTCAGAAAGGAACTTAATGGCCCAAAGAAGCCAAAGGGATTTCTAAAGCAAACTGACAGGACAGGAAGCTCAACTGTTATTATGTTGTTGTTCCTGAAGCTGGAAACTAAAATTCCAGGTAAATTATGATAATAAGAAACCTGAAACATTCTAGTTCTTATATGCTTCCTCCCCTCAACTATCATGATCCTAATTCTACCTTGCAAGTCTGGCTAAGCCGGAGGATGTACACTGGTGCAGATAGGAACTGGAAACACAAGGAATCCAGGGTAGATGATCCCTTCAGGACCAGTGGTGAGAGTGGCTATACCGGGAGGTGGTGTAGAAAGGGAGAACCGATTACAAGGATCTATCTACCGATAACCTCCTCCCTGGGGGACGGACAACTGAAAAGAGGATAAAGTGAGATGTCGGACAGTGTAAGACATGACAAAATACTAATTTTTAAATGATCAATGGTTCAAGAGGGAGGGGGGCGAGGATGGAGGGGAAAATGAGGAGCTGATACCAAGGGCTCAAGTAGAAAGCAAATGTTTTGAGAATGATGATGGCAACAAATGTACAAATTTGCTTGACACATTGGATATATGTATGCATTGTGGTCAGAGTTATACAAGCCTCCAATTAAAAAAAAAAAAGAAACCTCTTAAGACAAGCGCTCCCGGCTACCTTTTGTTCTTTGCAAAAAAGTTTTATTTTCCTCACTTTCCTCTCATGCACTTGTAATATTATTAATGTCAATGAAATACTGAGTTGTCTATATGTATTCATAAAATTGGAACAGCTCAGGGATGGAATGAGGTTCCAGAAACCAACTATGTATTCCTGTTATTTTCCTATCAAAGTAGCCCACTTCTATCTTTGGTTATATCCCAAACAGTTATTATTATTTTTAAAAACTCTAATTCCTCTCCCACATGAGATGCTTTGAATATCTAAAGAACAATGCCGAGTCCTCTAGAAAGCTACTTCCATCGTCTAGTAGCGAGCTACTGTGAAATGTTATTTAGCCCTCTGTATATGAAGCACAGACTAGCCCCCAAAGCAATAAACTTTAAAAAGTAATTTTAAAAATATTCTTGTCTGTCTAAATAAGACAGGCTGGATGAACTATCTGGAGGAAAAACAACGGGACCGACAGTTCCGGGGGGACTTGGGATAGGGGGAAGTGGGGGCGTAAGGAAGTGGTGTTAACCAACACAGGGACAAGGGAACAACATGGGATCCAAAATGGTAGTGAGGGGAAGAGTGGCAGGCCTGGTAGGGAATGATCAAGGGTAAGGTTGCATAGAGAAGAGGTATAGCTGTAGCCCAGATGGGGACAGAGCATGGTAGTAGGGCAGGAGGAAAGTCAAGGGAGATGGAGGAAAGAGCTAGGAGTCAAAGGGCATTTATAGAGGTCTAGACAAAGACATATACATGCAAATATGAGGATGGGGAAATAGATCTATGTGTCTATATTTATAGGTTAAGTATTAAGGTGGCGGAAGGACCTTGGGCCTCTACTCAAGCACTCCCTCAATGCATGAATACTTTCGTTTATTAAATTGGCACTCTATGATGCTCACCCTCCCAACACAACTGCTGAAGCCAAAGCGGGTGAACAAGTAAATGTGGTGAAGAAAGCTGATGGTGCCCGGCTATCAAAAGAGAAGTGTCTGGGGTCTTAAAGGTTTGAAGATAAACAAGCGGCCATCTAGCTCAGAAGCAACAAAGCCCACATGGAAGACCACACCAGCCTGTGTGATCACGTGGTCCCGAAGGGATCAGTTACCAGGCATCAAAGAAAAATCCTATCATTGGCTGCACACCTCCATGATACGATCGCCGAAGACAAACGGGTGCATAAGTAAATGTGGCAAAGAAAGCTGATGGTGCCCCGCTATCAAAAGAGATAGTGTCTGGGGTCTTAAAGGCTTGAAGGTGAACAAGTGGCCATCTAGCTCAGAAGCAATAAAGCCCACAAGGAAGAAGCACACCAGCCTGTGCGATCACGAGGTGCCAAAGGGACCAGGTATAAGACATCATGCAAAAAAAAAAGTGTGTGTGTGTGTGTGTGTGTGTGTATATATATATATATATATATATATATCTCATAGTGAATGAAGGGGGAAGTGCAGAGTAGAGACCCAAAGCCCATTTGTCAGCCACTGGAGATCCCCTCACACAAGGGTTTAGGAGAGGAGATGGGTCAGTCAGGGTGCGATGTAGTACCGATGAAGAGCACAGCTTTCCCCCAGATCCTGGATGCTTCCTCCCCCCAACTACCATGATCTGAATTCTACCTTGCAGGACTGGATAGAGCAGAGGTTGCACACTTGTGCATATGGGAGCTGGAGGCACAGGGAATCCAGGGTGGATGATACCTTCAGGACCAGGGGTGTGAGGGGCGATACTGGGAGAGTGGAGGGTGAGTGGGTTGGAAAGGGGGAACTGATTACAAGGATCCACATGTGACCTCCTCCCTGGGAGACGGACGGCAGAGAAGGAGGGAAGGGAGACTCTAGATAGGGCAAGATATGACAAAATAACAATCTATAAATTATCAAGGGCTCCTGAGGGAGGGGAGAGCGGGGAGGGAGGGGGAAAAAAAGAGGACCTGATGCAAAGGGCTTAAGTGGAGAGCAAATGCTTTGAAAATGATTAGGGCCAAGAATGTACGGATATGCTTTATATACAGTTGATGTTTGTATATGTATGGATTGTGATAAGAGTTGTATGAGCCCCTAATAAAAATGTAATAAATAAATGAGTAAATAATTCTTAAAATGGGGTTATTTTGGGGCTTCTTACCACAATAAGGTCGGCAGTTCAAATCTACCAGGCACTCCTTGAGAGAAAGATATGGCTGCCTGTTCCCAAAGACAATCAGAATCTCAGAAACCCCACACAGAGTTGCTATGAATCAGGACAAACTTGATGGCGGTGGCTCTGGTTTTGGTAAGCATATTAGCTACCAGCTTTAAATAAGGCGACTTGATGCTCAAGCATAGCTAAAGCACTTATAACTACTCTTTGAAAATATAAACGCATCAGACATATGAAATTGTAACACTATTGAAACCAGGGGTGGGGAATGCCTGGCCTGCGGGCCGTAGACAAGCAGTTCCAGCCATCACATTATGGAAGTATTAATTAAATGTTTGACTAGTGTGGAGGGTGAATCATATTATACTCAAAAGGCCCTTGACAGTAAAAAGGTTCCCTACCCCTGATTTAAACAATTGCTTGTCCCTAGTAAGTAAAAAATACCAAAGGCTAAAAAACAACCAAGTTCCCTGCCACAGAGTGTATTCTGACTCAGAGTGACCTTGTAGAACAGGGCAGAATTGTCTCTGTGGGTTCCGAGACAGTCAGTCTTTAAAAGAGCAGAAAACCTTGTCTTTCTCCCACAGAGCAGCTAGTGGTTTCAAACTGCTGACCTTGTAATTTACAGCCCAACCAATAATCTACTAAGCTACCAGGGCTCCTGGTCACCAAGGTTTAAAATACTTTTGTACCTGGGGGAGGGAGGAAAAAATCAAGAGGTGACACCAAGGGCTGAAGTAGAAAAAAAAAATGTGCTCGACACAATAGATATAAGAAATGTTAACAGCCCTATAAAATGATTTGTTAAAATTTTTTTTAAGTAAATTATCTTTGTACCAAGTTTCTTGAGTTTGTTCTGTAGTTTATTTAGGTAACAAGGTAAATTTTAAATTCTCAAGTTATCTAGAGATGATTACTCTTCCATAACATTGACAACTTCCCAGCCAAACAAAAGACTAAATAGCAAAGTTCAAAACAGAATTATGCACTTCAAATCCCAAGCTCTGAATTTTATTTGTCATTTGATGTTTGTAAAGCCCTCTATCTCAAGATCAATATCAGCAAAAAGAAGGAACGTTCGTGTTATCAGATATGCTTAGTTTATATGTGGTAGCTCATAAAACACTCAACTTGCCACTCACATACAATAACTTACCCAAGATTCATGGTATAAAACCGTTAGCAGGTACATTGCATAATCATAATTCTGCCGCTTTAAAGGGCACCTTAAAGAGAGAAAGAGAGTGAGTCAAAATTAAATAGATAGTTATTTGCAAAATATCCAGTATACTTAATATAGAAGGTAACTTATTATCAAACATTCCTGTTTGCTTGAACAAGACTAAACCCTTGGAAGAGTATGCACCACACACTGAGGATACTTAAAGTGGCATTATTTTCATGCACAGTGGCACTATAGGATGCTGTACTGTTGGTAAAACAGATGCTCTCCTATTCAGTAGAGCTTCTACAGAAATAAGCTTAATAAATAGCATATTTTAACAAGCTAATATAGAAAAGTAAACAATTATTTTAAATTTCTTCAAATTTAGAAATCAATCATGATGTGACAAATGGCGCTAACAGTACTTCTGGGACTATGTTAAAGTTTCTGTTTATTCTACAGTCATTTACTATAAGGCGCATTACCATACAGTATTTGTTCACTTTTATACTTGCATATACTAACATTATGATACTAGCAGAATTTGAAACAAGAATTTGAAGTTATTTTTTTAAGTTCAACATTATCTTATGTTTTCTAAAGACAGTAAATGAAAATATAACTAATAAAATTAAAATCTTTTCCCCCCATAAGGTAATAATCTAAAACCATAGTTTCCAACATTTTTGTTTCTATGCTTTTGTTTCCTGTGGACATATATGCATGTGTCCTGCTACATTTTGCTACCTCTAAAAATCATGATTTAAAATCTGGTGTTGACAATGCCAATGCTCTGAAACCGAGAGGAGCAAAGGGAAAGAGGAGACAATGTTATCTTGCTCTAATTGGACACTCCCTTAGAAAAGGCTCATGGGGAGGAGATGAACCAGTCAGGTGCAGTGTAGCAACGATGAAACACACAACTTTCCTCTAGTTCCTAAATGCTCCCCCCCCACCCAACTATCATGATCTCAATTCTACCTTACAAATCCAGCTAGACCAGAGCATGTACACTGGTACAGATAGGAACTGGAAACACAGGGAATCCAGGACAGATGATCCCTTCAGGATCAGTGGTGAGAGTGGCGATACAGGGAGGGTGGAGGGAAGGTGGGGTAGAAAGGGGGAACCTATTACAAGGATCTACATATGACCTCCTCCCGGGGATTGGACAACAGAAAAGTGGGTGAAGGGAGACATCGGACAGTGTAAGACATGACAAAATAATAATTTATAAATTATCAAGGATTCATGAGGGAGCAGGGAGTGGGGAGAGAGGTGAAAAAATGAGGAGCTGATACCAAGGGCTCAAGTAGAAAGCAAATGTGTTGAGGATGATGAGGGCAACAAATGTACAAAAGTATTTGACACAATGGATGGATGTATGGATTGTGATAAGAGTTATACGAGCTCCAAATAAAATGATTTAAAAAACAATAGCTTGCTCTTTCTCTAAAGCAGCAGTTTTCAACCTGTGGGTTGCGACCCCTATGGAACATTTAGATATTATGGCATGCATAAAACAGAAACAAGATCTGATTCTACAAAGAAAATAATCACTGATTAAAAACATACCACAACCCGTTTTTGTCCCAAATGCAAATGACCTAATTTATTGTATCTATAAGACAAACTTAATGTTACTTTTAAGAACTCCTACCTGGTTCGGAAATTCTGCTTATTTGTAAAGATGCTTTGATAAATTAATTTCTACATAATATTTAATAATTTCAATTCTGAAAAATAAATTCTCCACAAATGAAGGAACTTCAAAAAGCACATGAAAAATCCTGTCACCTCAAAATTTCACTTTTCCATGCCCTTTTTAAAACAAATCCCCCTAGAGTTTGCCTTTTAAAAAAGCGTTTAAGCATGACTCATTACCAAATTGACCTTTTGTCTTCTCCTACTACCTTCCCTAACAATAGCTTACCCAGGCAAGCCTCTTCACACTCAGACAGCACACCAGCAGCCAACAAGCTCAGGACAGTACGAAAACATGAGTCACACAACTGCTCTCATCTGCCAAGTAGACTACATCTTCCACGCACTATCTTTTAAAAGGACTGATTACCACAGACGGAAGAACAAAACCACACATGCAGCCAATCTGCGGCGCCTTCTTTACCGATCTGTCTTGATGGTGAGCACATCTGTGGCCTTGCAGTATCGCTCTCCGACAAGCTTAATAAGTTTCTTCTTTGCATGATCATCTAAATTGAGACTGGAAAGTTTAACCTGGAAAATTAAAGAGCAAAATATCTGAGGAAAAACACCTTTATATACTTTATTTAAAAGGCAGTAGCAATATTATTTATATTAACACTGTATCCACTAAAAGAGTAACTTTTGACAATGAAATTTTAAAATACATTAAAAATATACCATTTTGGGGGAAAAAAGTACCATTTTGAAGAGTTAGGTTTTTTATTTAACAAATGGATTACAAAAAAGGAAATGACAAAGCTAATTCTTAGTACCAAAACTGCTTTAAAATTGACTTTCACAGAACATTTTTTTCCGTTTGGTTTTCTTTTTAAAAAAATCATTTTATTAGGGGCTCATACAACTCTTATCACAATCCATACATACATCAATTGTGTAAAGCACATCTGTACATTCATTGCCCTCATCATTCTCAAAACATTTGCTCTGCACTTAAGCCCCTGGCATCAGGTCCTCATTTTTACCCCTCCCTCTGCAATCCCCTCTCCCTCATGAACGCTTGATAATTTATATCATCCGCCCTGGATCCCCTGTGCTTTCAATTTCCATTTGTATCAGTGTCCATCCTCTGGTCTAGTCAGACTTGCAAGGTAGAATTGGGATCATGATAGTGGGGGGAGAGAAGGAAGCATTTCGGAACTAGAGGAAAGTTGTATTTTTCATCATTGCTACATTGCACCTTGACTGGCTTGTCTCCTCCCCTAGGCCCCTCTGCAAGGGGATCTCCAGTGGCCGATAAATGGGCTTTGGGTCTCCACTCTGCATCCCCCCACAATTTTGTTCTGATAATACTTTATACCTGATCCCTTCTATACCTCGTGATCTCACAGGCTGGTGTGCTTCTTCCATGTGGGCTTTGTTGCTTCTGAGCTAGATGGCCACTTGTTTACCTTCAAGCCTTTAAGACCCCAGATTCTATACCTTTTGATAGCCGGGCACCCTCAGCTTTCTTCTCCACATTTGCTAATGAACCCATTTGTCTTCAGCGATCGTATCATGGAAGTGTATACCTAATGATATGATTTTTTGTTCTTTGATGCCTGATAACTGATCCCTTCAGCACCTCGTGATCACACAGGCTAGTATGTTCTTCCATGTGGGCTTTGTTGCTTCTGAGCTAGATGGCCGCTTATTTAACCTCAAGCTTTTAAGACCCCAGAGGCTATATCTTTTGATAGCCAGGCACCACCAGCTTTCTTCACCACATTTGCTAATGCACCGGCTTTTGTCTTCAGTGGTTGTGTTGAGAAGATGAGCATCATAGAATGCCAATTCAATAGAAGAAAGTATTCTTATATTGAGGGAGTCCTTGAGCGGAAGCCCAATATCCTTCTGCTACAATACTAAACATATAAATATAGGCACATACATCTATTTCCCCATCCTCATAAATATATTTGCATATATACATGTCTTTACCTATATAAATGCCCTTTGCCTCCCAGCTTTTTCCTCTATTTCCTTTTAATTTCCTCTTGTCCCACTATCACGTTCAGTCCCCACCTGGGTTTCAGCAACTCCTCTTGGTTACATTACCCTTGATCATGTCCTACCAGGTCTCCCACACCCACCTCACCACCAATTTGGATCACTTGTTGTTCCCTTGTCACTGGGTTTGTTAACACCACTTCCTTTCCCCATACCTCCCACTATCCCATGTCTCCCCGGAACTGTCAGTCTCCTTGTTTTCTCCTCCAGATTGTTTATCCAGTCTATCTTAGTTAGACAGACCTGCTGCGATAATAACATGCACAAAAACAAGAAGACAGAGCAAAACCAAGCAACAGTATACAACAAAGCAAACCACTGACAAAGAACCAAACAAAATACAAGAAAGAAAAGCTTGTAGTTAGTTTAAGGATCGTTTGTTGGCCTTTAAGAGTGTTTTCCAGTCCAGTCTGTTGGGGCACCACACCCTGGCCCAAAGTCCACCTTCAGCATTCCCTGGGGACCTTGACTCTCCATTCCCTTGCTGTCCTGCTGCACTTCCCAGTGCTTTGCCTTGGTGTGGCGGGATCAGATCGGGCGCAATTCCCACACTGTGTCTCCGGTGAGGTCCCCTGCAGGGCCATGGGTCAGTGAGGGGCATCATGTCTCATAGTGGGGCTGGCCATGTGGTCCTCTCTGTGGACTGGCTGCTCTAATTGGAGTCATCGTCCTCAAGGCCTGGTGAGCCAGGATGTGCTCCACTCTCTCCTACTCCCCCTTCATCTACTCCCGTGTGCTCCGATCAGATATGGATCTCTCCCTCTCCCGGAGCTGCAGATTCAATGTAGTCCTTTGAAATAAATTCTTCTGGGGGGAGGGACAGGCATACAATTAGTATTTGGTACTGGGGCCAGCCCCCCAGACCGCTCTGGTTCCCTACTCCACGGCAGAATGTTACGTTCACACCTTGGACACTGGGTTGAAGTCTGGTCCCTCTTTCCCTTCCACAGAACATTTTAATGTTCATAAATATTTTGGAAACAGCCATATGGTGCACTCAGGCCATCTGCTAGCACTCCATGGCCCAGCAAAATTCACGTCTTCAACCCGAAGAATCTGACCCTCAAGTGCAAGCCACTGTCATTCCCTTTCCAAAATTCAAAATACCTAACCTTCTTTTCAGGCTGCTATGTATCACAGACTCAATATTGTACAAGAGAAATCATAGGAGGTCATGGTTGTACATGTGTGTGTTTTCAAATGTACAATTATGAAGTATATAATGTGCCAAATGGTGGCAGGGCATTTCATTCAGAATTGGGTTTACTTCTAGATAGGTCAGAAGTCAACTATGTGACCTTACATAAATCATATGACCTCCCAAGACGCCATTTCCTCATTTAAATGGAAAGGATCACTTGGCTCACAGGATTTTGTCATAAATAAACAAAACTTATAAGAAGGCACCTTTAAAATCCTAAACAAATATAAGTTATTTTAAATCCTTGATATGCTTTTGAGTATCAAGAAAACCATGGTAAGTCAAAGGATAAGAACCATATAATCATCTCTAATGAAGTAGTAATGTAGAATTTGTTGAATGGGAACAGAATTTGCTTTGTAAGCTTCTGCTGAAAACAGTAAAATAGTATTTTTTTTAAAAAAGGGAATTTTAAAAAAAGGAAATTTTAATTCACCTTTTCTGAATTAAGTACATTGACTA
Source organism: Tenrec ecaudatus (assembly GCF_050624435.1). Taxonomy (NCBI): domain Eukaryota; kingdom Metazoa; phylum Chordata; class Mammalia; order Afrosoricida; family Tenrecidae; genus Tenrec; species Tenrec ecaudatus. Next base: position 103,412,944 of record NC_134535.1, read on the forward strand.
TTTCTAAATAATTTTTAACAATACTTGATTGCTGCAACAATATTATTTCGATTAAAGAGAAAAATATTTGAGAAAAAAGGTAGTAGCAATATTATTTATACTAATACTGTACCCGCTAAAAGGGCACCTTTTGACAATGAAATACTAGAAAAGAGAAATTCAAGCAGACATTTGTTCACCACTGTTCATTATAGCATTTACAATAAACAAAAGGTGAAGATAAACCAAGTGTCCATGAACAAGTAAACCAATAAATAAAATATAACACATATACACACCCCATTTGTCTGTTAGTCTGTCGTATTATGCTGATTTGTGTTTTGGTGTGGAAGCCATGTCACTGGTATTTGAAATGTCATCAGGGACACCCAAAGTAAACAGGTTTCAGTGGAGCTTCCAGACTAAGAACAGACAATGAAGAAGGACTTGGGTCCCCACTTTGGAGTAAACAGCCACTGAAAACCTTACACAAGGCTTTAAAACATTGTCAGATACCGAAGGCCTCAGAAATGGAAGCAGAACTTTGTCAGAGATGGTGCCACAAAGGGGAGATGATTTCTCTCTGAGTAGTCAGCAATGGTGATGTGAACTTCTGTATACACTCGTGTATAAGTCAAGTTTTTCAGCACATTTTTAATGCAGTTTGTGGTAAAATTAGGTGCCCTGGCTGATTTTCCACTCGGCTTATACTCCAGTATTTATGGTAGGTGAAGCCTTGGGAGTTAAGCCTTTGGGATCTTCATTTGCTCATGGGGCATGACTCAAGGTCAGGAGAAACAGCTGCAAAAATCTAATGATGGGAATTTGGCATGTGTGAAGTAGGGGAAAATGGGAAGTGGACAACAATGATATGGAGTGGATAGATATCGATATCCTTGGTAATAGTGAGTTAAAATGGATTGGTGTTGGCCATTTTAAATCAGAAAATCACATGCTTTATCATGTTGTGAATATCACAAGAGGAATGGCATTGCATTTATTGTCCAAAACCACACTGCAAAATCAATCAAGTACATTGCTGCCTATAAGATTATATCTAAACATCTTCAAGGAAATCCAATCAATACAACTGTTATTCATATTTATGCACCAACTATTAAAGTTAGGGATAAAGAAATTGATGAATTCTATCAACGTTTTCAGTCATGTAACCAAGATGCATTGATAAGTTATTGGCTATTGGAATGTGAAAGTTGGAAACTGAGGAACAGTAGTTGGAAAATGTAGACTTGGTGATAGAAACAAAGCTGGAGATTGCATGATACAATTTTGCAAAACCAACAACTCGTACATAAACTGTGGATCACCTTGAGAAGAATGGGAATTCCAGAACACTCCACTGTGCTCATACAGAACTTGTGCAGGGATCACGGGGCAGTTTTTGAACAGAACAAGGTTCTGGTTTCGAATCAGGAAATATGTGTCAGGGTGTATCTTCCCACCATGTTTATTCATTCTATATACTGAGAAAATCATCAGTGAAGCTGGAGTATATAAAGAAAAATGTGGCATCAGGATTGGAGGAAGGCTTATTAGTACCCTGAGATATGCAGATGACACACCTTGCTTGCTCAAAGTGAAGAGAATTTGAGGATTTTGACCCCATGTCAAGACCAAAATGCTCACAACTGGACCAATAGGTAACATAAATGGGGAAAATAAAGTTACCAAGGATTTTGTCCTAGTTGGATCCACAATCGATGCCCATGGAAGCAGCAGTCAAGAGCTCACAAGGTGTGTTGTATTAGGTAAATCTGCTGCACAAAACCTCTTAAGGGTATTGGAAAGGAAAGATGTTACTTGAGGACTTAGGAGTGCCTGACCCAAGCCATGGTGTTTTCCATGGTCTCATATGCATAAGGAAGTTGGACACTGATTAAGGATGATCGAAGAATCGATAACATTTGCATTGTGGTGCTGGAGAATAGAGACAGTCGCATGGACTGCAACAAGGACAAACACATCTGTCTGGGAAGATTTACAGCCAGAGTGCTCCTGAGAAGCAAGAATGGCCAGTCTTCATCTTACATACTTTGGACACATTGTCAGGAGAACCTAGTTCCTGGAGGCGGGCACAGGGATGATTGTGAGAATAGTGCAGGACCATGCAGCGCTTCATTCTGTTGTCGCAGAGTCGCTATGGGTCAGAACTGACAAGATGGAACTTAACAACAATCACACACAATGGACTACTCTTTAGCTGTTAAACAAAGAAAGTTTTGATACATATAACAACAAGGATACACTTTGAAATATTTTGTTGAGTGAAATAAGTCAGATACAGAAAGATAAAATTACATGATCCTACTTAATAGAGGCAATACATGCAGAATGGGCAAAGGCACAGCGATGTGAGTTTACTAAGGCTTCTCAGCACGGGGGAGGTGGGAAGGGGGTCTCTGCCAAAGCGGAACTGAGTTCCTGGTCAGGGTGGTGACACACTTGGAAATGGATAGTGGTGACGATCACACATCACGGGGAGCGCTATGAATTCCAGTTAGTCGTCCATGTCAAAATGATTGCGATGGCAAATGCTACCTTATAGAAAGTCCACCACAATAAAAAGGAAAAGTCGGGATCCATTCAATTACAGGGGGTCGAGTAGGGTGTTTTAGTCAGGGATCTTTGAAGAAATGGCTGGGGCAGAATGCATGCATGATGAGCCTGGAGGACCAGAAAGGAGGGGGCTCAAACCTCCAGTCTAACTGACGGGAGGTAAGGGGTCCCTGAGGGCATGGGAAGTGAGAAGGGGGCGGGGAGGAAGGGGGGAAAGGAGAGTTGATAGAGCTGAGGATTGCATAGCCCCACCCAATGGGATAGAACAACAGAACTACACTGGAATGAGTAAGATGTCAATAAAAATATTGCTAAAAAACCCCAAACAAGCCTAAAGTCTAGGTTTATGTCAAAAGGACAGGGAAGCCAAAAAGCTCCCACAAGCCAAAGCGGAATAATTTGAACAAAAAACATAACTAGTGTAGTATTGAATTATTACTTAAAGTTCATAATGACATAAACCAGTATATGAATCAACTTTTTGAATGGGGGAGAACAGACTAATCTACCATTCAAAAGAATTCCAAATGATCTATGTCGCTACCTCACCCTCATGCAGGTGGACTGAAACCCCTTCCTGCTTTCAGGATGGGCTATGGAGTGGCTTTCTGTAAAAAGGAAGGCTGAAACACAACTGAGGGGCCCCGGAAGACAAGCCTGGCAACCTGTTTCTAAAGAGACACGGGCTTGGAAACGCTACCGAACAGGTTCTACTCTGCATTCCTGGTGTTGTAAACTAGTATGTGAACTATGTTTCATTAAAACTGTTACTTCAAAGGCAAAAACAGAATCACACAAATAATTAGCACACCATCAAAAAGGTCAAATGATAAAAACAAGCATTTTGAAAAGGAAGAAATACTCAATCTTGCTTGCATTCAAAGGCATGCAGAGTATAAATATGAATCTCTTAGTCTAACAATTTGGTAGGTAATAATTATCTAGGGTTAGTGAGGGTAGAGAAAAACTGTAGTTTTCATTCTGTTGGTGGTTTATTTTCCATATTTCCGGCAGAAAACTTATAATATCATAAAAAAAAACTTTGAGAAGACCTTCACCCCTTTGATACAACAGTCATCCATTTAGGAAAGCTGTCTTAGAAACATAATTGTTATGTATATACACAAATAGTAACCTCTAAGGAAACATTCTTTAGTAAAGTAGATGATTTAAAAAAATAATGTCCCATAATACGCATTATGTTACAGTTTTGGTATGGAATTATTTGAATCCTCTACTACAACCTCAATGCAAGGACTCTATTTACACTGATCAACATTACAATCACAGGGTCCCTGGTGGAATAGTGGTTACACATTGGGCTGCTAATAGGAAGGTCAACAGTTCAAAGTGAACAGCTGCTCTGAGGAGAAAGAGGGATTTCTACTCCAGTAAAGAGTGAGTCTCGGAAACCCACAGGGGCAGTTCTACCCTGCCCTACAGGGTCACTAAGAGTGGGCAATGCCTCAATGGCAGTGGGTTTTTTGTTTTTTTTGGGGAAGATACTCTATTATGAATTAAACTGTGTACCTCCAAAATATGTGCTGGAATTCTAACCCCTATTAATATAATTCCATTTGGGAATAGTTTTGTTATGTTAACAAGGTCTTGTCCATGGAGGGTGTGTCTTAAAAAGTCTGGATTAGGCACAGCAGTTAAGCAAGCAGAGATCAGAGAAGACTGATCCCATGGAGCATGAAGAGTGCTAAGGAGCTGAGGAACATAAGCTGAAGAGATAAGAGCCTTCCCCTAGAGTTAGTACCCCGAATTCAGACTTCCAGTCTCATAAAACTATGAGGAAATATGAGGGGTACCCCCCAAACCAGAATGACGCTGGGTGTGGAGGAGCTTTTGTAGTATGCACTTGAGCATCCAGCAACTAATTCTCAGTTAGTGCACCCAGTGGCGTCGCCTAGGAAGGTTGCCTGGACACAGTGAATTTTTTCATGAAAGCAGTTTTGCTCGAACCTTGTTGTCTTGTGATGGCAGACTTAAGAAAACAGTGTGTAGCTGTGAAATTTTGTTTCCTGGTTGGGAAAAATGCCACAGACACTGTTGGGATGTTGAACACAGCTTACGAGGACAGCACTAATTATACAAGTGACTTTCTCATTTCAAAAGAGGTGAAATGTCAACTAATGACAAACCACATTCTGACGTCCATCGACTTCCTCAAAGTTGGACAAAAATATCAACTCGTAGTGCATTTAGAGTTTATTCCACCAGGTGAGACTATTAATCAAATTTTCTGTTTAGAAGTTTTGAAAAGATAACATAACAGTGTGTACCCAAAAAAGGCCTGATTTGTGGCAGAGGTGGGAATAGTTCTCCCACCACAATGCACCTGCTCATGCAGCCATCTCAGTGTGCCAGTTTTTGGCAACAACAAAAAATACCCAGCATGCCTCTCTTGCCCCACACGCCTTATTCACCTGACCTCGCTCTGTGAGACTTCCACGAATGAAGAGGGACATGAAAGGACAGCAATTTGACTATGTAAAAGAGGTAAAGAAAAAAAAACAAACGAGGGAGGTGCTGTCAGCCTCCCAAATGAGTTTGAAAATGTTTCCAAGAATGGAATCACAGACTTAACAAATGTATTAAGTGTAATGGAGAGTACTTTGAAGGTGATAAGGTTATTTAGTTAAAAAAAATTTTTTTTAAATACATAGCTTTGAAAAAAAAAATCCAGGTTTTTTTGGGTGCCTGCCCCTCCAAAAGTCTGTTATTAAAGCTAGCCACTGGTGGTATTTCTGTTACAGCAGGTCTAAGAAACTAAGACATAACCCCAGGATCAAGCCTTGCTGCTGCATACAACACATCCTCATTTATGTTACTCTGTGTAGCCAGTAAAAAGAATATTCACATTTTGGAAAATAAGGGGGAGGGAAAGCAGATGACCAAACAAAAACAGTCTCATTCCCTTAATAACTACAAAGACTGGCTGTAAAAATACTATGACAAGCTCCTGTAGTCAATAAGGGTTATTTGTGAGTGGTAAAATAGTAGGCAGTTCTATTGTAGGTTTTAAAATAGTTTTTATTCTCTGATTTGTCTACACCAGATATACCTTAGTCATAATTAAACAAAAATGCAATCATGAGATATGAATTATGATGATCCATCTATTTTTTAATCCCTCTTACCCGTAAGGTCACTACTCGTGCTTTTGGGTTTCGAATTGACGGTCCTGATGAGACGTAGTCAGCGGTGTCAATTTCGATTGGGAAATGCTTCTCACACTTCTCATCACTGTCTAGTGCCGCTGGCCACTCGGTACAGAAATCTGACAGGTTAAACAAGGGATCGCAATTACAGCTGAGCAAGTAAATTCTCATTGTGATGTATGCTCTCGGACAAAACCAAAGTATAGAGAGAGATTACTGTCAGGTTACATGACATCAAAGGACAGCTCCTCCTCATCATTTAACATACACATCACCAGCCCTCATCTATCTTCTTCAGCAGATTCCCACGAGGTCTTTATCAAGGGATACTGGGGACATTTCAAATTTGATGGGGAAGGGAAATTGAATTCAAAAGGAATTGTGGTTTCCCAGGATCTTTTACAACTCTGTATATATCTATAAGGGTATAAGTGAATTCATGTTCCCCAACATAAAGTAGAGAGTGAATAGTGCCTAGTGTTTCTGACACAAGAGAAACTATTAATTCATTTGTAAATGAAGTTTACTATAGACAATGGAAAGGAACTGAAAGGAACTTTGAAAGAGCTCACAGAGGGGACCAAGGTGTGATCAATAATCCTCCAGAAGTGAAGCTGAATAAAACCCCAACTGAAGTAGGCTACCAAGCGGAGGAGTTCTTACAGTAACTTATGCTTCTGTAACTTCTGTGTCAATGGGATTACACAGCAACAGTAGGTGAGAGAATTAACTGAGGGAGGAGGCGGGGCTGAGTCTGTTTAGCACTACTGGGGGAGTACAATTTCAAGAACAAAAGGTATCAAGTATCAGTAGGTTGCAAGTATCAGTAGGTTGGTACCATCTTGCAGTATTCTTAGCAAGTTAGGTGGTAGAGAATCCTCAGGATGGGGAGAAAATTCTTTATACTATCAATTTCCCTTCAGTAGATATCTCACTTCTTAAGTAGTCTCACTCCAAAACCAGCTAAAAGTAACTGACCAAACAATACTTAGGCCAAACACATCAGCCCTCATGGACTCGAACTTCCTCCACGAAAGCCTGGATGCAGGCAAGGGTGATGTGGGAGCCCTTCTAGGTGGAGATCTAAGTGACGGTGAACAACTGCACTGCCAACCATCTTTCCCGGAGCTACCCATTTTCCTACAGTAGGTATTATACTTAGCTTTTAAAAACAGTCAGCAAAATGTCATTTTGAGTTAGAGACTCTGCGGCTGGGATCAAACACATGTTATCAAATTAAGTATCACTAACACCATTCCCTAAACATCCTGCTTAAGAGATCAATATGCAGTCACTTTGCGGGGAAAGACGTATCTTTTCAATTAAGAGCATTCTGACATTTAAAATGGGCAGAGCAAGATTCCTGGGGTTGAGTTTCATTCTCACTCTGGGCTAATTCCTGCATCTTGCACTATAAGCTGCACCACAGCCAAAAGAGAAACTGGTTGGAAAGTTTTCTAAACTTTTGGGTTTACAATGAATTCCCCCCACCCACTCCAGTTTTGGGTTGTCACTTCAATCACCAAAGGATAATTATAGTTTTCTCATTAAATTATCTAATTATATATCTAGAGAGTACATTAATAGACCACTACTAGCCTTTACTCCTCTGATAGGTAGTCACAGACTAGACTCTGGAAGACCTCAGTTTTTATTAACTTCTGCCAGTGATTATTAAAGTTTTGGTAAATTACTTAACTTTCCTGAGCTTCAAATTTTCCATCTGTAAGTCAGATATAAAATTTGAACTGACCTACTTTGAAAAGAAAATTGAGGACAAGTATGTGAAAAGTCTTTGAGTTATTTAAAAGATATTTAAATCCTAAGGCTGACAGAAGTATAAAGGCAAAATAAATGTTTAAAATACACCCTTAAATACTGTAAAATACAATGCTATTCTTTTGGGTATCTTGCCCCAAAGCCTTTCAAATGAAAAAACTACAGAGTATTTTAGAATATTTCAAAAAGAAAACCCAACCAGTTTCTAGTCAGTGTTAGTTTAATTCTAGGCACAATCAGTTTGATTTATATCTGGTTGGAAATAATTCTGCAAATATTTTCTTCTGTCTTTTTAATGTATGTGGTTCTTACAGCTCATCAGTAAGATCTTAAAATATCGCTGAGCATGGATTATAATGTGGTTCTATTTGTTGTAGCACCTTGTAGTGTGATCTACAAAGATGTCATTCTGAAGGTGCATTTGACTCACGCAATGTATTTTACAATTTCTCACTTATGCAAAATAAGTGAGATGCATTTGAATTATTATGTTGGCAGAGAAGACTGAATATATCATGAACTATTATAATAAACAAGTCTGTCCAGGAAGAGGTAAATCGGAAAGCCTCTTAGAAGCAAGGATGCTGACACTCAGTTTCACATACTTTGGATACTTTATCAGGAGGGGCCAGTCACTGGAGAAGGACATCCTGCCTGGTAAAGGGGAAGGTGAGTGAAAATGAGTTAGACTCTCAGGGAGATGGGCTGATACAATGGCGGCAAAGATGGACTCAGGCTTAGCCAGATGGTGAGGATGGCACCAGACCAGGCAGGCTTCGCCTTGATGTACATGGAATCTCGGTGAGTCGGAACCACTCAACAGCACCTAACAAGGGAGGTCTGCAAACAATGTGCAGGCTCGACATCTAACAATTTACTGAAGAAAGATGTACATTCTTCTTAAAAGAAACAAATGAAAAAGACAATGACTCACTCAGAATAGAAAGCTGTGATCCCTTTACAAGTATATCAGAACTGCGAGTCTTCATTTTATGCTCAAAGTCAATGTTAAGTTTATAGAAGAAAACAATTACTTACCTTTAAGAGCTTCACAGTGCTTTTTGATTGCTACAGGTGTCAAATGCAGAAAGTTGGGGATCTGAAACAGAGAAATTTAAATGGTAAATCTACCTAGTACCTTAAAAACACAACAAATATTATTTTCTTATAAAGGCCCATCAAAGGTCCACCAAACATTGTTACACACATCTGATTGTCTTTTACAGTATCAATTATATATGCAATGGAAGTATGCATTAAAGAAATAAACTCCTTGAGACAGAAATGATGCGATCTGTGACTTACGAAGGAGCCCTGGTGGTGCAGTGGTCAAGCACTGGGCCACTTAATGAAAGGCGAGCAGTCTGAATCCAGTAGCCACTCAATGGGAGAAAGAGGTGGCAGTGGCTTCCGTAGAATGACAGCCTGTGAAATCTTATAGGGCTTTTCTACCCTGGCCCATGTGCTTCCTATGGGCCAGAATCAACTTGATGGCAATGGATCTTCTATAAACTTAACACTGACTTTGAACATAAAACCATACCATGAAGATGAGGCTTCCTACTCTCACAACGAGTTAGTCTCAGAAACCCCACAGTGGCAGTTCTACTCTGCCCTATGAGGTTGCTATAAGTAAGAAATGGCAGAGAGGTTTGTTTTAGTTTGACACCCTGGAATATTTAACAAGGTTGTACATTTCCACTTTGTACTTAATAATTATTTTATAATTTTAATGAATGAATAAAGTTAAGTTGGGAATATCATTATGATATATTAAGAGGCTACTTAATCATATAAAGGGTGAATGAGAAAGGTCTGAGATTTGATTCTTTTAAATTAATAATTAGCATGCACTTAAGATATTCTTAAGCATTTGAGGTAGTTTATTGTGCCAACCTGGTCAATAAACACATGTGGGGTTAATTGAAGGGCAGAGGGATATATGGCTCAATAAGCCTTGCCTTTCTAGTTCCTGGGTCATCTTGCTTTGTGATGGTCAGACCAGGGTGCAGCTGCCTTAACCAGTTCCCTGCTTCAGCTGGCAAGGTTCACTTCCTGGAAGACATTCCTGAGGAGAAGCCACATGCACCTACCCCAATGCAGCCCTGGGTGCTGGAGCAGCCATGTGGAGACCCCTGCCAGTGCTGAGATGCTTATACACTCACTGACTCGGCTTTCCTCCTGCAGTCGGCATCATTGCGTCTGTTTTTTGAGATGGAGGAGGACTTTGTGGATTGGTGTTGGAGGACTTTGTGGATTGGTGTTGGTCATATGGGTTAATGTTGGATTTGTGGGCTTGGGCAGCAGAGGGTTGGGATGTTTCCTTGATGTGCACTTAACCTTTATATAAAACTCTCTCTTATATACATGAGTTTCTGTGGATTTGTTTCTCTAAAGTACCCAGACTAACACAGCATTTAATGATAAGATTTAACTAGAAGAGACATTTGGATAAAAAATTCTCCTTGACAAAATTAATAAATTAAAAAATCTGATAGACTGTAGCAGTAGTACTAAATGAGATTAGACAATTCTACAACGTTTAAAAACCCCTCTTTTAAAAGTGGATTTATCAACTTTTTAAAAAGCAACCAAACCAGTTGATTACATTCTGGAACGCCTAGGATTCTAGTCCCCTTCATTACTCGGGGGAGAGAGCGATTAAGTCAGAACAAGATAACCTAGAGCAGACAACGTACAATGAGGGACAGGGGCCAACCGTTATTTAAATAGGTTACTAAAGTCTCAGCCGACAAGCTGACAACGTATCTTACCTTTAAAAGCTCTAGATTTCCTTCCTTGGCCATGGGCACGCCACCTTTCACTGGATAACCCATCCGAAGAGGCAGAGGCACAGCAGAGGGTTTAAATGGCGCTGCAACAGGGTAAACACTAGGCCAGTCTTGGTCAACAGCCATTTTCTCTGTCCGAGGAGGCAGTACCTAGGGAACATGAAATAGCTTAACATTTTAAATATGAGCACGTTCTTTAAAATTTTTTTAATGCTGAAAATAAGAGAAATATAAATGAGAGATGCAGGCTACATAGAAACATTTTTACACTTTATGAAGGAGAGAGGTACCAATTTTTTGAAATTATTTTTAAAACTTGTCTGATCAAAAGCAATATATGTGCCATTGAGAACTTTGAATAAGGAATAGTGAAAATAAAGGGTAAGAATTTGGAAGGGCCAAACTAATGAATACATACATAACAAATAATATGCTAAAACCAGAGACTCGCTACTCGAAGCATAATCTCATGAATATATTTTAAAAGGAAAAACTGGAAAACTAATCCGCTCTGTAAACTTTCATTCAAATCACAATGAAAAGTCAAAACAAACAAAGAAAACCTACGACCCTGGGGAGGGCGAGGGAAGAAATCATCCTTGTATTAACCACGCTACCTCACAAGTTTGGTGCGATTTAACTCCAAACCAGGACGCATGCTCCGGCTCCATGTTCACCCAGGAACCTTGCAATTTAGATTCCTAATTAGAGATGCCTTCAGGTGACCCTTACATGGTGAGAAGTGTCTTTAAAAAGAATTCTACATTCGTGTTTACTGATCTGTTTCTGGGGAGCTGGCAGCAATCACTCAGACTAGACAAGGCTGGAGCTGCTGACCTCACAAGTTCAACATCACCCTATGACCTTCCCTGGCAGGCCCTGCTTACGTCTTACATCAGACTCAGAAACCATTAAGACAACACGTAGTAGAATAAATTAATTATTTACCTTTCTTCTCATCAGCCTTTCATTTCTGGAAGTTTTAATGCCTTCTGATGTACCTACAAGTCAAAACAATATTTACAGAAAATTTTATAATGGAGCATTATGCAACTTCAATCATGACCCCATCATTCCAAAACAAATTAAGGTATTCCACAACATAAAAATGAAACACAACCCATTTTTTGTAAGTTTATAAACTAAAATCATCTTAATAGAACAAAAGGTCAGAAACCATTTAGAAAAACCCCAGAGTGATTTGAATATAAAGTTTATTGCAATTGCTGATACAGGGACCTCATTACTGAAACAAATATTTGCTCACAGTAAAATAAACTCTCTAAAGTAGCAAAATCAAATTAGAAATTCAGATAGGTATTTTGAATTGTAAAGATAATAGTTTGAAAATGTTCCCATTATGAATGTATATTTGCTCATATTTAGATTTTCTATTCTATGTAACCAAAGGACAACACGTCAGTTTTTCTTGTGGGTTACAAACTTGGGTCGCTAATTTAAAGGCCTTTAGTCTAAAGCTGATTAAACATGTAATCAAGAAGCACTGATAATTACTGGCTATTAGAATACAAAAGTTGTAAACATAGGAAAGAACAATAGTTGGAAAATACAGAAAACAAATCTCGAGATTTCATGATAGATTTTGGCAAAAACAACAACTTTTCATTGCAAATGCTTTTCAACTAGATAAATGGCTGTCCAACAACTGTGCCCAAGGACCACACCAGATGTAATGCACAGAAACCAAACGGATTACATCTGTGGGAAGAGATGGCGAGAAGTTCCCTTTCATCAACATCCGTACACACAACGAGAGATCATCAAGCGCTCACAGGCAAGTGGGTTAAGGATCAAGGAGAAGAAAGCTATTCTTTTGGCAGTCCATGGTCCTTTCAGGATTCCTCGCCAGCACCAGCATCCACATGCATCGATTCTTCTTCAGTCTTCCTTATTCAATGACCACTTTCACATGCACAGGAGGTCATTGAAAACACCATGACTTGGGTCAGGCCCACTTTCCTCTTCAAAGCAACATCCCTGCTTTACAAAACCTTAGAGGTCTTGAGCAACAACAGATTTACCCAATGCAATGTGCCTTGATTCCTGCTTCACGAGCACTGATTGTGGATCCAAGCAAGACAAAATCCTTGACAACTTCATCCATTTCTCCGTGTATTATGATGTTACCTATAGGTCCAGTTGTGAGGATTTTGGTTTCCTTTACACTGAGTTGTAATCGATACTGAAGGCTGCGATCTTTGATCTTCAGCAGCAGCTCTTGGTTGAGAGTAGCTAAAGTGACAGAGAAATGTTGAAGTAAAAGATGAACAGGAAATTTCAAAGGGTAGCTCAAGATGTCAAAGTATTACAACAAACTGTGCAAAGACCTAGAGTTAGAAAGCCAAAAGGAAGCACACAGCAAATCTCAAGTTGAAAAAACTGAAGAAAAACTCAAACCATGAGTTGCGATATTGAAGAATTCTATGAGCAAACTATAGAGCGATTCAGAATGCATCAGAAGTAACTGGATGGACTACACACAGCATACCAAAAAGAAGTAGTCGACATGCATCTATTTCAAGAGGTAGCATGTGATCAAGAAGGGAAAAAGTCCAACGTGCACTGAAGGCATTAGACAAAAACAAGGTCCCTAGAACTGACAGAGTATCACATGAACTATTTCAGCAAGGCCATGCAGGACTGTCTATGCTTAGAAGTCTGAAAGACAGATAGTTGGCCAAGTAACTGGAAAAGGTCCCTATATGTGCCCATTTCATAAAAGGTGACAACATATATGGAAATTATACAAGAATATCATTAATATTACCTGCAAGTAAAATCTTACTGAAAATAATTCAAAACTGATTGTAGCCACACATTGACAGAGAGCTGCCAAAAATTCAAACCAGATTCACAAGAGGATGTAGCATGAGAGATATCATTACTGATATCAAATGGACCTTGGCTGAAAGAAGAGAATACCAAAAAGATGTTTACCTGTGCCTTATTGACTATGTAAATGTATTTGACAACATAGATCATACCAACTATGCATAACCTTGAGAAGAATGGGAATTTCAGAACAATTTACTTGAACTCATGCAGAATCTGCATGTGGACGGAGAGGCAATTGTTCAACCAGAACCGGGAAGTAGTGCATGGTTTAAAATGAGGAAAGATGTGTGTCAAGGTTATATCCTTTCATCATATTTATTCAATCTGTGTTTTTAGGAACTAGTCAGAGAAGTTGAACTATATGAATAAGAATGAGGTTTCAAAAACATACGAGGCTTATTAACAACCTGAGATATGCAGATGCCACAACCTTGCCTGCTGAAAGGATAACTGGAAGCATTTGCCGATGAAGACCAAAGATAGTGTGGATTGCAGTTCACATATTAAAGAGCAAACCTTCTGCACCAGACCTCTATGAAGTATTGAGGAGCAAGACGTCACTTTGAAAACAAAGGTGCGCCTGACCCAGCGCAGCTGCTTGGCCAAGCCGCTATGGTTTTTCAACCACCTCATGTGTAAGTGCAAGGTGGACAATGAATAAGGAAGCCCTCAGACGTGAGTATTTGAATTATGACAGTGATAAAGAATACTCAAAGTATTATGGACTGCCAGAGAACAAACAAATCTGTCATGAAAGAAGTACAGCCAAATTAAGGATAGCAAGACTGTGTCTTACATACTTTGGACATGTGATCATGAGAAGAGACCAGCTCCTGGGCACGGTCACCACACGTAGGAGACTGAAAGGGCTGTGAAAACGAGGAAGACCCCACTGAGATGGACTGGCACAGAGGCCGCAACAATGGGCTCCAACATCAGCAATTGTGAGGATGGTGCAGGACCAGGCGGCGTTTTGTTCTGTTGCACACAGGGTTGCTCTGAGTCACAACTGACTTGAAGGCACAGGATAGCTAACAATTCTGTCTATTACAACGACCAGTGCACAATATCACTAATAACAAAAGCCAAAGCCATTCCTACTAAATCACATGGCTGATAGTAAAAAGAAGGCACATTACATACATATACACATGTTAAAACATTACTTTATGCTTCTCTAAGTAAATGTTTTGCTATACTAAAATATACTGACTAGAACGAGGAACAAGGGATATCCCTGCTGGATCTTGGCTGGAAGCACAGAATACCAGAAAGATGCATTGTGTTAGTCTGGGTAGACTAGAGAGACAAATCCATGGACACACATATGTGTGTAAGAAAGAGATTTATATACAAAAGCAACGGAACGTTGAGAAAACCCCCCAGTCCAGTCCAGATCAAGTCCATAAGTCCGATATTAGCCCATACTTCCGATATCAATCTATGAAGTCCTCTTCAGACTCACGAAACACATGCAATGACGCTAAATGTAGAAGATCACAGGCCAGTGGGTAGAAAGTTTTTGGATCCAGTGTCATTGGAAACATCTCAGTGCTGGCAGGGGTCTCTCTGTGGCTTCTCTGGCTTCCGAGGTCTGGTTGCGTCCATGTGGCCTGTCTTCTGCAATATCTCCCAGGGAGTAGCAGAGAGAAGTGTCTTCCGCCTCCAAGAAGGAAGTACCAGATTTCCAGGATTTCTCAGGAGAAGGCCATGCCCACAGAAGTCTCATTGGCTATCTCCAGATTGACAGTCTAGGCTCCACCCCTATGCTCTTAATCCTCAAATTGACACCAGATGAGGTGACTACCGCATGCATACTTGTGTGTTACTGCCTATAACCAAGGCACTCGACTGTGTGGGTCATAGCAAACTATGTATAACCTTGAGAAGAATGGGGAGTCCAGAACAATGCCTCATGCTCATGCAGAACCTGCACGTGGACCAAGGGAATACCGCATGGTTTAAAATCAGGAAAGATGTGTGTCAGGGTTGTATCTTCTCACCATATTTAGTCAACCTGTAAACTGCGCAAATCATCAAAGAAGGGGACTTATATGAAGAAGAATGACATCAGGATTGGAGGAAAGCTTATTAACAACCTGTGATAATGCGGGTAACACAGTCTTGCTGCTGAAGGCTTGAAGCACTGCTGATGAAGATCAGAATTGTGGCCTTCAGTGTGGTTTTCAATTCATTGTAAAGACCAACATCCTCACAACTAGGCCAATAGGTGACATCATGATAAATGGAAAAAAGGTCAAAGTTGTCAAGGATTTTTTTAGTTGGATCCATAATCAATGCTCATGGAAGCAGCAGTCAAGAGAACAAAGGACACAATGCACTGGGTAAATCTCCTGCACAAGACCTCCATAGAGGATTGAAAAGCAAGGATGGTACTTTGAGGACTAAGGTGTGCCTGACCCAAGCCA
Source organism: Tenrec ecaudatus (assembly GCF_050624435.1). Taxonomy (NCBI): domain Eukaryota; kingdom Metazoa; phylum Chordata; class Mammalia; order Afrosoricida; family Tenrecidae; genus Tenrec; species Tenrec ecaudatus. The sequence continues at coordinate 103,428,523 of NC_134535.1, forward strand.
GGGTACTCTCCACTGACTCATATGCATGTGAGAGCTGGACACTGAATAAGGGAGACCAAAGAAGCATCGGTGCATGTGAACTGTAGTCCTGGACATGAATAATCAAAGTACCAAAGACTGCTGGAAGGACAAACCAATCTGTCCTGGAAAAGTAAAGCCAGAGTAAGTACTCCTTAGAGCAGTGTTCTCAACCTTCCTAACACTGCAACCCTTTAATACAGCTCCTCATGCTGTGGTGACCCCCCAACCAAGGGAAACGATGTGTTGTCCAATGGTCTTAGGTGACCCCTTTGAAAGGGTTGTTCAACCCCAAAGGGGTTGAGACCCACAGGTTGAGAACCACTACCTTTGCGGCAAGGATGGCTAGATACTTTAGATATGTTGTCAGGAGAGACCGATCCTTGGAGGATAGCACACTTGATAAAGTAGAGGGCAGTAAAAGAGGAAAGCCCTCAATGAGAAGGACTGACACAGTCACTGCACCCGCAGCTCATAGGAACAACTGTGAGGCTGGCCCAGGGATCGGCAGTGTTCCCTTCTGCTGTGCATAAGGTAGCTGTGGGTTGGAACTGACTCGATGGTACCTAACAACAACAAACTGAAATAAGCACAACTCTGTTTATGGATCACTTACATGTCCACACACTGTGCTAAAATGCTACCCATTATGTCATTTAAGCTCATTCATATATATTAGAGGTCAATAAAAATAAAGCTCAAAAGGTTATACAATGCATCCAAAGACAAATGCTAGTATGCAGGTAAACTAACAGAACCCAAGGCTGGTTAATTCTAGAAATTGTGCTCTTCAAAGGAAAAGCATTATTCTAATGGCAGGGTTAGTGCAAAAATATCAGTACAGGGGGTTTGCTTGCTGCTATTATTCCTGTGACAGGAATCAGATTTAGCCTCCAACCTGAAATACCTGAAAAACTGGGAAAACATAACAAAATAATGGTTTTCAGACTGGACACAGGTGGTACAGGAGACTGTTCCCTGAGAGAAGAGAAAGGAGCAAGACGGGTCCAATATCCACGTGACACAGCTTACTTCCTGGAGTGAAGTTCCTAACGCAGCTCACTCACACAGAGCCCAGCAACCTCCGTCAGCTAAGAAAGTGGTGATGAGGATCTGTACGGGCCAGGCCAGTGCAGCTGAAATGCAGGGTGAGCTACAGTAGAGCGCTCACAGGGAGTGAGCTCCATAAACTTCCTGCCCTTGGGTCATCAGCTGAACCACGATCAAGCTGTGTGTATCAAGACACTACCTAAATCAGGATAGCCTCCTGAAAGGAATATGTGGAACACCATCAATGCTCCTGAATACACACACAACTATTTCTGAGTCAATTCTAACTCACAGTGAACCCCATGGACAATGGAACCAAAAGTTTCCCAGTCCTGTGTCAGCTTCGTGATTAGTGACACATTAGATCCCACCATGGTAGTTACACTGCCAATCCACCATGCTGACTGACTTTCCTCCATTAGGACTGGGAGGAAACAAACAACGGAAAAACCATCAGAAATCGCACAGACAATAGAATGAATGGACAAGGATAGTAGTTACTCATAATTAAAATCTAAATGTTCAAACAGGCATTGGAAAGCAAGAGCACAGTAAGATGTGCTAAGGAGAGGAATGGGAGAGATAAAAACGACCCCGTAAATTTAAAAGACCATTTGAACTGACATTACAAAGTTTGAAAATGAAAAATATGCTACATGTCACTTATGAGGGGTTAAAAATAAAAAGTGAACTTGAAAATGTGTAATAGCAACTACTGAAATAAAACACATACATAACATCAAAACAAAAGGACAGTTGTGGAATAACCAGACGCAGGCAGCCTAATGAGATTTTCAATTAGAGGAACTGAAGAGAAAGAACAAAACCCACCACCATCAAATAATTTCTGATTCCTATCCAACCAGCCCCCTGCCCAGCACCTGTCGGGCTGCCTATAGGCAGTTCCAATCACCGACGTGGCCATGACAGTCTGACACGTACCCCACCCACAGCACGACCAAGGAAAGGCGCAGAAAACAAAATATCCAGGGAAATAATAGCTGAAATTTCCCTAAGTTCGAGAACCCCAAACCCCACACATCTAAAGGTTCCCCAAGTACATGGAAGCCAAAAAGAATCACACCAAGGCACAGGATATAAACGCCCCAAAACAGTAGTAGAGACCATCTCAGCCGCAGTCAGAGAAAGCAAATACATCATGTTACCCAGCAAAGCAAACACACTGCCATACTGTTGATTCAGGCTCTGAATATCCTGTCAGACGGAGTGGAACTGCCCCCAAGTGCTTCAGAGGGCAAACTCTTCATGGAAGAAGATGGCCACAACGTTCTCCCGCAGCAAATCCAGTGGGTTCAAACCAGTGACCCTCTGGTTAGCAGCAAGCATGGGGTCTTTGTATTAGAGGAACAAAAATAAGGATGACGAGTTCATAGTTTTAAAAAAAGAAAGTGACAAGAAACCGCAATTTAAAAATACGAATAAACAAATAACAAGAACCATGCCAGTCTAAGATTCTAAATCCAGTAAAACGATTGACCTTCATTCAACAACAGATGCCCTTGGTGCCATGATGAATGGCAAGGTTGGTAGTTTGAACAGCCACCCCCTGAGGAAATGATGTGGCAGTTCTACACTGGCCCTGTCTTACAAGGTCACTCATTAAGAGTTGGAATCAACCTAATGGCAATGCGTTTGGCTATTTTGTTTGTTTTCACTCAATAATATTTTAAGGATGACTCAAAGAGTCAGTGAGAATGGCAGATTTTTAAGTAAAGAAATGCTGTGCAGAGCAAGAGGTGTTGCAGATGTTTTACCTGATTGTTTTTTCAGATAACTAAAGCTGAAAGAAATTCATCTCCAGCAGACAGACCCTCTAAGACAGGAACTGATAGCAGTTAAAAAATATGGTTCCAAACAAAAAGAGGCTTCTGTTTTCATAGCAGAAACAGATTTCAAAGCAAAAGCTATTACTGGGGACAGAGGAAAGCCCTATCCTAATGATACAGGCTTCCGTCCCTCAAGGGGCTGTAACTATCATAAATACTTACGCACCTAGCAACAGCTTCAATATATAGAAAGCAAAAACCGAGCTCCAAAGAAACATCAATAGAATTACAACTGCATATTTAGGAGCCCCGGTGGTAGTGGTTCCACACTGGATTCCCATCCACAAGGTTGGTAGTTTGAAAGCACCAGGCTACTCGGCAAGACAAAAATGAAGCTTTGTACTTCTGTACAGAGTTAGTTTCAACAACAGAAAAGGGGGTGGAGGGAGACGTTGGACAGGGAAAGATATGACAAAATAATAATTTACAAATTATCAAGGGCTCATGAGGGAGGGGAAAGCGGGGAAGGAGGGGGGAAATGAGGAGCTGATGCCAGGGGCTTAAGTAGAGAGCAAATGTTTTGAGAATGATGAGGGCAATGAATGCTCAAATGTGCTTCACACAAGTGATATACGTATGGATTGTGATAAGAGTTTGTATGAGCCCCTAATAAAATGATTTTTTTTAAAAGTTAGTCTCAGGAAGTCACAGGTGCAATGCTACCACATCCTATAGGGTTCGTCATGAGTCAGAATCAACTTGATGGCAGTGAATTTTGAGTTTACTGAGGCACTTACAATTAAAGCACATTTCCTGTTCAAAAATCTTCCCATGCGATCCCAAATTTATAATGAAAATAAGAATCCAATGCCTGTAAGTCACCACTGTTCTCTCTGAAGTCTTGTCCTACCACTCTCCCTTTTGCTCGCTTAGCTCAGCTCAGTTGGGCCATCTTTCTGTTCTTTGGTCTACTCCTGAACTGGTTCCATTCCTGGGCCTTGCCAGTCCCTATTCCCTACGCATCAATGCTCTTTTACTACATATCTGCAGGGTACTGGGTCTGCTCAAATGCTTCCTCCTGAGAGAGGCCTTTCCAAATGACCCTACAGCCACTATCTCAATACTTGGCATTTTATTCATAGCACTAATAACTACTTGACATTTTACTTCAATCATTATTCTTATTTATAATGACTTCCCCCAAGGAGCATAAACTCCATGAAGGACCTTACTGTATCCCCAGTGTCTAAAACACTGCCCAGCACACAGGAAGTCAACAAACAATGGTAGAATGAATGAACACTGGAAAACGTAAATATGTTCAGAAGCAATAGGATAAGATCTGCTTTTCAATACCTTTGCTCTGTTGGTTGTGAGAATCCATGTAGGGATCAAGAGGAAATAGGACTCTTAAGGACACTACTGGGCAAGCAAGAGCAGGTGGCTGCCAATCTAAGAACAATTCGTTCTTATGACCTGTCCCTGCTCAATACCTACCCCCATGAAGCGATCACTGACGAGATGGACATTGCAGTAAAGGGTGGCAAAAAGAGCAGGTAATGCCCAACTATCAGAAAGAATAGCATCTGGGGGTCTTAAAGGATGTCTTAAAACAAGTAGCCATCTAAATAGGGCGTCAAAAATGGGGCGTCAGCTAGGTCCATGCAGAAAACACACACAGGATGTGTGACCCAAGAATTGCGGAGAATGCATTCAAACCAAACCATGGTATCAGGGCCTAACACTTGGTTTGCAGAAGGCTGCAGATGACAGTGAAAGCCCCAAGCCCACTTGCCGGGTCCCCCATTCGGATTAAGCCTTATCCCCTCTAACTATGGACCAGAGACTAGACCAGCGGTCCTCAACCTGTGGGTCGTGACCCCTTTGGGGGTCAAATGACCCTTTCACAGGGGTCGCTTAAGACCATCAGAAAACATAAATATTCCACAATATAAGTTCATATTGTTTTGTGATTAATCGCTATGCTTTGTTTAATTATGTTCAATTAGTAACAATGAAAATACATCCTGCAATCAGACATTTAAATTATGATTCATAACAGTAGCAAAATTACAGCTATGAAGTAGCAACAAAAAGGATTTTATTAAAGAAAAACAAGAAAATACTTTTATGGGTGGGGTCAGCACATGAGGAACTGCATTACAGGGTCGCGGCATGAGGAAGGTGGAGAACCACTGGACAGGACAGAGGGCACTGCAGGTGGATGGTCACCATGTGAAACCTTGTCACTGATCTCCCGAGACGCCAAGTATAATTTTTTAATATTTTTTGCTCTGTTATCAGTTGAGGTTTTTCTGTTTCATTGTCATTATTGGTGGACTATTTGCTTACATTGTCTTGATTTTGTATTCGTTTCTGTATATGACACTCGGATTGAGTAAGCAGAGAGAGACAACGGGATCAATAGATTCAAAGGGACACGGCAGAGGAGGCTGGCAGGAAGCGGGGAGCAGACTACGAGGAGCGTACAGGAATTAACAACGTCCTGAAACTGCTTGTAAGGACGGTGACACACCTCTTACGAATGTGATTAAACTACGGAAACCTACCATGCGATCTGTCTGTGAAGTGATTAAAAAATCTAAACACCCAACTAGTAACATTTAAAGAGATGGTGGCTGTTAGTGTGAGGAGGGTAGATTGCCGGTAATACGAACAGTCGCACAGGTAGGAAGGACTTGGCGAACCCCGGGACGGAGCCTTTCTCCACCGAACCTTTCTTGAATCCCAGGACCGTTCTTGGATCTCTCCATGCGCCTATCCATTGAGTTAACACCAGCCACACCAGACCTTCCTTCCCCTTTGCCAAAATATTGTAAAAAGGCATTTCCCCTGGACCCCTCCCCGGACCCCGGCGATCCTTTGAATCAAGGTCAATCTGGCCGGCTGGGTGAAGGTCACCCGTTTGGGGGGCGTCAGTAGGCCCGCAACTGAGCGCTCCTGCCCGTTCTTTTTCTTAACGAGGGGGGACCATCAGGGGTTCCACGCGGCCCCCGAACCTGACCTCGCGCCACCAGGAACTAGAAAGAGACGCGGAGCGCGTGGCGACAGGAGGGGAGTTAGCTCGCGGCGACAGCGCAGGCCGCGGGCAGAAACGGCGCGCGCGGCGGGCAAGGCCGGCCCCCCGGGCAGCGGGCGCGCGGGCAGCGGGCGCGCGGGCCTCTCCCCCGGCGGCGGCCGGGCCTCGAACGCGGTGCGCACAGACTCACGCGGCACGGCCTCGCGCTGGCTCGCTCTCGGCAGGCGAGAGGCCGGGGCCGCCGCGGCAGAGAAGGCACGCAGCGCCCCGGGCCCCAGCTGCAGGGACGCGCACGACAGGAGCCCGGCGGCCGCCATGCCCGCGAAGACGGCAAGCCGGAAGGCGCAGCGCGGTCGGCGTCAGGGTCAGGGGTCAGGGGTCAGGGGGCGGGCCCAGGCCGCCTCTGCGCATGCTCGCCGGAAGCGCCCGGCCCCCAGGCATGCGCGCACCGCCGTAGCGTGTGTCCGCAGCAGCAGGTTCCAGGAGGGAGGGGAAAGCGGGAAATAGAGGTAGAGCGATCTAAAGAAAACAGAAAGACCGAAGAAAAAGATCGAAGCAATGAAATCAAAGATCACTTCAGATACGGAGCCCCAAAAGGACGAGGCACGTGGAGTCTGACCAAGAGTAGGTGTCCTCTGGGTCGTGATGCAAGATGACCCCCAAATCCGGCAGCCTCCCCCAGGATACTGGGAGTCCGTGGGTTGGACTCTCTCACTGCATCAGCCGGTTTTGATTCCCAGAGACTGAACAGACTTCCAAGACTGTCCGTCTTTATAGGAGCAGCTAGGCTTCCTGACTCGCTCACGGAGGCACTGCCGCTGTCGATAACGGTGTTGGGTGTTGGGTGTCATCGACTTGGCCCTGACTCAGAGAGGGGGCCCGCCGCCCCGGGGAACACTCCTTGATCTGCACCATCCTCACCATCGTCCTCCAGAACTGTTACCAATTGTCTAGGGAGCTACTTTAGATTCCGGGTTAGAATCTCAAAATCAGAACCTCACCATGTCATTTAATGAGCTCACTTATTTGCCACCCTGGAATGAATCAATATACAACCCTTTAAAAAATGGCCCTGGTGGTATAGTTGTTACCTGCTGCTAGCCACAAGGTCAGCAGTGTGAAACTACCTTGCGCTCTGCGAGGCTGTCTCGAAAATATACAAGGGCAGTTCTACCTTGTCCTACAGGGCGGCTATGAGTCAGAATCTACTCCGTGGAACTATGGTAAAGAACTATTTTAAAATTTTAAATCATGCCCTTTTAGTTAGATCAGGGGTTCTCAACCTGTGGGTCATGACCCCCATAGGGGTTGAACAACCCTTTCACAGGGCTCACCTAATACATCCTGCATAGCAGATATTTACATTACAATTCATAATAGTAGCAAACTTACAGTAATGAAGTAGCAATGAAAATAATATGGTTGGGGGTCACCAAAACATGAGGAACTGTATGAAAGGGTTGCAGCATTAAGAAGATTGAGAACCACTGAGTTAGGTGGATGTGGGGTTTTAAGCCAGACTTGTTTTGTGATCAATGGGCAAGTCCATCTAATTTCTGAGCTTCAGTTTCATGGAATATGCATGAGACTTACTAAAAAACACATTTTTTAATTGAAAAGGATCAGATTGGGGCAAAAGATCATTAAAAAATATCCAGCTGTCATGTTCAAATCCAACATACTGTAGAAGCAGGGCTGGGTTCCAGGGAACTCAACCTAAACTTAAAAGACCCCTCTACTTAGTTGGATAGTTCGCTGATGCCATCTTGAAATTCTTAATCCTTAAAAAAAATAAAGAACTTCACATTTTCATATTGTAGTGGGCAGTTCAAATTATGAAGGCAGCCCTAGAGAAGGCCATTTCAAATGTTAGGGTTTTTGGGAATGAGGTTTTACTATATTGAAAACCTGGTTTAATTGACTTTTTGCCAGAGAACTACTTTTCATCAAAATAACTTCACTATAAAAAGTAGGAGAATTCTATGTGCACCCAAAGTATGGTGGGCAGACAATATTCATGTACCTAGGTAGGAGGATAATGGTGTACTGGTTACTCAGTGGGCTGTGATCCGAATGGTTGGTAGTTCAAAACCCCTCAAGTTCCGTGGGAGAAAGATCGCTTTTCTACTCCAGAAAACAGTTACAGTTTGGGACGCACAGGGGTCACTGTGAATCCCCACTGACTTGATGGCAGTGAGTTTGGAGCTGGAAGAACAAAGAAAGATTTTGCAACCTAAATGTCTATCAAAATGACTCATCCACCAGCTGCCTGCAAGTGAAGTGCCCCACAGGATTTCCAATGGCTGGGTTTTTTGTTTATTTTAATCATTTTATTAGGGGCTCATACAACTCTTATCACAATCCATACATACATCAATTGTGTAAAGCACATTTGTACATTCATTGCTCTCATCATTCTCAAAACATCTGCTCTCTACATAAACCCCTGGCATCAGCTCATTTTCCCCCTCCCTCCCCACTCCCCCCTTCCTCATGAACCCTTGATAATTTATAAATTATTATTTTGTCATATCTTTCCCTGTCCGACGTCTCATTTCATCCACTTTTCTGTTGTCCGTCACCCAGGGAGGAGGTGACATGAATATCCTTGTAATCGGTTCCCCTTTTCCAACCCACCCTCCCTTCACCCTCCCAATATTGCCATTCACACCACTGGCCATGAAGGGATCATTCATCCTGGATTCCCTGTGTTTCTAGTTCCTATTTGTACCAGTGTACATCCTCTGGTCTAGGCAGACTTGTAAGGTAGAATTGGAATCATGATAGTGGAGGGCAGGGTGGGGGAGGAAGCATTTAGGAACTAGAGGAAAGTTGTATTTTTCATCAGTGCTACATCGCACCCAAACTGGCTCGTCTCCTCCCTGAAACCCTTCTGTAAGGGGATATCCAGTGGCCTACAAATGGACTTTGGGTCTCCACTCCACACTGCCCCCCTCATTCACAATGATATGATTTTTTGTTCTGATGTTGCCTGATACTTGATCCCTTCGACGCCTTTGATAGCTGGGCACCATCAGCTTTCTTCACCACATTTGCTTATGCATCCATTTGTCTTCAGCAATCGTATCAGGGAGGTGAGCACACAATGATAGGATTTTTTTGTTCTTTGATTTCTGATAACTGATCCCTTTGGTACCTTGTGATAGCACAGGCTGGTGTGCTTCTTTCATGTGGCTTTGCTGCTTCTGAGCTAGATGGCCGCTTGTTTACCTTCACGCCTTTAAGACCCTAGACGCTGTATCTTTTGATAGCCAGGCACCATCAGCTTTCTTCTTTACATTTGCTTATGCGCCTACTTTGTCTTGAGTGATTGTGTCGGAAAGGTGAGTATCATAGAATGCCAATTTAATAGAAGTATTCTTGCATTGACGGAGTACTTGAGTGGAGGCTCAATGTCCTTCTGCTACCTTAATACTAAACCTATAAATCTATGCACATAGATCTAATTCCCCCTCCTCATATATAAATATATTAGACTTCTATAAATGCCCTTTGCTTCCCAGCGCTTTCCTCTATTTCCTTTGACTTTCCTCTTGTCCCACTATCATGCTCAGTCTTCATTTGGGTTTCAGTAATTCCTCTTGGTTACATTACCTTGACCACGCCCTACCAGGCCTCCTAGCCCTCCTCACCACCGATTTGGATCACTTGCTGTTCCCTTGTCCCTGGGTTTAACACCAGTACCTTTCCCCTCACTTCCTCTTCTCCCATGTCCCCCCTGGAACTGTAGGTCCCGTTGTTTTCTCCTCCAGATTGTTCATTCAGCCTATCTTATTTAGACTGTGGAGATAATAACATGCACAATAACAAGACAGAGCAAAACCAAGCAACAATATGCAATAAAAGGGTTTGTTTGTTTGTTTGTTTGTTTTCATGTAAATCACCAAGCCTTTTGTCTGAGCAGCCTGGGGGTGGACTCCAACCACCAATCTTTCTGTTTGCTACCTGCATCAACCCTTTGCACCACCAGTACGTCCAGGCATACAATACAGGGAATTATTTAGGATTATAAATCTCAAGCCTGTTGAAACCTTAGTGTCCCTTCAGAAGATTAAAATAAAAACAAAATGAAAAAACAATGACATCACCAAGATTCCAAACAATTGGAATAGGCTATATTTGGGCTTTTGTTTGTTTTTTAATTACCCATGTGAAGGAAATACCTACCCAGAAACTGAGAAATATCGATATCAGTCTTAAAAAAGAAGGGATATAAACTGATTGGCATGAGAAGATAGTCACCAGCATGGTTACTATTTTAAAAAGCAGATTACCAGGTATTTACAAATCACATTTTCCCATTTGGGGAAAACAGTCTCCTATGCAGTCTCTGTTTTGGAAGACTGCAAGGGTAAACAGTGAATGGTAAGGAGCGGCCTGGGGTGGAAATGTGTCCACAAAGACCTCATGCTACACTTTTTCCTTGAACTTTTACACCAAGAATACAGATTTTTAAACATTAAACAAGATGTGCCGTTTAAAATTAGAAAATGCAAGCCTTTGATTTAGTTTATTTTTGATATTTTATAGATCCTGCTACTGTAGATACTTATAATTTATGAGTCTCAGAAACATTGGTAAATTGTTTGATTAAAAACTTACATTTCATTACATAAAATATTTTCCATTTTTGTCTTTGAATTAATTGAAATCTTACTCGTTTTACACATAATCGTGAAGTCACTTGACTCTGCTCTTTAGAGCCTCACCTGATTCTAAATTGAGTCTTCTTTTTTATTACATTCTTCTATCCTGAGGAGGGCACAGACTGGGCAGTTCTGTTGCATGCAGAGTTGCTATGAGTTAGACCCGACTCAAGGACACCGATGTTCTAAGGGGCCTGGAATCTCAATGGTTAAGTGCTCCAACTGTCTACAGGGGCTCCACGGGAGCAAAGAGCGGGTGATCTCTCCTACAGACCATAGCCTGGGACCTTCTATGGGCAGTTCTACCCTGTTATAGAGGGCCTTTGGCAGTTGGAGTTGACTCAAGGGCACACAAGAACAACATGCAGCCACCTTCTGGCTTAGCCAATTATGCACGTGGTCAGCAGTTTGAAACCACCAGTCCCTGATAAGAGATGTAAGAGCCCCCAATGAAAGTATTAAAAACAAAACAAAAACCCACGAGCCCCTCTTCAGGGGAAAGGTGTAGCTTTCCGCTCAGAGTTTTGGAAACTCACAAGGGCAGCTCGACAGTGTCCTCCAGGGTCTCTGAGTTGTCATCAACTGGTTGCTAGTGGGTTACATCCGAGTCTATGTAGAATTTCTGCAGATAGGGGTCACTACACACCAGGGAAACCCTTCACTGCATAACAAAAGCCACAAGATGCTTCCTGGGGTTATTAATGCCCCGCTCAGAGAGGGCAAACATGCCTTTTAGTTTCTTGGGACAGACAAACATTTCTGTTCTTGTATTTTTAAAGAATTTGGAACTGCAGCTTTCAAGTTATGGTGTGTTCACATACCCCCATCCACCATCAGCAACTGTTGTAAGCTTGACCTTCAACTAGATTCCAGATCTCACTCCTTCATGACCCTTCTCCCCTGCTGCCCTTTCCTCTCCCCTGGATTGCAAGCATGGGGGCCTCTCTTTCCTCCCTATAATCTACTCTCCTCTCCATCAGCAATCGAGAATGTCTTAAGAGTGTTGTCAGATCATGGCATTTCTCTCCCAATACCACTCAAAATAAATTCCAGAGACTTTCATCTGGCTTACAAGAGCCTGCCTCATCTATTTTCTGGCTACTGCTCTGAGTGATCTCACTCAAGAAAAAGGTGAGGCTTTCTGCTCCTATAAAGATTTGGGCTTGGAAACCCACAGGGGCTGTTCTACTCTGTTCTATTGAGTCGCTGTGAATCAGAATCTGCTCAATGACAGTGGATGCGCTAGTTCTCTGATCCCCAGAAGCCCTGGTGGTGCTGCGGGTTAGGTGGTGGGCTGTTAACGGCGAGGTTAGCCATTCAAACCCACCAGCTACTCCTACAGAGAGAGGCGAGGTCTGTTAGTCTTGTGAACTTAGGGTTGCTTTGAGTCTGAAAGGACTCAGTGGCAGTGGGTCTGTGGAGTTTTGTTCTGATTCCATAGCAGAGTGACCGTTCACTCTCTCCCTGGCTCATCTGCTCCATCCACACAAGCTCCACCCCCCCCCCTTTTTTTTGCCTTTGCCTAAGTCATATTTCATCTGCTATTTCAGCCTTTCCACTTGCAGTTTCTTCGGCCCAGCACGCTCTTCTCCAGATAACTGTGCCCATGCTCTCTCTTGTCATTCAGGTCTCTGATCATGTGCCTCCTCCCAGGCCTGCCTTAACCACCCAAGATAAACAGGTACTGCCGTCACTCTCCAGTCCTTACCCAGACTGCAGGTTTCCTCGTAGCACTCCTGAGCTTTAAAAAGAAAAAACAAGGCATACATGCATTTTGTACCAACGCTTGTTTATCCACTCTTCCACGGACAGGCATTCAGGCTATTTCCATCTTCCTGGCACTGAGAATAGTTCCGCGCTGAGCAAGGGTGTGCACATATCTGCTCGTGTTCTGCTCCGTATTTCTTCAGAGTACGTTCCAAGTGGAGAGATTGTGTGGCCCTACCGTATTTTGCTTCCCATTTGTTTGAGGAAGTGCCAGATTGCTTTCCATAGTGGTGGTACGGCTTCACAGCGGAAACCTATACGTACAATGGACTGCTACGCATCGCTAAAAAATAATGGGATTCACACACCACGTGCCATGAATGGATTTGGAAGGTATTACGCAGACGGACTCAATCACATAAAAACACACATTCTATGAAACGACTGCTATTTAAGAAAAGAGATCTTCCTACCCAACGACACAAATTTTGAAGTTTGGACACGGGGTAGAGGGAGAAGGGCAAGCAAACAGAAAGAGGGAAACGTCGCTCCACCCTGCTGGCGATGTGGGGAAACAGGCATGCTCACCCCGTGACATTGGAGCAGGAGAGACCAGGTCATTCCTAACAAAGCTACATGCAGCCTGCCTTTCCACCCAGCCATACTATTTCTTGAAAAAGACATTTTTAATATGCATACTCCTGTTTGTTTTTTTCCTTTCTCCTGCCATTAGAATAGAAACACCCTGAGAGTACACACTGGATTTTGCAATAAAACCCACAAATCAGTGTGAAGTAGAAACCTGTGAAAGAAGGAAAACTTACTTCCCACTGAAAGGAGCAAGGGAAAATTGGTAAGCCTGCATCCCGACCACGGCAGACAACAAAAAAGCGCCAACTATCTGGTTCTTGCTCTCAGAAATTTCACTGTAATCAACTATCTGGTTCTGGCTCTCAGAGATTTCACCGTCATTGGCACTTAATTATGTGTGGATGAATATAACTTCTCTTTGCCTTTTTCAGCCTTTGTGGGGAGTAGCAGAGGTGGACACACACACACACACACACACACACACGCACATGATGTCTCGAAATGACAGAGCTGTTTGTCTCTGTTCCCTTGGAGGCCGTTTAATAAGAACTGCACTGTCACCACCGGAGTAGCAGCAGAGGGCCAGGCAGGGCAGTGGAGTAGACAGCCGCAAGCTTGCAGTTGGAGATGAGTTAATAGTACCTCACAGATCCTATAGACCTTTTAGCATCTTTGTGAGGGGTCTTTGTGGTCTCAGCAATTCCAGTTGTGTAGAGCCAATGAGATAGTTTTCTTTAGAATACAGTGGGCTTTATAAGTTGGTAGACCTTCGCATATGTTGATTATGAGCCACTGACTAGCATGAAGACCTCAGGCAATTCACTTAACCTCTTTGATCTGAACCACACAAAGAAGCATCTACCTGTGGAGGTGACGTGGCTCAAGCAGAAGTAAAGCATGTACCATGACACACGAGCCAATCCATGGTGATTCCTCTTTCTCCTACTATATGCCCTGGGCCTGGGATAAGGAAAGACTTAATCGTTGCTTATCTGTGAGACATTTCCCTTACTATAAATCGCAAACAGATATCACCATTATTATGAGGAATTGCCACCTAAACTATAGGTAAAGTTAACAGTCAAGCAAACGCCAGACTCCCACCAAGATCACCTGTCTTTCTGCAGAGGCTTTCTGAGGCTTTGAGTAAGAACAGATTCTACAGGGGCTCCCGGGTCAAGTTATGCTTGAAAATCCTGATTGAAAACTGGTCTTGATATTATAACTATAACTCAATGTCCCTACCTTACTCTGCCTCTTCCACCTCTAGAAATAAACACTTCACCTTTGAATGTTAGACATGATTTCAAACAAGACACTTTCTCCCCCAATCCAAACTTGTTAAAGTTGTTTATTATCCTCTTCCACGTTTATTACTGAGGGAATGATTGAGCGAGTCAGCCAAAGGCTAACATTTCCCTGAAATACAGCCAGGTTCCAGTCCCCTCTCTTGTAATTATTCTCTTCAATGTCTTGGCGCTTATCCTTTATCCCAGGAAGCAAAGTAATGGGGTGGGGAGGGGTCCTGCCCGGAACGAAGCAAGCGATGAGCTTACTGAATAGCACCCAAAACCAGCCAGTCTCGTGAGAGACCCAAGTCAGAGGATATGAATGTAAACTTTGCCCGCCTCTCTCAGCCCGTCTTTCTTACTCAGACAGTTTCCAAGCAGCTCGCTGATGGGGACGCAGTGCTCCGTTTCCAGCACAAACTGTACCACCTGTTCCCCTCCCCGCAGGTGGCTCTTCGCTGCCTCGCTTTTGACCGAGTCCAGGACAACTCCTCTGATGTCTTTGGGCTTCCCCGGCACACCAAAGATGATAAAGAGACCGAGGCAATCCTCTCCTATCAAGGTACAGAATTCTTCCAGCTTATCGAATCGACTCTTCTTCGAGGCAGACTCTCCCTTTACTCTCGATCCCAAACTGGGGGGGTCACAAGGCTTAGGTTCCACAAGAGGAAGAGCAGACATCCGTAGCGTCTGGACTGCCAGCTGAAGCCTTATCTGTTTGTCGGGACCCCAAAAGGTCCAGATCCAGTCTGCCCCAAACAGGGCGGCCTGGTGCTTCGTCATCTTGGTAGTGGTAAACCACTCATCAACTCCCTTTCCCTTGCAGAAAGTGATGAAGTGGATTAGGAAGATTTCATTCAGCGTGTTTGGAGCTGGGCAGAGCTTACTCAGGGGATCTTCAAAGCCAAGATACTCCTTTAGCTTCTGAGCTGCATAAATTGCAGCGCTGTTGAACACCTCAGAGACATTGAGAACTTCTTGGCTGTCTGTCAGAGTTAATTGTTGAGATGCAGTCTGCCCCATTTTCTCTGTACGCGATCAATATTGTTCCCAAATGTCTCAATGTGAAACTCGTTCAGAACGACTTCTTAGATTTCTGAGTTCTGCCACCACAGTCAATATGGTCACAGTTCTCCAAGCTTAAAGCGTCTCTGGCTTACCAGAGCATATATACCCACAGCTCAAACAAACACGGCCTCCTTATTTGCCAACAGGGTGTGTTCTGGTCACACTGGTTTTTAAGTTAGGGTGACCAACTTTCACACAAAGCACCTGCTCTTCTCTATGTTACAGCCACTCTAATGGTACAGGCAGTCCCTGACGCACTATGTAGTTGAGTTTCTATAAGCTGTACTTATTACCACCAGGGTGTTTTTAAAGTAACTTGTATATTTTAAAATATATGTATATTTTAAAATGTCGGTAAGTTTATATGTCACATTTCCCACCCCCATAGCAAAGAGCCACTTTATAAAGATACTGACAATAAAAAGCATAATAATGTGGCAAAAAATAAGACATTCGACTTAACATCAGAATCAATTTACGGAGTCATTGAAACGGAACCCTGCCATAAGCCAGGAACTACCTATAACTGGTAATCTCTTTCAACATATAGTTCCTGTTTGCAAATTTCACTTTTTAAAAAGTTATTTCTTTAAAGACCTGTATGCCTCTTTCTTCAATCATTTTTCTCAATACGGAAGGTGGGTCTTTTCGGTTTGCTTTCCCTGTGTCCTCTCTGCCCTAGTCTGGCATTTCCTTCAGCTCCATCTCCATTGTTTCCTTTCATACAAAAATTTCTTAAAGGATTCAAATTTCCATCTGTTCATATATGATATGCTCTCTACTCAAATTCATGGGAGTTGGGGAATAGTAAATAGGTTGTGCTAATGTTGTCTGTATCAGAAATAAAGCCTGGCAGTTATTGTAAACAACCAAAAATTAAGTAATGGGCAATAAAAATGAGGCAATTTTCAGTTGACTTTATTTCCTTTTATATGGTAATACCTGCAGGGTATAATATTTTGTAAATAAAATATATCATCAAAATTTTTTAAACCTTATCACACAGCATTATGTTACATTGTCCTGAATAAAGAGTATTTGGCATTTATAACAGTCTCCTGATGTTTTTAACCAGGTTCCAATAACAAATTGGGCTTTTGAAATAGTGACATAAATTCACATTAAAATCAAACACAAATACAGTGAACCTCCAATGCTGCTGCTGCTAGTTACCACTGACTTGATTCCAAATGATGGCCGCCTCCATGTGCAGACTAGAATTGCACGCTCTCCTCCTCTTGCCTGAAGCCTTTCTGAAGCAAATCACCAGCCCCTTTTCCAAAGCCAACAGGTATTAGCATCCAGTCACGCTGGCTATCCATAAACATGAGGGAGCTGCAAAAAGTGCATGGAAGAATTCCAGTATAATTCATCCCCTTTGTTCCCCACAAACTTCTTGGAATTCCCCAGTAGTAAATAGTATTCTGAGCTCTTTATCAAATAGATTTGTAATTTGGTGACAACTTCAAGGAACCATACATTAACCCTCAAAAACAATTTAGAACCAAGTCCATTTTATTGAATGGCCCAGCCCCACCCCAATTTGTGAAAACCTGTTTTATCCAGTTGGCTACCATGAGTAATTATGTAGTATTGAAAAAAAAGTCTTGTTTTTCTAGTATCTCTAAAAATAATAAACATAGTAGGAGTTTTTGCTACAGGTTTTTACTTTCTTTATGAAGAATATTTGGGCCCTGAACTATGGGAAAACATAAACCATGTTATTATCACAGAATAGCCATTATAAAACTTCTTTGCAGCCTTGTGGAGCTACTCAGCTTTCATTGCACCAGAAGGTCCCGTGAGCCACCTGTATTCCATTCAGCTCTGACGGCCCCATTCATTGACCGTCTGAGAGGGTGGCAATGGAAACACATCTTAGGCAGCTGTGAGCGTTTTGATGGAAGGATATAGTTCACAAAAAGGAGACCAATAAGCTTACTACTGTAACGATTTTAGATTTGTTTTTACTTTCCTTCCTTAGAAATTGGTCCTAGGAATTCTTTCGGAACCTATGAACGCATTTTAGTTCACAGCATTTGATTGTCCCGTGAATTCTTCCTTATGAGGTACAAGGATCCAACATTAAGGTTGAAACAAAAATAACTCAGTAATTCCGGTGTGTCGTCAGAAGGAGTAATTCATATACGCTGTTAGTGTGAATGCTCAGCATTATTGAAATTCAGTGGTGGAGGGGGAAAGGGGAAAAATAAAAACGCCACCTTGACCACTCCAGGAGACAGCTGGTGGAGGAAAATGTGATCATTGTTTCAAAGATATCTGCTCACTCTCTTCCTTATGTCACAAAATAAAACTCCTATAGTCTACGCACGGTTTATGTACACATATTTAGAAAAACGTATAAAAATAAGACAGTAAGAGGCATGTGGTGGCGTGGCTGGCATTTGCTGGGCACACAATACTGACGGAAATGGATTCCCGCGAGCACACACACGGGTCCTGCCTAGCCGGCTGCTGCCAACGCTGCTGTGGCAACAGCATTCACGGCCCGGCTGCTGCTCCCCAAGTCTCCCAGGCTATGAAGGTGAGTGGAAGCTAAAATACTCCTTTAACAGCTACGCTTTAAATAGAGCACTTTTTTTTACATTAAATAGAGAAAGCAAAACCAAACAATAATACTCTCATTTACCAGTGTCTCAGTTTTCATGGCAACTTGGGAATAGGTATGTTCCCCCCCACCCTTGTAGTTCCACTGCAAAATGAGAAGTTGAAACTACAAGTGATAGACCATCTGCTGTTTGCTGCATAGACTGCGCGTGCTGGAGAAATGACAGGAGAAGCCAGTAGAGACTAAAGGCTCCCAGCGCTCCTCAGCTGCTGCCGTCAAACGTTTGAGTCTTCATCCGTAATGCTGGCACTGGGGGAACGGGCCGCAAAGTCCCTGAACATGTCATCTTCCTTTAACATGTGCTGCAAGACAAGGAGACAAGGAGTCACACATGCTGCGGGCCAAGAAGGCAGAACAACACGTTTCCCAAAACGCATGCAGTCCTTTGGGTTTATTTTAAAACGGCGGACAGATGCAGTCTTAAGGGGAGGGTTCTAACAAACAGAGGCGTGGCCTCACGTTTCTGAGGCTACACGGCTGAATTCAGGGAACCAGCTCTAAGGGAAGGCTGTCTCTTGTTCTCTCCCCGTTGGCTCGGGAGGAAAGTGCTGGTCTCCTCTCAGCATCGGCAGGCCCAGTGCTCCCTGGAGACCGCTAGGTGTCTACAGGGGCCTCAGTACACGGAGCACAGGGACCCCGGGTCCAGAGAATATGCTCCACTCCCAGTTCTTCTTTCTGGGTCACAGTCAGGTGTCCCTCTCGGTTCTATCCATTGATGTTTCTACGATGAAAGGTGATGCAGGCCACAACCCAGGAGACCCAGCTTACTTTGTGCAGGGCTAGCACTTGAGAAAGGTGTCATATCCCACCCTGATCCTCTTACAATTGATTAGCTCACACCATCGAGGGGGTGGGGGGGTTGATCATCTAATAATTGCCAAATTACTTCCTTAAATAAGTGGCACACTACTGAGAACCGGTCAAGCGGACACATTTTTGGTGGGCACACAACTCAATCCATGACAAATATGGTCAAAATCACTTTTCCTTTTACCAACTTACTGTCAGATTGTTGATGCCTTCAGAGAAAACGCCTATCTGCCTCACTGTTCCCTCTGAATCTTCCATCTGGATAGAACACACAGGACATGACATTTCCCTTGGACACTTTCAAGGAAAGCGTAGCAAAAGGAACAAGAATAATGCAAGCAGTAATGAGCGAGGTAGAGGCGACACTACCGTTAAGGAAAGTTTCCTTTCGGCATTGGAATCAGACATTAAAAATAAAAATACAAGTGCCAAAATCAACATATGAGTATAAATGCCAAACCCTTCGCCATCTATGTAGCAGGGGAATGCTCACTCAGGCTGTGACAACAGCACCAAAGGAATGTTGATTAGAGGTGATGTACGGTCCCTGTGGCTTTGACCTGAAAAGGCCAGAAAGCATCACCTGTCCTCTCCCGATGTGTGTTAACAGATAAAGGACCTGCTACCCTCGAGGCAATTCTGACTCATCATGACTCTATCTACGGCCAGAGTAGAGCTGCCCCTGTGGGTTTCCAAGGCTGTAAATCTTCGTGGGCGCAGAAAGCATCATTTTTCTCTCATGGAACAGCTAGTGGGTTTGAACCATTGACCTTGTGGTTAGCAGCCCAAGGTGTAAACCACTCCGCCACCAGGGATTCCCTAACACAGACAATATAGCATAGATAAACAGGGTACAGGCTTTGGAGGTGGGCTAGCAGGTTGGAATCTCAGTTTTTCTATCACCTCTGTCACCCAGGGCAAGTGACTTAACGTCTCTGTGCCGCTTTCCTTACCAATAAAATGAGAGCAGCAGTAATGTCTTTGTCTTAAATCTGCAGTGAACACTGGTGTATCTTAATGTAAGCGGCTGAGACATAGGATGTGCTCGCTACGTGGTCACTATTATTTAGGACTATCTCTAGGTTTGCAGATTAGGGCTTGGATGCCGGGAGAGCACTGCGACCGTGACACAGTGCCGCACTTACCTGCTCTAACCGGTCCAAATCGTCGTCGCCATACAGGCGGATGTCCATTCCTGGTTTAAACCCTTTCTTAGATGTGCTTCCTGACGTCTGCCCCAGTTCCATCGGACAGACATATTCTTCCCCGTCTTCCTGCTTCTTCTTCCTCAGATTCCCAAAATTGCCGAAGGCGAGTTTCTTTGGCTTTCAAAGGAAAGCAAACAAAGATATTCAAGGGTGAGCAGAATTCTTATGACCAAAATCCTGGCAAACCTGGCTCATCTTTTAAGGGAAAGGGGACTAAAGAGAGGGCCCTCAGACATAGACAGTGCAGCAAAGCCCCACCCCCACCCCCACCCCCCAAACACTGAGCACAGCGCTCAGGCCCACACTCCACAGCCTGGTGCAAAGCCCACGCTCTCTCAGTCCTACGTGAAGAGGCGATTCCAAGAGGGGACGGCAGGCCCCTTAGGACGGGAAGTCCCATTTGCTAGAACCAGATAAGGACAATGGAAGCCTGGAAGTAAGTTTTCCAAACTTGCTAGACATGTCAAACGGAAAAATGGGCTAAGTCATGGATTCTCTACATGGGCATAGTATCAATTAGCTCTACGGAAAGAAAGATCGAGCAAAGTTTTCTCCGGACAGAAAGCTCCAGAAAGGCATTCACTTAACTGTTATGAAAGACCCAAGTCTGTGAATAGCTTCCCCCCATCCAGAAAGCGTAGGAAGTCCCCACAATGGGACTGGCAGAAGACAGTAAATCACCGAGCCTTCCATTCAGGCAACGGCACAGGTTTGAACCAACCTTCACTTTGGCGGTGGCTGTGAGGAGGACATAATCTGGTAACTCCATTGCATCGCGCTTCTGGTGCTGGGCCTCCGCGCCAATCAGAAGGTTGAAATGAGTGGCCAAGTGCCTTCGCAACAAGGTCTTATTGGGCGGGATGTTCAGCAACTGAGCCATTGTTTCTACGTTAAACCGGGGCTCTAGGACCTGTAGGAAACGGGAAGGGCTTCAGAGACGGTGCTGCAAGACATCCTAAGTGCTCCATGCTTGCATGGGACGGAACATTTACAAAGCTCTTCACTCAGTCTATCTGGATGGCGCTCTCAGTGGTCTGCGGAGGGGGAGCACGGGTACAGTCTTGCTCTGTGGTCGATGATTGCAAATAGGTGAGAGCGGGCAGAGGCGGTTTAGTGGCAGCCTTCTCCCCTCCACGTGGGAAACTGGCGTTCATTTCCCACTCAATGCACCTCACCCACGGCCACCACCATCGGTCAGAGAAGGCAGAACTGCTGTGATGAACAAGTTTCTCCAGGTTGAGATGAACCAAGAAGAAAATCCAATAATCAGCCCATTGAAACCCCACAGATCGCCATGGTCAAATCTGCAGCCCCTCATGGGGAGGGTGCAGGACCGGGCAGCACGCTGTTCTGTCCCATACGGTTACCCTAAGCCCGGAGCCAGCAAACAACAGCAAATAAGTGGCAGAGCTGGTTCCGAAATGCAGCCCTCCCTCTCTGCTGCCTTTGGAAGCTGCAACCCAGCACACAGAAATAGAACCTGTGTCTTTGCAGGAATTTGAAAACATCATCACAGGAGAGACAGTGGCCAGGTGTTACCTAACATGAAAGATGGGAAGAGGAAAATGTGCATGAGTTGTGCTTAAGCTACAGGACATTAGTTAGAAATAGGAAAAACAATATTGTGCGATCATGAGGTGTCAACAGGATCGGGTAAGAGGTTATCAGAAGACCCCAAACAAACAAACAAACAAACCAAAAAACTCACTGTTGCGAATGAGGGGAGTCAGAGCAGAGACACAAAGGGGTCACAAGGAAGGAATGAGTCAACCAGGGTGAAGTATAGTGCCGATGAAACACACTTTCACCCCCCACTATCATGACCCCAATCCTGCCTTTCGCTGAGGGCTAGGCCAGAGGATGTACACTGGTACAGACAAGAGCTCATGACACATGGAATCCAGGTAAAATAAACTTCTCAGGAGCTGAAATGGGAGTAGAAATACCAGGAGGGTAGGAGGAGGTAGGGAGAGGAAGAGGGAAGAAACCGTGGGAGGAGAAAGTGGACAGTGTAAAATATGAAAATAATAATAATTTATAATTTATCAAGAGGTCCTGAGGGTGGGAGGAGGCAAGGGAGGGAAAAAAGAGGAGCTGATACCAAGGACTCAAATAGAAAGTAAATGTTTAGAAAATAATGATGGCAACATATGTACATATATGCTTCATACAATTGATGTATGGAGAGTTATAAGAGCCCCCAATAAAATGAACTTTAAAAAAAAAGAAAGTAAGGAACCATTAGAAGCAGTGCAAGAGTACTGGGTGAGATGGCTGTGGAATGATGACAGGTAGTAATCTGATCTCAGATTACAGGAAACCAATCGGTGATGAAATGATAAGAAAGCTTTACCATGAGCCCACCATGGACACCGCTGCCTCTGAGGTTGGGGGCATATTCTGCCAGGTCCACTGAGCGCAGCCACTCCATCACGCGGTGATTGGTCCACTGCTGCACCTCTGACGGGGCAATGCTATTCTGCAAACAAACAGCCACTGATAGCTTCAGTTGTTGACTACGGGATTCCAATGACTACAGCCATGCGTTCTGTTCAAATAATCCACCCCCACCCCAGGGAGCAAAATTACTCAACACCCTCCTAACTGATCGAGAGCCTGGGTTAAGCGTACAGATTTGCCAAGTGGATGCTGATGTGAATGCTCCTTCTCTCCTTTTTTCAGACTGTGATTTGGGTGACCGTGTGTGCAGAGCAGGTTGGATTTCCATTTAAGAAGTCATACACATTTTGTTTTGTGTCAGAACAGACATTGATTTCAATGTCCACATGTGCCAGCAATCTTCCCGCTTCCTCCCTGCGTTTGCCATTTCCCTTTGTCCTTCTTTCCTGTCCTTTCTGTCCAATTCAGCTCATCCCTGGGCAAACGCTGCCTCTTGGACCTTGTGGGGCAGACTGGGGTAGGCTTACTGTTCACCTTGTAGCCTATCAATCACATGGCAGAAAGGTGAGACCGCCTCGGAGCTTACAGGGCTGTCTGTGGGCCATCGTCCTACGGTCTCTGCAAGACCAGTAAGTCAGGTCTTTTTAAAATTTTTTTATTTTATCATTTTGAGTTTTCCTCCACTCTCCCCAGAACATCCTGGTTACCATGTGCATTCGTGGATTTCGTCCCACAGACAGTCCTTTAGAGAATCTGTACGGCACATGGCTGCAAGCTTTTGTAAGCACTGATAGAGCATTGCTTCAGCGAAAGACCAAACCAACTGAGGAGAGAAAGTCTTTACAGGGAAATTTAACTCTGAAACTTAAGGAAACAGGGGGGGTGGGGGTGGGGACTGGGAAGTACAGCCAAGAAAAGGAAGAAGCACAAAAGAATAAAAGACCCCTTCAGCCTTAATAGGTGTAACAGTCATGGGAGTACAGGAAAGGACAGCCTAAGAGAAGCCGAAGCTTTTCGGGTGGGCTACAAGACTACATGGGCCTGTCTGCTGCACACATGCGAAGTACATGCTTGTCCGCCTCAATCGAAAATGCTACCTCGTCAGACGGCCGTCTCCGAAGACAATTTGGTTCAAAGTTGTTTATCCTCAGGACCTGGATGGCCCTTTTGATGCTAAGATGGTGCAGCACACTCACGACCTTCAGAGACAGTAAGTCGTCCTGCAAGTAGAGAACAAACAGCAACGCTCACTGGGCTGGCCTCCCGGAGAGGAATGAGCTGTCCGGGCACGCTGAGGATAGTGGGGTAGAGGTAGAAGAACCCCTCTGCCAATTGCCGGCAGCCCGACCATCTTCTCCAGACCGGAGAAAATCCTCCTTGGGGCCTCAATACAAAAGAGAGTGAACCCATGGCTTCCAACATGGTCTCTCTCTCTGCCAGACACCCCGAGGAAAGGGAGTGAGACCCCAAGGCTCCGTGAGACAGTCGCCGCCTGAAAAACTCTGGTGGGCCACAACCAAGGGTGATCCACTTCAGTCTGACTTGAAAAATTCACGGACAGTTCCTTTGTCTTTCAGTTCCCCCCTTGCGGGAACGTTTTGAAGCTTCTTCACAGGGAAACCACGGAGCGCTCGATAGGGCAGACTACCTTCCCCCTTTGCCTTTTCAGCACACAGCTGGGAGAGGCTCTTTCATGATTAAAACTCGCCTTTGTGAATGAAGGCGCGTCCCGATATAGGGAACTCAGACAGCGTTGGCTTTTAAAAAGTCCCTTGGTCTAGACTACTCTGCCTGAGTTCCCAAACATTGTGAATGGGTTTGGAAAAACTGGTCATCGGTGAAAGGCTCTGCGGAAAGCGAAGGAGAGGAAATGAAGGTATGAGAACTGCCGACACCCACCAACCCCCTGGAGGAAACATGCAGCAGTCGGTGGAACATTTTCAAACAACCACACACACATTTTCAAGCAACGATTTCAGAAAGTGATTTTGGAGGCAGTGTTAATAAGCAGCAGCTGCTTTTCCAAACCCACCCAGCAAGTCAACAAGGAAGCACCCATGATAGGCACGCCTTGCTGATAACACATTTCTTGTGGGTAAAAAAAAAAGAAAAAAACAATGCAATGTAATCTGCTATGGAAACGTTAAAAATATGAGATCAGTTTAGATCCTTAAAGCTACTAACTGGATAAAAGTTACTTGCTAAATTTTGTCTGGATTGATCTCTTAAAGCCAAAGCAGGGCTTTGTGCTAAGTTAGAAAGACATTTCACGTATTTTAACTGAAGAGAAGTGATATTGACTCAAGGCATTTCAGTGTAGGCTATTTTCATCTAACTAAAGTCTAGCAGAGATTAGGGAAAAAATGCAATGCTTGCCATCAACATACAGTGCTATTTTTAAAAGCCTTCTCAGTTTGAAGGCTTTGCTGTAAACCAAAATAGCCTTTTTTCACCCTGAATTTTAAAAACTTTTCACTTTTAAATCATTTCAGATACACAGAAGAGTGCATATTCCCTGTTGAAGAAAAAGGCTATCTGCGGAAATGACTGACGATCACCTGGTCAGCGGAGCAGAGAGCACACACGCCAGTTCTACAACAGGAGCGAGAAGTGACTATGGCGCCGAATCTTTTAAAGCTTTACTATGAAAAAACAGGATTTTTGTTGTGTTTATATGAAATAAAAAAAAAGATGGGTGGAAACATTTATTTTTACAAAATTAAAAGAGAAATACAGAGTCTCCATATATGTTACCCAGCTTTCTTTAATGTCAGCACCTTCTCTAACAATGATACATTTATGGAAATGCAGAAATCCATAAAGACAACAGTAAAATTAACGACAGACTTCATGAGTTATACCACTGAGACCCTTTAGTCTATGATCCAGTCTAGGGCATCAAATTAAAACCGCCTCTTTGTGGCTTAAAGAGCTTCAGAGGCCTAACTTTCCAAGGACATTTGTTCTGCTATACTCCTGAAAGTTAGACGCATGTATCTTGTGAGCTTAAAAGCCTGAACCTACTCAAACCTGGGTCGGCAAGCAAGTATTGGCTGAGTGCCTTTCAGGCCACATAGTGACAGGGGTGAGGTCAGTGGCTGAGAGACACACACCCACGTTTAAGTGCTCCATCACTTTCTGACTGCCAAACCTCGGTTACCCAGATTCATGATTCCTTAGTTTCCTCAATCAGAAGTAGGAATCGCAATAATAGTAATTCAAAGGGAGGCTGAGGATTAATTTGAACAAAGTGTATGGAAAAGCATCTCAGAAACTCAAACTCACGGTCATCGAGTCCATGCTGACTCATAGTGCCCCCCCTGTGGGTTTGAGGCTGTCACGGCTTACCGGAGTAGAAAGTATAGTCCCACCACACGTACCATGCCACCACCCCACGGAGCTGAGTGTGGTTTCAAACTGCTGACCATGTGAGCCACAGCAGAACACATCATCAGTACACTTGCCAGGGCTCCTCAGAGGGCACCGGGCATATATCATAATTGTGCAACACGTGGTCAGTTTTAACTATTACATGCAGGTTTATATGATGTGCCCATCAGTGTAAGGACTTTGATTCAAAGGAGAAAGAAGAAAGAAAGGGTGAGGAAAAATAGCCCCATGAATTAAACTCCAAAATTCTTTGATTTTGAAAACTCTCTAAGTTAGCTGTTGGAAACTTTCTATTTACTAAAAGAAGAAGGTGCCTTCAGCGATTAAATTCATCGCCTACCTCACAGAAGGTCAACTGGGCAAAAGTAAATTGAGGAGGACAGCAATAAAACAAGGGGATCGGGAACACACTTCCCCAAC
This sequence comes from Tenrec ecaudatus, assembly GCF_050624435.1. Lineage (NCBI taxonomy): Eukaryota > Metazoa > Chordata > Mammalia > Afrosoricida > Tenrecidae > Tenrec > Tenrec ecaudatus. The sequence continues at coordinate 103,454,597 of NC_134535.1, forward strand.
AGCCCAGCTTGCCTCTCACGGGCATGACGTCAGCGGGGAGATGTTGTCCTTTACTTACACGCTTCTAACTCTTGGTGGGAGGGGGGCGGGGGATGGACTACCCTCAGTCCCAGGAGAGAGTTACTTACCACGGTCATGTAATGCAGCATCCGACCATCTACCCTTCCTTCATCAAACTGAGTCTTATACTGCGGGAGTCCAATATCATCCAGCCATCCTAGAGCAGAGAAATCAGGGTTGACACCATGCCACGCAAAACTTGATCCCTCAATTAAGAAGAAATGCAGGCAACAGTTCTTGCTAGGATGATGACGAGTGGAAACCTCTTACTAGTGACCCAGTGGAAATCCAGCTTTCCGTAATTTGTTTCCTCTTCGGAACCCAGCGCTTGCAAGGCCAGCTGGAGCTTCTTCCGATGAAGCGAATGCTTGATCCCAAGTTCCTGGGAGAGTAAACAGAAACATTTGTGCTACCATTCTGTCAACATAGGATGGGCACCTTGGCAGAGGATGTAAAGGTACGAAATGAACAGCTCTTCCTCCACCCACCATCGCAATCGAAAGGGCCCCGGTGGTGCCGTGGGTTAGGCACCGGGCTGTCTAACGTTTAAAGGTTGGCACAGGAAACCCACCTGTTGCTCTGGGGGAGCAACCTGCCCGCAGCCTGCTTCCATAAAGAATTCTGGTCATAACAATATATAATTCATCAAGGATAACCGAGGGTGGGAGGGTGGGGGAAGGAAGGATAAAAAGAGGAGCTGATACCAATGTTTTAGAAACGAAGATGGCAACATGCTTGATACAATTGATGTATGGAATGTCCTAAGAGCTGTAGAGCCCCCAATAAAATGATTTAAAAAAAAGATTTATGGTCTAGGAAAGTCGGTGCAGCAGTGCGACCCTGTCTTCTGAAGTTGCTGTACGTCAGGATGGACACCCTCACCGCGGGGCAGAGCTTGGTTGGCTTGCAAAGTGAAGCTGAGTTACATTAATCACACGTGAGGAGCTGCGTCCGTAATAAAGCCACATAATTATTTTGAGAAAAAATCCACTTAAGGCTTACTATTATGCCTATATAATTATTTTTCATAAAAACGGTCCAGTGGCTGACGTGTCTGTTAATTAAACAAAGTAGTTCAGTAGTTACCTTCTCCAGATCTTGCTGAGAAGCCTGTAAGAGCGTTTGGCCAGATATAATCCAGTGCTTGCCAGAGTTCAGGTAGGAGCCCAGGCCCTGGTCTACGAGCCAGTTGCAAACCTGCTCCTTGGTCCATTTGGCAAATGGCATGTCCAAGTCACTACAGGAGAATGAGCACTTGCGTGAGAACCAGTTCAGCCAACCTATGTTCATCCTCAAAGGACATCGCTCGCTAGCCTTACATAAAGTCCCCAGAGGGACACATTTGACCATAAAGTTTAATACCTAGGCATATATTTGCAGAAGGAAGTCGTACTCCAGCCGAAAGTTACCTTTTAAACTAATCTTTATTTCCATAAAAATACTCAGTGTTCTAGGGAAAAAAAGACTAGCTGAACCGACAAAGGTCATTGTCCTAGTTTCAGCCAACATCTCCTGAAGATTGGATTCTCAAAAAGGGCACAGACTGAAAGAAGCACAGGTCTAACTGGAATTAACTTTGTCAAAATAATGGTTTCTCCCCGGATGAGAAGAGAGTAAGACACCATTACTGGGTGCAGGAAAGAACAATTAAAATACATTTCCCTTTTTCTTTTATTTAGGCAAATGATGTCCCTTCCCTGCTTTTGCTTCTTAAATGTGAGCATGAGTACTTTAAAAACATTTTTTCTAACAGCCTAAGTGATTCTTCTACTGAGTTCAAAGAGAACAGGTGGTAGATGAGACTGATTCTGAAGACGGCCAAGGAGAGCTTTCTGCTTGTTGGAAACTGTATGGCGTGTTCCACCCGTGGGGGAAGGACTGCGTTTAAAAGGCTTTTTTCCAAAGTTCATTGTCAGATTACATTCAAAAGATTTGGTAACAACCACAAAACTAAAAACATTACAAGCTTTTGTCACAGACCCCTGTAGTTTATGTTTTCCAACCCCCTCCTTCTAGGTCAGCGTAGTTCTGTGGAGCAGTGAGCTTTTTACTGAGGGGAAGGGAAAGTTCTTAGAGCCTTAAGAAGAAGAAAAAGTGGGCGCAACACATTGCTTTAAGCAGTCTTGATACACTTAAGACTTCTGATAAGATTATTACCTATAAATGCTTTCACATTTACTGCACACTTTTTTATCTGTCAGTACACATGAACACATGAACTCGCTGAATGTTCACACTACACTGTGGAGGAAGTACTAATTATTAGGATGAGAAAACAGGGACAGACTTTCAAGTGGTGGTTCCCGGTCATCCGGCTTGTAGGAAGTGATAAGACCAGAAATCAAATGCAAACAGTCCGACTCTAGAACTTGTCATCTTAACCACGACGTGATCCCATTTCTCCAGAGCTCAGTTTTAGATTAGTTAGAATATTTCCCACCCAGAATTTAAGTCTAAGAACCTAATACAATTGCTGTTGAATCCCTCGTCCGAGCTCCTTCACCCAGCTCTCCTTTCATTCACCATTCATTGCCAAGACTCACCACTTTCCATGTCATGGCCCTTTGAGCAGACATGGCAGTGAGCAACGACTTTGCTAACTCAAGAGTGATCCTAACACGGCAGCTGCCCATGGGGCCTCCACACGTGGGTAGAAACGCATCAGCCCATTCAATCTGGCCGTTCTTACCTGTGAGACTGTCCCAAGTCTTTAGACCAACCCAACCGAGGTCCTGCGGTTGCCCTCGTCCCTCCTCTTTTGAATTCAGGCTCAGACATCTCATCTGGGTTGAAAGTGGTTGACTGACTCCTCCTAAGTCTGAACAGAAGGCACAACACAGAGGGCCACAGTTTACAATCTGAGGAGCGCTTAGACACCGGAGTTAAGTATTTTAAACTAGTGTGTGCCTTTCGCTATTCCTGTATATAGACATATCCATCTAAATCTTAACAAAGACTTAATAAGTACCAACTAACAATATTCTTTCCACAAGAAGTCCACAAAAGGCTTAGCGTTTTAGACTCCATTTCAGGCAATTTCCTATTTCTCCCTGCTTTATAATTTAAGCACGATATTATACAAGGACCACTCCTGATGTCCAATCATTTGCTTACCTTCCAAAGAGTTTCATGATACCTCTGGATTTCTTCTTGGAGTCCGGAGATGGTGGAGGTATCTGGAAGGGGCTGCTTCCCCGTGAGTCTTTTGAATGAGGAGACACACCTGCCAGATCTAGGTGTTCTGCCGCCTCCTTTTCTGTTTCAGCTATTCCAAGAACAGAGGAAAAGCCTCAGTGAACTACAGAGTGTGAGACGGACACGTCTCAATCTTAACCTGTTTGGTTCTAGCAACATTTAAAGCATTCTGGTTCTGCGGGTCTACAAATCCACCATCTACACGTGTCCAACATGGAAAACAAATTTATGGCCTATTCTACGATCTATAGCCTAATATTGTGTGTAGAGTCACTTTGAGTTATGAAGCAAAGGTGAGCTAAAATTGCCATTTTCTTTCCTAGGGTGGTTAGAATGCATAGTGAATTTATTCTCAATCTTGCTGTGGTCATTGGTGCAATGTGACTAACTTGTTTGCTCTCAAGGTGATTTCGATTCAGGTGACCTCGAGGACGGAGCAGAGGTGCTCCACAGGGACTCCTACTGTGATCTATACTAGAGCAGAGTGCCAGGCCTTTTCTCCCGCGGCCACACGCTGGTTTCCAATGGTAGGACACTCTTAGAACTCTCGGCACAGTTTCTTCCTTGCGGTGGTTCCCTCAACTCTTCTTCTTCCTCTAACCCACTTTAAGTTCCTCCCAAGATTCTGCTCTAAATTCTCGCTGCAGGATCTCTTGATAAGCTCACATCACCCAAGCCCACTGCAACATGATGGCTTGACTAACTCCTAAGCAGGTGGCAGCAAAATCTTGGGTTGAGTATCCTCCCTGTCTCTGAATATCTCTGCATATTCTCAGTGTGCTGGGTACATCTTAGACAAAAAAAGAAAGAAAAGAAAGAAAGAGGCTCCTCTCCCAAAAAGATCCATCCAAGTTCTCTGTCTTTCTCTCAGATTTCACTTAACAGTGAATGAATGTTTCATTCAATAGTACATAATATTAATGAATATACTCCTCGTTACTGTAGTTCAAATCCTTGTTATGCCCTTCTCCCTGGAACACTACATCCACTTAGTGAAGGCAATTCTTCATTCACAAAGTTCTCTCTCACCAGTTGAAGGCACGGAAGGAAGGAGGATCTGCATCAGTCTTCCTTTTAATATGGAATTAGTGTCTGATGATTTTGCCACTCCCGGCACCCCAATCCTTAGCCATTTTAGCTCTTTTTTGCTGTCCTTAGTGAATAAACCCAGATGAACAAACACAAAGACTACCACTTTCTCAAGGTGATATTTTACAGTTTATAAAGAGAAGTAAAAATTGCACATAAATCACAAGTACAGTGTTTCAGCGAGACAGAAAGTTGCAGAGGCTGACTTTTCTGCAGAGCAGAGCTGTGATTATGGGTTACAGTAAGCAGCACTCGCCTCTCAGCACTGACGAGACGTCTTCGAAGGGAGGTGCAAAAACAGGCGAGCATCGCTATCTGAGCAGAGCGGTATTTCAGCCATCCTTTAGAAGCTAAGACTGCAGAGAGCGCTCCCATGTTGACTAAGGACATCCCAAGGACCTTTCCCAATCAAAGCCCCCAGCTATGCTGGGAAAAGATACACCTGAAAATGTTGCTGAGCTCCCCCTTGTTTTAAAAGCATTCAGCCTTGTCTTTTTAGGGGTTTGTCCCCTCCAGGAGCTCTGCTCCCCGATACTGCTTTTTCCCTTTAAAGGGCAAGATTTAGCTTCGCATCCCCTGAAATCCCTTTGGAACCTAAGGAGGGCCTTTCCTCACTCATTTAACTCAGTCTTGACTCCTCAGACAACGGATCGAGTTTCTTCTGATGTCACTAACTAGCATTTCCATCTTTGATGCAACAAAAAGTCAGGGAGCATCCCCTTAAGAGGGAAAAGTCTACAGATAGCATCTGCAGTGTTTGCTACAAGCCGCTGCTCTCAGCGGATGGCTACTCGGGTTGGCGCTCTCCGGGAGACACATACGAAGCAGGACTACAGGGGCCTGGGAGTCGGTGCACGGTGACCTTGACAACACCAGGGCACTTCTGCCTTTCATTCCTCTGAGGGATGCTGTGTGCACCTAGGGCCTCTACGGTCCACTCACAAAGCCTCACCAGCAGAGGTGAAAAGAGTGGAAGCAGAGACTGGGCAGAGAGTCCTTTCCAAGGAGAAGGTGGACGGAACAAACGCTCTTAGTTTTCAAAGAAACCAGGACGCTCCTTCCTGATTGCGGCCGGCTCCCTTCCTAGAGCGCACAAACGCCAAGAGCAAGGTTAGCTTGGTTCAGAGCACAGCGCTGGCCAGGCTGGCATGCAGGGGTACGGTACCTAAGGTGGGTGCACTGGCACTTCGCGCACGGTCTTCAGAAATCCCAACAACGCACACAATCACACGCAGCCCAATGGAGAGAACACAGGGGAATGAATGAATGAATGAATAAATAACAAAATGAAACACGGGTCAAACTCCCACTCTCAGAAGCAACAGTGAGCAAAGGCACGCACTGCGCCGGGCCTCTGGTGAGAACACACAGGCTTCCTTGACCCACCATCGGCACAGGCGGGCATCGCCATGCAATGACGTCAGGGGCAAGCGCTGCTGCTACTCTCCCCGCAGAGGTCACCCACAGGGCAGAGCCGGGTGAGGGGCTGGGTTCACAGAACCACGGGAATGGGGGTTATTCACCTCATGTCTGCGAACCCCAAAATTCGATGCAGATGGGCACGGGCAGGGAAACAGAGGAGGCTGGTCGCCAGGGTGCAAGAATGAAGGCAGGCCGACGTACCCAGGTTTGGCGCGCTCACTGTCCTCTTGTTGCTCTTGATTTTGAAAAAGCCCCGGCCAAAGGACGACCTGGCTTTTCGGCTGCCAAAGGGGTTGTCATCGGCAGTGGCACCGTGTCCCGGAGCTTTGGGAGGGAGACTTCCAAAGGTGCTGCTTTCTCCTGGCGCTTTATTCTGTGAGATAAACAATCACGGTGACCCACACCCTCGGCCATCGGGTTGCTTCCAACACATGCGGTGACTCTCTATCCCACCCCTTAGCCCACAACGCCCCCGGGTCCCTGAATGATGAATGAGAGGCCACAGACATACATGCCAGGAAGCACGGATGCACTCGTACCACACCGTAGTGGGTGCCAGGCCCAGTGGTAAATGGCACGTGCATGGTTTCACGGAAAAGAATAACTAGGTAACACATTGATTGCCAAAAGCAAATACCAGGGGGTGGGGCGCACCAAAAGTCTATGAACAAATGAAAAGATAATAGAATCTATCTAATAGTTTTTGAAAGTTATTTAAAAGACAACATTTAAAAGACAAAAGTTAATCTTGTATTAAAGTGTTTTAAATCTTTAAAAGAGCTGTTGTTGTGGTTGGTAAGGAGCTGCTGAGTCCTGCGATTCCTGCGGCCGAGAGAGCTGAGCATCTTCACACGTGCCTTGTTCCTCACACCGACACACGGCATTACATACATAAAGAACAACGTGGCACAAGGCTGGCTGCCTAAAATACAGCTCAGGTCCCTAAGAAAATAACCACGTGAATCAAAGCTCAATACAATATCGTGGAGGCACAATCGCTAACTACTTAAAGTGGCCTTTTTGTTTTCTTTTTCTCATGGATTTGTGGCTTGCCTGCAAGGAAACAATCAAGGATGACCAATTTTAAAAAGACCGTAATATACCGAAATACAAACTGAACCAATCGAGTGCTTCTTCGCTGTTTCAGAAGCACCTTAGATCTCTAGCCGCTGGGCCGAACCTCGCTTCAAACACTGCTTGCTCTGAGCTTTGGGGTGACTTGGAATTGGCTATGATGGTAATATGGTGCGTTCGCGATTGTCTTAGTATTATAGAAACATGCTGTTGTTTGCATGCTGTCATTTCTAGAATGCCTCTTACCCTCGGTGTCTTTGAGGAAGAGGTCAAGAAAAGGGCCAAAGGATACAGGCCCTTAAAGGACAATTCTACAATGCAGGAGCCCTCGTGACGTAGAGCTCCTGCCCACAAGGTCAGCAGTTTAGAACCACGAGCCACTGTGACACAGGGAAAAGACAAGGCTTTCTACTCCTGTGAAGAGTTAAGAGTCTTGGGAACCCACGGGCAGTTCTAGCCTGTCCTTCCATAAGGTCTCGATGAGTCAGACGCAACTCTGGCAGGGTTTTTGTTTTTGTATTCTTCTCTACCTAGCTATTGTTTTAATCATTTATATGCGCCACAGTTTAGTGGCTCTATTGTCTACGTCTAAAGAGTCATGCTAAAATCAAGTAACCACTTATTGCACTGGCAAGACAAAAAGGACAGAGGCTAACTTTAATTACAGCGGTGACCACAGTGCTTTGTCGGCCACATCGTGACTGAGGCCCTGGAAGCCCGCAGTCAACAGCCTGTCTTGGAAGTGGCCCAGCAACTGTAACCTCAACAAGTTCTTGGTCAATCTCTTGGGAAAATTGGAGTAAAGAAGAATCAGATCACCTGTTGATGATGACTTAACAGTAGCCTACAGACTCACAAATGTTTGCTTTCAATGGGCCCTGGTTGCATAAAACAAATTGGTGGCGATCTAAGAAGGGCTTTTTGTGTGACAAGGCAGGTTACAGAGCCCTGGTGGCACTATCGGGTAGTGCCGGGCTGCTAACCTAAAGTCAGCGGTCCAAACCCAACTACTCCAAGGGCGAACGATGATGCCATCTGCTTCCACAAAGATTAAAAACAAAAAATAACCAAAAGCCCCTCGCTGCTATCAAATCATCTCTTTGAGAGTGGAACCTAGGGGTCCCTAACATCTTAGGGTTTCATGCCCTGCCACCAAAGCTATTTCTGGCACACAGCGGCCCTACAGGACAGGGAAGAACTGTCCTTGTGGATTTCTGAGACCGTACTTCTTTACGGGAGGAGAATGACTCATCTTTCTCCCATGGGACAGCTGGTGGATTTGAACTGCTAACCTTGAGGTTAACACCCCAACACATAACCCACTTCATCACCAGGGGACCTGCATAAACATTTAGAGCCTCGGAAACCCTACTGAGGTTTGCTATGTGTCAGGATTGACTCGATGGCAGTGAGCTTTTGGTAATGCTGGTCCCAAAACCTGTGAAGTTTTTGTACTGTGGTGCCTTGTATGTGTCTAGGACGCTGCCACCAATGTTTCAGAGAGTGGCAGGGACCTCCATAAAGTAAATTAGGAAGAAAGGTCTATCTGCTTCCGAAAATCGGTCAGTGAAAACCTAGGGTTCATAGTAGGCTACTGTCCAATGTAGTGCTGAGAGATGAACCCACTGGGATGGAAGACACCAGAATACAGAACATCCGCAACAATGGAGTCAGCATTCCCAGGGTGGTGGGTGTGAGGACAGACCAAGAAACGTGTTGTTCTGTTACGGGCACCACTGGGTGACAGCTAACAACAATTAAGGAAGGCCAGTTGTGACCACTGGGAATGTAAGTAGAATGATTGAGGACACCCCCGCCCCCCGACACACACACACACACACACACACACACACACACACACAGCAGCAGCAGCAGCTTTAGTGAAACAACCAACCCACATTAGGAGTCTAAGACATTTTTACAGTATAATAAAAATTACCTCTGGAGGCTTCTGAACAGACTCCTTTTCCTGTTCAAAACAACAACAACAATATTTAAGGTTGTCGGAATCCTTCGTATAATCAGAATCAGTCACATACAACTCCATAAATTTAAAAAAAATTACTGCAAAGCTACAAAATTTCACTTTCATTTCCTTCTACAATGCCTCATTATACAGCATCTCACTTTGGGGTTTTGTTTCTTGCATGCTGTTTCTAATTCTTCCTACTCATACTTCTTAAAATTGATCATTAACCATGGCATGTGACAATTCAATCCATCTACCGAAACCACAAGCTCTTCTGAGGAGTTCTATTTGCACCATGGGAAAAGATGAAGAGCCATCAGTATTTTCTTCTAACAGACAGTAGGAAAAAAGCATCGAACCAACCCCGTCTGCTATCTCTTTCTTCAGATTGCCCAGGCTGGTGGACTTTTGGAGACTTGAAGTTCTAAAAATAACAAGAAGAATAATTGGGATTAATACTAAGTGAGTCTGGTGCCACTGTTCCTCAGTAGAACATCTTGGAAAGAGACTAAATTCGTGTGTGGGTAGAATCGTGGTAATAAAAGAAAAAAATCTGGATGCAGGCAGTCACTTACGTGCTTAACTAAATTATAACATTGAGTCCTTTTAAAAGCGGGGTGGTTGCCTGTCCTGCCAACAGCTCTAAATGTCCTGCACATGTTAGAAGAGCTGGAAAAATACTTAGCACTGTCATTGTGATGTGAAATATTTGAAAATATACCAGCGTTCTCTGCGTACTGTCAGAGTGTCCTTAGAATGTGCACATTATTCCAAGAAACTTAAAAATATATTCAGAGGCCATCTAAGTAAAATAGAGATCCAAAGTTTTACTTTTCAATTCACAAAGGAATCCATTTTCTGAGCATGGCAAAGCAATTCACTTGACAATTCTGATCCAAGCACGGGAGAGGCGTCGCTGTGGCTGCCCCATGAACTCATTTGTTATCCTCTTGAAGGCAAAACGAGGCTGTAAACAAGAGACTTTCTCTTTCATGTCATTAGCACTCAGTTACACAGGGCTGGTGCCACTCCCAAACTGACGGCAGGCTGGTACGATCAGTTTAGAAAGGGGGAGGTGAGCGGGGAAGAGAGAGACAGGGACAGGGAAAGCGAGAGAGTGTGAGCATGATCCTGGGAAAGGCAGTGAGGTAGGAGAGGGCAAGGGGGATGATGGAGAGAACCATGAGAGAATGAACAAATGAGCCTGTCTGTTCTACGAAACAGGATAATGTAAATATGCACACAAAACTCTTATATTTGTTCTAGTTTTTAAGATTTTCTTTTTGATTGGGCTTTTTCAACAGTTTTGCTCTCTCATTCTTGTGAGTTAGTTTTTCAATGTTTATCTGTGTATGAAATCCAGGATGGGGGACTCTACAGAGAGAGACAGTCACTGGACTAATGGTTCCTTGGGGGTGGGGCAGGGGAGGAGCTGGGCGCCAATCACAATGAGTACGAGACGGAAGGAAAGGTTTTTGAGAACTGCAGGTGGTGACGACTGTACAGCTAACTCTTCCTGATGGGGCTGAACTATTGGGCTGTGTGGTGTGAGGCTTATATGGCAATACAACTGTTGGGGGTTAAAAAGAACAGACTAGACGCAGAAACAAGCAAGGGCAAACGGAGGAAGCATGCTACCTACAGACTGCTTAGGGACCTCGGGGCTACGGACGCTGAAGAAGACAGCTGACAACGAGAGCGAGCCTTCTCCTACAGCAGGTCCCCTAAATTCAGGCTTCCACCCTAATGCACTGAGAGAAAATCAATTTCTGTTCCTGAACACAGCCCCCCCAAAAAAAGCATTTGCATATTTATATGTATATAAGTTGCTACAGGTTGTCAGTTACCAAATAAAGTCAAAGAAACAACCTCATCTTTGAGTGCTGTGCTGAAAATAGATCTTCGTAATTTAATCCAGACTTCTACTTGGATAAACACAGATATTAGGTCTGTTTATTCAATTGAAATGCAAAAATACATTTCAGTCTTTCTAGTCATCGCATCATTCACTGGGAGTCTTTTCTGCTGGAGTCAAAATATAGGTCAGTCTAAAAATGAAATTACAGGTCCGGGGTGTCACACAGACAAGGATGATGGCGGGCTGACACTTGGCATTCTGGGGAGACGATACATGATTAGCGGAACCCTTAAGCGGTGAGACTAGTCAGCATGCTCGGCTGCTAGCCAGAAGGGGGGAGTTCATGTCTACCTAGAGATACCTTGGAAGAAAGGCCTGGTGATCCAAATTCTGAAAAAATCAGCCAGTGAAACCCTATGGAGCACCATTCTACCCTGACACACCTGGGTGGTCTTGAGCTGGAGAGTTATCCAAATGGCAATTGGATTCACTTCTTTGTAAGTTTACAACTCCCTCCCACCGCTGTCCTCACCCAGTCATGGACCCATTCTGATCTCAATATTATTCACTGCTAATATTGATTCTTGTTAATACAGGGGAACCCTCCTCCCTTCCAACACCCGGTCACAGTTTTCCCATTTGGTAAAATAGAACTTACAGAGCAGTATCACACAGCTGGGTTTCAGCCCCGAGGCTTATTTTTCCATCACTAAAATACAAAATAAATAAATAAATAATTACATGAATAAAAGTCAACAGATACTGTGGGTGGAAAGAATTACTAAGAATAAAAACCTTGCAAAGTGAGTAAAGTTATCTTTTTATGCTATTGTATTCTATTTGGCCTAATTATACGATTAGGTAATCAATTTGAGAAATATATTGGCAAGAAATTATATGTGCCTAAGAAGGAAATCCCCTCGCCCGGTCCTGTCTCCTTCACAGCCGTCTTCATGTGCACATGGTTGTTACTACTATCCTGCTCCAACCCTTGAATAGAGAGATTTAACTCTACTAGAGACTCTTCTTAAAAACCCTTCTCTAACCTGAGTACTCCAATTCAGCAGCATGATCTCTCCTTCGGTCCTACTTCATTTCTTTTATTTTTAAAAGCTTTTTGTTGTGAATCCAGTGATGGGTTACCAAGCAAATCCGTTTTCCATTCCACAACCTGCGCACCTGGCTTCATGTCATTGACTGCCATTCCCACAAAGCGGTATTACTTACTCCCCTTCCTCTCTGGGTTTCCCCTTTCCCTTCTTCCGCCTTTCTTAGCTCTTCTTCACATGGGCCTTGGGCATCTGCTTCCCCATTGACCTCAAATGGTGGACTATTCTAAGGTGTGTGTACTGCCCTTGGGTTACTGTGCTCCTAATGGACTTGTTAATTATTTGGCTGAACACTGAGCCGTGGGGGTGAGTTCAGTTCCAGCCGTGAGAGGTGGCTGTGGGCCAGAGTCTCAGGGTTTCCCTCAGACAGGGGTTCTATCTGAGCAGTAAGTCGTGTCTTTTTCACATTATTTAGTTTTGTTCCACACTCCTGGCTCTCCTTCCAACTTTATTGAGGATTTTCTAACTTGATCCTTTCAGTACACTTTTTACTTTAATAATTTGGAACTGAACATCATTCCCCAGGCATGTGCCTTGTTGTTTCCTGTTTTTTTGGGGATTTTTTTCCTGGCTAAAAACTGCATTTGTTAGTAAACGCAATGCAACCTTGTTTTTAGTTGATCTGCTCTTTTGAGCATTTATATCCTAATGTGAGGTCAGCACATGACATACTTCTCTTCAAATGAAGTCTCTAGTGTAGAAGGCAAATTTGCTCTCTCGAAGGTTTCCAAGCCTTTAGATGCTGGCAGCAATGAAGGGATCGAGACCTGCAGCATGCCGCTATGGAACTGTAATATAAAAAGTTAAAACAAGCGATCAAAACACAAGCCATGGAGTAACAAAAAGCAAGACAATTAAAGAACGATCCAGCAGCAGAATTTCACATACTCGTATTCTCAACTGTATTACATTTGTCAAAATAATTTCAGAATATAAAATCGACAGAGAAGAAGGGTCCCTCAGAGAAAGGTAGGCAACTCCGGCCTTGGTTCTGCGTCGGCATCGCATATTGTGACACCGAGTAAGAAAGACCGAAGAAGAGCTAGCGCATTTGAATTGTGGGGCTGGCAACAAAGATGGACTGTCCTAAGGACAAACACCTCTGTCTTGGAAAAAAGCACAGCCGAATGCTCCTTAGAAGTGAGGATGGTGAGGCTTCGTCTCAGCTACTTTGGGTACGTTAACGGGGAGACTGGAAAATGGCGCCATGCGTGGTAGAGCAGAAGGGCAACCAAAGACCCTCCGTGAGACAGACTCACACGAGTGGCTGCAACAACAATGACCGTGAGGAAGGGGCAGTGTTCCATTCTCTTGTACACAGGGTGTTGTCACTCAGAACTGACTTGCCAGCACGCAGCAATAGACGCCACTCGCCGCCGAGTTCACTGCCATCAAAGCAATTCTAACTCCCAGCCCCTATCCAACAGAGCACAACTGCTCCTTCCGGTTTCCAACCATAAATTTGTAAAGAAGCACCCTTGATCTTGTTATAAACTACTTCAGAGCTTTAACTTAAACTGCACATCTCCCTCCTGGCTCTTCTTTTAAAATAAACATGGTCGAGCTTTTTCAGTCCTCACCAAGCAAAACCCTCCTCTTTAAATGTCACTGTGCACAGCAAAGACTTTTTTTTTTTAAGGGTATGAGGTTACCTGGGTGTATCATAAATGTAACAGCAGCCCCGCCAACAGCCCCCCACCCCCAGGACATGTTAGCTATCAAATGTTATTTTCACTTCAGTGAAAACAGGTATTTAACAATTAGGAACATGCTTTCCTTCTGAAACATTTCTTATCCCTTTAAGTAATTGTGATAGGTAGGTTTATTGTGTCAATCGGGGCAAGAAACACGTGTGGGATTAATAAGGTTGCAGTTTAATTAAGGGCAGGGAGATAAATGGCTTGGCGAGTCTCGCTTTTCTGTCTCTTGCTCTCTGATCTGACCAGTGTGCGGCTGCCTTAGCTAGCTCTCTGCCTCAACTTTTGAGCTACACTACCTGTGGGACATCCAACCAGTAGACTGCATCGCTACAGTTTGAGGTTCCTTCAAGACCTGCTTCACCACACTGCTGGTGTATACGTCGCTTGCGCTGGGGACCGTCAGACCCTGTCACCGGGCCGAATGTTGGTGACCTGCAAATGCTTCCTGTAGCCGGACTACCTATATTGCGCTACAGAAGACTCAGCTGTCTGCTTCCTTGACTTGCACCCAGCAGCCCTCGTGAGTTGAACTGAGCCATTTGTACTACCCTGTGGACTAATTAGCAGTTTACTTCTTCTGTTGTATCTACCTATCTAAAATCATAAGTGTCTTGGTTTTGTGTCTCTAGAGAACCCTGTCGAATACAGTAATTCTTTGATTAATTATACATTTTAGTTCTCTCCTATGTTTAATAGAGAAAAGTTGTTTTATCATTGAATTTCTTTGCTAATACTATCATTACTAGCAGCAGATATTAAAAAATATGCCACGAATTCTTTATGCTTCCTCTAGTAAGTCGTGAAAGGAGAGATGGCCAATGCAGGAATTATTAAATAAAAGGGGCCAAGGTGGTTTTTGTTCAAAAACAGAACTGCTTCCAATTCCGGGTCTGTCCAGACAGGGAATTATTTTAAAATTAAGAAATGACTTCTGGTCTACTGCCATACCACCCTGAATGCGCCTGATCTCGTCTGATCTCGGAAGCTAAGCAGGGTCGGGCCTGATTAGTGCTTGGATGGGAGACCACCTGGGAATACCGGGTGCTGTAGGCTTTAAAAAAAAAAAAAGGAGAAGAAAGAAATGACTTCTGAGCAAAGATCAAACACAAGTTTGGTCACGAAAACATGATCTTCAGGTGAAAGCCATGGGTGTTGCTATAAAACGCGATTAAACGTCAGGGAGATCGAAGGTGGTAGTGAGCCTCAGTGAGCCCTTCAGACAGATCAAAAGATGAGAAATCCTAAGGACATGGTTCACAGCACTATCTGAAAAACCTAAGGCAGCGCAAGGCCTACTTTAAATATACAATTGTATCTCTGGCAGTGAGTGATAAATTGCTTCATAAGGCATCGATGAGCTTTTAAGAGAATTATACCACCAAATTAGACCAACAGGGATGGCGAGAGTACAAAAGGAAAAGCGGACTCCAGGTCCTCAGGGTGCTCTGGCGAGGGCATGCGCTTATTTTCCCATAGTTAAGAGATGACAATGGTTGTGGCTAGAGGGTACAGTGGAAGGTTCAATTTCTCAAATATAGCTGCACGAATACATGCCATCTCACGTCTTACAGTGTGACGTTTTCAATTCATCATCAACAAGCAAGGCCTAGGCTCCCTCTCCTGCAGTCTGTAATGTGACTACAGCGAAAGATACGCTACAGGGCTATTGAGAAAACTCGTAATAAAAAGTCATACAACTTTGCCAGGTCCTCTCAAGATGCGTGTCCTTAGGACGCAGCCACTGTACTGAGAAGAGGACAAGGAGACGTGGGCAGTCATTCCAGACAGGGCTCCAGCTGAGGTCCCCGCCAACAGCCAGCATCAACCACCAACCACACAAGCGAGTGAATAGATGACTTCAGATGACTCCAGCCCAGTCTTCGTGCCATACTAGCTAGTGCCAAGTGGAGCTCAGACATCTTCCTGTCGTGCCCTGCCCAAATTACAGATTTATCAGCAAAATAAATGTCACTCAAGCCACAAAATTTTGAGGTAGTATGTAATAGGTAACCGAAACAGGCTTTGGTGCCAGGTTTCTGGAAAAGTAAAAGAAATGTTTATTTCTCTCCAGTTGCTTTTTCCACGGCTAGAGGGGGAAAAAAATCAGTCACCATTAGAGTGACTCAACAAATTTATCCACTTAATCTCATTTTACTTCATCTATGAACTGCTTCAAATAAAAGGGAGGGGGCAAACCGTAATCTTATATTTAAGTTGTAGCTATTCCCCTTCATCTAGCACTGAAGGATTCAAATGCCTTTTCCTGAATTATAGAAGCAATTTGCATCCTGTCCAAGATATTTACTAAAGACAGGTGTGTGGGGCACCCCACACATTTCAAAGACAGACCAGTTGGACACATGCATTGCTAGAACAAACCATCAGTCAAAACAATCCAAGACCCCCCCCCCCTTCCAAATTATCAGCAGTGCTTCCACTTTGAATGGCAGCCTCTCCCATATGACGAAACCACTGCAGGTCTACGGGTACCTCCTCTGGAACACTTGGGTTCAGCGGGCCATGAGTGGGAGATCCCATTACTGGAGTAGTCGAGGGACTGTTCTCCAGATCGCTGAACCCCTGAGCATCCAACAAAGTCGAGATGGAACCAGAATTGGGCAGATCTTCAGATTCAGCATCTTTGCCTAGAAAAGACAAAGCAAAAAGGATAGCAGCAGCTTTTCATCAATGTGTTTCACTTTTGAAAGCAGCATCCCAATTACGTTGAAGGCAAACATTTTGCTGCCCTTAAAAAAATCTAAGCTGATTTTTGTAGCATCACTTGTGAATTATACAACACAGAACATGGGTAACAGCATCTTATGCTGTGAGTACCCGATGACTGGGGTCTCTTGGCTAGGCTGAGTAACAGGAGTGGCATTAATAGAGGAAATCATATATGAGAAAATCATGGGCTCATTGGGTTGAAAGAATATTAGAAATTAATTTAGTCCAATAGTCTTCCTGTTACTGGGTTTCAAACATGGAGGCTCTAGAGCAGTGGTTCTCAACCTGTGGGTCGTGACCCCTTTGGGGGGGGTGTCAAATGACTCTTTCACAGAGGCCACCTAATAAATCCTGCATATCAGATTTTATTAGGGGCTCATATAACTCTTATCACAATCAAACACATCTGTACATTCTTTGCCCTAATCGTTTTCAAAGCATTTGCTCTCCACTTAAGGCCTTTGCATCAGGTCCTCTTTTTTCCCCCCTCCCTCTCTGCTCACCCCTCCCTCATGAGCCCTTGATAATTTATAGATTATTATTTTGTCATATCTTGCCCTATCCGGAGTCTCCCTTCACCCCCTTCTCTGTTGTCCGTCCCCCAGGGAGGAGGTCACATGTAGATCCTTGTAATCAGTTCCCCCTTTCCAAACCACTCACCCTCTACTCTCCCAGTATCGCCCCTCACCCCCTGGTTCTGAAGGTATCATCCACCCTGGATTCCTTGTGCCTCCAGCTCCTGGCATATCAGATATTTACATTACGATTCTTAACAGTAGCAAAATTAGTTATGAAGTGCCAACGAAAATAAGTTTGTGGTTGGGGGTCACCACAACATGAGGAACTGTCTTCAAGGGTCCCGGCCTTAGGAAGGCTAGAACCACTGCTCTAGAGCTTTCAGTACAGAACTCATCAAACTGAAGAGTAGATGTGCTTTCGCAAACAGATAGTGGATAACCAAAGAAGTTACCACTTAAACAATTCAACTTTCAACATTGCTGTGCTCTTGAAAAGACTTAGAAAGGAAAAAGTCAAAAAGGCAGATGGCCTTTGTATCCCGGAAGGGGATCCCTTTAGTGATCTAAAAGTAGAAAGAACAGCCTCACAGAGAAAGGCAGCCGAGTACTCAGCAAGGCAGTGACTCCGAGACCTCTGCTCTGTTACATTCCTAGACGTGGAAAAGATAAACAACAGTGCCAGATATTCAATTTTTAAAAATAAAGAATGTGCTTGAGACACTAGTCTCTGGATAATACTAAATGGCAAATTTTGCCATCGTTTAAAGAGCTTAACCAAAGCTTCCTAATTTGGGTTCGATTAGAATTTAGGCTTCAGAGACATGTATAAGGGGTTAGGAAATATATCTAAATCCTAGTAAATAATCACTGGTAACATAGTCAATGGACTAGGATATAATTCTCAATGGTCTCTGGCAATACATATGGTTAAAAATTCTTTCCTTAAAAATCAATATGTTTTAGGGCCTAGGGAGGGGAAAAGACTAGACTGAAGTTGACAAAGAATGTCAGCAATAATCTTGGTAAGGGGCATTATGAACAATTATTACCCTTCCCTATTTTACAAATTAAAAAAAATTTTATTGGGCTCATTATCACGATGCATCCATCCATCCATCCATCCATTGTGTCAAGCACATTTACACATGCTTATCAATGACTGATGAGAATCTCTACAAATTACTCTGCGAGTTAAAGGTTCACTATTTATTCCAATATTTATTGTCTTTTTATACAGAGGTCTGGTGAAGGAAAAGATGGCATACCAATTAGAAAAAAAATCCTAGTCCAAAGGGCATTCTGTTTCTTTCTTTGCGAACTCATCAAAATTGAAATTTCAAACAACCAGTGTTTCAGGGGTACCTTGCAAAGATGTGCTCATTTCCAGTGATTATGTGCTATACATTCTAACCTTCATAGTTGTGGTTATTATCCCATTTGGGAAGGGGTTTTCTCTGTTACATTAATGTGACAGTATTATTAGTACACAGTATGTCTAAGTTTATCTCTCGAGACAGAAAAGAGAAATCAAGCAAGGGGACAAGCAGGGGAAGAGGAGGGCTGACACATGAGCACATCACCAGGGAGCCAAGGAGCGAAGGACCTACAGATGCTGGAGAGACAAGGACCTTCCCCTGAGCAGCGGTTCTCAACTGTGGGTCTCCACCCCTTTGGGGGTCAAACGACCCTTTCATAGGGGTTGCCCGATCCGTAACAGTAGCAAAATGACAGTTATGAAGTAGCAATGAAAATAATGTTATGGTTGGAGGTCACACCACCACATGAGGAACTGAATTAGGGTCACGGCATTAGGAAGGTTGAGAACCACTGCCCTAGAGCCAGCGAACACCTCCCCCTGAATTAGAATTTCCAGCCTCCTAAGCACTGAATTAGAATTTCCAGCCTCCTAAGCGGTGCCTGTGTGTTAAAGCCATGTGCTTGTGGTATTTCTGCTGCCGCAGTACTGGGTGACTTGGACACCCTTAAACACCCCTATGGGGTTCTACTAGAGAAGTCCCTAACATTGTAGCTGGTTTGGACATTTCAACAAAATGCAGCACTATGTTTACGCAGATGTCTTAACAGGTGTTTTGAACTGCATGTGTCCAAAGCTGAACTCACTCCGCCTTGCCCAGCCCACAGTGCTCATTCTTTTGTCTTCCCTATCAGGGTTCAGGGGAGCCACCGCCCCCAGCTGTGCTAGCCATATGTCTGTCTCTTCTTGATAGCGTCCTCTCCTTCCTTCCCTTCATGTAACTTGTCACCAAGCATCATGTCGATTCTATCACCAAAATATATTGATCATCAGTACCATTCTAGTTTTTTTCACTTGGAATACTACCAGTCTCCTGATCGGCTTCCCTGCCTCCAGTACCGCTCCCCTCTCCCCTGGGCCATTGTCCATGGTCTGCTAATGCGCCCGTGCTTAGAATAAGAGCAAAACTCCTTACAGTGCCTAAAAACCCTCGCATGACCTACTCTTTGCTTGCTTATCGTATCTCACTCTCCCCACTGCTCACAGATTCTGCAGTCACTCTGGTCTTCTTTTACCTCTTAAGCACACGAAGTCCTTTTACCTCCATAGATCCCTTTACACAGACTGTTCTCTTGCTCTGGAATGCTATCAAATCAATACCTTCGGTAGGCTCTCCTTGATCAACCAATCTATTGTACATTCATCAGCCGGCACACTGAACAGTAGTCCAATACATATTGTTGACGGAATGAGTGAGCTACTTGATCTGGGCAATAATTACAGACCATGGCAGAAACGGAGGCTGAGTGGCTAGTTTCACAGCCACTTAAAATCGAGTAAAGCTAGAATCCCTTTAGAGCTACACTCCTTTATTTATTTAGTTATTTACCTTCAGCCAGTATTGCTGTTTCTTGCATTTTCTTGTGCCTGTTCAGGCACTGTCGAAGATCTTCTATTTTCCGATCCTAGTAACAAAATAAGTTGTCACTTTCAACACGAGGGTTTTAAAAATGCTAGAATTGTGACACAAAGTGCAAGAAGATGGGAGTTATCTACATCTTTCCAAGAGTGCATTCTAAACTAGCAAAAAGGGTAATAATAACTAGGATGTCTCCTACATACGTGAGAGATATAGAAAAGGTACCTCTAAAATTACAGCTCCTATCCTTCAGCTGCCATCTTTGAAAAACAAACACAAAACAAAGTAATAAGATAAAAACAAAACAAAACCCCCCAAGCCCCAATTTTAATGATTTCCCCCTCTAACTTCACTTAGGAGTGAGAGCTTTACCTGGTATCTTTGCCTGCTGTCATTAGTCCACATCTGACGTATCACTTCCCAAAACACTCCAATGTAGTGACCTTGATTAGTTACTAGTGATGTCCCCTTATGACAAACAATGCAGTGTTTGTTCTTTTTCTAATCTGACCTCGATTTGTCACTTATCTGACCAAACTCTATTCTTTTTCTTTCACTGCTATTTCAACCCTTTCTTTTCTTCTATTTTGATTCATCGGTCTGTTGGCCACATAACTATTTTACTTCTATAAACCCTAACTTCCTTTTATTAAATGTTAGGGCTTTAAGATCTATCCTTGATAGTCATCTCTTTCCATATGCCCTCGACTACGGCAGGTTATGCAAATGGTCTCGCGAGATCTGTCCACATTGAGTCTGAGTTTGGACACATGACTTACTTTGGTCAATGAGATCTCAAAAGACATGATTCAAGCAATGTCTTGAAAAGCATTTGCAGATGGGGCTTGCCCTTTCTTCATGCTCTAAGCAACCCTGAAAGCATCACATGAAGAAGCCTGCTCCAACTTCCTAGAGGCTAAGAGATCGTGTGGACCCCAACCTAGCCCAGTCTGTCAATCACTGAACATGTGAATTACACAGTCCTGGGCTATGCAGCTCTAGAGGACTGTACAGATGAGCCAAACCAGCTCATATCAGAAGAACCACCCAGAGAAATATGAGAAATAATAAATGTAGTTGATCCTAGAACAAAAGCTGCACCTAATCCGTCAATTCTTAGTTAAGTGCTGTCCAGTTGGTTCCGACTTACAGCCCTGTGCAAGCCTCACGATCATTGCTCCTTCTGCGCCCATCGCTGGAGCCTTTGTGTCAGTCTACCTCAATGAGGGCTTCTTTTTTTTTGCTGGCCCTTAACTTTACAAACAGGAGCTCTGGTGGCGTAGTATCTACGCATTGGGCTTATGAACCTCAAGGTCAACAGTTCGAAACCACCAGCCACTTCGTGAGCGTCGTGGAAACCCACAAGGACAGTGCTACCTTGTCTTCTAGAGCTGGGATCCACTCGATGGCCGGGAGTTTGTTTGTCTGTTGCTTTGAACTTTACAAAGCATGATGTCCTTCTCCAGGGATTTCCCCTCCTGTTAATATGACCCAAGCCATAAGACCAAGTCTCACCATCCTTACTTCAAAGGAGCTAGCTGAAAGGTTGGTGGATGTGTGGGAGAAGAGACTTGGCCACCTGCTCCTACAGAAGACTACAACCCAAACCAAGTGCACTGTCCCCAAGTCGCCTGTCACTCACAGCCACTCTATGGGGCCAAGCAGAACCGCGCCCTGGGTTTTCCAAGGCTGCAAATCCTTGCAAAGCGGCGCCCTCAGCCGTCTCCAGCAGAGCAGCTGGTAGGCCCATGCGGACCCTTCTGCTAGCAGTCTACCGTGAAAGCCACTAGAAAACCCTCCGGGGCAGAACAGAACTGGTGGTGCTACAAGTCGGCACATAGCAATAGAGAGAATATTTCAAAAGGTGCTTGTTTGCAGGAAGAAAACAGAAACAACAAGTTTTGCCTGGTTTGCCTTGAGCTGAGGTTTGTGCTTCAAGAGCACCATCAATTACCCAAGTGCTCAAACCAGAAATGTACTCCCATTCCCAATCCAAACCATTTCTATAGGCCCCGTTCCACTCAATGACTCTATAGGACAGAGCAGAACCGCCTCAGAGCTTCCAGGCACGGAATCTTTGTGGAAGCAGACTTCTGCGTCTTTCTGCTCACAGCAGGTGGGTGCTCCTTGCCAGCCACCCTTCTGGTTAGGTCACCAGTTTCTTCCTCAAATACACAGATGGTGAATATTCATCAACTCCTACATTTCAATAAAGTCTCTTCTCTCCTTGCTTTTACTGCCACTGTCTTCTATCAAAACCTTTTCATGTCTCACCTAAGACTCTTAAAAACACAAAAGCCACTGCCCTCAAGCTGATGCCAACTCACGGTGACCATCATGTGTTAGAGTGGCTATTGGGTTTCTGGGCCGTGGTCTTTACAGAAGCAAATCACCAGGCCTTTCTTCTGTGGTACAGGGTGGGTCTGAACTAACAAATCCCGAGAGCCAGCCATAGACAGACTATTTTAAGTCTTTCCGCTTTCTGTCTGCCTGCACCCTCCCTCTTAACACCTCACCTCCCGTATGCCTCCAGAGGTTAGCTTTCTAAAATGCCTATTCCATTGTATCCCTGCTTAAGGACGACCGGAGACGCCACCGCATGGCTCAGAATCTAAGCTTTCCTACCGTCTCCCGGCCATTCTTGTGTCTGATGCACACACTCCCGCCCCGCTGCCTCCTGGGCTCCAGCCTTTCTCCGCCAGCGCTGGGCTTTTCTCAAGCCTTGGGTGGGAGACATGTTTTGGACTGTGGACTCTCAGTCTAGAAGTCCTGGTTTTCTTGATAAAGCACAGTTCCTACTCCTCCTCAGAATTTGCTCAAGTAGCCTCTGGTCTGAAGCCTTCCTGACACCCCAAAGAAGTCATACCTTTCTTGGTGCTGATTGTGGGGATAACTGAAAGCAAATTGAGCATCAGCAGCTCTTTTGAAAGTACAAACTGTGCTGGCAGCTGGATCGCTAGGTTTCTTCTTACTCAAACGGAGGCAAGACTAGCAACATACATATGAAGGGTGGCTGGGGAATGGAGATGGGTAACGAAATAAGGAGCTCATTTCCATGGATGAAGGGCAAATACAGTGAATAAAAGGCAGAAATCAATAAAAATAGATTTGAAAAAAACAGTCGGCAAGAACCGGAGAAAGACCAAGGCAAAGTTCTTTGGCATTTTGTTGCCTTCCACTGCCTTAAAATGATCTTTTTTCCTAAGGAGACTCGGGGAGAGTGGTAGTGAGACCATGAGCAATGGGAACAGGTAAGTCACGGAGACACGCATCGGCTCACTACTGGGCAATACGCTGCTCTGAACAAGGTCCCGAAGACCTGGGATCAGGCCCGTGTGCTTTCCGCTTCTCCCTACTAACTAGAGAGTAGACGAGGAGCCCTGGTGGCCCAGCGGTTATGCACTGGGCTGCCATCTGCAAGGGCTGCCGTCTGAAACCTCTGGCAACAGCTCAGGGGAACGACGACTTTCTACTCCGGAACAGCTGCAGCCTCAGAAGCCCTCGGGGGCTGGCCTACCCTGCCCTACAGGGTTGCTCTGAGGCAGTGTGACTCGGTGGCAGTGAGTTTGGTTTGGGTTTGAGCGTGGACACGCAGGAGCATGCTTAGGCCCCTATTGAATTTCAGATGGTACTTGTGCTTCTGTCTTCTGCTATCTCCGCCCTCCGGAGCGCAGGGATTTAAAGAAGCCGGGGCCACCCGGAGAAGAAAACGGACAGGATCATGAAGTCATTAAAGTGCTATGGGCTACCTCCTGCAGAGTGCCTACATTAGCCTAGAATCACCTGGGACCACAGAAAGAACACTAGAAGACAATATTTTCTGCCATTACTTGGAAAAAAAAGAAACTGCCACTGAGTTGATTCTGACTAGGGGTGATCCCTTAGGAGAGAGTACAACTGCCCCTTGGGGTTTCCGAGTCTGGAAACCTTGATGGGAGCAGAGTACCTCCAGCTCATCGTTCTTCTCCCTGGGAATAAGGAGTGGGTTCGAACTGCTGACTCTTTCGATAGCAGGCCAATGCCTAACCCACTGCGCCACCAGAGCTCCTTTTAGTCATCTGAGTTACAGGACTGACTTATAATGGCTTCCACAGTTTCTAAAGTCATGGTTGGGGGAGGGGAGGTTCTCAGGTAGGAAGAGGAGTCAGCGGCTGGTCCCCACGCCTGCCCCCGCTGAGGCCTGCACATCGGGCAGGGAAGGAGAATCTCAGCAGTATTGGGGGTTGTTCCTTCAGGCCAAACTGTCTCGCTCCCAATCCTCAGAACGAGCAAAATGAGTAAATTTCATCTGGATACCTTTTCTTCATTTGCGGCCATCAAAGACTCCACGGCTTTTTTCATTTTTTGTACTTCAGTATCTGAAAAGAACCCAGCAGAGCAGAAGTCAGTTAACCCGTGTGACAATGGCTAAAATCATTATTTTAAAAAAAATGTCTTCAATGGAGGTGCATTTAACCCCTCTTCTAAGTAAAGTCTGAACAAGGAGCGCCTCCGGCCTCCCTGACTCGCGGTCGGTCTGCAAATAACAAGGGCACACGATCACTACCAACTCCCTCTCTGAGCGCCAGCAACATCCTCGACACACGCTGCAGAGGGAGTCGGCGTGTGACGACAGTGACCGCGACGCTGGCTCAAGGGAAGCCTGTAAAGCAGTGGCTGCAAACAAGGACCGGCGTACAGGATGACCAAGGCCGAGGAAATGGAATCATGTCACCGCGATGGAGGCTCCCGTGGTGAAGCCCCATGGGGGATGGTATTGGCGTGAGTGTTCATGCTAAGAAGTTGGTTCTAGGCTCCATACCAAAGAACAAACCTGTGCTTCATCCACAAACCTCATTTCCAGTACGAATGGTCAATACACTGGGAGACTTAAAAACCAAAGGAAGCTCAACGGGCTTTTCCTTAGAATTTACAGTTCCGGTATGAACTCATGCCGCTTTCATAATAAAAGGCCACGTTCAAGTGCCACGCTGAAATGAAACCTCAAATTGAAAAGGGAAACTGAGAACAATAAAAACAAAAGGCAGCTAAAGTTGCTTGCTTCTGAGGGGAAAATAAAGTTCTACTTAAGATAATATATTATTCACCACTGACATAACATTTTCTATCTAGACGTATTCTTTGGGAACTGTCCCGTCTTCATCTCTCCCCTTATTTGAAGAATGCCGTGCCTGGCGCCAAAGATCTAATCAAAAGATCTATCTTGATGTGTCATTAAATAGCTCAGGCTTCCTTAAGCATCCGGGAGACAATCTCTTTTGGAACACCAAAAGGGCACAGGGTATATTACAGGTCAAAAGCGCCTCCTGTCTTTTGCCATCAAAATGGTTCTGACTCACAGTGATCCCGCAGGACCGAGTAAGGACCGAGAAGAACTGTCCCCCGGGGTTTCCAAGGTTGGAAGGGATGCAGAAGCACACTGTCATGCTTTTTCCCACAGTGTCCGGTGGATCTGAACCCTTGGCCTTTCAGTTAGCTCTCCCATGTAACCACTTTGCCACCAGAGCTCCCTAGGTTGGCGCTGACGTAGACCTCCGCACAGAGCGGGGCTCAAAACAGAGGAGGGCAAAAGCAAAGGTCAAAATGAGCATTCGGTGTTGGTGACACTTAAGAATGGCAGGTTTCCTTAAGATATAAACGCCATTTTCTCCTCTGCCCATGGACCTGCTGGACCAGAGGAGACACTTTTCTGCCCTCCGGCATCGGAGTGCCAGGGTATCACTGGATGAAGGTAAAGACACCATCTTTCACTTCGTGTGGCTGTGTCACTGCTTACCCTATGTCCTGGTGGCATAATGGGTGATGCACTGGGCCACAAGGTCAGCTGTTTGAATTCTCCCGCTGCCCCCTGGGAGGAAGATCAGGAAGTCGGCTCCCATTCAGCTTTCCAGCCTTGGGACCCCCCAGGGATAGTTCTGCCCTGTCCGCAGGGCCTCAAGACTGAACAATTGACTAGATGGCAACAAGCTCTATGTTTGTTTGCTTGTTCTCAAACTTTCTTTTTATAAAAGCTAAAGAAATGGAGGGTTTATTGATGAAGCAACTTTATGGTCTTTGGTGAGAGAAACGTTTTAGCACACATGCAAAGAGCAGTCCAAGTAGTACTTTTGATGGAATTAAAGACTGATGGATAGACACCAAAAACCTTACTTTTTTCTTTGAGCTTCTTTTTAAAATTTTCTTCTGTGCGGGAAAACCCAGTGAGTTGGACAGCAGCATCCATTAAAACAAGAAGCAGTGTTTTAAAAGCGCTATTATTTACTCTCCATTTACCTTAAAGAAAGGGTCTCTCTCTGTCTAGCACCATTTTAAAGCTTTAGAACCGATGTTACAATAAGCAGTGCTCTGGGTGAGCTAGAAAGCTGATCCAGAATAAATCATCAGAAGACCGAAAGTCTAGTCCCCCCTTCATCTCCCGAACACCCGCTCCTGAAGGAAACGTGCTTTGATGAAAAACCACGTCCTGGTGTTTTGATCTTAACATTTCTATATAAGGTCTTCATCGTTGGCTTTTCAACATTTGTGACAGGATTCGTTGTTGCTGTGCTCTGTGTTTCTGTCATTTCTGGCACAGTCTGACCCACAGTCCTCTCCCACATGGTCAGTACACTGGTCATGTCATGTACGAGACTGAGCTGGCCTATGTACTCGGTGAGATGACTACACTGACCAAGCAATTAGATGCGAGAGCCACATCCAGGTGCTGGGATGTTTCTCAACACTTGCTCCCAGACACCTGAGCACAGCAATAGACCTGGGAGCCCAATTTTCAGTAGCACTACCCCCACTATGTCCTCTGGCCTACTAGTTCTATTTTATTCTTCCAACCTTAGAAACGTGTCCTGCTTCAGAATGTCCCTTAAGAACACACAGTAATGCTACATCGGGGAAGAATCCAATTCGCTCAGCGACCTGAGCTTTCTGATCAATGGGAGTTGTGGTACCTTCAAGTATATATATCACATTGTTGTTTTCTAGAGCCAATGAAATACTTTTGAGGTAATTTAATTCAAGTCCTTCATTGTTCAGATAATGCTACTAATTTTCACATAATAAAAGTGAACCAGGGCTACACTCACTGGAATTTGTTGTTTACGATGAGTCAAAAGAAGTTTCTTTGGTGTATTGTAGTCACAAAATGCTTGTAATCACACACACAAAAGGTTGAATTTCACCTAGTGCAGTCAGACGTCATCCAGGTATCCTCAAACTGCGGCCCGCGGGCCACATGTGGCCCGCCGAGGACATTTATTTGGTCCGCCGGGTGTTTTTGTCCTGTTTGTTTTTTTTACTTCAAAATAAAATATGTGCAGTGTGCATAGGAATTTGTTCATAGTTTGTTTTTGTTAACTATAGTCCGGCCCTCCAACGGGTCTGAGGGACAGTGGACTGGCCCCTGTTTAAAAAGTTTGAGGTTAGCCACAGTGTACTTCCAAATTTAATTTATAAAGCTAATTTTATTATTTTACATTAACAAAACTTTATAGATATTTCATATGAAATATGTCTTCTGCAAAACATATTTTATATCCAGAATAACCTCACTTTTTAGAAATGACGCCATCTAATATAAAAAGCACAGCCCCTCAATGATGAAAACCGTTTCGGTGCATCTTTGCTTTCAAACAGGTTGAGGGCTCAATGTGCGGGTTAGAAAGGTGTCCTGAGTGTCTGAAGATGCCAAGCTGTGTGCACTTTGAGCCTTACCCCAGGAGGGCAGCAAATGGCTTCTGAATGTCTCATTTTGTAGCGTGGCAAGCTCTGCTGAGGGACTCACCAGTAGGGTGTCGCGGTGATTCTTTATCATTCTTTTTGTGACCCTTGTATGGCTGCTAGGACAGGGGGGCTCTCGTGATGAAACATTACACTTTAATCATCTACAATGAACCCCCCCAAAAAGAACAGGGCCGTCCTTCAGCGGCAGGAAAAGGTGGGTGGATTGATTCCCAGGTGCAGTAAACAGGCCCCAGGCTTGCCCATGAACCTGAGCCAAGATGACCCCTGCTACTCTTCCCTCTCTCTGATGGTCGGACTGCAACACTGAGCGGCACCGGGTTCTTCTAGAGCTTGCCAGGGACTGGAACCCACTAAGCCAGTAGACGTCCGATGCACATACTTACCTCTGTCAAGAATTTCAATGCCGTCCCCTTTCATCTTGCAGACCAGTTGTTCATGTAGCCTCTTTACTTCGGACTCCTTCTCTGCCAGCTGTGCTTTCAGAGACGCCAGTTCCTCCTACAAATTAGCAATCTGTGTTCAGACATCCCTTCATGATGCAAAGGGCACTCCCAGAGAGCACCCGGGCGCCCTGAGATCAATAATTAGTTGTCAATGGATGAAACGAAAATCTATGAGAACTTAAGACACACTTGAGAAATCAGACAGGGGCAAGGATGAGTGAGAAATAAAACCAAACAAAAAAGTCCACCTAATAATAATGATGGGTGATTCTTACTAGTGCCTGTGAGACTACCTAGCTAAGGCCTATATACTCAGTGAGGTGGGGGGGGTCTCTTTAAGTATCCTTGGCACTAGGAGTCCTACGGTTTGCATACTGTGCTAAATGGAGAACCTGGCAGTTAATCAAGAAAGATTAGTGTTATAATAGCAAACTGGAGATGTTAACACTTTTTTTGGACATTTATTCAGCATCTCAAGATGGTATTTATGTTCATGGACAAGCATAGAGTTTGATTAGTGGTGAATTAATAAGTCAGGAACAACTTTAATGTCAGCCAAATCATGGGATTAAATAATTTACTCTTATTACTAAGATAAGAGAACAGAATCTCTTCCAACAATGGGGAGAAAAGTCTACTTAGAAAACACAGATTAAGGTTCTATGTCATCTTAAGAAAATGAACAGTTAAAAATGCTTTATCTATGCATTAATGTTTTATGATTTAGTTTCATTTTTGTAAAGAGTTACTATTTAGCTTGTGTACATTGAAGCTGTACAGTCTCCATAGCTTTATATTACAGTTTTAGTATAAAAAATCTGGAGCGGGGATCCAATGCTAGTAAATGCAGGCTAATACGTCACAGCAGTTTATTTTCTGAGTCCCTAACGGCTTTGCCTTTCTGTAGGGATATGGCTCTCCTGTGAAGCCAGGAAGTTGGTCCTCTCGTTGCAGTTTACTTTCATGGCGGGAGAATTGCCAGTGAAAATGCCCAGAGTGCAGCCGTGCTCTCCCTGCACTGCCTCTAAGCAGGGGATTCCCTTCACTCTCTGATAGCGTGAACAGCTGTACACATTGGCCTCCAAGAAAGTACATCACGAAGGAGGAAAGCAGTCTCTTCTGCAGATAAAGCCCACCCACTGCTACGGAGAGGACTGTGACCCAGTGTCCCTGCATGGGGTGTCTGAAGCTGCAAATCTTTACAGAAGCAGACAGTTCATCTTTATCCTGAGGAGTAGCCGGTGGGTTTGAATGTTGACCTTGAGGTTCACAGTCTGACCTTTACCGGACAGAGCCACCAGGGCTCCTTAATAGTTTAAGAGAGATAGATTTAATTTGGAAATAAACGCTTTCATTTTACTTGCTTATTACTTTTCGGTAATTATTCCAAACGTCTCTGAAAACAATAGTAGCAATTGTGTTGTCCCTTGACCCAGCTTTAAACAAATGTCTAATAAGTAGGGACACACATGTGAAAGGAATGCCCATGCTTCTGAAAACACCACCACAGCAAAACAACACAAGGCAGAGAGCAACAGGCCCCCAGCCCCGCCCGTCCCCCACGGTCTACCACACCTTCAGGGACTCCCACTTTTGTTCCATCCGCTGCTTTTCATACTGCATCTGACCCACCTTGATTTTCATGCTAGAAAGTTTGGCCATTAAGGACTGGTAGAGAGACAGAGGAGAGAGAGAAAACTAGAGGTAGAAAAAGATCAGCTGAATCACCAAGAAAATGGTTTTAGTTCATCAAGAAAGTTAGAACATTCAGAGAAATGATAGGTTTATTTTCTGTCTGATTCATTCAGCCTGGGTTTATGTTCCAGGAGGTCCCCAGCTTGGGGAGACACCTCATCCACTCGGACAACAGGCTGAGAGTACAGGGCGTGCACATTACTGACCGTAGCTAAGGCATGAAGGCGCCGTGTACAACAGGCTTGTGATGAGAACACTTACTTTGGTTGATTTCAGCTTTTTTTCATACTGAAGTCGTTCGCTGTCCATTTCACTGACTCTTAATCTCAAGTCACTGATCTCCTGCATTAGCCCCTGTCCGAAAGGAAAGCGTGGAAACGTATTAGGAAAGGAGAAGCCGGTTGCTGTCAGGCCACTTCTGATTCACGGCGACCTGCGTGTGTGTGAGCGCAACTGTGGAGGGTTTTCAAGGCTGGCTCTTTGGAAGGACATCGCCAGCCTTTCTTGCCAGGAAGCGCAGATCGGAGTGAACCGCCAGCCTTTCCCTTGGAGGCCTCGTGCCTGGAAGTCCACCGTGGTCTGGAACTCTGGAGAGGTCAACAGCTTTTAGGGTTAATCAAATCAGATACATAAAATAAATATATCCTTGTTAATCACAGCCTCTCTTCCATTTAAATACCCTGCTTTGAATTTCCAAATCCTCTGCCCCACAATGATGAAACAATGGGGGAGTGGGAATGGGTCTCCCCTGTCTTACTGGGGTGCTATAGGATCTACTCTATAGCAGGAATTGAGTTTAAATCTCATTTTTAGAATTGCTAAGAAACAGCTCTAAGCTCCTATTTGGTACTGCTGTATTTTACCACATACTTTAAATGTGGTGGCAATTTTCAGAGAAGAAGAAAGAAATGAAGAAGATGAAATTATAAAATGGGATCATATTTCTATTTGGAAAAAAGATGCTAAGTTCCTATGAACTCAAGCTGGAAAACCTGGAAATAGCTCCTAAAATGCAAAACTTAAAAAAAGTGATTTCATTTAGTTTTAAATAGGAATAAAATTATTTCAACTACTTTCTTAATAAAAGCGCAGTCCTTTGTGAAAAGAAAATCCCCATTATCTTTCCCTTTCTTTTTCACTCAGAATGCTTGTCTGTAAAAAGTTTCTGACATTTGTACTCCCGGCCAGAAGGGGGCACTATTGAATTATTCTAACCACCGCGACCAGCAATTCCTAGGACAATTCAAGAAATCTCAACTCCTTCCCCACACCAGTGTTTGTTTTCTTCCTAAGTACTATCCAACTGATTTCAAAATCTAAGACAAAGTTCAAACGTTTAGGTTCATAAAATAGCCTGGTAACTATTCCCGGGACCCCACCCCCAGCCAGCAGTCAGAAGATAGTTATAAAGGTCAGCGGACAGACCTCGAATTATGTTTGCTTTTTTTGGCTAGTTTTTCCTCTTCTTCCTCCCCCAACCCCCTCTTTTTATTCACTCTTGTTTCCTTTTTGTTTTGCCTCTGCTATTGTTTTGCCTACCTGTGTAAGACAGGCATGGGAAGCAAGCCCAAGGAGAAAACAACGGGACCAATGGTTTCAGAAGGACTCGGAGGAGGAGAGGTGGGGGGTAAAGAGCTGTGAGCAAACAACACCATAGACAGGGAACAACTAGGGAATTAAAATCCACAACAAGGAGGACGTAGAGATCCTGGGGGTGTTGGAGGAACAGAAATCTAGCTGAGAGGAATGACTAAGAGGCAGAGGAAGGGTGAGGGTGAGAGTGGGGCAGGAGGAAGGTAAAAGGAAACAGAGGAAAGTTCTAGGAAGAAAAGCTATGGGTAGAGGTATAAACATAGGTGTGCACTTTTGTAAATATATTAATTCATAAAAGTAGAGGTGTTGGCCTATGTACATATATTTATATGGCAATATACTGAGGAACTGGCTGGACTTTGGGCCTCTGCTTAAGCCCTCCCTCAACACAAGAACACTTTGTTCTTAGAACCTGGCTGGCATTCTGTGATGCTCACCTTCCCGACATGATCGCTGAAGACAAATGGGTGCATAAGCAAATGTGAAGAAAGCAGATGTTGCCTGGCTATCAGATGATATAGCATCTGGGGTCTTAAAGGTATGAAGTTAAACAAGCAGCCATTTAGCAAGGAAGCAAATAAGCCCACATGGAAGCAGCACACCAGCCTTTGCAATCACGAGGTGTCGACGGAATCAGGTAACAGGCACCGGAAGACCCAAAACGAACAAACAAAAACCATATTGTTGAGAATGAGGGGGGTTGGAGCAAAGACCCAAAATGTATCTGTAGACAATAGGACATCCCCTTACAGAAGGGTCACAAGAAACGGATGAGTCAACCAGGCCTCAGTATAGCACTGATGAAACACACAATATTCCTCTGATTCTTTGAGGCTTCCTCACCCCCCACTCTCATGGCCCAGTCCTACCTTTCACTGTGGGCTAGGGCAGAGCATGTACACTGGTACAGATAAGAGCTCATGACACATGGAATCCAGGTCAGATAATCCCTTCAGCAACAGAAATGGGAGTAGGGATATAGGAAGGGAGAAGCAAGATGAGAAGAAAGAAAGGAAGAAGAGGGGACCAATTGTAATGATCAATGCATCCCCCCGTCCCCCAGGAAGTGAACAACAGAAACATGGGTGAGGGGAGACAGTGCTTGGTGCAAAATATGAAAACAACAATATATTATTTGTCATGGTGGGGAGGGGGAAAGAAGAGCTGATACCAAGGGTTCAAACAGAAATCAAATGTTTAGAAAATGATGATGGCAATGTATGTACAAATATGCTTAATACAACTGATGTATGGAATGTTATAAGAGCTGTAAGAGGCCTCAATAAAATGACTTTTTAAAAATATAGCCTGGTGTCCATCTTACCATATATGCTCGAGTATAAGCTGATCTGAATATCAGTCAAGGCACCTAATTTTACCACAAAAACTGTATTAAAAATGTGCTGAAAAACTCGGCTTACACACGAGTATATACAGTAATTTTATTAAGAGGGCAATAACAGGAAAAATAAGCAAACCCCATTAGGTTTTACCCATTTACATACATAACATCACAAATTGTGTTAAACCTCATAATCTGAGTGTGTGCATATCACCATTTACCAATAGTGTTGAATCTTTATTAGAAAATTATCAGGAACTGAGATTACTGGACGTTTGGTGATAAGACGGCTTTACATGTGGTTGAGAATGCATGCTGACGTATGGAAGCACTGTTTGAACTAACAATTAGAACTAACTGCACAAACCCCAGTGTCACAATGGTGAAACAGTTGGCAGCTAAAGGGAAGTCAGTGATTTGAATCCACTGGGCGCTCCTTGGAGAAACATGCTTCTATAGAGTTCATCCCTGGAAACCAGCTCGACTCCGGTCACGCACGGTTCCATTTGGACAAGCGGATGGCACTTAAAGACGGCTCTGAGGTCTTACAAAAATCATAGCACACTCCGCTCAGTTTGGTGCCAGTGCTGGGTGAACACGGATTAAACCAGCAGCAGTCGGGTGTGTGTGCAAACATCCCCTATTCTTTGCGTTCGGACTACAGAAGGCCACCTGTGGACCCCCAGGCGCCGGACCTTCTTTCAGCAGTGAAACTAGCTCCCCGCCCTGTTTGTGCTATGACGTTTACTGCAATGTGCAGTCAGGGCACGACGGGGGCAACAGAGGAAAACACGGGAACAGAGCACGACAGCAAGCTCGGGGCAAACCTTTGAAAGAAGTTGGGCATTCCTCTACAGGCGCTTTTAAAAACCCCGGGCCCAGTCACAAGAGCAGCATGGTCCAGGCAGCTGACTGACAAGAGCTTACGCTGGAAAGCATACACTGGAAAAGGAAGTATGGAGTTCCTTTTGCTATGAGGGAAGGAAGACATAGCCAAGACTTTCAATTGTTGTCAGACCCTCAAGAGAACATTTAATTTGTAATAGCAGGAGGGTAAACCTCATGCTCTTCTTCTTCTTTTTAACTTTTAAAAAGACAATGTTATTTATGCCCGCATATAAAATAAGGCCCATGTTTACATACATACCAACATAGGAAACCGTCTGATAACAAATCACATCTAAGTTGTATAAAGAACATGAACATGATAACACCGATTGGTCATGCATAAATAGAGAGGGGAAATCATTAGGTACACTGTATATACTTGAGTATCAGCCAACCCAAACATATGCCAAGGCACCTCATTTTACCACAAAAAACTGGAAAACTTTTTTTAAAATTTTAAGCCATTATGATTATTTCTCTACAATATTTTGTTAGAGTTCCATGATTTGCACTCATAAGTTACATAGCCAAGAGGCAACATAGCATAATTCAAAGAAATTCGTCTGAAGTCTTTGTACTGAAGGCCATACAGTCTCTTGCTTCAGGGAAATGGGTGCAAAGAAACAAAACAAACACATAGCTTCCTCGGTTGCAGAATTCCAGTAGAAAACAACAAGTTAGTGTGATTGTTAACACATGGAAAACAGAGCTTGTGCAAATCTTAAAATTAACACCCAGGGCTTCCTTTGTATAGATATTATAAACAATATGTAATACTTCAACTACAAACCTTTCTTGTTGAAAGGTTCTCTAACATGAGTTGCTTTATTATGAACAGGAAAGGTTTTAAGAACCTCACAGTGGAAGCAATCCAGTATCGACAGCCTCTAGTGATCACACATTCCTTTCACTGTAAAATGAGCACAATTTACAGAGCATGTCCTGGCTGTGGGTATTATGACACACCCAACTTTCCAGACTCAAAGGCACTCCCAGGTAGGGACGACACAACTATGAACCCAGGCAGACTGGTTCTCTGAAATCTGGTACCTACAGTTCAGTTTATGCAGCCCGAGGGCAAAGGAAACACTAAGCAGAAAACTCACTTTCTTTTCATCTACAATTCACATATGTATCTGGTCACACTCATGACTGATTTGGTCAAGCAGGGGAAGGCAGTTCAGAGCTGTCATTTCCCTAGCAGAGCTGCCACATGGACAATCCAGACTTGGTTTTTTCCTGAGAGTCACCTGGCATTGGGAAACTTACTGACTTGAGTATAAGCCTGGGGTGAGAAATGCAGCAGCTACCGGTAAATTTCAAATTAAAAATTGATACCAATAAAATTACATTAATTGAGGCATCAGTAGGTTGAATGTTTTTGAATATTTATTTCAAAGAAAAACAGTGAGCTAGCTCTGTAAGTGGGTCAACAAAGAGGGTCCACAAAAACAATATGGCGCTGCATTACTACATACACTGCCTTACCGCACGTACACAGCACAGCTTATATAGCTTGAGGCCTCGCGCAGGCTGATGATGTTCCAGAGTGTGATGACATGACTGTTGGCACAGAGCAGCCTGTGTTAGGGCTCATCATATACACGCTGCATGTGTTGCAGTGCGTTGCTGCATGCGCTGTGTTACTGTATATGCAGCATTGCTGCCTATGGATGAGAAGTGCTAACGCAACACGCGCAGTAACAGTGCCCTGGAGAAGAGCGGCTGCATCCGACATTCACTGACAAGGATGCGGTGCGCCCAGGTACCAGCACACAGAAGGGGGCAGGTTCTTGCCCAGCAGGGCACCGACAGCACAGAGGCTGCCGGCGCGCAGAAGAAAAGAAGAGCGGTGATCTCAGCAGTCATCGGACCACCCACAGAGGCTGCAGGTGCCCACAGATGAGCAGGAGAGACTGGAGAACACCTGCACTGCACCGGAGAACAGGTAAGCGGGACCCTCACTCGAGTATAAGCCGAGGGGAGCTTTTTCAGTATTCAAAAGGTGCTGAAAAACTCGGCTTACACATGAGCATATACGGTAATATAAATTTCAGGTATGCAGTCGCGTCCTCTAACAAGAATCACATAGTCATAATTGTCTACACTGTAAAATAGTATGTGCTTGGGAAAGTTAGTGATCGTACTGACTTTATTACTGCTGAATCATTTTATTTTACTTACATTCAATGCAAAGAAATAAAACATAGGAAGAGCAATACGCCCTCCTTATTATTCACATATTTTAAAATAGGAAACACTTATCGGTTCACGTGGATCACTGCATCATTCTGATCCACTGAAGAGAATCTCATCTACATTTGGTGACAAAACTCTCCCATGGGAGCTGCGACAGACGGATAATTTTTGTGGTATTCCCAGATCACGCACAATAAGAAACTGCCCTAATCAAGAGCATATAACAAAATCAATCTGACCAGAAATTACATCTATAGGCTCTTTCTTTACGGATAAGGTGGGAAAGAGGGTCTTTCCTTGAGCACACAGATAGGTGTGTCTATTGTTATTACACGTGTCTAAGCATGCCTGTGGTGGAGAGAATGCTGAGCTGATATTGTGTCTGTATAATGAAGATGAAGCACACAGTAAGACCGCTCTCTGCCTGTCTCAATTCTTCCAATAAATGGAGCAGGCTCCCTTTCGAAGCTGACAATTAGTCCTGTATTGGTATGGCTGCTGTCTATGAAGCCACCAAAGGTCAACAATTACACAGAACCCCCTGGGAGGTGTTAGAGCAATACACAATACTTGTGTTCTTTGAGAAGCCAAGTTTGCTGCCTTGATCTGTTGGCAGAGGAAAGGCAGGAATAGAGGCAGGTCTCAAAGCATGGTCTGGGGGACTGTCACTGGCCCCTTGAAGAACAGGCACGCTATCTCTATTGGACACGGAACAGCTTGGAGTCCTTCAACAACTGGCAATTTTTACACAGGACTCTCTTTAGGTCATCTGTCATAATGAAACCCCCTTCTCCGGCAGGATCGGTCGCCACTCCTGGGTTTTTACCCTCTGCTGTAACTTCAGAGGCCACCTCAGACACAGGTTCCTTTGTAAGTTGCTCTCATGTGGTCCGTAAAAACTCCAACCTCATAACTTTTAATCTGCAATAATCTGTACAAGTGGGATAATGTATGCCAAGTGCTTGGTGTCAAGATGGCATGCAGTTGGCATACAATAAATACTTCCAATGGAGACCCCACAACTAAGCTCGCTGCCATCGAGTCAGCCCTAACGGAACAGGGTGCACGTTGAACGGCTACGTGCAAGGCCAGCAGTTCAAAATGACTGGCTGATCCGAAGGAGCAATATGAGACCCCCTACTCCTGTAAAGACTTTAGGAACCTAGGGGGCAGTTCGACTCTGCCCTGTAGGGTCCTATCATGATGAGTGCTAAATGAAGCAAGGAGTGAAGAGTAAGTACAAGGGCATCTCACTTTATTGAGTTTCGCTGTACTGTGCCTTGCAGAGTGAGTTGTTTTATGAACGGCAGGTTGGGGGCAGCACTGCATCTGTCAGTGTGCCATGTTTCCAATAGCACGGGGGCTGACCCTGCGCATTTGTGTCACCGTTTGTAATTCTCACACACCTGTTCACAAAGCTGTGACACATGGGATGTAACAGTAGAGCGTAAACATAACTTCACCTGGACCAGGAGACCAATACAAACTGTGTAGCTCACTTTCTCACCGTATGTGCTTTAGTGCGGGTGGCATGGAACCGAACCTGCTCTCTGACGCTTGCCTGGGAGTGATTTCGTTCTCTCTCTCCTTCAGAGCACTTGTTTTCTGACCGGGGTGACCCCTCTCCATACCGCGCCAGCCCGAGAAGCAAAAAAGGAGAGTGGGGACTTCAAGTCACAGAATCGACCCCAAATTTCACAAGAGTACAGGAAGCCTTTCTTATTTGGGTTGTAATATTTAATTAAATAACCTCTGAAAAGCACTGTGATTTTTATGATTAGATGATTTAAGTATATACTCCAGACAGGTTACAAATATGCGCTAATTATTTATACAGTAAGTAATCAGTGTACCTAAATAAAACCTACTTACTAGTAAGGCCATGTCCCCAAGGATACTCTTGGCAAAATTAGAAAAATCAGCATGATGGATGACTATAGATGAATCAATAGTTGGATGGATGGATGGATAGAGAGCTAGGAAGTAGCTTCAAGTATCCTAAAGTCAAAAGTATTTCTAAAAAAAAAGTATTTCTAATGACTAATGAAATGATTGATGTTATAAGTCTCAAAGTAAAAACTTCCATTAGCATTACGTGATTAAAAAGTCAATCAACAAAATTCATTCTTAAAGAGCAGCATAAGAAGAGGTTTCAAAGAGCTCATGGAAAATGGAATTAAAAGATAATGGAATTTTTCCAGGAACTTTTAGAAACTCCCTCACATATGTGGGTATATATAAACTTGCTGCCATCCCTGCACACCTGCAATGAATTTCCACTTTGCTCTAGGTGTGTGTGTGTGTGTGTGTGTGTGTGTGTGTGTGTGTGTGTGTAGAGGGGTTATAAGTGAGAGAGACAGAGATGGCACACTTACTTCAGTGTCCCTGAACCTGTCTTCATAGTCCAATCTGTCCTTCTCTACAGCAGTCAACTTTAACTTCAAGTTCGATACTTCGGCCATCAGGTCCAGTTTCTGCGTTTCTAAAGCTGTCCTGCTCAGAAGTTCCTGTGGAGAATTTACGAGATGCACTCCATCAGCTGTTTCACTGCCAGCACTCACTGCGGCTTTGTCTGAGCTCCGACTGCAAAGCAGCAACGATCAAGTAATGAATGGAACACGCTTCCTAAATATACACGCTTGTGCAAAATAAATACGAACTCTGGTCACCCTCCTTTGAGCAGAACTGAACACTTGTCTGTTTACTAGCTGGGACACAGATAGATACACACATTGATACACCCTGTGTATTCCGAGGTCCAATGACAGTAACATTGATGGCCATGTGACAGGCAATGCTCTGCATACATGAAGTGGTTCTCTCCTCACAACTGTCCGAGGGAGAGTCTTACTACTCTGACAAACAGAAGGGGGAGGAACAGAGAGTAAGAACTTAACAAAAAGTCACACAGCAGGTAAATGGCAGAGCAGGATAGGAATCCGGGCGGTCACATTCTGGCCTGTATCGTACTATTTGTGCTGCCAAGCTGGCATTGGCCCATGGCCACCCCACGTGTTACTGAGTAGAACTGCTCCGTGGGGTTTTCTGGGCTATGAACTTGGCAGAAGCAGATCAGCAGACCTTTCTTCCACTGAGCTAGGGGAGGGCCTGAATGGCCAATCTTTGCTTAGCAGTGATCTGTGCCACTGGGGTGCATCCATCGTATCAGAAAGCCTCTGAGACACGAGCACTTTTGGATATGCATGTCTGGAAGGACAGGCACTGAAGAGGGTTTTTCCTCCCCCTAGTAACGTCACAGATGTTTATCTTTTCTTAACTAGAAAATGCTTGTGTTGCTGGTTAAAAGAAAACCAAGTGTTTGGGTCTATAGTTTAGATGAGCCGAAGAGACATAAATCTGGAAGCACAGAGGGGAAATTAAAATAACCCAAAGGCCTATACAAAGTCAGTCCAAATCTAATCACAGAAGCATGGGATGTGTGTACGTGTTTGGAGACGCTACTCCATCATCAGAGTTACTACCACAACAGGTAGTAACAGCGCAGCAGGACAATCTCACCTTGCTGCCTGCTTCGCACATACCTGCTGCAGCATTTCCTCGGTGGCATTCAACTTCTCTCTGTGCTCTTCAAGACAAAACTCCAAATCGCGAATCTTCTCGCCTTGAGCCTCTACCTGGTCTGTTAGCACACTTACCTGTAATTAGAGCAGAGGCTCCGGTGAGTTAGAGAGGATTCGGGGAGCTTATTGCACACTTTATTTCTTTCAATAGAACAAAATTTGGAATGATCGAGCTACTCATTTGATTAAAGGAAGGGGGGGAAATTCTGACATTCATGACAAGGCAACAATCTTACACATTCTTATTTTTCCCTTTCACATTCTTACTTATCTGCTCCTCTAATTCATAGGATGCCTTTTCCGTGTGTGCACAAATG
Organism: Tenrec ecaudatus; assembly: GCF_050624435.1. Classification (NCBI taxonomy): domain Eukaryota; kingdom Metazoa; phylum Chordata; class Mammalia; order Afrosoricida; family Tenrecidae; genus Tenrec; species Tenrec ecaudatus. Next base: position 103,494,007 of record NC_134535.1, read on the forward strand.
CTCTCTCTTTTTTTTATGGGTGAGGGGCAAAAGGGCAATAGTAAAAGTTGAAAGAGGAAATGAAGCTAATGTGTGAAGCAGAAATTATTAAGGACTGTTCAAAGATGATGCTTCAAGACAAATATAGAAGAAAAAATGAAACCGAGAAACTGTAAAATCCCACAAGATCTTTTAAAATACCACTGCTTACAAGAATCTGCTCAAGGCGAAGGTGTAACGCATTACACCCTGTGTCCCCGAGGAGCCCCTGGGCCAGTGCACCATCCTTACTTACTGTGGGCCAGCCTTCCTCCAAAGACCACCAATCTACTAGCTATAGTTTGGTTCCCATACCGTATATATTCGAGTATAAGCCAACCTGAATATCAGCCGATGCGCCTAATTTCACTACAAAAACTGAATTAAAAAAATATGCTGGAAAACTCAGCTTATACACGAGTCTATTCGGTATCTCAATAGATTTATCAAAAGTTAAAAACAGACTCTCCAAGTTAGCCCATAAGCAGGACTTCATTCACAATTGTGTTCTATTTGGCCTACCATCTCATTTAAAACAGAAGCCCTGGCCCTGGTGGTGCAGTAGTTACTCACTGGCCTGCCAACCACAAGACCAGCGGTTTGAAACCACCAGCAGCTCCATGGGGAAAAGATGAGGCTTTCCATGCCGAAACAATCGACACCCTCAGAAACCCAAAGGGGCAGTTCTCCTCTGTCCTCTAAGGCCACTATGCATTGCAGTCGGCTTGATGACAGTGAGAGAGAAAAATCATTTAAACCCCTGAAAACTTTAAATTTTAAAAAAGTGTATTTTCGTAAAAACCTAATTTTCTAATATTATAAAATCAGATTAGATGGCATTATGCCTGTATTCAGAATGGCCTTTGACAGGGGCAGTGAATTATTTAGTGTGGCTCTGCTAGTCACAGTCTCTGTAACTCCCACTAAATAACCTTTCCCTGCATGCCTCTGGGTACAATGGTGGGGGAAGACCCTGATGGGACCCACCTGTGAGTAACAGGCTCCTCGTGAGTGGCCTCCACTGGGTACAAAATGAGCCCTGGGAGCAGGAAAGGGGGATCTCACCCGCCGCCAGAGTCAGGAGTAGAGGGTCTTCTCAGGACCCCCAGATTGCTGGGCAGGGAGCCTCCGAGATCCAGAAGGCAGCCGTGACACTTGAGGAGTGGCAGTGGGGCAGCATCAGCAGAAGCCCCGCCTTCTTAACAGGCCCATACAGGAGCCAGATAGGAGCTGAGAGGTGGGCTTCCCAGGCCAGGGAGCAAGTAAAGCTGAGTGTTTGGGGGCAGGAGGCTGGCCTGTGGCACAGGGTGCCTCTGGGTATTAATCAAAGTTGCTGGGTTTGCTCATCCACAAAGCTGGAGTGGAAGTGCCTTCAAGGGAGGGCTTCCTGGGGTGGGGTAACTCTGGACCCGTAATTGGGAGAGTTAGATCAGAATGCCCTCGGGCTGAGAACTGGAGCAGAGTAACCGGCCCAGTGGGCCTTCATTAGCAACCCCCAGAAGAACTCTGTAAGAGGAAAAATTTACAACTACCCTGAGCACTTCTCGCCTACACTGGAACCTGTGAACTTCCTTCATAAGCCCCTGCATCATGAATAGGGTCACCAAATTCTGTGTGGCCACTGTGATAAATTATAGAACGTAGCTGAAAAATAGAGTGCTGTGGGGGCAGAGCTGGAAAAGAGTGCTGCTTGAGACGGGGCGATAATCCCGGGGTGCAAGTTAGAGGCAGTGTCTCGAAGAGCGTGAAATAATTCACGGTCCCTGCCCCTTGAAGAACTCAGGCTGAGGGGGGACTGTTCCTTCTACCCTGCGAGTGCACAGGCCCCACCGCTCTCGATGTGTACAGATTTCTGTTAGCTGTCTGGTTTCTGTAAGCGTCAGGCTTTGCCATTTCACGTAAGCACACCAATGGGAAAGATGAGTGGACACTTGCCTGGAGAACGAGGGACTCTTTATCATTTTCTAAACGCGCCAGCCGTTCTTGATACGCATCTCCGTTCCCAGGCAGATGTCCATTTGTCTGGAAGAGAAGAGCACACACCAAGCTCTTGAAAACCGATGGACTGAGCTTTGAATCCAAGGAACCTGAATTAAGTGCGGCCGTCACTGCCACTGGCAGGAGAGATGCGAATGTGACCTGGTTCCTTTAATAGATAACACAGATGAGACCTTGAGGAGCATTTTCAAAAAGCGGAACCATTTCTTACGGTGCGGAAAACAAGGACCCAAAGGGAACAGGGCCGCCGACATTTTTCGTGGATTGCGGATGCACACCAAGATACGCCTGTCTGTGGCCAAGGCACACTAGGGCCATTTCTTCCCAAATGCTCAGCAGCATTCTGGAGGGTGTGTGGTGGGGCGATGGGGATGTGGCGGGAGAGAGGTTCTGCCATACTTCCCTCCCTTCCGCCAGAGACCGACAACGCCTGCCTGTGAAGGGGCGATAGCCGGGACACTTCACACCACAGTCGTCTCTCTGCCTACTGACGTCTTCGAACCACAGGACAAGGCGCCCCCACCTCTTTGAAGCCTTCCTCTCTTTCTCCCAAAGCTGAATCACTGCAGCCCACAATGACTGGCCCTGATAACACAGACTGCCTATGCTTCTCAGTGCTTTCCCTCGGTCTGCTTCGAATTATTAGAGCCTTCTCAGCTGCTGTGCACACAATGCTAGGTTAAGCTCCTGGGCAGCCGAGCAGCTGGCATCCGCTTGCAGTCTTGTGTTTTGCAGATACCGATGCTCACGCTTTCTTCCCTCCCCATCACCTCTCTCGCATCAGATTTGGGTTATACATGGCCTGGTGTACCTGAGTGAAGCAAATGGTTAAAGTGTTGGCTGCTAGCCAAAGGTCCGAGGTTCAAGTCCACCCCAGGGCACCCTGAGGGGAGGTGGGGGGAGGGGAGCCCTGGTGACTTATTTCCAAAAACCAGCCTATGGACCAATGGATCACTGGAACCCACAGCCTTCATGACCTTGAGACCAATAGAACTAGATGGTGCTCAGCTACCACTACCAATTGCTATGAAAAGGATCACATTATAGAAAGGAGTCTTTGGTAGAGTCGGGGGGAAATTGGAAAAAAAAAAACTCAATACAAAGACCAGGCCTCCATGTCAGAGAGAGTTTAATGGACCCCCTGGGACGATGGCCTCCAGCCATCCTTCAGGTCTCAGAATGAACTCACCTCCATGGCTCAGTTTCCAGCTAAGCACTAGCCAGGTAAACAGTAATAATCCAAGGGAGGTACATACTCCTTAGAATAAGCAACCATTTGAGATGGAAAAGAGCAGCATTTTCCCCAGGGCGGAGATCATAAGGATTAGGGAGGAAGAAGCAGGGAGCACGCAGAGAAGTTGGAAGAGTGATGTTCTATGGTGGGGCCTGCCATCGATGACACGAAACAAAATGTGAATGAACAACTACATTGAAACCTACTTCACGCCATAAACCTTTGCCCAATTCACCAAAAAAAAGTTTGAAAAAATTAGGCATGTTGTGGGGGGTGGGTGTGGGTATAGAGGTGAGGGCTGATGAATGGTTTGAATCGCTGAATACAGAGTTGATAGTCTGAAATGTAAACCCCTCACCTAATTCACAATTAACAAAAAAACAGCCAATGAAAGCCCTGTGGAGCCTAATCCCAGGCTGACACACGTGGGGTTGCCATAAGGCAAAGCCGGGGTTGGTTATGCATGGGGTAAATGCCATAGGAAATCTAAATTGGGGGTAAAGTATAGATTTTCTTCCCTCCTCAGCTAAGGCACGTGAAAAAGGCTCACATCAGAAGACATTTTAAAACCCATCATTTTGAAATACAGTAGTCTAGGTGACAAACTCGGAGCCCTTTCTGCCTCCTGGCAACCCTACGTGTAGAAGTGCCCACGTCTGACTCTCAGTCACCCAGGGGAGAACCGCCCCCTGAGTCCCTGGAGCTGTCGTTCCTTGTGGAAGCACCGAGCCTCGTCTTTCTTCCAAGGAGCACTGTTGGTTTCAAACTGCTTACCTGTGGTTAGTAGCCCAGTGCAAAGCCACTCCATCACCAGGGCTCCTTAGTACATGAACTGTTCCTCTTGTTGTCTCATCTACGTAGTTCAAACTAATAAGTAAGCCAACAGAATTCCTTCACTCCTCTTCAAATACAACAGAAACAAAAGCCAGTTGGGGCGTCCTGACAGCACTCTGCTGGCACGCCAAGTTCAAGTGAAATGACACCTTCAGATTCAGAACCAGCACCAATGCAAGCGAAACATCCATTCTCACTCCCCAGGGCACATCTGATGTGACCTCTATTAATTTCTCCAAAATTAACTGCTATTATTATTTTACCAGGAATCAGGCTGCCAGGAGTCATGGCAGTGAGGTTGTTATTTTTTTAATTATGATTTTACCTTTCCAGTTAATATAGTATCCAGTATCAATTCTGGAAGTAACGAAAGTTATGTGTTGGGAGGGGCTTCATGAAAAGAGAAAATTTCAGGACTTCTTGGATCAATTTAGGTACGTTTTCCCTGGACACATTTTTTCAGAAGCAGAAGGCAATTCAGTGAATGTGCAATGAGTATTTCGAGCGGCTGGACAACATGCCTGCACATTGATCACAGCATACTTCTGTTTGAGCTGTTAACTGAAGGGGCCAAATCAAATTATCAGGAGTCTGGTGAATGACCTGGAGAAGAGTCGTCCCGGGGACTACTGGGCAAATGGAATGTGAGGGGCGTCTTGAGGACCCCGCCTTAAAAACTAGTGTGTTGATGATGAACATTACCAGACGTCTGCCCTAAAGACCCCATACAAGCAAGGCTTTGTGAACAGATGCATTTCATTAGATAAAGAAGTTGCTTGTTCGGCTGAGGTAAGAAGCAAAACTTGTCTTTCCTCTGGCGGAAAGACAGCAAGATAAGTCGTGTTTCTCTCCAAGTGCCTCTCCAAAACACCAAACGTGCTGCCATCGAGTTGATGCTGGCTCACGGGGGCCCACCTCTGGGTTTCTTAGACTGTAACGGTTTACGGGAGTAGAGTCCAGTCTTCCTCCCCACCCCCCGTTATCAGCTAGTCTAGGTGCTGTGAAAACAAGATGTTCTAGAACGCATTCTCCAAGATGATCTCCAAAGACAAAACAGGTCCTGAAATCCTACAGCGACCCTACTTAGGTTTCTTAACACGGGATTGCTTTTTGTAAGAACCCATCACAATCAAGGGGATTCTAATACTACTATCTGTAAACACCGAATCACAATTGGAACATAAGGCAAAGCTAAGAGCACGGTAGCTTACTTTGGAAGGATGCGCTGGAAGGAAATGACTTGCTATGGCTCCACTACATGCGGGTGGAAACAAGCAAACAAGGAGCGCATGGACTCTACTGGGGCACTGGTCGGTTCTGCCATCCTCGTAGGTATAAAACGAGCCAGCTCTAAAGCAGTGGGCGAGCTCACCACCCTCAAGAACAAAGAGTCAGAAATGGAATGAATGCTCTTTGGCCCCTGACATCCCCTACACAGGGAAGCCACGGGGGCCCAGGTGTGGGCAGAGGAAGTCGTGGCAGCCAGAACACAAACAGTGGTGGGTTTCCTGGCCCATGGCGTGAGTGCTTGGGAAGGAGGCAGGCTCTCCCAGCCTCTTTCCTCATTCATTAGGAGTCACCTCCGATGAGGGAGCTTTCTGTGCTGTCTTCTTTGAATGAACTGTTTACTCAAAAGGCAGCTATCTCCTCTCCAACCAGATGAGCCTCTACAATAGGCATCACAATGAATGGACTAAAACTAGTCCTTAGCTACCTACTCACCTTTCCCTCCCAAGACTCTGCATGCTTTGTCTAGCATCTGACACAGAGTGGGGGGTGAGATAGTTAAGGTTTATTGCATCAACCTGGCTGATAAACACATGTGGGATTAACTGAAGGGCAGAGAGATAAATGACTCTGTGAGCCTCGCCTTGCTAGTTCTCCAGTCTCTTGCTTTCTGATGGTCAGACCAGGGTGCAGCTGCTTTAGCCAGTTCCCTGCTTCAGCTGGCAAGGCTCACTTCCTGTAAGACATCCCTGAGGAGAAGCTGCATGGACCTACTCCGATGCAGCCCTGGGTGCTGGAGCAGCAGTGTGGAGACTCCTGCCACCGCTAAGATGTTTACACGTTCACTGATTCGGCTTTCCTCCTGCAGTTGGCATCACTGTGTGTGTTTGTGAGATTGGGGAGAACTTTGTAGATTGGTATTGGACATATGGGCTAATGTTGGACTTGTGGGCTTGGACAGCACTGGGTTGGGATGCTTTCTTAGTGTACACTTACCCTTTATATAAAACTCTCTCTTATATACAAATGAGTTTCTGTGGATTTATTTCTTTAGTCTACCCAGACTAACACAGGGAGCCACAAAGTGACTGATGAATGAAGGAACCATTGTAGTTGTTCACTGAACGAACGTGTGAGCATTAGATTTTAACCTCTTTCAGTCTCAGCAAGAACACTTTCCCCTCTATAACCTGGCATGCACTCCATGGCTGAGCTCCTTTCCCTTGAGGTCTAGACACTCTCTTACTGTACACCATGTTCACGAGGTGATCGCAGAACATCCTTAATGCATGGTAAGCTCCCTTAATGGACTGTAAGCATCCTCACGACATACTTTCATCTTCCACAATGTACTATAACGCTTTCTTCTTCCAGTCCAACAGGAATTCAGTCTTAACTTTTTCCTAAAAGCTCATGAGTCTTTCTCTGCTTTGGAACCTTTGTTTTTTGCTTCCCTGAGACCTACAACTCAATTTCTCCCTCCCAGTGTGCATTCTTGTATTCTCCTTCTCAACATATCCCATAAGCATCTGTGCCCCTCACTAAACATATCTCCCACTTATATCTGCCTCTAACAATCTGACCCAACTGTCATGGGCTCAGTTCCCACCTCGTCCTTTTTATACCTGGCCAGTCTCCTCTCCTCCTCCCCTCGACTAGAGTCTGTCAAAACATGCCTGGTCCACACTACAGACGTTAGCCCTTCATCATGTTCTGCCCTGGGTAGTTCTCTGGTGATTTTATCTGAGTTTTTTTTTAAATCATTTTATTGGGGGCTCATACAACTCTTATCACAATCCATACATACATCAATTGTATAAAGCACATTTGTACACTCATTGTACTCATCATTCTCAAAACATTTGCTCTCCACCTAAGCCCCTGCCATCAGCTCGTTTCCCCCCTCGCTCACCACTCCACACTCCCTCATGAACACTTGATAAAAATTTACAAGTTATTATTTTGTCTTATCTTGCACTGTCCAACGTCACCCTTCACCCACTTTTCTGGTGTCCCTCCCTCAGGGAGGAGGTTACACGTAGATCATTGTAATCGGGTCCCCCTTTCCAACCCACCCTTCCAGTACCACCACTCTCAGCACTGGTCCTGAAGGGATCATGTGCCCTGGATTCCCTGTGTTTCCAGTTCCTGTCTGTACCAGTGTACATCCTCTGGTTTAGCTGGATTTGTAAGGTAAAATTGGGATCATGATAGTGGTTGGGAGGAAGCATTTAGGAACTAGAAGAAAGTTGTATGTTTCATCATTGCTACACTGCATCCTGACTGGCTTGTCTCCTCCCCGCGACCCTTCTGTAAGGGCATGTCCAGTGGCCTACAAATGGGCTTTGGGTCTCCACTCTGCACTCCCCGCCTCATTCACAATATGATGTTTTGTTCTGATGATGCCTGATAACTGATCCCTTCGTCACCTCGTGATCAGGCAGGCTGGTGTGCTTCTTCCATGTGGGCTTTGTTGCTTCTGAGCTAGATGGCCACTTATTTACCTTCAAGCCTTTAAGACCTTAGATGCTGATCTTTTGATAGCCGGGTACCATCTGCTTTCTTCACCACATTTGCTTATGCACCACTTTGTCTTCAGCGATCACATCAGGAAGGTGAGCATCATGGAATGCCAGTTTAATAGAACAAAGTATTCTTGCATTGAGGGAATACTTGAGTGGAGGTCCAATGTCCACCTGCTACTTAATACTAAATCTATAAATGTATACACATAGATCTATTTCCCCATCCTTATATATAAATATATTTACATATGTACATGCCTTTATTTAGACCTCTATAAATGTCCTTTGCCTCCTAGCTCTTTCCTCTATTTCCTTTCATTTTCCTCTAGTCTCACTATCATGCTCAGTCTTCATTTGGGTTTCAGTAATTCCTCTTGGTTACATTACCCTTGATCAAGCCCTACCAGGCCTCCTACACCCTCCTCACCACCGATTTGGATCACATGTTGTTCCCTTGTCCCTGGGTTTGTTAACACCACTACCCTTTCCCCCACCTCCTCCTCTCCCATGTCCCCCTGGAACTGTTGGTCCCATTGTTTTCTCCACTAGATTGTTTATCCAGCCTATCTTATTTAGACAGACCTGCGGAGATAATAGCATGCACAAAAACAAGACAGAGCAAAACCAAGCAAAAAAACAAAACAACAATAACAAACCAATGACCAAAAACAACAACAAAAAACACACCACAACAAGAAAGAAAAGCTTGTAGTTAGTTCAAGGACTGCTTGTTGGCCTTTATGAGTGTTTGTTTTCCAGTTGAGTCTGTTGGGGCACCAAGCCCTGGCCCCAAAATCTATTTTTGGTATTCCCTTGGGACTTTGTTGCTCTGTTCCCTTGCTGTTCTGTTGCATACCCTTAGTGTTTTGCCTCGGTGTAGTGGGATCAGATCGGGCAGAATTCCCAGTGTCTCCAGTGTTGTCCCCTGTAGGGCTATGGGTCAGTGAGGGATGTGGTGTCTCATGGTGGGGCCGACCATGTGGTCTTTTCTGAGGATTGGCTGCTCTGAACGGGAATATCGTGCTCAAGGCTTGGTGGGCCAGGATGTGCTCCACTCTCTCTTCCTCCCCCTTCATTTGCTCCTGTGTGCTCTGATCAGACATGTCCCTCTCCCGGAGCTGCAGATTCAGTGCTGTCCTCTGAAATACATTCTTCTGGGGGGAGGGGAAGGTGTCCATGTAGTTGGGATTGGGGCCGGCCCCCAGACCTCTCCAGTGAGTTTTTTATTCTTGCTAGTAGTCCCTCAGTGCAACACTAAGCCTTAGATGTCTTGAGACGCTTCCATGATGTTTACAAAATCCCGAGCACATAATGTATCTATCATAAACATTTACTGAGTCTATTTGACTTTCAAAGAATTTAGAGCAGTATAAACTACCCAAAATTCTAGAGGTGCCTTCAAGGTAATACTTTCAGCTATAGCTTATGACGGGACCCCTTTATTACCCACATTCAATCGAACACAAAGTCTAAGTAAAAACAGGAATCAACTTGGGGACTTTAGCAGCACAGAACTTACAGTGTATTCATCTTATTGTGTCTGTGTAGGGGGTGAGGGGAAGGCACATCAGTGAGGGTCTGAGGGTCAAGGCATGAGATTCAGCTCCACTATAAAATCGATGCCTTGATTTAATTAAGGAGCCCACGGGGGTGGGGGGGGGGCTCACCAGCATGATGAGGAAACAGGTCTGAAACGCTGAGTCCTCACAGAAGCATAGAATAACAGCTGATCAGGAACGACAGCTGTGACTATAACTTGTGTGAACTCACAGGGCAGGTGCTACATGTAACGCTGGATAGAGTACACGCTGCCCTTTGCCCCCTAAGGGGGGTTGTTCTTTTTGAGTCAATTTCCTTTTAATTATCCTAGTGACAAACATATAATTAAGTATAAAGAAAATTATGATAATCAATCATTCATCTACATCTGGGTAAAATATTGTGCCTTATGCTTCGGCTTTTCAGAAAAATGTTGTATTGTGGAACACGCACGCAGAGATAGAATTAAAAGATAAAGGCTTCCCCACACAAACTGACTGAAGCCCCTCGTGTATGCAAGCAGAGGGACCAGTCAGCTGAAACCCTCATATCCATCATCGAGGGACCCTGGTGGTGTAATGGGTTTTGTGCTGAGTGGCTCACCACAAGGTCAGAAGTTTGAACCCACCCCTTAATTTCAATAGTAATTTATGGGTAGACAGGAGCGTTTCGCCCACTAAGACCAAACCAAATGCATCGGGCAGTCAATTCCAACTAACAACCCCGAGGGCATGGTGGAGCTGCCCCGCCTCTTAGGGTTTCCAAGGCTACAGTCTCGACGGCAGAGGGTGGCATGTCTTTCTCAACAGAGGGTGGCTGCTGGGTGTGAACCGCTGCCCTTTCCTGTAGCAGCTGAGTGCCTACACACCGTACCACCAGGGCTCCTGCCCCCATCCCTTTTACCCAGCGCCTCCAGCAGGCTCTGCTTTCCCCTGACATTCCAGGTGGGCCGGTGCTTGTCTCTGCTCCTTCCCCAACCTTCACTTTGCTTTCGCTCTTTCCTGAGCTCTTTGCCCTAACGCATCATAATAAAAGGACAAACAGCCATACAGGCAGTGTATTTATTGCCAGAGTTACAGTCATTCATTTTGAAACACGCAAGTTCATTTTGAATGTCGTATTCTAAATCAGAATGGTGAGGCGCTACATTAACAAATGGGGAAGTGGAAGGAAAAAAATCCGTCTAGTTGTGTAAGGACAAGAAGTGCTGGTCCCCCACTATCATGACTCCAGTTCCATCTTACAAATCCGGCTACCCCGGAGCATGTACACTGGGACAGATAAGAGCTCTTGACACACACACAATCCAGGACATATAAACCCCTTAGGATCAAGAATAAGAATAGTGGTACCTTGAGGGTAGGGGGAATGTAGAGGGGAGGGAGAAGGGGGTAAACGGGGAACCAATTGAAATGATAGATGTCTAACACCACCCCCTCCAGGGGGAGGGGATGGCGAACAGCAAAAAAGTGGGTGAAGGGAGACAGTGGATGGTGTAAAATATTAAAATGATAATAATTTATAAATTATCAAGGGGTCACGAAAGTGGGAGGGTAGGTAGTAAAGAGAGGAGAAAAAAGACAACTTGATACCAAGGGCTTGAGTAGAAGGAGAATGTTTTGGAAATGATGATGGCAGCATATGCACAAATGTGCTTGACACAACTGATGTATGGATTGTTAGATGAACTGTAAGAGCCCCAGTAAAATGATTTATTTTTTAAAAAAGAAAGAAATGCTGGTTAGTGTTGGGTCAATACTGAGATGCATACGCAGATACGCACAACTCCCATAACTCCACACACCAATAGACTGGATTTATTTTAAAAGTCATTTTTAACAATGCCGTACAGACGTGCTTTCATGGTTCTTTCTATTTTTTTTAATTCACCATCAAGAAAGGACATGGAAGGTTCAGTCTCCTCACGCTGCTTTAATGAAATCTTATCGCTAGCTACCAAAGAAGTGACTAACAGTAGGGCCTTTCATCTCCCCTCATCAGTGTGCTACCACTAACTTGCCTGCAAACATTTATTGCATGCCTGTTCTCCGCTAGATGCTGCATCAGGAGGTGAGCTGGGGGCAAGCCTGGGACCCTTCATACACATGCGTGTGCACACACACACAAGGCGATCACAATCATATTTCATTGGGCTTGGACACTACAATAGGGGCACTTCACCATGCTGTGGACAGAGCCCAACAAACTTGAAAACCGAGCCATCAGGCAGAGGCAGCTGCTCTGCTCTGGGGCGGGTGAAGTTCTCCTTGGTCTGTAGAGGATGAACCCTGATGGGGGAAATGCACGCCCCATCACCACATTCCAGCACTGCCGGCGCCTGTGACCCCGAATCCATAATCTTACCAATAGCCCCTTTTCCCCCCACTCCTGAATAAATGTCTATTCCTGCTCGGTAGAGATGATCCCAGGGCACCAGAGATAACCTCTTCTGTTTATAAACAAATCTTCTTACCCCTGCTCAAAAAGAAAAGCAAACCGAAATCTCACACACACCTCATCGCCTCCTAAGAAACCACAACCAAGGCCCCTTTCTAGGAAAGACATCCATCGATTCACGCTGCCCACGCGCTCCAAATAAGCCAGAGGGCACGTGGCCGTGAGTTCGAAGCCCTAGCTCTCCACGAGCCCCTGCAGAGGTGGGTGGTCAGCGAGCATCAGGGCTTTGTTTTCCTGGGTTTTGTTTTCCTCCGAGAGTTTCTTTTGTTTTTAAATCAGTGTTTGGCTTGGTTTTTACTTTTGAGAAACAGGAGGCCCCTTCTGCTGGCCCATTGGGAAAAAAGCGGGTGCTCAGGAGTAAGTGCAATCTTGGGAGCTGGCCCACCACCAGGATTTCGGACTCCAAAAGCTAACTACGAGCTGGCAGGTGCCAAGTGCTCTCACAGCCCAGCCTCATGCGAAATGCCTGAGAGCGCTTCCCTCGGAGCAGTCTGGTGCCAAAAAAGCAATTGCCAGGACACAGTGGTTCCCCACACTTCCTCATCCGCTCGGGCCGCACAGGGTGAGGGGGTGTCGTGGGCTCTTCAGGGCGCTGGCCTGTCCTCTCCTTATTTTCACGTCCACCACTGTGCTCCCCAAGGCTTCCGCCGAGGGAGAGGAATGCAGCAGATGACATGACTCTGGTCGCAGGGAGACTCCAAAGTCTTTGAGTCACAGGATAAAGGAAAGAATGTCCCAGCACACTAAAAGGTAAGCCCAGGTTCTATTCCAGCAGCCTTGTCAGTCAGTCAGTATTATGAACAAACCAACTGCAGAAGCCTGCCCAGTCCAGTGATACACAGGCAGATGAGCCCCAGCCAGCAGAAGATGCTCAAAACACACAGCGGGCTCAACCATGGACAAGAACAGTCCAGCAACCGTGAAGACGGCAGAGGGCCGGGCCACCCTTAGTTCTGTGCGATATGGAGATAGATTATATATATATTCGGTTCTCCATGATTTGGGGTCAGGCAAGGGTAACTAATGACAACCATGTGACGGGCAGGTTGCTCCAGCATGTAGACACAGGAGAAGAATAGATGTTCTACCTTAAGAAAGGCAATAATAAGAGATCAAGAATTACTCTGGACTCTATTTTTCTTGCCCTATGTTCTTCTTTAACTCCTTTAAAAAAGAAATAGAGAAATCTCTTCCCATAGAACGCTAATGAATGTCGGTGGCTTGGACTCTTTGGAAAGTGCCTGTCCATCATTGTAGCTGATCTCCCTCAAATGGAGATTTGGCCAACTTGGGTCATTGGCTTGCCTGGACCTGTGGAAGCGTAAGGGGCAAGCCATTCCATTTTAGGCAGAATGCCTCAGTGAGGCACTGTGTAACTCACTGTTGTGACCACATACAGGAGACAGTCTGCTTGCCATCCTGCTACAGCATTCCCTGGAAGCTCACAAAGAAAGAGAAACTGGTCAGAGCGCGGCAGGGATCCAAAGGTAGAAAGGAATGAAATGGACTGTGTGGCAGGGCAGGAGCCCTGGTGGCACTGTTGGGACTCCTAACCTCAAGGTCGGTGGTTCAAACCCACCAGCCATTCCGAGGGAGAAAGTTGAGGCTGTCTGTTTCTATAAAGATACATAGCTTCAGAAACCCTACACTGGGTCATTAACAACTGGAACTGATTCAATGGCAGTGGGTTTGGGATGGGCTTGTGTGGCAGGGAGCCAGTAACTGAGAGAGAGCTCTATTCTGATTTATACCTGTGTTGAATAACTCTTCAAATCATGAGTATTTCACTTTTTAAAAAAAATCTTTTTATTGGGGCTCATAAAACTCATCACAATCTGTATATACATCAACTGAGCAAAGCACCCTTATACATTCGTTGCACTCGTCATTCTCATAATTCACCTTCCACTTGGGTTCCTGGAATCAGCTCGGTTTCCCTTTTCCCCCTCCCCCTCCCGAGTATTTCACGTTTTTACAGAAACTTTTTTAAAGTACATTTTTAATTAATACATAATTTTTTAAAAAATACATAAGAATAGATCAAATATGTTATGCTGATCTGAAAGATCAGAAACCGGTCGTGGGGAATGTTTCATTACGCCCATTTATGTGCTCCATGTCTCATGGTTAAGTCAGCAGACTTGAGGTATTGAAAAAATGAAAGTGCTTTTACTCTGTTGAAACGGTAATTTTGTAATTTGGGGATGGACTCATAATTAAAGCTGCCAAATACATGCTCTCCCGCAGGTGTGGCTCCAGGTCATGGTACTCAGCTTAATCTCTGGGGGAAGCATTGAAAGACCATTCTACGGTAATTTATCATGCTAGACCTAAAGTAAACAAAACACTTTGGTTGGCATAAACAACTAGACCTATCTCCCCATTTTCCTTCTTTTTTTAAAATCATTTTATCGGGGCTCATCCAACTCTTACCACAATCCATCCATCCATCCATTGTGTCAAGCACATTTGTACATTTGTTGCCATCATCATCCTCAAACATTTGCTTTCTACTTGAGCCCTTGGTATCAGCTCCTCATTTTACCCCTTCCCTCCCCACTTCCCCCACTCCTCGTGCCCATCCCCCCCCTTTTCCTTCTTAAACCTGGAGCTTAACAAAGGAAGTTATTCTCCAACATTTGTACTTTTGCTAACAGATAACATTTCACAGTCAAAACAAGAGAATTCTGTCTTGACTGAATCTGCCCTGTCCAGTAGCTTTGTTTTGGTTTTTGCCACAGGAGAAAAGATCTGTCTTAAAAGGGTCTTCATTTGGAGGAGCCCACAGCTATAGCCGTGCTACTAAGACAAATGGGTTCTTATAGATTATATACCCCCTTCAATATATCAGGCAGCCATTTTTTTCTTTTCCCCTAACCCCTGTCCTACCAATAGACAGTTGCTGGTGATTCTGAGTCATGGCTACCCACGCCTGACAAATTAAAAATATTAGACAGACGGCAGGGAGAAGGCGTGAAAGAATCACCTGCATCCCACAAGAAACCAATGGATGCCTTGACCCAGGCAAAATAATAATTACAATGTTTTGGTTGCAAATGCCTAGGTGTGCTGATGAGAAGATTAATAGCAGCCTAAAGTAAACGGGCATTTAAGATGGCCCTCATTAAACACAAGTGAAGCCTTAATTAGGTAACTGGTATTATCAACAAGTTTGTTCTAAAATTGGAAGCGTCTACGCATTTCTGTACCCTTTTGTCACAAGAAGTGAAGTAGGTGTGAGGAATTTGGAACCTAATTCCCCATGTAACTGGGCCCTTCCTTTCTCCCAATGCTAAGGGATCCCGTTCACTGTTTTCCTTCAATCTACTGCTCAGTATTTTGCCTTTTTAACTCGCTATCTGCCAGGCTCTTTGATAAGCACCCAGCATATGAGAAGGCTTCCAAAAGTCCCTGAGAAAATGGATTTAAGTATATATATATATAATATATAATATTGAAAAGAAGCCTTTTATTAAGCACAACTTTTAAAAAACATTATCACAAGGATGACACGCAAATTCGTGAAGCATTCCAATTTTTTATGAGCCCCCAATAAAATGATTAAAAAACATTATTAATACAAATAGGAAAATTTCTTTTTAATGAATATGATATATCAAAAATTTTAACAGGTTTCCCCATATGAACACAATAAAAATAATTCTGCAGCAAAATAACAAAGGAAAATTTTGAAGCCACCACTGTCTACTGATACGAGTTTACAGCCTAAATTTTCTACATCACCTGCGGGGGGGGCAACTTTTTTTTCCCTCCCTCTTTTTTATAGAGAGCTAAGCTTCTCAGTGTTTATTAGCACCATTCAAAGCTTACTATCAGTTGTTCATCTATAAACTGTCAGGGTAAAAGATATTTTTAAAGATTAAAATGGTCTTGTACTTAATTCCATTTCCCCCAGAATTTTCTGAAGCCCATTAGGAGCCTCACAATACCACTAACCCCATTTTACAGATGAGGAGGCTGGAGCTAAGAACATCCCCCCCAAGCACACAAGCTTCTGAGAGTTTGAGCCAAGCTTACCATGCGTGTGTGTGGTTTTCAGAGCCTGCATGTGTAATCACTAAAATAAAACCAGGCCTTCTTGCTCATTCCACACTCGTCTACAGAACCTGCAATGAACTTCCTTATCTGCTGCATTGGCAATTTCCCCACGTACAATATAAAGGGAGGATTTGCTAGAATCCCGTGTTTCTTGAATTCTAAGATACCACCAAACTATTTCACTCTATAATCCCAGCTAAAATGTGGATATATGGCACTTTTTCAGAGCATAAAACACAGGGTAACTTCTGGAAGCTTAACAGGGGAGAAAGCTGATAGCTCCGCATCACGAAGCCTGAGCCTCTCTAGCTGGGGCTAAAGTTCTCTTTTGACTTAGACAAAACGGAAAACGTTCTGATAGCAGATATGCTGCGACCACTCATTTATCACCTAGGCCTTTATTATCCTGGACACCCATTCTTCCTCTCTT
Organism: Tenrec ecaudatus; assembly: GCF_050624435.1. Taxonomy (NCBI): domain Eukaryota; kingdom Metazoa; phylum Chordata; class Mammalia; order Afrosoricida; family Tenrecidae; genus Tenrec; species Tenrec ecaudatus. Next base: position 103,510,328 of record NC_134535.1, read on the forward strand.
CTCCCTCTGCCACCTCCCCTCATTCTCTGTGTGTCTGGGGAGAAAAACACCCATTTCATTTGGAGGCATGGGAGTCAGGATGGAGGAACGGCGAGACATGAAAACAGTCAACAGCGACACCATGGTGCCCCCCAACATCACATCATCTTTGGGTCAAAAGCTGGTTTTCGTTTGGTGTTGACAGCTATTTTTTATTATTATTAATTGGATGAAAATGACATCTGAGCTGTGTAAAGTGTTGGTCATTTTGTGGCTACTTACGTTTAAAATGTTAAGTGTTCAAATGGAGAGCCACCCAAACCATCAAGACGCTATGCAGTCAAGGAATAAATGTCACACAGCCACCAACTTCAGCTCATTCCGATGGACACTTGGTCTGGTTACTTATGAAGTATTGCTGTAAATGTAATGATTAAATCTCCACCACATGCCAGGCATCATTCTAGGAACCAGGGATACAATTGATTTTGGGGTTTTTTTGTTGGTTTGTTTGATCATGGCAAAAATACTTGGTTTATAATACCTTCTAATGGTAGAGGCAATAAAAGGATATAAACATGGCGAACACACATAGTGTGTGACAAAGTGTGGCTTGGCTCTGAGTGAAAGGAGAAGTCACTGGAGGCGTGTGAAAAGACAGTGAGTGACACGACCTGACTACAGTCAGAGACCGGTGTCATCGCCAGTGATCTTCCCCAGGAACATTTTAATTATGCAGATTAAGCGCATGTTAGTATGTTTGAGACGTTAGGAAAAACTTCAACTGTTAGGTAGCCAGATTTAGGGACCGGGGTGGAGTGGGTGGGGGGGTGTTTGTCCCTCCCATGCCTGCAAAGGCCCCATAGAGGAGTTTGGAAAGAAATCAGGCAGCCGTTGAACACCTGTGAAGATCCCAAACTGAGCATGAACAGACATAAGCCCCCGTAGACCCAGGTAAAACCCCAATCTTGGACATACCCACCTTAGGTACATCACACAGGTGGTCCTAACTCAGCCAATGGGGCCAACCAATGCAACCAACCACGCCTCCCCAGCCAGAGGTTCGACATAGCCTGGCAGCTGTGGGAAGGCCGCTCTCTCTTACCCTGCTCCTGGTCAGTGGCAGGTGGAGGGTGAGGGTCTCTCTCCCTACACAGGCACACATATGCCCGCTCCGGGCTTACTCGGGGTTCACAGCCTCTGGACCCACAAGCCCTTAGCCTCTAGGGTTCCTGGGCTTTTGGCCTCCCGGGATACCCCACCCCACCCCAATTCTACACATGTGGGTGCTCTTTTCCATGTGGTTGTCCGTGCCCAGCTGTGAACCCCAGCATAGGTTTCACGCAGCTTGGCATGCTTTCCAGAAATAGCATGTACCTTTTTGGGACCGTAAAACCTGAAACGTATCCTTCATAAAAACTCACCTGGATCACACAATGTGCTTCCGTGTGAATTCTTCCAGCTTGTGAAGCAAAGAACCGAGGTGTAACCCACTCCGGAAACCTAACACAGCCATAGGTTCCTTCAGCTAAGGCTCACTGATGGCCTTTGGGTATGGGTTAGAAATAGCTTCTTAAATGAAGAGTAAATCCCTTTCCCATCACACAGTGACTGAATGGTCAAAATAAAGCCAGAGAGTGTAGCAGGGGCAAGACACAGGCTAGGAAAGAAGGCTGGGAACACCTAAATTCAGAGCATAAAGCAATCCCCAAGAAGCTGGCAAGCCCGAGTCCATAAAAGCCGTAGAGGAGAAATCTGCAGAGCTTAATAGTGAGGCACCCATGTGATATAAGACGCCTGCCACTATCAAGTTTATGTAGCCACACCACTACAAAAGATGGATTGTATTATTTGCACTCAGAGAAGAGGTAAGTTGGGTGGGAACGAAACATTCGTGAGAACACTGGGTGTGAACACCAGTACTGGTGTTGCATCACATGCCAATGTTTCCGCTGTATTGTTGTTGTTCGTTGCGACCTGGTGTACAGCAGAGGTCCTGCGTCACCCTCACAACTGTGAGATGTTTGCGCGCACTGTTGCAGCCACTGGTGGCGAGCCGCCTTGTGGGGGCCTTCCCTGTCTTCACTGGGCCGCTACTGAGAAGTATTATTAAGGTTCCCAAAGCGAACAGCTTCCCTTGTCACCAGTGTTCCAAACACCGGCCCTGTTTCCTTCCACCACAGAAGCCGATGATGGCATCTTACAGATGACGCCTGTAAAAAGTCACAGACCACCATCTCTTCTGTATCCGTCATTGAATTAAGAGTACGTTATTGCAACACCCTTTCTATTTTATAAAAGCCACGACGTCTACTAACACGTTGTGGCAGCTCTGTCACAATGTGCATTTTTGAGCAGGATGTCTAGAGCGAGGCCTAGCTGTCCAGTGAATGAAGGGCACCACTGAAAGCTCAACTTTCTGACCTAGTGAGCGCACTGGAGTTGACAGGACTGCCACGAACCACTAGAGGGCACTGCCAGTCACACACTGCCTCCAACCTCGGTGCGATTCCCCAGCCATCACACTTTCCGCTGAGCTGCTACCGAGTTCACTGCTGTCCAGATGAACTCACCGAGGAGATGAGAACTTTAATGGGATGGCGTCTAAATTAATGGTGGTGAGACGATTTGGGGAGAGATGGAACAGGGACACCGTGTGAACTAGGTAACCAGCGTCACCGAACTGTTCACGTAGAAGCTGCGCATAGACATGCGTTTGGCTGTGTATATGGCCACCAAAAAAAGTATAAGTCTGCTTGACTTCAAAACCCGTAGGGCTAGATGACATTATGTATCAAGCTGGGGTCATCAGCTGTAACAGATACACTACAGGAATGCAAGATGCTTGTTATTTCTAAAAGGCCATTGCTTCACAGCAAATTTCCCCAAAGTACATGGGAATAACTGCTACGTGCAAACCTTTTCCTCCATGTGTCACTATTTGTTTTAAGCCACAGGGGCATCTGAAAAGCGATTCCACTTCTCTGAGCAGAGCCCAATGACCTGCTAGCACTGCACTGAGCTGATGCTAACTCACAATTGCCCCCATGGGGCTGCCGAGGCGTTGTACATCTTTATGGGAGCAGACAGCCTCCTCTTTCTCTCGAGGACCAACTGGTGACTTGGAACTGCCATCCTGGTAGTGAATAGCCCGACGCTTACCCAACAGCACCACAAGGGCTGCTGGCACTGAAAATCTGCACTACGAGCATTTTTTTAAAAAGATCTGTAGAGTAAAAAGGGGATTGGAATCACTTATGAGACAAAATTAAAGCAAAGCTTTTGCCCTGTAACTTTTTTGCCTGTTCTACTGAGTTACTCTGCCCTTTACACTTTGAAACAAGTAACGAGAGACACACAGTGTGAGGCTTTCAAGAGGCACCTACCATGTGACTCTGAAGCCATTCCATCAGCGTTTCTGCTGTTGAGTCTGGGATCTGGCATCTCAAGCCTTCTTTCTCGTCTGTTTCCATCATCTCCAACAATCCACGCAGGTCTTCCACGAGGTGCAGAGCTCGCAGGCTGCCCATGAATGGGGAGGTGGGAGACTGGCAATCAAAAATCCCATTGGAATATTCCAGGGCCTTAGAACCTAGGTGGAAAACATCACAAGGAAAGAAATGGGATTTATATTCAACACCAGGGCTAAAGATGGTAAGCAATGAGGAACATTTAAGTTCAAACAAAGTATATGGGAGGGGGTGTGTGTGGCAGAGAGTAATTCAATCATGTAAATGCCTTCAAGTCAGAGTAATACGGAAGAAAAAACAAATACTACATACAGTTCATCATCATTTCATATTAGCCAACTGGCCAACTCTCTAGAATTTATTTGCAACCCCCAAATCAATACTCATGGTATTTTCATGGGTCATCCACGGGTATGCATACGCAGCAAAAATACCGAGTAGCTCAATGCACAAGACTGGTTTGGTATTTGTTAATTCATAGGCGCCTTGCCGGTGTAGTGGGTTACACTTTGGTTGCTAACCAAGAGGTCAGCAGTTCAAAACCACCATCTGCTCCACAGAACAAAAATGAGCCTTTCTACTCCTGAAAAGAGTTACCATCTCAGAATCCCACCAGGGCAGCTCTACCTTGTCCTACAGGCTTGCTATAAGTAGGAATCAACTCAGTGACAGTGAGTGAATGAGTGAACTCAAAGTCAATGGGAAGTTTTAGGGCATACCTGTGCACAAAGTATGAGAACGAGCTGTGTTCTACAGTTCAGTGTCTAACACAGACGATATCTGCGTGGCATAACAATCAGAGAAAGGATGGTGGGTTTGGGACACAGATGTACTGGCCCCACCTGGAAATGCCTGAGATGAGGGAGTCAACCCCGTTTGTGTGGGGCTATACACTCCAAAATCCACAAAGTCTTAAAAAAAATTTTAAGTTACACAGTGAGAGGAACATTGCAGAGCTTATAAAAGGCAACCAACTCCTAGTTAACACACCAGAATTTAATCTCTTAAAAAGCCCGATGCAATCGGCGTGTAAATAAGTATTTTCCCTCAGGATTTTGTTTGCAGCCCAAGCACTGAGACTAACGCTAATGGCAACTTTTAAAAATAGTTACGCAGCTAGTTTACAGTCACATAGCTATATAGCTGGCTTTCTATCGTTACAATGAAACCATCCTACTAAAACTCACATTGCTACTACACAGCCCACTCTGAACGCTGTTGTATGTAGTCTTTCACCTCTTTGATTATTTTCTTGTTCTTGGTGTGTCAAATATACAAACTACTGGGACACTAAATATCAATATCTGTCACAATTAGGCCATCACTTCCTATGTCTGAGTCAAGACATAATAAGGTCCTAACAACTGGAGACCCCCACCCCAGGGCCTAAGTTCTCTCTCCAGCTGGCCACCTAGTTGGAACAATTCCAAGCCCACGGAGAGTAATTACCTTTCAGGAAGTCTGTTCCACTCACTGTCCTCCATTAGGTCGGGACCTAAAGATTTGGACCCAAAGCTGCCAAATCGTAATGATGGCAACTGTTGATATGCTAAATGTGTATCAAAACCCTGAGAATCCACCATCTCAACAACATGGAAGGCCGAGGCAGGAACCCAGAAAGATATAAACTGAGAAGATGGTGTGAGGACAGGAGAACAAAAAAAGTATTCAAAAATCATAGGGATCAAAATTGACTGTGGTAAATTCATGATCTGATTCAACTACTGAATTATGTGATATGTGGATTATACACTGCTATAGTTTATTGTGCCAGCCTGGCCGATAAACACAAGTAGGATTAACTGAAGGGCAGAGGGATAAATGGCTCGGTGAGCCTCGCCTTGGTTGTTCTGTGCCTCCGTTTAAAGGGGTACACTACCTGTGGGATGCCTAGCCTGTGGACTGTGTCGCTGTAAATTGAGGTCCCTTTAAGCCCACACGATTGGAATGTTCATCTCTGGAGCTGGGGACTGACAGTTGATGACAGTAGGGGACCTGCCTTGCTGTTTGCTGCCTGGGTATATATAGCCCAGCTCTCTCTACAGAAGGGAACTGGCACCTGGCAGCTCTCAAAACTCGAAGGACTGCTAGTGTCTCATGCTTTATAATTTAACTGTTAATTTCTTGTATTATCTATCTGTAAATAGGTTGGAAAACCAATTTAATACGCTAATAAAATTGTTTTAAAAAATAACCCAATCATAAGCTCTCGTTTCAGTGGTTTTAACCTCACCGATGAGATTCTTCTCAACCCACCAGCCCTTCCTCCGTTTTGTACGTCTCCTTCCTCAAATATGGTGGCTCCCGGGAAAGATGCTTATTTAGAAAAACCCTCCCAAACATTTACCATCATTTCTCCTCTTCTTCCCACACTATTGCCTCGGGTGGAAAATCACTCAGTGTATGAAAACATACAAACGCAGATGCTATTCACAATGTTCCCAGCTTACGAAGTTTGAGGTGAGACCTGAGCTCCTTAGTAACTCTGAAAGTGCTCTGAAGCCCCGGATGGGGTTGGGGTAGAACATCACATCCAAACCAAACGCACTGTGAAGGAGTGCATTTCGACTCACAGCACCCCTGCAGGGCAGAGCAGCGCTCTCCAAAGAGCCTGCCAATATTTACCAGGAAGAGCCCTTGTGGTGCTGTCGGGTTGGTACTGCACTTACTAGTGACAAGGCAGGCTGTTCAAATCCACCAGCTTCTCATCTTGAAAAAGATGAGGCTATCTAATCCCATAAAGGTCTGCAAAGCTCCAGAAACTCTATATTGAGTGGCTATACGTCAGAATCAACTTGTTTTTAATATTGACAAAGATAATTATCTTTCTTTGCAGAGGAACAGGTGCATTTGAACTGCGGACCAAATGCTCAGCACCTTTAGTCATTGTACTACCAATGTTCTTTTCGAATGGGAGAGTTTACCAAACCAAACACTTTGCACAGAGCCAATTATGACTCATAGCAAAATAGAACTTCTCCTGAGGTTTTACAAGGCTATAAATGCTTATGGGAGCAGATAGCCTCATCTTTCTCACATGGAGCATCAGGTGTGTTTGAACCATCAACCTTGCTGTTCACAGCCCAATACTTATTCCACAGCACCACCGGGGCTCCTTTTCATGGGACAGTATATGAACCATAACTCCTTCAAATAATGATGCAAAAATATCACGATTTTCAATCAGCGCTTTTCTAAGAGTGAAGGGTTATCATCTCTGGCAAGAGCCTAGAATTAATTGTAGTTCTATTTGACATCTGGATCTCATCCACATAATAGTCTTTCAACTGTTAGCAAACATTGTTTCAGGCCTCAAGCACGAACTTTTCTTAACCAGTTCCTTAAAATGATCTTTTCTGATGGGTTGTTTAACTCTCCGCTGTCATGCTCCCCTACTCTAAACAAGTTTCAGCTGGCCAAGAATGCTTTGAAAGCAATATTCCAAACACCGACTACAGTATTCAAGGTGCAGCCTAATGCACAAGGAGATGCAACCGAAGTCTGGTTTCCAGGACAAAGTGCAACATAGAAGGCCAAACTCTGACATGCCCCTTTCCTCAGCAGAAGCCACCGCTCGTGGGAGACTGCAAGGAATTAGCAGGGATTCGCTGCTCCTCAGCTCCCTCTGCCATGGGGAGTAGCCACCAAGGATGTGATGGGCTTCAAACACACGTGGTCTGCTCTCACACAGAAAAACTGCATTCACAGTAGAAAACCACTGACGAGTCTTAACCAGCGGATGATATGTCCAGGTTTGTGTTTAAGAAAAGCAAGTCTGATGGGCTGGTGAAGGATGGATTGGAGGGGATGGGAAATCGAGGGCATCACGTGAGTGGGGGTCCTGTACCAACTAAGCTAATGGTGGCTGAACTCGGTCAGACTCTAGACAGGACAAACAGGAAAGGCAGCAGGTGGAATTAAGAGACTGAATCAAAGGGAAACATGAGGGACAAGTGTCCAGCACAGCTTACATTTCTTGTTTTGGGAGTGTTGAGGAGGGAGGGTTTTGGAATTTGCTAAGATGAAGACCCACAGAAAGGCTTCCAAGGAAGAGTAATGTCTTAAACAATGGCCCCTGTGGTGTGTGCCTTGTAGGGCATGTCAGGAGAGCTAGCTGGCTGTCAAGGGGGAAAGAAAAGGATGTTGAAGCTTCAAAAGAATTGGGAAAGCCAAAGACATAGATGAGGGAATCATTTCTGAAAAGAGAGAATGTTGAAACTAAGAGAGCAGTTCAGAACCTCGGAGATCCTGGGTAGAGAGGTATCCCGCAGGGTGTTGCCATTACACAGCCTCTCCCAGAATCACCAGCATGCCAATTCCTTATCCTTGATCAGAGGCTGGCAAGGGACCAAATGTCTGGCACTTTAAATGAAAGCGTAAGAATACTTCCAGTTTAAAAAAATAGATAGATGATAGATAGATAGATAGATAGATAGATAGATAGATAGATAGATAGATAGAAGAGCAGAAAAGAGGAAACCTTGGGGAATGTCAAGGCATTGGAGAGAGCCAGCCCACAAGAACAAGAAAGAAGATGCAAAGATAGTTATCGTTGTCATGGAGAAAAAAAAAAAACAAGCGAGCGGGGTCCATGGTGGGGGTCCAGCTTCCGGAAGACGAGGATTACCTGCTATAATACCATCCATCTGTTCCAGCGCCGCGGCCAACATGTCACTTGCGTCACTCATCATTTTCTTTTATTTCAATGGCAAGTCTCAGCCTAGATCTGAAACAACAATGACGTTATCATTACACCCTTTAAATGACACAGGCTTGCTAGCTAGCAGGTTTGCAAATTCAACATCAAATTATGACTCCACTTGCAGTCAGACAAGAGAGCTTCTGCAGTAGCTGAGTTTGCAGAATCATTTTACATGCCATGGACAGGATCTTCTGTTCTGCCAGACCACGGTGTTTGACATCCAGTAGGATGGATTTTTTACGTGGTTGTCTGTGCAGCACTAGGACTGTTGGGCATGCTTTGGGGATGGCTGAGAAACCTTGTTGAAAGCCATGACCGCTGAGCATACAGCCTTCTGGCATCAGTCTACCAATCTCAGCTCTCTTGCCCCCCTTCCTCCTTTCTAGGACAACAACCCACTGCCACAGAGTTGACTCTGGCTCACAGCAGCTCTGTGCTGGGTTTCCAAAGCAGTCAATCTGTAGGGGAGCAGATAGCTTGGTGGATTTGAACCAACAACCTTTTGGTTAGCAATCCAGTGCTCACCCGATAGCACCACCCGGGCTCCTTACAGTGCCCCTTGCAGTAGGGTTTACCAAAAGCTTTGTCCAAGAAAACAGCTATACACACACAAGCCTACTGGCTTTTCTTTTCTTTTTTTAAAAAAACATTTTATTAGGGGTTCATACAACTCTTATCACAATCCATACATATACATACATCAATTGTATAAAGTACATCTGTACAGTCTTTGCCCTAATCACTCTCAAAGCATTTGCTCTCCCCTTAAGCCCTTTGCATCAAGTTCTCTTTTTTCCCCTCCCTCCCAGTTCCCCCCTCCCTCATGAGCCCTTGATAATTTATAAATTATTATTTGGTCATAGCTTGCCATGTCCGGCGTCTCCCTTCACCCAGGGAGGAGGTCACATGTAGATCCGTGTAATCGGTTCCACCTTTCCAACCCACTCTCCCTCTGCTCTCCCAGTACCGCCCCTCACACCCCTGGTCCTGAAGGTATTATCCACCCTAGTGGCTTTTCATAAAGAAATTATAGCTATCACATATTAGGCACCAATATTGGCCTCTATAAGAATTATTCATAATTCTTAATGGTGACAACTCTATAAAATGAGTATCTTTCTCTCTATTTTATAAATAAAGATGAAAGAAGTTCCTGGAGTTCTGCACAAACATGTCGGAAGTGAACACAGCAAACACCATTTTGAACCTAGGTGAGCTTGATTTTCATTGCAATTCTGCACTAGCATTTATCTGATGGCCAAGTCTCTCCTGAAACAATAAATCTCCATTGTTTCCTTAGGCTCTGACAGGGTAAGTGAAGGATTGTAGGACCTCATCCAGGTGGATAGTGTATGAGAATCTAGTCTTTTTAACCTGGTCAAACATATATTACTCCTGCCACAACCACCACCACCACCCCCAAAAAGGTCACAGACAAGAAAGAGTTAAGATTATGGAACTTTGAACATTCGTGGATGCATTTCACAAATGCAGGGTGGGCACCCACGTCTAGTCTCCCACCAGGCTGGAGTAAGAAGACTCGACTTTGCAGATACTGTGGAGCAGCAGAGACCCAGGAAACAGAGAGGAGATCTTGGACTGAAACCTGAAACCTCTGCCCACGGTTACTCATTGGCCAGATTTGATCGACCTCCTACTTCCGTAAAATACGTACAATTTGGACAAAGTCTCAGATACGTTCTCTACTATACATTTAATCTAGTAAAATACCATACATAACCATTGTGGAATATTACTTTGAATTTATAGTTTTACCTAAGGATTTTCTAAGCCTTTATTCACTACAAAAGCTATAAATTAGTACCACAGGTGTGTGTGTGTGTGTGTGTGTGTGTGTGTGTGTGTAAAAACTACAACATAGAATGCTGAAGGCAAGTGCATAAAGTCCTCAGAAACCTGTTGGGGTAGGGGGTGGGAGGCTAACAAGCTAGCTTCTGTTTTAATTACGATCGCTCTCAAAAACCTTACTTGTACGCCGGCCAGGGCACAGCCCCAAGATGTCGGGTATAAAGTCCAACCACCATCTCATCTTCATGCTGGGATGCTGGAGATGAGAAACACTGAGAACACAAAGCATCAAGCCAAGGAGTGTGCACTTCCTGGATTTCAGGTAATTAAGTGGCTTTCACTCCCTTTCATTTTAAAAGCATCACTTCAAAGCAGGCTCCATACCCCATGCATGTATTAAAACCAAGGGCTAGGGCCAGGCTCAGCTATAAAGGTGGTGGGTGCCAATAAAACAAAGCGATGCCGTGTTTTAAAGACACCCTCACCGTGGAGGGCAGGGTGGGGCAGAAAGGGTGAACTGATTACAGGGATCTACATAGAACCTCCTCCCTGGGGGATGGACAAAAGAAAAGTGAGTGAAGGGAGATGTCAGACAGTGTAAGACATGACAAAATAATAATAATTTATAAATGATCAAGGGTTCATGAGGGAGGGGAGAGTGGGGAAGGAAGGGGAAAAAGGAGAAGCTGATGCCAGGGGCTTAAGTGAAGAGCAAATGTCTTGAGAATGATGAGGGCAATGAATGTTCAAATGTGCTTTACACAACTGATGTATGCATGGATTGTGCTAAGACTTGTATGAGCCCCCAATAAAATGATAAAATAAAAATACCCTTCCCACCTCACAAAAACAGGGAAGCAAACACGAGTCTTTGTTAGCAGCTAGATTTTGTGCAGAGTAGAAACTCCCTTCACCCCCAAGTACAACAGGTAGCTGTGTTTCTTCTTTGTTCTTTTCCATGAATCCTTCCAACGCTGTGCTATCTAAGGGCATGAGACCAACCACATCATGCTTTGCAAAGGTGTGAGGAACCAGTTTTGTGTTGCGTTAGAGATTTCCGATCCACTAAAACCAATACTTTAATAGATTACAATATCGTGAACATACTAAATTGCCATAAAAGTTTAGGAACACTCGCAATACGTATCACTATGATCAGTTGAGCTTAAACTGGAATACCACTAAACTATGTCATCTTCATTCAGCTATTGTTAACTTATGCAAGAGATCTCTGACCTTTGACTCTGTCACCCTGCCCACCTCTACAATTTGAAAGCCCCTCCAAACATCTTATTCCTTTATTCTGCTTCAGTTCCCCCATTAGCAGCTATCATTTTTACTGTATTACGCATACATAGTTATGAATTGTGTTTATGGTCTACTCCATGAGAGAAGGGATTTTTGTTTTTGTCTCTGTTTGTTCACTGATACATCACCAGTACCCTAAAGTGCTTGGCATTAAAGCAAACAAACAGAAAAGAGGGCCATTCCGTCAATCTTGGTGTCAACAGGGTAGAACCGTTCCCCAAAAGGCTTTCAATGGCTGATTTGGGGGCAGTAGATTGCCAGGCCTTGCTTGGGAGGTGTCCCTGGGTGGACTTCACACTGTCACTCTTTTGGTTAGCAGCCAAGTGTATTAACCATCTGCCCCAGTCAGGGACTCCAGCCAATAGGGGCAGAACCCCAAGTGTGCCAGATGGGAAAGTGACAGGGCCTTTTCACAGCCTCGGAAACTCCCGCGGCAGGTCTACTCTGTCATACAGGGTTCCCAAGAGTCGGCATCAACTGAGGGCAGTGAGCGAGTGTCGTGGATGCAGGAGTAGAATACATGGTCAGTCTGCAAAGGATAGAAAAGGGTAGGTGGAAGCAAAGAGTCCTGTAGTGCTTTCATTTACATAAGGATACTGAAGACCAATTAATGAGAGATAGTAATACGTTAGGGAAATATGATGCAATCCACTCAAACTCTGATGAAACAGAATGCTAAATAAATACTCAATTAAATCCCAAAGAAGAAAGACAGGAAAAATACCACGGAGCAATGAGAAAAAGAAGACAAACAGCATGATGGTAGACTCACACAGTTATGAAGGCCCTGAGTAGCCTGGGGTGAGCCCTGAGGGGCACGCAGGTATGCGCTCACCCCGCCCACTAGAAGCCCTCCTTACATCCTGCCCCTGAGCAAGGGCAGAGCAAAGAGACTGGCAGTGGGCCTAGGGCAGGTGCAGTGAGAGCGCAGGGTTGTGCCTGCCTTTATTCTATTCCGCCCATGGCCGGGGAGGTGTGGTTGAAGGTATTGGTTGACCTCATTGGCTGAGTTTGGACCACCTGTGCGACGTCTTGGTCCTAAGTGGAGGCTAGGTTTTAGGTTTCACTTGTGCTGGGGGTCTTATCTGTGCACACTCAGTTTGGGTTTTCGCAGGGTGTCTGATTTTGTGTCTGATTTCTTCCCAAACTCCTCTATGGGGGCCTTTGCAGGCATGGGAGAGACAACCCTCCCCCCCATCCGTCCCTAAATCTAGCTACCCAACAGTTCCAGACTCCACGGAAGGGGTGAGCCCTTGCATGTTTTGTCTTTTGTCCTTTATTTATTTCCCTTTGTGTTAGACAGGGTTCTCTAGAGAGATAAAACCAGATTGCTGATAATTACATATATATATATATATATATATACATAACACAAGAAATGAACAGTTAAATTATAAAGCAGTACAAATGGCTCAGTGCAACTCACTCCCGTGAGAGACTTGTGAGACACTGGCAGTCCTTCAAGTCTTGAGGGCCGTCAGGTAGTTCCCTGTAGAGAGAGAGAGAGCTAGGCTATCCCAGCACAGGCAGCAAACACCAAGGCAGGTCACCAACTGTCAGCCAGGTCACCAACTGTCAGTCCTCAGCTCTGGAGATGTAAATTTCAATTGTGTGGTCTTAAAGGGACCTCAACTTACAGCGACACAGTCCACAGGCTAGGCGTCCCACAGGTAGTGCGCCCTTCAAATTGAGGAAAAGACTGGTCTGATGATTAAAGAGCAAGAGACAAGAAAGGCGAGGCTCACTGAGCCACTTATCTCTCCGCCCTTCAATTAATCCCACTTGTGGCTGGCAATAAACTATCTCAACCTTCAATCATTCAATTAGGACTCTCTTGGTTGTGGAGGCTGGTCCCCACAAGGCGAGACTGGTTCCTGGAGAAAGACATCATCATGCTTGATAAAGAAGAGGCTCACAGGGGAACAGAAGAAGGTCCCGCTGAGATGCAGCGACTGCAACACTGGGCTCAATCATAGCAACAATCGTGAGGATGGTGCTGGTGTGGGGCTGGGTGGTGTCTGGGTCTACTGCACATCAGGCTGTGCTATGAGGTGGAACCAGCTCGATGGTACCGAACAACATGTTTCATATAAATGTCAATGTGACTGCAGTTTATTGCCCTGTTAATTTTTTCTGTTTAGGTCATCTGTCATGTACTTCTCCTTTTCAATCAACTTTGGGGGCTGGTAGACAAACTAGGAAAAAACAAAGCCACAAATAGCATAGAAGATGTGAATAATACGATCAACCATCTTGACCTACTTGAATTTATAGAACCCAAATGCAAAACACATTCTTCACAAGGGCCTGCATTATAGTCATGGGCCAAGGTCACAGAGGCAAGACCACTAAGTAACGCACAGTAACTTCAAAGGGGTTTTAAAGCACTGCACTAACACTAAGCATAAATTCTCATTTATTATCATTCGGACTTGCCCATGGCTTGAGGTGTTTTACAGGCTCTCTAATGAAGTCAGCATCTGTTAATTTTCATGGCTAGTTCCAAGTTATTATTTTTTAATTGAAAAATAAATAAATAAAAAGGCAGATAAAAAAAAAACAACCCTGCATGCTTTGGGAAAAAAATGGGGCTTTCACAAGTCTGAACTGACTGGACAGCAATTGAAAGGATATGTTTCTGAGAGGAAGATTCTCCTAGGCTTCCACCCAGGCCTGCGCTATCATCAATTAAAGTCAAATAAATTATGATCTATTAATACAATGGATGGAATATCACTCTCACAAAAAAGAGAGAGTGACTCATACACACATCAAATGGAGCAGAAGAAATTAGACACAAAAGACTTCATCCTACGTGACTCCTTTGAGGAAATTTACGAACAGACAAATCTAGGGTGATAGAAAATACAATCAGTGCCCTGCAGGAAGCGGTGACAAGTGAAAGGAGAACTCGGGCCTTTTTGTTCAATTTCCTGATGGGGTGTTGAGCATACACATTTATACTATACAACAATCAAATTTCTTCAAACTGGACACATCAGACCTACGCATTTCACTGTATGCATATCCTCCATAAAATTAAATTATGGCATATCACTGGTAAGAATTAGAAATGAAACTTTAAAAAACTAAACTAAATAAATAAATATACATACCTAGGGCATGCATGGACCTATAATGACAAAAAGTCATGAATCAAGGATAATGTTTCACTCAAAATGAAGATCTCGAAATATCCTGATCCCTTAGGACTAATCCCTCATCCAGTAACCTGCTATAATTCAGTCTTTGAGGGAGTCAAAATTATTAGACCATAAAAACAACGTCTCTGATCCGGGCGCGAGGCGGCAATCCAAGAAGCACCTAGATCGCTAGCGCAGAGTCCCTGAAACCCAGCCACGATGTTTCAGATTGAGGGCCTCACGCTGAAGCTGGACCCCGAGGAGATGAAACGGAAGATGCACGAGGACGTGGTCTCCTCCATACGGAACTTTCTTATTTACGTGGCCCTGCTGCGAGTCACTCCATTTATCTTAAAGAAATTGGAGAGTATATGAAGACTTGGCATCGCCTGAGAATATGTGATGTGAAGAACTTGGTGCCAGTCTTCCCAGCTGCGAATGAATAGACCCCGAAAGATATACCAGACTCTGATTGAATGGACTTATAAACTCTGCTTGACAAGAACAAGTTTTTTTTCTTTTCTGGTGACTAACTGATTATATAAAATTAATTGGGTAATGTGAAAAGATTTCTTGTGATATCGCACCCTTTTGCCTCTTATACTCCGCCTCCCGTGAATGTTGATGTTATTATTATTACATCTTGTCAAACTTCATTTTCCAGCAAGTATTCATCACCAACGTCTGCAGCATGTCTGTCTTGACCGCCATCTCTGTGGACCTTTTTGTTTGTGTCCAGACCGTAGTTGTGAAGCATCCATGACAGTTAGTTACATTTTGTGGAAGTCAGCACAGAACCACAATGATATCTGACCACAGAGCCGTTAGTCTATTTTTTAAAAATAAATGTGAAAAAAAACAACGTCTCTAATTTCTACAAAATAGCATATTCATCTCTGGATCCTAAATGGCCAACTTAAACATACGTACATTTATTTTTGATTGACCGGTCAAGTCAATAGGGTATTAGAGTACAGGACCACAGCGGGGTGAGTGTAAAGGATTTAGCATGTGTCGTCTCGAATTGGTCAGGACCGGGAAACCAGACTACCTGAGCAACTAAACAGCGGGGCTGGGACTCAAGGTCATAACCCAAACCTGGGAAGCCCCTAGTTTGTTGGGTGATGTCCACAGAGAATCTTTGTTTTTAGGAGTCCTCTGTCGAGTGGTTCTATTCTAACAGCCTAATAAAAATAAGTATAGAAAAATCTGAGAAGGGCAGGCTCTAGGAGATTAAAACAAAGCAAAGAACCAAACCTGCTTCTGGTGAGTCAATACGAATGCAGAACAAGCCCGGCGGACAGAGTAGGACTGTCCTCATTGGGTTTCCATGGCTGCAATCTTTACGGAAGCAGACTGCCTCACCTCTCACCCATGGAGTGGCTGCTGGGTTCAAACCACCGGCCTTTTGGTTGGCACCTGAACACTTTAACCTTTATCTTGGGGAAGACCAAGAAAAACGCAAAAACAAAGCCCCAAACCAATGACCCAAGAAAAGAGTGAGGGTAAGCTCTTTTGGAGTGTTTTCAGCTGGTCAGGACCCACTGCGAGCAGGCTTGAATGGGACATGCAGTGAGGGAGTAAAAGCTCCAGCAGTGGACACTGTGGCCGAAGAACCCCACGTTCCCCACGGTGCTGGCTAACGTGTTTGGGTCACGCTAGCTGTGCAGTCTCTCTGTGAAGGAGGAACACCCAGCGCTTCTCAACTTTCCTGTGGTGGTGACCCCCCAACCATAACATTATTTTCGTTGGTACTTCATAACTGTCATTTTGCTAGTTATGAATTGGGTGACCCCTGTGAAAGGGTCATTCGACACGCCCCCCACCCTTAAAGGGGTCGCAACCCACAGGTTGAGAACCTCAGCTCTACTAGAAAATGAGTAAATGTCTTGGAAACGTGTGTGAGAATGATATTTTTCTGAGCCATCTCAGATTTCCTGCCGTATAAATTGTTTAAGTTAGAAAGTGAACTCCAAATTTGCTTAGAAACAAATAAAATCCACTTGAGGTTATAAGGCACTTAAAAGAGAGGAACTCCCTTCCCAGAAAGAAACAATTCTCACCTACATCCGATTCTACCACTAAGTCAGTGAAATGCTGTATTAGTCTGTAGTCCTTAAGAAAACAAAATATATTTTCACGTGAATGACTCATCTATTTCATACCCACTTCCCCCTCTCAAGTGGCTGTCTGTGGATGGTAACACGCAACACAATGATTTCCATTGTGCTCCCCAGACAATTTTAGAGAAGATAAAATGTCCTAAAAATGGAAAGCCCACGGGGAGTCAGACAGACCATCAGGTCAGCAGCAGCACTGTATCTCAGCTTGTTGGAAATGGTACTTCTTGGGCCCCACAAAGACCTACTAAAACCCAGGAGCAGCACCCAGCCCTCCTCCAGGGAGCTCCAGTATACACTCCGGTCTGTCTTTCCTCTCTGGGACTACACACCCCACCGGATGTGGTAGAAACCTAGCACCCGGTGCACAAGGGCAGCTCTCCTCTTCCCACACCTCCACTTCTTACTTCTGATCCAAAAATAAGCGTTCTAAAGAGCTGTCCAGGTTTTAACTTGGCAGAACATTGCTTCCTTTAAACCCTTGATACTAGCTCTTTCTGTCTGCTCTTTCAGGGTTCTCTGCTATGTAACTATCATCATGTATTTTGTCTCCTCTCTGGTCATCTGAGGGGGCTTAAGAAAAGTGAAATTGAAAGACAATAGAATTTTCCCATGAACTTTTTGAAACTTTGCATTATACTGTTTCAGCTCTAATCTGCTCTGATCAAACAAGAACAAAAAAATCACTGCCATTGAATCAATTCTGACTCGTGGCAACCCTACAGAACAGGATACAAAACTGCCCCTGTGAGGTTCTGAGACTGTCACTCTTTACAGGAGTGGAAAGCCTCATCTTCTTCCTGCAGATCAACTGGTGGTTTCAAACTGCTGGCCTTGCTGTTAGTAGCCCGACTTGTAACCACTATGCCACCATGTCTCCTTTTAATATTGAGGCCCCATAAGCAGAATAGAATTAATAAAGAAGGTCTACACAATGATCCATGTTCCTTTGCTTTCTGAATAAAAAGATGCTTCCATTTGAAAACCTGGTATGTATTATCAGTAAATCTGATGGCAAACTGAAAGAAGGCCACATTTCCTCATATCTGGTATTGTTAGCTACTGGCGTAACTACATCAAAGCGATGAATTGCCACCGTGGCTGCCACCGGGGGCTCACACATTACAAGTGTAAGGATGCTGTACTGGGCAGTGTCACCTCTGCTGCACGCAGGGTGACTATGAGTTGGAATCCTGGGATCTAACATGACTCCAGACAGAAACTAGGGGACTTGTTCAAGGTCACTCAACAAGTGGGATTCTAGTCCAAAAATCCATATTGCTCCTGTGTGTGCCTCTCAGAGGTATTCTGTAATGCCTGACTAGGATGACCAAATGCTCTCATAGCAGTTCCTAACCCAAATGGTACACACTGCCTACAGGACACACAGCCTTGCCTGTCCCTCATGAGACCCTTATATCTGGGCCATCACATAATATACTCCATCCTGCCTGGACTACCCGGACTACCCTGTGTCTTGGAACATATATTAAGATTCAGCTCAGCCATCTCCCCCCTCTTCCCCCCTCCCCCGCCCCCCAAGGCCAAGCTGGCCTATCTCTTTCAAAGGCTCCTGGCCCTCCGCCAGAGCTCCAGTGATAGTAAGTAGGTGTGTCTCCACGACTAAGCTGCGAGCTCCACCTTAAAAGCAGAGACGATGCTTTATTTAGGTCTCAGCATCCCCATAATCTAGTAGGAGGGCATCACACACTTGTGGCTCGGAGCTCAGTCCCAGGAGCCCCTCCCACAGGAACACCTTCATGTCAGAACCGTTCCAGTTCCTATATTCCCTGCTTGCTCTAATGTGTAGAACCAGCTTCCTCCTGGCTGCATCAGCCCAAATCCTATCTCCTGACCTTATCTGTTAAGATAAATCTAGAAAAGTATGCCCATTCATACCACCCTTGCTATCTACAATCTTCCAGAAGGAATTTTCACACGAACCAAGATGTATGTGAACACAATTAATTCCGTGATGTTGGAATCTTGTTATTCTGTAGAATTTGCAAATGCAGTTTGCAGTGTGATAACGGAATATCAAGAGGCCTGGGCAGGTTTCACCTTCTCATTTTTTCTCCCTTCTCTAACCCTCACAACTGCCTTCCCTGCAGTTTCGCACTCGAAGCCTACACAGGCAGCTTTTCTCTTCCCCTGCCCATACCTACCAATCCAGACTAGCTGGCTGCTTGTGCCCCCACCCCACTCAAACCCACTGCTATTGAGGCAATGCCGACGACTCATGCTGACCCAACAGGACAGAGCAGAATGCCCCCCAGTTCCTCCCCCCACCTGCCCACCCCGAGGGTTTGCAAGGCTGTAAATCTTGACAGACGTACATTGCACATCTTTCTCCCAGGAAGCAGTTGGGGATTCAAACAGGTGACATTTAGGTAAGCAGTCAAATGCCACCAGTGATCCTTTATCAGTGCCTAAGCCCTACCCCACCCCACCCCCCAAAAAAACCAAACAAACTCACTGCCATCGAGACAATTCTGGCTCACGATGATCCTATAGGCCCGTAACTCTTTATGGGATAAGAAAGCCTCCTCTTTCTCCTGAGTAGTGGACGGTGGTTTCGACCTCTTGGTTACCAGCCCAATGAGTAAGCACTATGTCACCAGGGCTCCCCCCAAAGGTAAATAATTCTGGGGTGTGTTGGACCCAGACTTTCCCGCAGAGGGATGTGTTGTGTTAGGCCAAGTTAACCCCAACTCAGTCAGTCTTATGGGCCGGAGAAGAACTGCCCCACGGGCTGTTTCCAAGGCTGCATATCTTCATGGAAGCAGGCAACATCTTGCTCCTGTTGGGTTTGAACTGCTGAACTTCTGGTTAGCAGACAAAAGTGCTTCAGTACAGCACCGCTCCGGCTCCTAATGCCCTGCAACTCACTTACTGCCTTTGAGCTGATTGTGAATCATGGCGACCCTATATAGGATTTATGAGATGGGAGCCGACAGCTTCATCTTTCTCCACAGGAGAAAGCCGCCCAGGGCCCAACCCACAAATTAACAGATTGCCTATGCTCCAGAGTGTGTTATAAACCATAGATCACAACCCATATGATCAGAAGGCAGTGGAACAAACTTCACAGACTGTAATCAACATTTATGTTATTTTTAAAGTATTTTAAGGATGCTCAATCCTTTTTTAAAAAAATAATAGTTTGATTGACATATCTTACCCAATCCAATATATCAATTTACATCCTATTCTGAATTCTATTACTCAGTCCCCTTGAGAGGAGTTATACAATTGCAATTTGCATTTATTTTAATAAAATAGAAAACATCCAACTACAAGGAGTCAGGGGTAAGTAGTGTTCTGCAAAACTTTACGAATGAGTCGTACACAGGCATGCGACAAATACTTCCGGAGGGCCTGCCTCGTGCTAGCTACAGGAGACCAGTCAAATAGACAAACAAACAAAGGTAAAACCTGCCTCTAGGTAGCTGATATTTCATTGGCTTCAGTGTGCGTGCGTGTGTCCATGCAGGTAGAGGCATGGATGCATCTGTTCTATACTAAGATAAAAGTAAGGAGGTCCTTTAGTGTGCTCAAAACATTTGAAAACTATTGCTCTAGAGAAATTCCACTTAAAATGTGATTGGATTCAACAACTCAGCTACATCGAGTCCCCGCCCACTCTCTGCCATCCCTTCCTGTGCCTTCACGTATCCCGCCCACTCCCTATGTTTTCCGTTCCACTTCTTCTTTCTCAACTCTCCGGAACAGTGGGCTAATGCTGTCCTTTGGGTCTCAAATGGATGATTATTACGTCAAACCAGTTCCCAAAGGGAGTCAATCCAAAAGCTTTAAGCGGGTGAACCGCTTAAGCTGGTGATGCTGACCAAGAGCGCCATCGAACGCTGATGGCTGCTTGCTCTGCTTTACTCGAGCATCTTCTGAAATAGCCCCACAGAGATGCAGCTCCGACACCTTCTAATAAAACGCCACCCTGTGAAATACATATGAAATCTGTGGCTGAAACAGCCTGCCTCATCTTCCTCCCACAAAGCGCTGATAAAATTGTTGTTTCCCGATCGGCTACCAGAGGTTGCCCTAGAAAATTCATGGGAGAAATCCCATGATCTTGTAGTTCCATTTTTCCCACGGATTTTTGGAAGCCCTGAGTACAGAAAGAAGTGAGGAAACGCTCAGAAAATTGTACAGCAGTTTGACCCTCCCGTTCTGTGATTGCATGACAATGTTGCAGGCTAGTATTCTCCCCCCCCCCCCAAGCTTCTTAATTTGAATTTCACAAAAGAATCCACCCATGATGGGCTGGAATTAAGGGAATACCCAATCCAAGGTCTAGTTCTTGGTCAGAGAGGGGCTGTCCCAGTGGAGATAGTACTCTCAAAAGAAGATGCAAGGAGCCACATTGTGAGCAAGAAACGCCCCTCAACCAGGGAGCAAGGCTAAGTCTGTTTGCTTTTCATACATGTGAAAGGATGCGCATAAATTAAATTAAACAGCAAGCAAACCACTGCTACTGAGCTGATTCGAAAGTGTGGAACGGCTCCTTTGGGTTTCCAAGGCTGCAAATCTTTACAGAAGCAGGAAGCTTCATCTGTCTTCCACTGAGCAGCTGGTGGTTTTGAACTGCTGACCTTGCAGTTATCAGCCCAACTTGTAACCCACTATATTACTGGGGTGCCCTTGACACTAAGGAGATACTGTTAAATTCAGAAGAGGTGAAACAAAAACTATTTTTGCTTCTGTAAAATTAGCATCAACTGCAGGTATATACTTGAACTACTTGCATTTATAACTACAATGCAAAATGCATGTAACGTCTGATCCACTTTATTTTGTTTAATTATAGTAATAAAATCTATACGATTTGTGCTAACATTTCATAGCTTGTTTTTCAGATATGGTTAAAACACAATGTATTCAAACACACACACACAAATACACACACACCACTGGAAGAATTTTCCCAGCATACCAAATTGATTGGGAAGTGTGGTAAAAAAAAAAAAATGTGGGCAAGGGAACTGTTTTGTGGAAGAATATGTTTTTATAGATAATTTTAAAAGCTAATCTGGGTTCTTGAAGGTAATTTATCTTGGTTTCTATTTCAATTGGGTGTGAGTTACACTCAGCCATATATTAAGTGGAATGCCAACATTTCCTTTACTTTTATAGCATACATGCCTCTGGCCATAATCATTAATACAGATGTGTTTTCAGCTGTGGGAAAAAATGAAAACCAGAGGGTGAAATTATACCCTTGGAAGTTCACGACATAGCCTTAACTTTATTACTTAGTATCAAAGTACTGAGATGTAGAAAATTTGTATAATTAATGAGTACTGAACCAAGCAATAATGGTAAGATATTACTTTTCAAGTGAGTTATATTTCAGTTCAGAGGGAATGGCACTAGCTGCTGCAGTGGGGGTCCTTAAGAGACAGGTAAGGACAATAAGCCCCGCTTCACAGTGCTTCAACCAAAAGGTGGGTGGTTTGAACCCACCAATCCCTCCCTGGGCGAAAGATATAGCAGCCTGCTTGTGTAAAGATTACCACCTTGGAAATCTTACTGGGCTCTTGTACTCTGTCCTATGTGGCCATGATGACCAGGAATCCACTGGACAGTAACATGTTACCTGGCCCTTTTCAGAAAAGGTTTGCCAACCCGGCCCCAACCCATCCCATAACCTCCTCAAAGCACCTGGACTCTCACTCGTTGACTCAACATTATTATTACTGAGCACCTACCTAATTTATATCAAAGAAGCTGCTATGGTACAGAGAGATGAGCACTGGCTGCTAGCCTTCAGACTGGTGGTTCAAACCCACCGTCCCATGGAAGAAAGATGAGTTTGTCTGCTCCTGTAAAGATTTACACGTAAACAGCAGTTCTGCACTTTCTATAAGATCACTGCATAGGAATCAATTCTACAGCAGTGGATCTGGTTTGGCTAATATATAGGTACATCAAATACCATTTTAAGTGATGAAAGTGTAGTATATCAAACGAAAGGTAAAGAATAAATTAGTTTTGATAGAACATACATCTTAATGGCAAGAAAATAAGTCACAAACAAATCATTTTAAGCCTATCAGACATCCTATAAACTCATCACCATCAACTCAGTTCGGACAGAGTAGAACTAGCTCCATCAGGCACCTAAGGTTGAAATCTTTGCAAAGGCAAACGGCTTCATCTTTTTCCCACACGGCAGCTGGTGGGCTTAAAGGGCCAATTTTATGGCCAGCAGACAAGTGCTTAACTGAAGCATTATCCACCAAGTCTCTTTCATATAGTGCTGTGTTCCTCCAAACAGAGTGGGACCGCCTCAGGGGGCGTTGGAACAACCCAAACCAAAGCTCACTGTTATTGAGTCGATGTCAACCTCGAGTGACCTGGTTATGAGTTGGGCTGCTGTAACCACAAGTTCAGCAGTTCAAAACCACCAGTGGCTCCGTAGGAGAAAAACGGGGCTTTCTACTCCTATAAAGAGTTACCGTCTCAGAAACTCACAAAGGCAGTTCCACCCTATCCTACAGGGTCACTGTGACTTGGAATCGACTCAATGGTAGCAAGTTTTTTAAGTTTTATGGGGGAACATTAGAGCAAGGAAGAGGAATAGAAATATTAGTTTACTATGTACCTTATAGCATCCCTTATTAACACTATTTTTTAATCCTCATTTAACAGGTGATAAAACTGAGGCACAGAGTGAATGCCCAAGTCACACAGTGAGAACATGGATTGAGAAACAGAGACTCTGGCTCAGGTCCATGCTTTCATTGTGAACACTGGGCTGCCTCTGTGAGGAGTGGCGGGAGTTCTATCTTTCACATTATCATCGGGAAGCCCTGCTGACAGGAACAACCAAGGTCACTGCCATGGAGTCCATGCTGACTCTCATAGCAAATACAGTGCAGAGGAGAACTGCTCCTTTGGATTTCTGAGACTGTAGATCTTTACAGGAGCAGAGTTTCATCTTTCTCCTGAGGAGCGGTTGGTGGTTTCAAACTGCTGACCTTGTTTGTGGCTAGCAGCCCAATGCATAACTCACTGTGCCACCAAGTCTCCTGCCACTGATCAAGTGATGTGCAAAGAAGAAGTCTTGAAAGAAAGAGCAAGTCACGTGAATATTGGGAAAAGCTTCCAGGCAGAAACTACAGTGAGTGCAACATTCTGAGAAGCAGGGGTATTTCTGCATTTGAGGTGAGTTGTGTGGAGGGAAAGCAGTAGGCCTGAGGATTAGCAGAGAATTCGGCCTCTGCGGTTTGAGAATGTGGTGGGAGAGCAAGAGGGGTTGGATCTAATGGTGCTCAGTCATGGTAAGAACTTCACTGGCCAGATGAAAAGCCACTGGAAAGTTCTGAGCAGACGAGCGACATGTTTTAATAAGTATCACTCAGGCTAAGAACACAGTGCAGGGGCAATAAGGGTGGAAGCAAGGAGTCAAGGGCATTAATGAAAGTGAGACATGCCATCAACTCAGATCCAAGTACATATATATCTGGAGGGTAACGCACATTTTAACAGTGGTGTGATGAATTTGGAACAAATACATCTATATGAGTAAGACATCCCTTGACAAGATATCAACATTTCTATCATGGTACACATAATGCAGATGGAAAATGAAGAGGATTTGATAGAGGGCGGTGGCCTAAGCCATAGAGATACGGAGCTGCCATTTATACTGAGGTAGTTACCGCCCACTCCCAAACCCAAGCATCACAAGTATGTTCTTCATCCACCTAAGAAAGGAAGCAAGAAGGGCAACTTCTCAAGTGGAGTCACAAGCCGGCCGTCCTATACACGACCGCCAGATGAAGTACCTGGAACATTCCCCCACAGTCAACATTTTAAAGGTTAGCTGGGAGCTATGATCCTTACTGCTTGCTAGTTCTGTTTTAATGTGGCCTCCTTCTACAGGGATTGGCTAGCAAGTGGTGGCCAAGCCAGTTTTAACCAATCGATCCTTATGTGGGGTAGAACAGCTCAGAGAAAACCGCTTATCTTTAACACCCTCACTGTGGAAGGATAGGCTCCGGTTCCACACAAGAATCCCACAAGGAAAGCCTTTCTTAAAGAGACTCGATATAAGTTACCCAAGGGCCCATACCCAGGAAGAGCCCTACTACTAGAAGGTACTCAGTCTGTGGCTAGGGGAGGAGTGGTGGTGAGAGGTGGCTCTATAAGAAGTCATAGAAGCGTAGTTCTTGGTTGCAGGCAAACATATGCATTTGTCCAAGAGAAATGTTATAGTATTCTAATTCATCCTAATAATACAGATTAGTAGGACCTTTCATATTAATTCAGAAATGGCCTTGAGTCCAGGGTCTCTTTCTTCTGTAGCTGGGGCGGTAAACATGTATGAAAGCAAATCATCTCAACTTTCTCCTGAGGAGCAGCAGGTAGGTTTGAACCACCCACCATGTGGTTAGCAGGCCAACGCTTACCAGAAAGTGCCACCAGGGCAGGGCAATGATAAAAGCGGACATTATTTAACTAGCCTTAGAGTCCTGTTTCGTAGGGAAAGGTAGTTTTATGAGCAGAATACGGATATTCTACACAACAAGGGGAGCCAAAACCTAATTCATTTATGTGAGAGGAGAGGAAAGATTCTTTCCCTTCGCATCTCTTGGCTTCAAAAACCAAGACCAACAAAAGTTGCCGCACCATGCAAGGACTCTTCTCTTGACCCTATGGTGCAGAGTGGAGATGCTCCTGTGGGGTCCTTAGAGGAGAACAAAGCCTCACTTCTCTCCAGCAGGGAGAATGCTGGTTTCAAACTGCTGACATTGTGGCTAGCGGCCCAATGTGCCATCTCACTAAGGCTGCCTTCCTAGACATAGGAGGCCTGCAATATGGGCTGTGTTTAGGTGTCTAGAAGCCTGCGAAGGTAGAGATGAGTCACGGTAACAGGTGACATGCTTGGGAACAGGGGCTAGGGAGAGCAAATAACTATGACAGGAGCCAGTGGGCTGAGGACAGAGACACTTAGCAGATGCCTCCGTCTTCCTGAAATTGGAAAGGGACCAGCGTTTTGAGAAAAGGAAGACATCCTTCAGCTCGAGGAGTCTGTGGGCAGTCACAGACAATCTGCCAGAAGAGTCAGCTGAACGCCGTTGGAATAAACAGCCCAAAGCCTTGGAAAGCTGAGTCCTTCACAAATGCTCAGCTAACCAAGCCCGCGGGAGAAGGAAAGCTAAGAATGGTCTACTCAAAACAAGACATCAAGTACAAACTCGCTGCAAATCTGCCCGGGATCATTTCAATCCACACAGTTCAGCCTGCATTAAGTCATGGACCTGGAGGGGAACAAAATGCATGAAGGCCCCTTAGAAAAGGGGCTCGCCGCCATCCAGTCAATGCCAATTCACAGGTCAGGGTAGAACTGGCCTTATGGGTTTCCAAGACTATGAACTCTTTAGGGGAGTAGAAAGCTCTGTGCTTCTCCCAAGGAGAGGCTGGTGGCTTCGAACTGTGGACCTTGTGAATCGCAGTCCAGTTCCTAATCACTAGGCCACCAGGGCTCCTTGGAAAAGGCGCTGCTCTCACCTTTGGTTTTCATTGAGCCCTAGTGAGAGCGAAGGCAGCATCGACAACAGAAGTCCACCACCAACTCGAATGTGTTCCGTTGTGTTGCAAAGGTCACATAACAGGCAGCTTTTCAGTAAGGGCATGTCCCAAACATCTCATGGAACATAATCAGGCCCAAACCACAATTCTCAGCCAAGTGCATTGTATGCACCAGCAGTGAATCTATATACGCTAATTCAATTAGACAGTGTAGCCAGTGATTTCAACACCATCACACACATTTACGGACAGACGACTTGCTCCCCGTTTCAAATTCTACTCCTACCAAGAGGGAGAGAGGGCCGTGATCTTCACGGAACGTCCATTCGTGTTTAAAATGATGACAGGAGTGTATGTGTGTGGTTGTTTTCCACACCTCCTATACTCCTGCCCAGGCCCCTGGTGCTGCAATGGGTTGCCGGGTGAGGCTGCTAACCACAACAACTGTAGTTTAAAAGCCCCAGATGCTCCAAGGGAGAAAGATGAGGCTTTCTATGCCCACAAAGATCTACTGTCTCGGAAACCCACAGGGGCAGTTCTATCCTGTCCTATAGTACCGGGATGAGTTGGAATCGGTTCAATGGTAGTGAGTTTGCAGTTTGAGTTTTACACTTCTCCCCCCAATAAAATATAGGCATTTCCATAAATCGGAAAACAAAATGAATATTAGCTATGAAGTTGAACAGTCAAAAATGAGTTTAAAAACTAGAAAGAAAACCAGCCCTTCTGAGGCAGCTCTCCGTTCAGAGGGAAAATGATACGAACTATGCAAAATCAAGTAAGTATCTACTCAATGTTTGTCACGGGAGAAGTGTATGCTAGAATTCTGGCAGAAGACACAGAGATCAAAGTAACCTAATGGCTGGTGAACAGGATTATACCAACAATGAAACTGCTTAATAAAGTGTTCAATTTAAATTTTTATAGGATGACTCAGGCCTAGCAGAAATGAGGTCTCCTCCCATTCCTTCTCTTGCCAGGCCTCAAATACGTGGAACCATTTTTGCAAGAGCGAACATGTCATATGAAAGAATGCTGTACATCTCCGACATGTTGGGGACACACGCCCTGCGCCCCACCCTCTCACCAAGTGAAAAGTGCAGCAGCCTGGGGTCTCCAAATGCTTCCTTCCCGTTTTAGATACTAGCAGCTGGAGGTAGTCTAGAGTCTAGAATCTGGACCGTAAATCACGCCTGATCTTCTGATGAGACACAGCTACTGAGCAAGCAGCATGGATGTCAAGACACTGGTTTGGAGAGATGCACACTCAAAGAACCCCTTTTACAGCTTCGTGGTAAAAAGTCTTTTCCCATTTATTGTCACTACTAAATCACAGGGCTACCAGGGATTTCCAGAAGCTGACCAGTATTCTTCTGCCTCTACAGAGCACACCCAGGCCTGTATGTACATGGAGGAACCCAGACCGACATCTTCCGGCGAAATCACCACTCAGGCTTGGAGGTTACGTACTGCCCAGGATGCTCCACCCGGGAGGAGAGGAGGCTGAAGTCCAACCTGCTCCAGGCCACAGGATACATCTATCTGCCTGGAGGGGGCACTAGGTTCTAATCTGCACAAAATCTCTTTTGTGTGTGTGGTAAAATGAGGTGCCTCGGCTGATTTTCGGGTCGGCTTATATTTGAGTGTATATGGTAATAAAAGGCCACTTGTGCATGACATAGTCACCTTCTTTCTCCACAGATACTCTAAGGATATGGACCTAGAAGGACTTCAGTGAAGGGCAGTGGTTTTAAACTTACCTCACTCAGGAAGAAAGAGTCCTGGTGGCGTAGTGGGCTATGCAGTGATCTGCTAACTACAAATTCAGCAGTTCAAATCCACCAGCTGCTCCTTGAGAGAAAGATGAGGCTGTCTGCTGTCGTAAAGATGTAAAGTCTAAGAAACCCAAAGGGGCAATTCTACTGTCCCAATGGGTGGCTAGGAGTTCGCATCAACTCAATAGCAGTGAACGTGGTTGGGGTTTGAATTCAAGCAGTGGATTAGTTGATGGGAGAGGTTTTCAAATTTTAATCATGCAGGGGTGCTGTACCCAAATCAGGACACATACTTTTGATTCATAAGCATATGAAAAGTGGACAAGGCAAAAAGAAGCCTAGAGAAGAATCAAAGCATTTGCATTGTGGTGGGAGGGAAGAATACGGAATATGCCACTGACTTCCCAACAACGAACAAATCTCGAGGATGTATAAGAATACTCCTTAGGAGGCAGGATGGTGAGACTTCATCTACCTCCCAAGAGCACTCAACTGCTAGAGAAAGAGAACATGCTTGCTCAGGGAAGAAGGGGGAGACAAGGTGGGTGGGGCACAGCAGCTGCAGCCACGGGCTCACAGCAATGCTGCTGAGGATGGCACAGGGCTGGTCACTCTGCCTGGAGCGGACAACAACCATCGGCAGAGCAGACGGATGCCAGTGAAGGCTCATGGGCGCAGAAGGCCGTGGTGTGATGTGTGTTGGCAGGAAAGCCTCTCCGGCTGCGATGAAGCTAATGAATCAGAAAGGAGCCAGAGAAGATGTGGTGATCAGGTCCAGAGGAGAGTTGGCTGACTGGACAAAATGATGCAATTAGAAAAATGGGCAGATTCATATTATGACACTGGCGGGCTCTGGGGAGCACAGTAATTGGATGCCGGGATGAAAGTATGAGAGAGAAAGATGATGAGCAGGATGGGACCCCGCCTCTGGCATGAACAAGGAGAGAACGTCTTCAGGAACTTGGAGGAACAGCCACTTAAGAGATGACTGGCATAAATCCAGGCTTTGAGCTGGAATCTCAGTAGAGCTGAGGGTTAATGGGCCATCTACTGAACAATGGTATTGAATGACGATATAATGTAATTACTTTTTAAAATAAAAACTGAGAAAATCAATTTTGGTCAGAGCTTCAGAAGCACTGAGGACTGTATACTGAGTAACAGGTCTTGTAGTTCCCTGTTCTCCATAGCCACATTTTGGTGTCACCCGCCAACCCCCACCCCCTGGGGTGCGTTCCATTCTACCACTTGCTCTGAGTAAAGAAATATCGGGGGGAGGGAAGGAGGGAAAGAGACAGACCAGTTTGATAGGAGTCCAAAGTCCCATTCTATCCTGCCCACCATGTTCTTCCCCATCCTTTGGCCCACAAGTGATTCCAATCATCTATGGATCTCTGATAAATGAAGTCGCCAACTGAGTGGAACTCAATGTGTGGTCCCCAGACCAAGGTAACACTATAACTTGAAGACTTGTTAGACATGCAGGTTCTCAGGCCCCACCTCCTAGGGCTGTGCTACATCCTCAAATGAAGGTCCTGAAGGCTTGACTTCATCCACTCCATTCGAGTTGACTCGCCTTCAAGGAGACTGCCATACTTTGAGGGCCTTCCGCCCTCCGGGGCTCACCGTCTAGCACTCGAGCAGACAATGTTCTGTTGTTATCCATACGGTTTTCACTAGCAATTTTCTTCAAGAGCAGATCTCTGGGCTCTTCCCCGTGGGTCTTAGTTGGGAAGCTCTGAAACACTGGTAGTGCTTGCTGATCCTGGACAAGACATCTGGGCCACTAACTGGAGGACATATTTGCTCCAGTCCAAAGAAAAATGACCCACTATAATACAGAAATTATTAAATAATATCTCCACAAGGAAATTTTTGCGTAAGATCATTCAAAAACAGTTGCTGCCGTACATCAACAGAGAACTGCCAGACATACAAACCAGATTCAGCGGAAGATGTGGAAGGAGAGCTATCAAGGGTAGAAGTCCGATGAGTCTTAAGTAACAGCAAAGAATATGAGAAAGATGCTTACCTGTGTTTTATGGACTGTGAACAGCTTTTGATTATGTGTGGCATAACTATATATAGTACTGCAAAGAATGGGACTTTCAGAACATTCATGTGAGGCTGTACATGGGCCAACTAGCAATCGCTCTACCTGGAAAAATGAATACTGCATGGCTTAAAATCAGGAAAGGTGTATCAAGGTTGTTTCTTTCTACATAGATATTCAATTTGGATGCTAAGCAAAAATATGAGAAGCTGAACTATATGAGGAGGAAGACCATTAACAACCCACAGCAGTATGCAAACAAAGAGGCCTAACTGATGAAGAGCAAAAGGTGCAGCCCTCCATTTATAGAGGTCTAAATACAGGCATGTACATATTAAATATATTTATATGTGACCATGGAGAAATAGATATATGTACATATATTTATAGGTATAGTATTAAGGTAGCAGATGGACATTGGGCCTCTACTCAATTACTCCCTCAACACAAGTACACTTTGTTATTAACCTGGTGATGCGCACCTTCCTGATATGATCGCTGAAGACAAAGCCGGTGCATCAGCAAATGTGGTGAAGAAAGCTGATGGTGCCCGGCTATCAAAAGTTATAGCACCTGGGGTCTTAAAGGCTTGAAGATAAACAAGCAGCCATCTAGCTCAGAAGCAACAAAGACCACATAGAAGAAACACACCAGCCTGTGTGATCACGAGGTGTCGATAGGATCAGGTATCAGGCATTAAAGACCCAGAACAAAAATTCATATCATTGTGAATGAAGGGGAGTGTGGACTGGAGACCCAAAGCCCATCTGTAGGCAATTGAACATCTCCTTGCAGAATGGTCTCGGGGAGGAGATGAACCAAGAGTACACCAATGAAACATGTAATTTTTCTCTAGTTCTTTAATGCTTCCACACACACACCCCACTATCATGACCCCAATTCTACCTTACAAATCTAGCTAGACAAGAGCATGTACACAGGTACAGATAAGAGCTAGAAACACAGGGAATCCAGGACAGATAAACCCCTAGGACCAATATTGAAAGTAGCCATGCCAGGAGGATAAGGGGAAAGTGGAGCGGGGGTGGGGAGATAAGGGAAACCGATCACAATGATCTACCTATAACCCTGTCCCAGGGGGATGAACAACAGAAAAGTGGGTGAAGGGATACATTGGTCAGTGTAAGACATGAAAAAATAATAATTTATAAATGATCAAGGGTTCATGAGGGACGGTCGGTGGGGGAGGGAAGGGAAAAATGAGGAGCTGATACCAAGGGCTCAAGTAGAAAGAAAATGTTTTGAAAGTGATGATGGCAACAAATGTACAAATGCGCTTGACTGGATGGATGGATGGATGGATGGATGGATGGATGGATGGATGGATGGATGGATGGATGGATGGAGATTGTGATAAGAGTTGTACAAGCCCCCAATAAAATGATTTTTTAAAAAGACTACATCTCAACATAAAAACATCTTTGCAAGAAAACCAATAACCAACATCAGGATAAACACCTCCATCAAAGCCCTTCTTCTGTGTCTAAGAGCCACCTTGGAGAAAAAGAGAGAGAAATCCCAGGACCATTACATGGAATACATTCAAGATCCCTGCCCAAAGTGGCGGAGGCTGGGACAGAGGCACCAGAGTTGTGGCTCGGCGAGCAGGGGACAGAGCAAAGGAGCCAGGCTAAGACCCAGAGACTGGGAACCAGCAAGAACATTGAGTACTGGTTGCAAAGAGGTGTTGCTCTGGGCCAGTGAGGGCATTCTTGTTGTCTACTGGTCCTGACTTGTGACAACTTGTTAATTTCCCTAGGAAACCACCATCATGTTGAGTTTTATCTGGGCCATTGCTATGATGTACCGAACCCAGCATAGAATGAGAGCGCTGTGGGAGGAATGGCTGGTGTCAGAACAGGTAAAGGAGGATGGAAGTATGCCTGACCTCTCCACTGTTGTCCCTCATACTATGTGTTCCTCTGAGAATAAGTCTACAAAACCTGTAGCAGAATTTCCTTAGAAGTGGTCTTTTCCAGCTTAAACTTCTGCCGTTAATTTTTGAACCCTAATTAATTTTATAGTTTTATTTCTAGCCCTGGCTTTGAGACCAGTTACAAGAGGTCACTTTGGCTATTTCTCCTAGACTTACTCATCCGTGAAGTGTCACTGCTTCCTTTGGTGTCAACAAAATTGAAACATGGCATTTTAGGTGTTAGGAAGAAAACCCAAAGATTGATATCAAATACCAACTATATTATTTATAACTAGTGACACATGGTTCCACAGCCAAAAATATTTCCTGGCTGTAGTTATGAAAAGTTAAACATACTCCTCCCTCCCCCCGCCCCCAACCCTCCAACTAAATAAGCCCTGTGAGCTATCTCCCCCACACCCACACACACTCTAAAACGGCCCGCACACAGATCTGTGCACTGTCAAAATAGTTACTACAAAGCACCCTATAAAATACAACAGAAGGAAGTAGGAGGCAAGAGATTTTGAAAACTGGTACAAGCGAAGCAGCTATAAAACGGGAGAAGACAACAAGCCCTTTTCTAAAATTAGCAATGGGTCCTTTTCAAAACAATTTGTACTCATTTTTTTAACTTACCAAACACATGCAAATGCTTTTTTATTTTTACTGTAAAACTGCACTGGCTAATTAGATTTTTAACCAGTCCTTTCTAAACAGTGAAATGGAAAAACAGACCTACAACTGAAATCAATGAAATAACTAACCTCGGGTAGTTCTAATGTATGCCTTAAAAAAGATTGTTTTTTTTTTTTTGGCAATTCTGAGATTTATCTTGACTGAGTACTTTTAACATGTTCATGAAGGAAACGTAATATTGGCTCACTTTGCTTAGTAAAAGAATGTGCTTTTAATGATGCTCTATTTATATGTAGTAAAACCCATCCTTTTGGGTGTGTGCAGTTCAATGAATTCCAATACATGTATACAGTTGTGTGAACACCTGTGTGCAAACTGGTTTGAATTGTGCTGCCCAACAACAAAGTGGCCACAAAATGGGGCTCCTCCAGAACCAAAAACATGCCAGATTTTAAAGATTTGCTTCATCTCATCAACAATTATTATACAGATGACATGATGAAATCATATATATTTTTAGTATACTTAGTTTAAGTAAGTCATTGGTAGGTCTCACTGAGTCGATTGCAATTCACAGAGACAACAACAGAATAAAACACTGCCCTGGCCCTGTGCCATCCTCATCATCACTGTGATCAAGCCCATGGTTGGAGCCATGGCGTCAATCCCATCTCCTTGAGGTCTTCTTTCCAGTGACCTTCTACTTAACCAAATGTAATATCCTTCTCCAGGGCTGGCCTCGCCTGACAACATGTCTAAAGTATGTGAATGTTTCTGCATCACAGAGTTCCTAACGTGTTCTCTCTTGCCCACAAGTGATACTTGTGGCCAGTATCACTTCCCTAGCCCTGCTCCCAGAACCTAATGATAGAATGTCTGTCCCCAAAATTTTAGTTTGGTTGGCTTTTAAAAAATATTTCTTCTCTTTGTCTTGTATTTTCTAATTTTACACAATCATTTTGTTATACATATTATTGTGATAATATACACAACAAAATCTTCACCTATTTTATATTTCCACATATAAGATCCAAGCCTATTTCCACATATAAGATCCAGTGACAATGAATGCATTCTTCATGCTGTGCCGTTTATCACTCATCTTTTTACAAACAGTTCCACCACCGTGAAGATAAACTCATTGTCCTCTAAGCAAAGCTCTTCCTTCCCTTCCTTCTCCCATTCCTGTTGTTAGGTAAGTGCCATCAAATTGTTTCCAATTCCACAGGTAACAACAGATCGAAACCCTTTCTGCTCCTGCATCTGCCTCACAATGGTTGTGTGAGCCCCTTACTGCAGCCACCTGTCATTTCGTCTTATCAAGGAGTTTCTCACTTTGTTCGCTGACCCTCCACACGTTACCGAGCATCATGTCCTTTCCCTGGCACTGTTCTCTCCGGGCAACATGTCCCAAGTGCATGAAATGAAGTCTTGCCATTCTTCTTCTGAGGGCTATTCCGGCTGTACATCCACCTATCCCTAGTAACCACGAAACATCTTTGATGTGTGCATATTTATTTCGTGTAGGTGAGATTACATGGCATTTGTCTTTTTGCAATGGACTTGCTTCACCAGAATAATGTTTTCTAGGTTCATCCATATTGTGGTGTGTTACTCCTCAGGGCAGAGTAACAGTCCATCACAGCAATACACCATATTTGGCTTATTCGTTCATCTGTTGCCAGATATTTCAGTAATTTCTACCTTTGGGCTATTGTGAAAAGTGCTATAATGATCCACACGAAGACTTGTTTAGAAAAATGTTTACAGTAGCTTTTTTTATAATAGCTCAAAATTGGAAGCAACCCAAATGTCTATCAGGAAACGAAAGGACAGATTGCTTTATACCTATGTAATGAATAGTATTCTGTAATGAAAAATAATGAACTAATGAAACAAACAACATGGATGTGTCTCAAAGTAAAAATACTGAAAGAAAATAAAAAAGAGAATATATTGTATTACTTCATTTGTATGAGGTTTTAAAAGTTCATGATAAAAGTCCATAATTTTTAATTCCATTTTTTCATGAAATATTTGAAGGCCCCTCATATACGATTTTAGAAAATGCCAAGTTTACCTATAGTGATAGAAAATAGACCCAAAGTGGCCTAAGCATCGGGGATGAAGTACAGAGAGATTACAAAGGAGCAAATAGACGCTTTTGTGGATAATCAAGACAGTTATGGCTTGAAGGATGTCATTCCCAACTCCAAGTACGCATTGAAGTAAAAGCTCCTCTGCCGGTAGATTTGATCCTATTTGGAAATAAGGTGTTCTCTACCATGCCAATGAGCTCATAACCAAGGAGGGTGGGTCCTGAACCTCATCACTTGAGAGCTAGAAAACAGAATAAAATGGACCCAGATGGAGACACACACAAGGGAAAGCCACCATGTGAAGACAGACACGTGGAAGCTGAAATTGACAAAGGTGACCTCCCACATGAGGATAAATTCCTGCTGTTAAAAATAAAATAAGGTGGTGTGTGCTGCACTGGATGATAGCCACTGTTATTTGTGTTGTTTTTTAGTTATATTTTTAAAAAGCTCTTTAGCTTTAAAATGGTTTTTTTAATCCGTGCCCAATTATTTCCTAGTTTTCACTAACAATGTCATTTTCCTTAGCCACTTGCAAAGCTGATAAACATGCCACTGCCAGCGATTGGGACTCACAGCGACATTAGGAACGGAATCAATGGTCTCCAGAAGCTTTCTGAGACTGTAGGTCGGTTACAGAAGCAGACTGGTGTATCTTCCTCCCTGGGAGTGGCTCAGTTTGAAATGCCGATTTCTCTATTAGCTGACAAAGGCTTAACTACTTGCACTACCAGGACTCCTTCCCAAAGCTTGTAGTCCCCCTCCCCAATTGCATTTTGGGTAACAAAGGGCCCTTCAAAAGGAAACATGCCCAAGTGGTTCCTAACTGAATGGAGAGCACTGTGCAGCCACACACAAGATCTATTCACCGATGATGCTGGGGTGGGGCAGGGCAGGGGGACTCCAGTAATGTAGTTTTATTTAACCTCAGGAAAGTATAGGGAAAGCTTTAGCTGTGCTTTGGGGGGGGGGGGGGAAGAAAATGAAAAAGATTGAATGAAACACAAAGCATGGACTCCGTAAATCATCTGAAGATGAAAGGGGGTTGAGGGCCGGGAGTACTGCTCTGTGATGGCCCACGGGTCAGCCCAGAATCTAGCTCCCGCTCCCAGCCCAGACTCCTTTTCTCCCCTTAACTACTTTACAAACTATGGTTAATTATTATTGATAACATGCCTTCAAACTCCCAGCTCCTAATTTCATATCCATATTCTTCAGCTACGATCTGCCATGTTGACTGAATCTCCACTATTTAAGAACACTTTCAGCCATCCCCGCCCATGTTGTCTCCCACGGGGGTAGTCTGGGCATTGCATGGCACTTTGTCTTCCTCTGCATTCTTTAGTTCTTCTTGGGTACCGAGCCTCGGGCACTTCTTGGATTTCTGCTCCCACTGCCCTCTCGTGCAGGACAGAGAACAGAGGACTTAGCAAGTCTGCGAAGCGTTGGACTACGCAAGGCAGGGCAAACAGTGTTCAAACCCGCCAGCTCTCCTTGGGAGAAGGAGGCTCTTCGCTCCGGTAAAGGTTCCAGCCTCAGAAACCTTGCAAGGGGTTGCCATGGTGATGGGGAGGGGAGGGGAGGGCTGGAGAACGAAGGGTGTAGCACTGGGAGCAGCTTCCACTAAGTGAAGGAAAGTTAGGAAAATACCAACTCTCCTCTGTGGTCTGTAGTGTCTGGTTTCCTCCGAAACAATGAGGATACCCTCAGAGCCTGCAGCCTCTACAGTCTTCTTCACCCTAAACTTCCCACCAAGAGGATCTATCTCCCCAATTGCAAGTGGTGTCAAAGGGACAACTCTTTGCCTCATGCAATTCTGTGGGGTCTGGAAGCCTGATGGCATGGCACCCATTTCACCATATCTCTTGGTGAGGTGCCAGCGAGTCGGCTCTGACCCACAGCGACACTATGCATGAAACACTGCAAGGTCCTGCGCCATCCTCACAAGTGTTCCTATGCCTGAGCCCATCGATGCAGCCACGGTCTCAATCCATCCCGTCACTGCTTGCTTCCCTTTACCAAGCATGCTGTCCTCCAGGGACTGGTCTCTCCTGATAGCATGTCCAAAGTCTATGAGATGAAGCCTGGCCATCCTTTCCTCTAAGGAGCACTCTGGCCTTACTTCTTCCAAGATAGATTAGTTTGTCCTTTTAGCAGTCCCTGGTACTTTCAATACTCTTCTCCAGCACCACAACTCAAGCGCATTTCATTCTCACTTAAAAAATGAAGAAGCGACTGACACTATCATGCAATAAGCTGTCTTTACAGCGTCTCAGGTAAGTCCACCAAGATCAAAATGAGGCTCGTACCTGTTATGCCTACTTGAAAGGTGTGGCGTAAAGGCTGGATGTGATCATCTATATGTGTACATATAGCTATATATGTTACATTGTCAGCAATTCTCCAAAATTCTTCAACATAGGCAATTGTGATAAGAACATTTGGTTCCTCAGCCAACCAGTCACATCAGATGCTGACAAAACTACTCAAGAGCTCACACAAACAAGATACCCAGTCAGCCGTTGTGAGCTCTGATCAGCAGCAGAGATGACTGTGGCAAATGATCTCCAATTAATAAAATGTTCAAGATTGGCTAGAGGTATTATACAGACAGTCTTGCTCTTGCATGAAGTGAATATGAACAGCTATCCAATGCAGACAGTTAAAATTTTCAGGAGAATCTCACCCTTGGTGGACGAATCCCACCAGCCCTATTTCTAGACCCTTGGGAGGAGAATCACACCCTTGGTGGAAGAATCCCATCAGCCCTATTTGTAGACCCTTGGGAGGAGAATCACACCCTTGGTGGACAAATCCCATCAGCCCTACTTCTAGACCATTGTCACTTGATTCTGACCATGGGGTCAGCTGAATCTTGAGATTAGAATATTGTCACATCTGCCTTAAAGGAAACTTTCATTCGCCATGGTACCATTCAAATGCACAAAAGGACGCAAAGTAGGAACCTTCTAGAACAATACCATCCAAGAAAACTTTCTGTGACGATGGGGTGTTTTCTGCCTGTTGTGATGGAGCCACTAGCTATAGGTGGTCACTGGGTCCTGAAACATGTGTGGCGAGTGCACTGAGAAACCATTTTACATTTTTTATTTTCAATAGCCACTCTATCAGACAGCACAGTTCCAGAGGGTGCAACAGAAAACTGCATAATGCTTGAGTGCCTGCTTGTCTTTGTGGATTGTCGCTCACTATAAAGAAAACAAACACCCTCATAGCCAGACCAACAGACACCAAAAAGTTGTCAAGGATTTAGTTTTGTTTGGATTCCCAGCCGAGCCTCAGGAAAGCAGCAGTTACAAAATCAAACGTGGTATTGCATTACGCAAACCAACTGCTCAAGACCTCTTCAGAGTGTTGAGGGGCAAGGATGTCAGGCTGAGGAACATGGTGGGCCTGACCCAGGGAAGTATTTTCAATTGCCTCCATATGCATGTTAGAGTTTGGCAGTTAATAAGGGAGACTGAAAAAGAACGGAGATGCACTTGGGCTGTGGTGCTGGCAGCGAATACTGAAAGCGCCGTGGACTGCCAGAAGAACAAACAAATCTGTGCTGGAAGAAGTACAGCCAGAATGCTCCCTAGAATCAGAATCGAGGATGGTAAGACTTCATCTCATGTACCTTGCACACACTGTCAGGAGAGTTCAGTCCCTGGGGGGAAAGGGCATCACGTTGGTGACATAGCGGTTCAGTGAAAAAAAAGAACCCTCAGAGAGATGGATTGACACAGTGGTTACAACAGCGGGCTCAAACGTAACAACCGTGAGGATGGAACAGAACTGGGCAGGGTTTCCTCCTGTTGTACAGAGGGAAGTTCTGAGCCAGAACCGCCTGGATGGCAACTAACCATCACCACCACGTGTGTGGCAGAATCTGGTCTCTGAGTTGCTTTCGCGGCAATATGCAGTGGTGCTGCTGTGGGGGGGCCCTCAACCCTCTTCATCCACAGTGAGACTAGCCATACCAGGCCAGTCATGATGCATCAACTGACCAATTCTCAAGATAGGTGAAAAGGGGAAAAAAGGTAGGTGAAAGGACTACTAGATCCCGGCGGCAGATCTGGGTGCTGTATAATCCACAAATTAACAAGTGGTTAGGAAAATTCAGTGAGTGTATGTTGCGTCACCTGGCACAGTAAGTGCTATCTGGTAGAAGCTACATGTATCTGCTTCCACCAAAACATGCTCTTTTAATTCTCGTAAACCTCTTAAGTACACCTGTACACTGAGATCAGGAGAGCTGACAGCACAGTGGGTTACAAGTTAGGCTGCTAATGAGGTCAGCAGTTCGAACTCACCATCCTATCTGAGGGAGAAAGGTGAGCCTTTTCCTCCCATAAAGATTCACCACCTCGGACTCCCAGAGGTACTGCTGCCCTGTCCTCTAAAGTCAAAACTGACTCTATGTCAGTGAGGGTCTCTTTTTGTTTACTTGTTATGGTTTTGGTATGAGCTTCCAGAAGGTTTTGTCTGTTTCAAAATAAGCATATAAACAGAGTAAAGGAAATTGCACCCTCCCCACCCAACACCCAAAATAAACACTAAATATTTCAGCTACATGTTTGGCTTAAAAGAGGATGTCTTTGTCATAATTACTTTTATGAAACAAAACAAACTTGTCATAACAGGACTGTCTCTCTTCTAAAGAATAGAACTTTTACAGTGCTTTTTGTCCCCAAACGTAAAAACAATATGACCATATGTAAAATAGTATTCAAAATGTATGAGATACATATGAAATTCAGGGTAGTGGTCTTGTGGGGAGGGGTGGTACAAAGTGGGGAGATAAGTAGGAGATACAATAGGGCTTGCATTTGCTCCAGAACAGTTTATTTCTTGGGGGGAAAAAGGAATTAAACATAGCAAAAATGTTAAGATTTGAAGTTATAAAAACAAATAGGTATTCTGATCTCACTGGCTACAGTTTTACATAATCTTTTAACTTTTTACGCTCCAACACTTCCTGAGTCGTTTTGATTCCTACTCTGCTTTATTCACGGACACCCTCTCCAGAGGGTAACTGAGGAGAGCGGTGCATTCTAAAAGACAATTGTACTTCTAAGGACAGATGGGACAATTTTGGCTCCTCCTTACTAATATCACTTGTGTTAAGACTTGATCAACTTTTCTTGATCAACTTACTTATTTGATTTAAACAGTATGAAGTGGTTCGTTCTGTATCTTCTCTTCTATTGTTACGTAAGTAAACCCAAAAACCTACTGCTGCTATCAAGTCAAATCCAACTCATAATGACCCTACTTATTTCGCCCAAACTTATTTGGCCCCTTGCCCCCTTTTCTGAATAAAATTATTCAGTTCCCCTCTGGCAATTTAAACCTTTTCTTCTTTTTTTAAACTCTAGCCTATAGCCTAGGATAAAGTGTAGGCATCTGCTTTGGCATCCTCCCTGGATTGTCTCAGTGTCATTGTCCACCTAAGGGTTTCCAGTACTTTAGCTCTTCATGGCAGCAGACAGCCTCATCTTCCTGTGTGGAGCTGCTGGTGGGTTTCAAGCAACACCTTTCCATTACAAGCAGTGCCACCAGGACCCCTTTTTAGTTTATTTTTTTTGTAAGATCACCTATAATAAATCTTAACATTTTAAAAATAGCATGTTGTGACTTTTCAATGGTTTAGATGTGAAGCCAGGAATAACGGTATTTTACTATATGAGAAGGTTTCCAAAAGTTCACAGAAAAAAAAAGAAATGGAAAAGAGAATAAATGGCATTATTCCTGAGTACACAGTTTGCAGAAGGCTATGTATGACAATGAAAGCCCCAAACACAGGAGGGTGGGTGGGGGAAGGGGGGAAATGAGCTGATAGCAAAGGCTCAAGTCGAAAGAAATGTTTTGAAAATGATGGCAACATATGTACAAATGTGCTTAACACAATGGATGGATGGATGGAGGGATGGATGGATGGATGGATGGATGGATGGATGGATGGATGGATGGATTGTGGTAAGAGCTGTATGAGCCCCCAATAAAAAAGAAAGAAAGCCAAAAATCACACATGTAGAGTCCCCCAAGTACATTACGTCCACAATGAACTCCCTCGGGTCATTGACCGGATTTGTGAAGACCTTTGTCCTCATACAGAATGCATTGGAAAATGGATTACTGCAGATATCGTTAGCTTAAATTTTAATCTTACCCTTTTTTCAACTTGTTTGAGTTTTTATAATTTTCTTCTTTCTTTAGAAGTTTATCTGTGTTTTATTTTGTTACTGCTGATGGCATTTTTTAGTGTGATTTTCTTTATACAAAATCCAGGGTAGGTAAATCTATAGATAGTAATGATTAATAGATCTTTATAGTTATGATTGATCGGAGAGGTTATTGGGAAGTGGCAAGCTAGTAACAATGGTTACACGAATGAAGAAAATTATCTACAATCAATTGTGGTATAGACTGCATTCTGCTTTCAATTTAGTTAAGCCATGGAGTTGTTTAGTAAGTAACAGGAAGCATTTATCAATTAGTGGTTACAATAAATAAATGTTGGGAGGAGGGGATCATGGATTGTTTTCTATGAACTTTTTGAAACCCTTCTTTTTTTTAAATCATTTTATTGGGGGCTCGTACAATTCTTATCACTATCCATACATACATCCATTGTGTCAAGCACATATGTACTTTTGTTTCCATCACCATTCCCAAAACATTTGCCTTCTACTTGAGCCCTTAATATCGGCTGCTCATTTTCCCCCTCCCTCCCCACTCCCTCATGAACCCTTCATCATTCATAAATTATTTTTTGTCATTCATAAATTATTATTATCTTGTCACATATTATACTGTCCAACGTCTCCTCCCACCCTCTTCTCTGCTGTCCATCCCCCAGGGAGGGAGGAGGCCATACATAGATTCTTATAATCAGTTCTCCCTTTCTACCCCACATTCTCTCCACCCTCCAGGCATCACCACTCTCACCACTGGTCCTGAAGGAGTCATCTGTCCTGGATTCCCTGTGTTTCCAGTTGTTATCTGTACCAATGCACATCCTCTGGTCTAGCCAGATTTATAAGGTAGAATTGGGATCATGATAGTGGGGGGGAGGAAGCATTTAAGCACTAGAGGAAAGTTATATGCTTCATGGTTGCTACCCTGCACCTTGACTGGCTCATTTCCTCCCCACAACCCTTCAGTAAGTGGGTGTCCAGTTGCCTACCGGTGAGCTTTGAGTCTCCACTCCACACTCATCCACATTTACAATGATATGGTTTTTTGTTCTTTGATGCTTGATACCTGATCCCTTCGGCAGCTCGTGGTCACACAGGCTGGTGTGCTTCTTCTATGTGGGCTTTGTTGCTTCTGAGCTAGACGGCCACTTGCTTATCTTCAAGCCTTTAAGACCCCAGACACTATGTCTTTTGATACTCGGGGGACTATCAGCTTTCTTCACCACATTTGCTTATGCATACTTTGTCTTCAGCGATCTTATCAGGAAGGTAGGCACCCACTGATATGATTTTTAGTTCTTTGATGTCTGATAATTGGTTCCTTCTACACCTCATGATCAGACAGGCTGGTGTGCTTCTTCCATGTGGGCTTTGATGCTTCTCAGCCAGATGGTCACCTGTTTATCCTCAAGTCTTTAAGACCCCAGATGCCACATCTTTTGATAGCCGGGAACCATCAGCTTTGAAACCCTTCTTGTATTCTGAATGGTCTGGAACAAAGTCTGAGAAATGAGTATCATTATCCAAATATAGGAGTGCCCCCAACCATCACACTGGTTTACAGGATAAAATCTACTCTCCTTAATAAAAACAGGCCTTCCACAAGCTCACTGAACTTGTGTCATTGTGGGGCTTGGGCTCCCAGGCTTGACACCAGTCTGTTTCTCACTTGGATGGCCTTGCTCTGGACACACACACAAACACACACACACACCATTGCCCCTCAGCAATCTGAAAGATTCCCTCTTCCCCATTCCCGTCTTCCCCTAACTTCTACTCCTCCATAAACACTCTGATCAGAAGTCCCCTCCAGGAGGCCCTTCTCCACCCACATTCCAATCCCAATCCCAAACCTGGCTGCATCTGTTGCCCTCCCCTTGTCCTCCTCTGGCACCCTGTAGTCTGTTATTCAGTGCTGCTATTGTACTGACACACCCTGTCCTACAAAAGGCTGCTGATGTTGTCAGTCTCTCTAAAAAGGCTCTCAAACTCTCCTAGGACGGGAACCATCTCAGACACACACACACAGCAGAAGGGGAGTAAGCACCACTGCATTTGTGCTTTGGCCCAGGAAGCTATGGGTATAGAAGACTGTGAAGGCATAGGGACCCTGTGATTTTTCTACTCCCCGTCTCTCTCTCTCTTGGTCCTCACTTCTGCTTATAACTTGGGTCCTTGCGTTGCTGTGGTAACCAACAGCCTCAGAACACAGGCTTCTGGCAGTTGGGCTGAGCCACTGAACCTTGGACTCTGCTCCTGAGCTGGCAGCATCTGTCTCACATGGACCGCCACCTGAGCAGGGTATGACAGAGCCCAAAACGTCTGTGTTTGTATGTGTGTTAGCTCTTCCACCCACGCTTGCAAGGAAGGCATCACAGAACAAGTTGGACTTCAGAGACTCGTCAGATGGAGAGAGGACAGACTCAATAGCTATAACTAACCTCTCCTGAAAGTAATCAGGTCTCAACTACTGGCAGCCTTTATTAGGTTTATGAGCTTTGATACCACGTCACAGGAATAGATGATATATGGACAAAGAGGGTCGTGGCAGAGCTATTTATTAAAAGGACAACTGACTGGGCATAAGAAAGTGGTTAAAAATGACAGGCTAGCCATAGACAT
This sequence comes from Tenrec ecaudatus, assembly GCF_050624435.1. Lineage (NCBI taxonomy): Eukaryota > Metazoa > Chordata > Mammalia > Afrosoricida > Tenrecidae > Tenrec > Tenrec ecaudatus. The sequence continues at coordinate 103,553,741 of NC_134535.1, forward strand.
GGGGGGTGGGTTGTGGTTATTTTAGCCGTACTCAGGTGTACTGCATCCCAGCACCACAAAATCATCTCCATCTCAACAATGAACGTGACACATGCATCCACATACACAGGAGGGCTGCAAAAGGTTCATGGAAGGGTGTACATAGGACTCCCTCCCTGGGGGACGGACAACAGAAAAGTGGGTGAAGGGAGATTTCGGACAGAGTAAGGACAAAATAATTTATAAATTATCAAGGGTTCATGAGGAGGGGGGGAACGGGGAGGGAGGGGGGAAAATGAGGAGCTGATACCTAAGGCTCAAGTGGACAGCAAATGTTTTGAGAATGATGAGGGCAACGAATGTGCTTGACACAATGGATGTATGTATGGATTGTGATAAGAGTTGTATGAGCCTCCAATAAAATTATTTTTTTAAAGATAATTGAATTTCTCCAAACTTTTTTGAAGCCCCCTAAAATGTGTGTGTATAAAATATAAGGAAACCCACCAAAATGTTTTAATAGTGGTTATCCTTATCTCCATATGGTAAGATCTCAACCTATTTATCTGAATATTTTATGTAAAACTACCTTATAGCTGAGAATTTCATCAAGGATCCTTTCTTTTCGGATTAGAACCATCAGCTGCAGGAAGACTGTGGAGAGGCAGCAGGCAGGCATGCTGAGCAGGGAGAATTCTTAGAGCTATCCAAGAATATGGATTTCTTTTTTTTAAGGAGATGGCTGGCTGTTTTGGCCTTCATTGAAAATTGCAAATATAGGAGGATGCTCTAGCCCAGCAGTTCTCAGCCTTCCTCATGCCGGACCCTTTCATACAGATCCTCATGTGGTAGTGACCCCAATCCTAAAATTATTTTCGTTGCTACTTAATCACTGTCATTTTGCTTCAGTTATGAATTGTCATGTAAATATCTGATAGGCAGGATGTGTTTTCATTGTATATTGTGTAAGATTTATTTCTAATGACAAATAAATGAAATTTTGTCTTGAAGCATGGTGTAGCATGCATAACAGTCTTCACGCTGGGTACTCGCATGTGGGAGGACCTGCCTGGAGACAGAGAACAGTGACTCGGTTCCTAAGACTATTGGAAAGATGTGTTCTCCAATGGTCTTAGGCGACCCCTGTGAAAGGGTCGTCCCACCCCCAAAGGGGCCGCAACCCACGGGTTGAGAGCCGCTGCTCTAGCCCAAGGAACAGGTGTTAGTGCGCAGGAAGCATGGTTTCCCTTTTCTTCTCCATCTGATTTTTCCCCTTCTTCTGAAGCCCCTCAGGTGAAGGAGACCCAGGCTGTACAGTCTGAGCCCTTGAACTCCATGGCACACTCTTCCTCGAACAGCAACAGTACTGACCCGGAGGACTGCAGCTCCGTATCCGACCTGAGTGTCTCCGTGGGCTACTTCCCCAGTGACGACACCTTCTATGAGAACACCATCCCCCAAGAAGACAGGCCCTCCACGAGTCCTAAAGTTCACTTCCACCCTCCAATCCAAGGGATGTGGGGTACTACACGCACACTGAGAGTCGTGGGGAGACGAGATTGGATTCAGGGTGACCCAGAGCAGTTTTGCAAACTAAGCATCGCCTTGGCCTGGGATGCAGATGTGGCCTCTAGCAAGTCAGACTCAACCATGAACTGGAATCTAAAGACAGACAACGGGCACATGGACAAAGGTTCAGAACTGACCCTCGGCAAACTGGACAGTCTTGTGCAAAAGCTTGAGAGATTTATAGAAACTCAGGAAGACGAGGAAGACAGTGTCTCTGTTTTCCATGAATCTACTCAGAAGGAAGATCTCCAGCTCCCTAGCAGCTCATCACTAGAGACGGCTCAGGTCAGTGATCAGAATCACAGGCCTGGTCAAGACTTGCCCAACTTCCGACCACTAGAAAATGAAGACGTCACCCAGTTTCCACCAAGCCGGCGAAAGCTGCAGGAACATGAACTCATGGAGGTGAGCAGGTAGAGGTCACACAACAGAGATCAGGGACAGGCCTGGTTTGGGGGCAGCTGGGAACCCACGGAACATCGTGACTTGCTATGAAGCAGGGGCAGGCCCCTAAGTCTTTGACACTGCTAGAAATGGTAGAAAGAAAATAGCAAGGAACTGCAGCTCCAGGGGAAAGAGGAGCCCGAGTAAGAGAAGTGGGGAGGAAAGCAATGAACAAGAAGGCGGACAATTCTGATCAACTCTTCCGATTATCCCCCCACCCACCCAACCACCTCAACATGTACATTTTCAAGTACGAATGAAAATCTAAACTTGTGCCCACATTTGGTGGACTGTAACTTAAGTTCCATAAATGGGTAAAACATGACACCCTGATGGCCCCATTACAGGTATCTTATCATTTGCTTTCTTCTTAGATAAACCACACAACTGGTAGCCGAAAGTCCTGGGCTATAGAAACCTCCTCAAATTCATCAGGTCAAGCAGAGGAAAGCAGTCTTTCCAGTACACAAGCCCCATCCTGCCTGAACTTTGGCTGGATCTTCCGCTGGCTAAGGCAGCAAGTCTTCTCTTCCCTACCAAGGAGACAGCACCCTGAGAGGACCACCAAGAGCCCCGGTCGGGTGACACGGAAACAAAGATTCTCTCTCCGGAACAACAAAATTCATCCTCAAGAAGCCCTCGATTTAGGAAATGAGTCGCCATATTTTTTAACTTTTTGATATACCAAGTTCTATAATCACCATAGTTGTTGTTTTGTTCTTCAATAAAATATTTTATTAGCTATGTCTTCCTGTTCTTGTTCATCATCATAATTGAAAGGTGATATATACATATACATGGGCATACTTAAAGTGAACTTTTCTCTGAGATTCAAGCAATATATTTTACAAGCCTTTACAATACAGTATTAATGTAAGAGAGCTGAACAGGGCTGGGCCTGGTTGGGGGCAGATGGGAAGCCACAGTTTAGTATTATGCTGCATCTCAGAAAGTGAGTCAATGTGTTTCAAAATAGGAAATAGGAGAGGGTTTGAAAAGTTGGTAGAAAATGGAATGTTTCTATACACTTTTTTGCAGTCTCCTTATACTTCAGTAACCTTTTCATTCCCTGAGGAACCCCGGTCATGTAGTGAGTTGCACGTTGGGCTACTAACCACGGCATCAGAAGTTCAGACCACCAACTGATTGGAAGGAGAAAGAAGAGGATTTCTACTCCTGTAAAGAACTGCTCCGAAACCTACAGGGGTTGTACCCTGCTCTCTTGAGTCCTTATGAGCCGGAATCAACCTGAGGGCAGTGAGTTTGTTTTTCCCTCATTCATTATATTAATAAATAATCTCTTGAAGTCATTGGCTGTGTGCCAAGTTGTGACAAGGTCCTCCGTCCCTCCACAAGGGGTGGGTTGGGAGCTGGAGACGTCCACTGCACATCAAAAGAACGGACACACTACATGTGGGCACTGAAAGAGACTGGCGTAGCTATAATGGTAAGCCTCTCATGGGAGTATTATCACTGCCAGATCCCAGCCATATTATAATCAAATCAACCAATAACGCTTGGGTGCTCTTCCTCACCGGAGCTCCGGTGGTGTAGTGTGTTACACACTGGACTACTAACCACAAGGTTAGCAGTTCTAAACCCTCAAGTCACTCCGCAGGAGAAAGACAAGGCTTTCTACTTCGATAAAATGTTCCAGTGCCGGAAACCCACAGGGACAATTCTGCCCTGTTTGATAGGGTAGCAGTGAGTTACAATGGACTCACAGGCAGTGAGTTTCTTTATACTTTGTCTTCCTCGTGACCAAAAATTAAAATAACCTCGTTTAGAGAACTGTTCTCAGCTCCAAAACCTATCAAGCTTTGCTTGATGAGTCAGTATTAGCATGAATGCTCACCCTCTAGAATCAATAATATGTGATGGAGTGCGTATCTTTCTCCAAATGCTTGATTGGATATGATTGCTCCTCACTGCCAGCAAGTCAATTCTGGCATCCTACAGGACAGGGTCAAACTGCCCCCATTGGGTCGAACTGCCCCATTGGGTCCAAGGCTGTAAATCTTTACTGGAACAGAAAGTCCCATCTTTCTCCCTTGGAACACATGGTCGATGTGAAATGTCAACTTTGTGGTCAGCAGTCCAATGTGTAACTCACAACAGCACCAGAGCTCCTTAGGATTGGAATTCCAAACCCAAACCCAAGCTCAATGCCAGTGAGTTGATTCTGACTCATAGTGACCCTACAAGGCACCGTCTAACGGTCCCTTTGGGTCTCCAAAGCTATCCACCTTTTCCAGGAGCAGAAAGTCTCCTCCTCCCATGGAAGAAGCGCTAGGAAGATTGAGCCATATGGTTAGCAGCCCAACACACACCCACTACGCCACCCGAGCGCCTTATAATTAGAAGAGGATGCTGCAAATACAGTGCAGACATTTCCAGACCACAGCAGGTTCTTACTCAGCAGGATCCTACTTAGAGGGGAAAGCATGTAACCATACCACGCTGGCAAAACAGGGGCAAAAGTCTGTTTTCCCAAACTTAAATATAATGTGAAGATTCATGACTCCATGATCACTTGACCATATGCGTAGTATCTAGAAGACAAATTAAGCAGACTGTAGATGAATTCCTAGAGAGGTCTCTCTCCCCATATTCAGGACAGTTTGTTTCAGTGGGAGGAGCAGTCAATGCTTAATAAAGGGCAAGTCCTTTCTCTATAACTTGAGAGCTTATATGGCTCGGGTGACCATCTCTAATTTCAAAATGGGTGGGTGGGTTTTATATTGCATTGCCTAGAGTTAAGCTTATCCTGCAAGCGCCTGTGCCTCCTAATACTGCAACTATGGTGTGCTCTGAGATGCAGTGAAATAAGACCTTCATCAGATAGCACTCACTGAATGAGCCAGTAGCAGGGGGGGGGGGGGCGGGTTGTAAACAAAAAGCCTTAGGATAAATTCCCAAAGGTATAATTAGTCTAGATCAAGGAGTGCCCCGCTAAACAATTTCTGTCCACTTATTCCACCTTTCATAGGAAGTCTGTGGTTTTAATGCTTATTCAATTCTAATAAAATAAGCTTTGTAAAGGATTGCTTTCCAAATGGGAAGGCTCAGATCAACTCTCTTTCCAGGCTGTAGTTGGTCAGCGAAAATTTCAGTCTCTGTATGACTGAATTGTCTCAGCCTGGGAGGAAAACAGAAAGGCAGTTTATTTTTCCCCAGTCAGTCTCCAGGAAGGTTTATCTAAGTGTGAATCTCCAAAAGAGAGAACGCTGGCACGAGGGGAGAAGTTTTCTGCAAATGCATTCTTAAGCAAGCAGCGAATGATTAGTGTATATTAGGGGGGTTGTTTCGAAGTTCAGCTTTCATGACCCGTCTGTCATCTGTCTACATGGACTCCATTTCTCCCCAATTGGGTGCAGGCAGGGAGATGGAAGAGTAAGAGTTTTCTTCGGTACAATGACTTCAGAAATGCAGTCAGTACCTCAGTGCAACCACCACCATAGCTGATTCATGTAAGTACACCAAACGGTGTTAACATCACGGGGGAAGTGAGTGGGGACCATGTCAGCCACATGGTCACCAGAATTACTCCAGAAACTCGCTCTCAAACTCACTGCCCAGGAGTCTAAGCCGACTCACAGTGACCCTATAGGACAGGGTAGAATGACCCCCTGTGAGTTTCCAAGATTGTAACTGTTAACGGGGGTAGAAAGCTCTGTCTTTCTCCAGAGGAGGGGCTGATGGTTTCAAACCACTGACCTTGCATACCGTAGCCCAAAGCATAACCACTATGCCACTCTAGAGATTATTAAGTATCAAGGGGCTTGGGCTCCTTTTAAGTTGGCAAACACCAGTTTAACTAAGTCATCACACTTAGCATAACCAATGTGTTAGTTTGGGTAGGCTAGAGAAATTCACAGAGACACTCATATGTGTATAAGAGCTATAATATATATTAAATATATTTAAGTTATAAACTCTGTATATAAATAGAGTAATTGTACATTAAGAAAACACCCCAGCTCAGTCCAGATCAAGTCCATAAGTCCAATATTAACCTATATATCTGATACCAATCTATAAGTTCCTCTTCAGACTCAAGAAACGCATGCGATGACACCAAATGGAGAATAACAGGCCAGTGGGTTGTAAGTCTTGTGGCTCTAGTGGTGGAGTAAGCATCTCAGTGCTGGCAGGGATCTCCATGTGGCTTCTCCAGCGCAGGGTACAAGCTTAGCTCTATGTGTCTTATCAGCAGCAATGTCTTGTCGCAGGGACTGAGCAGAGAGAGTGTGTCTCCCACCTCCAAGGAGGAATACTGGAGTTCCCAGAATCCTCAGGAAAAGACCATGCCCATACAGTGCCTCATTGGCTATGACTTAATTGACAGACTAGACTCCACCCCATTTACTCTTAGTCCTCTCAAACTGACAAACGATTACATACTACCACAACCAATAATGGAACAAACCATCATCAAGCAGCTTCAGAAAAGGAGTGGCATACTCTTGCTAATGATGCTGACGGGAATCTGTCATAAGGAAATAGTCCAATAAATCCAGATTGAAGGATATTCTACCAGTCAATTAGCCTGGACCTTTCAAACATGAAATGAAATTTAACAAAAAAAACACCAAGAAGCAACAGCAGAGAAGAAAATACCCAGGGAGCCTCTAACACGGTCCAGAAAGGAGACGACAGAAGCAATGACAGGGTAACGTAGGATCCTGGATAAAAAGGCCTTGACCAAATCCACAAAGGGAAACAAAGCTATGGAAAAGAGTATTCTTAGAACAAGTGGAGAAATCTGAATATGGGCTGTAGATCAGAGAATAGATTCAAGATTTAGTACATATAAAAACAGTTATATGGTTATTTAATAGAATGTCCTTTATGTTAAGCAATTTAAGCTAATGCATTTAAGGTATGAAGTGTAAAATGTCAGCAACTTCTGTTCGGGAGGCCTAAGGGGGAAAATATAAAAAAGGGAATGTAAAGATAGAAAAATATCATTTTTTAAAATTCTAGTAAGTAGGGAAGAGTTCTCTGTTTTTAAATTAAGTGTTATATTTGACATATTTGCATTGTACTAATATCTTATATATATTTACAGCCTTACATTTTTAGCCTAAGCAAAATTTACATAATGAGTTTGACTTCTCAGCTAAAATAACTAGGTAATTTTTAAGCTGGATTCATTCATGTATGTCGACATCTGCCTTTGCATTGAGCACCAGCGACCACAGGTTCAGCCTCATGGGTTAGTAAGGACTCAGTCCACAAGTTCCTTTAACTACAAAAAGACAAGCTGGTCCAGTTGAAAGCATCTAAGTATCATTCAAAAGCTCTGATGATTTCAGGAATTTATTTAGCTCTTGTTGATATTCAAAGAGGGTAATTTTCCCCTTTGGGGAACTAAGTCCCCTTTGCCTTTTCAAATTATCAAAAATTCCCAGGTCCAGATATATCTTTTTATTATTATTAAATACTTTTACTGGGGGCTCTTACATCTCTTATCACAATCCATACATTCATCCAGTATGTAAAGCACATTTGTACATATGCTGCCATCATCATTTTCAAAGCATTCTCTTTCCACTTGAACCCCTGATATCAGCTCCCCATTTGCCCATATAGCTCTTGTTTACCTTCAAATGAACTTCTGGCATAATTTCTGGTGGCCACAAATCAGGGTCAGCCTGAAACTTATACCACTAAGTCCTAAAAATTGCTTGGGCATTTTCCAACCATAAGAAGAAACAAAGGCATAAAATGACCACAGAATCTGTCCATCCTGCAAGAAGGGCGTAGAATGTATGGTGGGGTTTGATCAAGCACAATATTGCTGAGAAGTACAGAGAGCTGAACAAAGGTCAAAAATGACAGTAGGACAAGAGAAAGTAAAAGAAAATAGAGGAAAGAACTGGGAGGCAAAAGGCATTTATAGAGGTATGAACATAAGCATGTATATATGTAAACAAATTAAGATATAATGATAGGGATATAGGTCTATGTACATATGTTAAGTATTAAGGTAAAACAATTTTTTATAATTAAAAAAAGTATTAAGTAGCAGACAGACATTGGGCCTCCACTCAAGCCCTCCCTCAACACAAGAACACTTTGTTCTAATTACCTGGCACCCTGTGATGCTCACCTTCCCAACACAATCACTGAAGACAAATGGGTGTCTAAGCTAATGTGATGAAGAAAGCTGATGGTGCACAGCTATCAAAAGATATAGCGCCTGGGGTCTGAGAGTATTGAAGGTAAACAAGCAGCCATCTAGTAGGGAAGCAACAAAGCCCACATGGAAGAAGCACACCAGCCTGTGTGATCACGAGGTGTCGACAGGATCAGTTATCAGGCATCAGAAGACCCGAAACAAACAGCCATTTCAATGGAAATGAGGCTGTCGGAATGGAGACCCAAAGCCCATCTATAGATAATTGGACATCCCCTCACAGAAGTGTCACAAGGAAGAGACGAGCCAGTCAAGGTGCAGTATAGCACTGATGAAACATACAACTTTCCTCTAGTTCGTTAATGCTTCCTCCCCCGACCCCCCAACTATCATGACCCCAATTCTACCTTAGAATTCTGGCCAGCAAGAAGCATGTACACTAGTACAGATAGGAGCTCTCCCCTGACAGAATCCAGCACAGGTAAAACCCTCAGGTATAATAATGGGAGTAGCTAGACCATGAGGGTAAGGGGAGAGAAGGGGAACCGATTGCAATGATTGATGTATAACCGCCCTCTCTCCTTTGGGGGGGGCAAACAACAGAAACATGGGTGACAACCAGTGACTTAAGATATGAAAATAGAGCTCGATCGGGGTTTCGGGATGTGGCGCTTCCCCGCCTGGGTCCACCTGCACGCCGTCACGAGGAGCAAGCTCTCTGGAGCCTGGAGCAGGCCTGCCGCCTTCATGTCCACCCTGCTGGTCAATCAGCCCCAGTATGCGTGGCTGAGGGAGCTGGGGCTCCACGAGGAAAACGAGGGCGTGTATAATGGAAGCTGGGGAGGCCGGGGAGAGGTGGTGACAACCTATTGCCCTGCTAACAACGAGCCAATTGCAAGAGTCCGGCAGGCCAGCATAGCCGACTATGAAGAAACGGTAAAGAAAGCCAGAGAAGCTTAGAAAGTGTGGGCAGACTTCCCTGCCCCCAAACGAGGAGAAATAGTGCGGCAGATCGGCGATGCCTTACGGGAGAAGATCCAAATGCTCGGAAGCTTGGTGTCTTTGGAGATGGGAAAAATCTTAGTAGAAGGTGTGGGAGAAGTTCAGGAATACGTGGATATTTGTGATTATGCTGTTGGCTTATCTCGAATGATTGGGGGACCCATCTTGCCTTCTGAAAGACCTGGCCATGCGCTCATGGAACAGTGGAATCCCGTAGGCCTGGTTGGAATCATCACTGCTTTCAACTTCCCCGTGGCCCTCTACGGCTGGAACAATGCCATCGCCATGATCTCTGGGAGCTCCAACGAGGTCCCTCATCAGTGTAGCCGTCACAAAGATAATAGCCAAAGTTTTGGAGGACAACAAGCTGCCTGGGGCAATTTGTTCCATGACTTGTGGTGGAGCAGATATTGGCACAGCAATGGCCAAAGACGAGCGAGTGAACCTGCTGTCCTTCACCGGCAGCACTCAGGTGGGGAAACAGGTGGCCCTGCTGGTCCAGGAGAGGTTTGGGAGAAGTTTATTAGAACTTGGAGGAAACAATGCCATCATTGCTTTCGAGGACGCAGACCTCAGCTTAGTGGTTCCATCAGCTCTCTTTGCAGCCGTGGGGACAGCTGGCCAGCGGTGTACGACAGCGAGGCGCCTGTTTCTGCATGAAAGCATCCACGACGACGTGGTAAATAAACTTAAAAAGTCGTATGCACAGATCCGTGTCGGGAACCCATGGGACTCTGATATCCTCTACGGGCCGCTCCACACCAAAGAGGCAGTGGCCATGTTCCTGCGGGCAGTGGAAGCCACGACCAAGGAAGGTGGCACCATGGTCTGTGGAGGCAAGGCCATGGATCGCCCTGGGAATTACGTAGAACCAACGATCATGACTGGTCTTGCCCATGATGCGTCCATCGCGCACACAGAGACTTGTGCTCCAATTCTGTATATCTTTAAATTCAAGAATGAAGAGGAAGTCTTTGCCTGGAATAATGAAGTAAAACAGGGGCTTTCCAGTAGCATCTTCACCAAGGACCTGGGAAGAATCTTCCGCTGGCTTGGCCCCAAAGGATCAGACTGCGGCATTGTAAACGTCAACATTCCCACAAGTGGCGCCGAGATCGGAGGTGCATTTGGAGGCGAGAAGCACACTGGTGGTGGCCGGGAGTCTGGCAGCGACGCCTGGAAACAGTACATGCGAAGATCCACCTGCACCATCAACTACAGTAAGGATCTCCCTCTTGCTCAAGGAATCAAGTTTCAGTAAAAGCATCTTAGATTCACAGAACTTCAAGACTTTGGGACATTCCTGCAGCAATTTCTTATGGAGAAGACAAAGAAAATGAAGATGTGCCCTGAATAATTGCATTATTTTGCATATGCCCCCGAGGCCCTGTCTAACTCAAGAGACTCATTTTTGAAAAAGAAATAAAGTTGTTATAATAGCATTAAAAAAGATATGAAAATAAAATAATTTATAATTTATCAAGGGTTGGGGAGAGAAGGAAAAAAAGAGGAGCTGATACCAAGGGCTCAAGCAGAAAGAAAAGGTTTTGAAAATGATGATAGCAACATATATACGAATATGCTTGATGCAATAATAAATAAATAAAAAGAAACTGTCCATCCTGATGAACTTTTAGAGTAAAAGAGAGTACCACTAATTATGCCTGGTTACCAGGAATTAACCAGGGCTATTCTGGGAAAATGAGCACTGGTAGTGTAGTGGGTTTGTGTAGGGGTGCTAACTGCAAGACCAGCAGTTCGAAACCACCACCTGGGACATGGAAGAAAGACAAAAGCTTTCTACTCCTATAAGGAGTGAGTCTCAGAAATCCACAGGACCAGTTCTATCCTGTTCCTTAGGGTCACTATGAGTCAGATCGACTTGATGGAGATTAGTTGGGTTTTGCAAAATTCTAGGTAAACCAAGCCACCAGCCACTACAAGGACGGTGGGGTTCAGTAGGAGAGCTTTTCAGCATACACACATTCGTTTTCAAACATATCGTGGGTTTCATGAACATTTTTTGAGGCATGCCTCTTATATGATTAAAGCTATAAGTCTTCTCTGAAGAGCCCTGGTAGTGTAGTGGGTTACACCTTGGGCTGCTAACCACACGATCAGAAGAAGTTCAAAATCATGAGCATGTCTGAGGAGTAAAGATGAGGCTTTCTACTCCCAGAAAGACTAACAGCCTCACAAACCCACAGGAGCAGTTCTACTCTGTCCTATAGGGTTCATGAGTTAGAATTGACTTGGTGGCAGTGAGTTCGGTTGTTTTATTTTGGGGTTGTTGGGGTTTTTTTTGGGGGGGTGGTGTTAATACATCATCTCTTACACAGATAGGCATGTGAATATTTAAGCACACTGAATGCTTTCCATATAATTCAGAAAGTTCAGAGACCACCAGAAATCTACTCTGCAATCCCAAGTTAAAAACTAAGTTTTTGAGTGAGACATTCCTAACTTCAAATCCCAGGTCTACCATTTATTTGCTGTGGATCCTGGAGAAGTTACTCAACTTCTCTGGGCCTTTCCTGCAATGCTAATAGCACTATTCTTGTAATGAGGATCTAGGAAAACAAATCTTCCTAGAAAGCGCTGAGAACACTTGCTGGCCCAGGAAAATGACCGGCTGCCTTCACACTCTGGTGACAGCAAGTTTGTCAGCATAGAGCTGGGCTCCACAGGCTTTCAGTGGTGGATTATTTAGGAAGCAGAAGGTCAAGTCTTTCTTCCATGGTGCCGCTGGGTGGGTTTGAACCACAGACCTCAAGGTAACTACGTGTAAACCATTTGCACCACCCACGCACCTTCCAGACGCACACACAATAAGCACCTGGAATTTCAGCTCCTGTGAGGCACTGCCAGGTACTCCCTGTGCTTAAACATCGGCCACCGCTTCTAGTGACTACTGAAAAAGTCCAAGCAAGCTGCCAATTAATTCTCACTACAACTGGGTGCTGGTGTGTCTTTTCGGGCTTACTTTGCTCACGCCTCGTGGTTCAGACCCTCGTACGGTTGTTCCTGGTCCTGATTCCTGCCTTGGTGCCTTTGCTCCTTATTCCTTCTTTGAAATGGTTCTAAATCACACCGCTGCTTCAGTCTGCCCTGCGACCCAAACCAAAAAACCAAACCCACTGCCAGCGAGTCGATGCCGACTCAAAGAGACTCTATAGGACAGGGGAGGCCTGGGGGAGGCCTGACTCTGTGGGTTCCCAAAGATGTCAACTCTTTACCAGAGTAGAAAGCCCAGTCTTTCTCCCAAGGAGCGGCTGGTGATTTCAAACTGCTGCTGCTGCTGCAGTCCACCCAGCTACCCACCAAGCCCCAGCCACCCTGCCAGACCCAGGTTAGATTCCAGCTCGCACCAGGCAGGCTGGACTTCATCTCACTGCATCGGTACCACCCAGCACTTCATTTCTGCCTCCCGCAAGTGCACAGTTTATCCTTTTTAATAGAAATGTGCACCCAAGCCTCTCTCCTACCAGACAAACGCCCCTGTGTGTTCTGCTTATCTCTGCATACTCCAAACCCCTGGCTCAGTTTTCTGTACCTAGTAGCTCTGCGATAAAATTTTGGTGAAATGAATGGTTAAGCTGCAGGAAATCATTTAAACAGATAATATCTGCTATTGAATTTCATTTCCTCTCATATAAAATTTAACTAGCTACTGCTTTAATTAAGTTGAGTCCCTGGATGTTTACACTGGGGGTGGGAGGAGAATTGGAGGGTATATATGAGGGGGAGGGGCTGCACACTCTACATGTTTCCTAAACAGAAAAACGCCATTTTGTACAACAGGAAAAATCAGTTTCCAATAGGGAACACAGTTTTCTGCTTGTCTGAAAAAAAAATCCCAATATTGTAAGATCACTTTTTCATTTTCAAGGATTCTTAAGGCTTTCACATTTATTACCAAAACCTCCAGATGTTTAGATTTATTCATTCATTCAAATGCATTTACTACACATCACCAACACGAGAGTGATGCAGCTTTCTGCCGAAGAGTTCATCTTTATAGAGGAGACAAGCATCTCACCAGACCCAGCACCCAAACTCAGAAAACTAACAGGCACACAAAACTCACCACCATCGAATCCCTTCCCATCCACAGTGACATGGTAGCAGGACAGGGAAGAACTGCCCTATGGGTTTTCAAGACTGCAACTTCTTGAGAGTAGAAAGCCTCATCTTTCTCCCATGGACCGGCTGGTGGTTTCCAACTGCTGACCCTGTGGTTAGCAGCCCACTCCAGACACAGCACTGAGGCGGTAACTTTGAGCTAGGTGTAAAAGGAATGGCTGGGACTGGCGCAGTGCAGGAGGAGCAGACAGCAGTGGCAGGAGACAAGAATGTCTATAAAGTCCACTTGATGTTAGATGCCATCCAGTCACAGTGACCCTGTGTACAGCAGAGGGAAGTCCTCACAACTGTGCTTACATTCGACAATGTTCTGCCGCTACTCATTGGGTTTCCAGTATCTGACAGTGCTTTGCTGCTAGCCATAAGGTTTCAGTGGCTAGTGCCTCTGAAGTGGACAGCCTATTCCTTCATCATGGTCTGTTCTTAGTCTGAAAGCTCTACTGAGGCCTATTCACGTGGGTGACCCAGTGATATCTGAAATGCCAGGGACACAGCTTCCAACAACCACAGCCACATGCAAGCCACCACAGTAGGACCAACTGACAGAGAAGTGGTACACTTGGGGAAAAGAAAAACAAGGTCAAATGAGGTTGGACACATGGGAGAGATCTTAGTGCAAATAAATGTAAAAGACACAAATTTGAAATGGAGGGATGGATCAGATCGCTAAGGAGTTCCGAACTTCATTCTGTGGAGGGAAAAATAACATTTCAGAAGCTAGAGAATGAGATGATGCACACCTGTGGTCTAGGCAACAGCAGCAACACAGGATTGAGCCAGAAGGAAGGAGGTTGATAGCAGGGGCACTGTTGCTGCTACCATTGTCATTGAGTTCTGACTCATAGTAACCCCTTAGGACAAAGTACAACTGAAACCTTTACTGAAGCAAATGCCCCAGCCTTTCTCGTGCAAGCTGCCAGGTGGGTTTGAACGGCCAGCCCCTCCCTTAGCAGGTGAATGCTTACCCATTGCACCATCAGGACTCTCAAAAAACTCAATGCAATGCTAGCCGTCAACTCTGACTCACAGTGACCCTATGGGACAGGGTAAAACAGACCCTCTGTGTTTCCGGGCTTTAAATCTTTACAAGAACTGACAGCCTCGTCTTTCTCAAGGGTGGGGGGGGGCCTGGTGAGTTCAAACCGCTGACTGTGTGGTCAGTGAGTAGCCCACTACACCACCAGGGCTCCTTCAGCAGGAATATTTGAGGAGGGGGACAAGCTGCCGACCAGGCTCCACAGCAAGATGACAGAGGAAAGGCCGTTCTGGCCCTTAAGGAGATTTTGCAGAATGGTTGATGGGTCTGCGCTAGCATACCTCGCTGCCGTAACGGCCCCCTCCCCCATGCGACACCAGCTCAAAGGTACTACGGATTCAAACACAGGGAACTGGCATTTGCATGAGCTAATTCAGGGACCAGTGGACAGAAAATTATAGAATCCAAAACCATGCATTGGACTCAAGGTGTCCGGAAGTTGCGGTTCATGAGGCAGATATCCCTTCACGCTCTCATTCATTCGCTTATTTAGCATTCTTCCATTTGCTGAGCCCCAACATGTGATGGCCATTACGACACTCCATGCCAGCAGCATGAGCGTACAGATTGCCCCTGCTCTCCAGAGGCTCGGAGCCTGGCAGCAGAGCTATCGTTTTTCAGCAGGAATTACTAATTGGTCAAGTTCTCCGCGACAGAATTCATCTTACTGACATGACTCTGTTTAGAAATGTTTTCTCAACATCAATCTGGCCAAGCCAGCTTGTGACTCATTTTTCACTTCAACCATTGATTTTCATCATGTATGCAGGCTTAGCTGGACTAAGGAAGGTTCCCACCTCTCTTGTGGAGATTACCTTGCTTTTCTTATACCAAGAAACGTGTGCACGGGACTGACCACAACGGTCCTGCAGCTCCATTGTCTGAGAGGTCAGCAGAGCTACAAAGTCAGGAAAACCCAAATTGCCTTCTGGAACCTCCACCACTCTCAACAGGATTTGTATTTTCTGTCCTTCATGGTCGCGATGCATTGGCACCAACTCAAGGGCAGTGGGCTTGGTTTTGGGTGTGATGTTTCTAGAACCATTCAGAGACTGTCTTACAAAGAAACGTTTGCTGTTCTGTCAGCTAAGGGGAGAGGGGGCAATGAGACAGAAAGGGTCAAGAGGCTGGGGGGGTGACATCCTTACAAGGGGTTTTCTCAAGCGCCCCTATTTTCTCTGGTTAGAAGTACTGTGGTTGAAGGGGTGCTACTCCTTGAGATTAAAACACTTGTTTCTTACTTAATATCTGGTGTTGCACCACCCTAAACAGCACAGGTGGCGCAATGGGTTAAGTGCTCACCAGAGGACTGAAAGGTTGGTGGTTTGAAACCAACCAGTAGCTCCACAGGAAAGAGGTGTGCTGAGGTGCTCCCAGAGAGACGCCAGCCTCGCCAGCCACACAGGGCTGGTCTACTCCGTCCCGCAGAGTCCCTGTGTGGAAGAATCACTGAAAAGTACCCAACAACATCAACACAGGAAGCCAAGTCTGAGATCTCAGACCAGGTACATGCGGATCCTAAAGAATCAAGGCCACTTTACTAGGCCAAAAAAAAAAAAAAAGCATTCTTTAATTTCTAAAAATTTGCAAACAGCAAGGCAATCCGAATCCTGGCAAACCATCATGAGAATGCCTCACTCAGAATCCACAAGCTCCACCTGCAAAGTTCACATCCTCCAATGCAGCGGTTCTCAAGCTTCCTCATGCCGAGACCCTCTCACAGTCCCTCAGGTGGCGGTGACCCCCCCAAGCCTAACATTAATTTCGTTTCTACTTCATCACTGTCATTTTACTACTATTATGAATTGGGCGACCCTGTGAAAGGATCGTTCAGCCCCAGAAGGGGTTGCGACCCACAGGTTGAGAACGGCTGCTGTAATGGGAAAGCCTTTGTGGGTGCCAGTGGACTGAAAGCTGGCTTCCCTGCTCCATAGTTCCAGGCACTACACCTTGTGCATGAATGGAGAGCTACACCCTGTTAGCTTCTCAACTCTCTCCCAAGGGTGAGATAATGCTTATTGTTGACCAAAGCCGTCAGCCAAGTGCAGTGCCGCGAGCCTTCCAAACAAGATGAGAGAGCCAAGGCGCTAAGGGGTCGGAGCAAAGACAAGACAAGCTAAATCCAAAATAAAGACAGTACAAAATGCTCAGAAGAGCCCCCAGAAAGACAGCTGATGGCCTTTTCTTCTACACTCTCTTCAGATCACAGTATCAAATGGCCTAAGAGTCTAGAGTCAACACAAAACTACTGTTGTTACAAAGGGAAGGAAGTACAGTAAAAATACACACGCTAGAAAAGCTGATGGCACAATGACAACTTGCGTTTGCAAATACCAACTAAAACATACTAGAGAAATGCAATGACTACGCTGCAGTTGGGAGCCAGTCACTAGCAAGCAAGGCTTACACCTCATTTTATGATAGTCAAAGGAAGCGAAGGCTATTTCAAGCTCTAAATGCTACTGTAATTTCTGCCGAGATTACACGTATATCTTCTGTTTATAGACTACACGGTTGCTGCTACCGCGGCTATAAATTGCCACACCCTAGTTCATGTCTCTTCTTGACTGAAAAAGCCCTAGGCTATGATCTGATCAGGAGGGAACAGCATTCTGGCAGACCAGGAACACAGACGACATCATAGGGGACCACCTTACTTCTGTAGTTATAATGCACAGAGCCCTAAAACCAAAGACCAGACTCACTGCCATCGAGTGGATGGTGACTTAGCCATGAGTCGTTTCCCACTTGACGACACCTGGTTCTGGGTTCTAGTCAACTCTCATGTGTTGTTCAGGTTTCAAGAGCTGAATCACCTGTGACCTTTCCACGCCCTGCTGCGGTTGGCGACATATCTCCATCACTCCTGGGGAGTTCAGGATCGATTTCTTCTTCCCCTCTGTAATCCCACCCAGTACCACACAATGACCACCCTTCTCTGCCTAAAGAACCCACCTTATCTCCTCACGCACCTATCAGAGAGGGGTTCCCACTGGCCACATGCAGACAAACCATGTGGTTACCGAAACTGGTTTCTCTGCTTGCGGAGACGCTCAGTGCAACATCATTTCTCAAGGCTGCCGAATCTGAAATTGCTGAGTGGTCCCTGACCAAACGAAATAGAGTCATCATTAAAAGCTATTCCAGAAATATTCATAGGAGCCCTATTTCTCAACTGGAAACCACCAAAGGACCCAAACCCACCCAAACCAAACCCGCTGCTATTTGAGGTCAGCTGACTGACTCATCATAACCCTTTAGGGCCAGAGTAGGGCTGCTCCGTGAGGCTTCCAATACTGTCAGTCTTCCTGGGCCTAGGCGGCCACAGCTTTCCCTCCTGCACTGCCGTGGGTCCCAACCCCCGGGCCATCATTCAGTGGCTGAGCAACATTGAATCCCTGGGATTCTCTGAAATGCCCAACAACTGTAAACTTCATCTAACACAGAGGACCGTTAGAATAAGAATGAATAAAATACACTTTATGCAACATCACAGACAAAAGTCAGAAACATAATAAGCAAGATAAGTCTGGGACAAGAGAATCCCGCATGATCCTACTGTCATAAATTTCCCAAACAGGCAAAATCAACCACTGGAATTAAAGTCAGGAGAGTGGGTTCCCAGGAGAAGTATGTTTGGCGGGCTGACACTGTTGTATCTTAATTTAGGAGCTGGCTACACAGAGCTGTCCACCTCTGATCTGGGCAATTTGCACGGCGAATAGGACACTTCATGAAAAGCTATCAGAAAGAGACCCTGGAAAGCATCCGATTCACTCCCCTTCGAAGCATTTGCGCAGTTGTGAAGCTTACATATCGCAAGCACACACAATGCAGGAGGCCTGGGAGTGGTGTCCTGGTGACGCGCTGTGCTGTTTGAAACTCCAGCTGCTCTGCAGGAGAAAGACTAGACTTTCAACTCCTAGAGAGTTACAGTCTCAGAAACCCAGAGGGGCAGCTTTACCCTGTCCTGTAGGACTGCTGTGAGTCAGACGTGGCGTGATAGCAGCGAGTCATGGCCCACCCAGGTACCAAAGCAACCTCTCAAATGTGGGAGGATGTTTCTCCGCTTTCTTTCCTTGATGCGACTTAACAGTGTTTCTCAACCCGTGGGTCGCGACCCCTTTGGGGGGATCAAACGACCCTTTCACAGGGGTCACCCAACTCATAACAGTAGCAAAATGACAGTGATGAAGTAGCAACAAACATAATTTGATGGTTGGCTGTCACCACCACATGAGGAATTGTATGAAAGGGTCGTGGCATTAGGAAGGCTGAGAACCATTGGTTTAGAAGGATTAGGATCATGTGCCTATTACAAACACAACCTAGAAGGCTCAGTGTTCTACTGAGAGTGATACCAGGAGAAGCATTTGAACACTCTGTAAGTAACATAGCAGACCAGAAAAAGTCAGAGTGCTTGGCTTGAAGCCCAGCAGAGATTGAGGCGCTGCTACCTACTTATGTGTGACCTTCAGCATATTCCTCTCTGAGCCTCACTGTCTTCAGCTAGATCCATAGAATAATAACTCTGACTGTGCAAGGTATGAACCTTGGTGGCTTAGCGGTTAAGCTTTGGGCTCCTAACTACAAGGTCAGTAGTTCAAAACTGCAGGCTGCTCTGCACAAGAAGGAAAATGCTTTCTACTCCCGTATAGAATTACAGCCTTGAAAACTATCAGGGGCAATAGTTCTACTCTGTCCTGTAGAGTCGCTTTGAGTCGAAATCAACTCAATGGCAGTAAGACAGTAAGCAACGGTATAAGGAGGTCATGAGGATACGATACAGGTAACTGCATCCGAGCAGTGCCTGGCTTGTGGCAATTATTCAGAAAAAGTTATTATCGAAGGGATGCTGACTCAAATTGGTCAAATACTTATCATGTAGTAGTGCCTCAATAAATGGTAGCTATTATTATGGCTAGGCAAGGGGGGTGGGGAGGAAGGGAATGCACAATCATCTCATCTTTTGTAAGGCCAATAGCCGGGGTGTCTATAAGGCCATTAATGGGCTGACCAGCCATGCCACTGGTTTAGATCCAAGACTGACACAGCCCATGGGACAAAAGCAACAAACGACTTGCCAAGAAGACCTGTGCTTTTGATGTGCTGCCAGGTCTGTGTTTTCCTTCTTGGGGCCAAGACACATTTATTTACTCATCGACTGCATCACAAAATGTTGGTGCCACCTCTGTTACTCATTCTACTCTTTCTGTTCCTCATGCTACATTTAGAACAAAGCATTTTAAAGGTGGATAAAACTCTCACAGATTTCATGATTAACGTGGCGATAGCCAAGTACCTTTGCTACTGGCAAAAGAAATGTAGACACTGAGCACACAGGATGGTAATTACAGGCTTCAGGGATGTCTAAAAAGAACCATAATGAGGGATGAGTTTACTTACATGTAACAAAATCAGGCTTAATATTGATTTTGCTCAGCTCTTCCAATCCCGTATGGACTTGGCAGATTGATCCATCCAAATGCTGGGAAGAAACAAAAATTAAAATGACAAATGGAAAGTAATTTCAAAATCTAGCACACCCAACAAAAACAAAACTTCTGGATGATCAATTACTGCATGTACACACCGCAGGAACTCAATAGCAAGTGTAACTAAAAATAAGCCAGTGTGTATTAACAATGCATGCCCTTAGATCCAACAATGTTCTCCTTTCCTTAGTCCATCCTTCTATCTTCCCTCTCTCTCCTTCCTTCTTCTCCTCTCCGCCTCCCTCTCTCTCTTTCTTCCTCACTGTTCTGATGGAACTGTGTCTTCCCCAGACCAGTGCCATAGGAAGAGGTCATATGAGTGTAGGGTGTGTTTTAAACCAATCACCTTAGAAATACAAAAAGAGCAGATTTGACAGCGAAGCAAACACAAACTTAGATAAGAATTTCCCCTACAGTGGTCAGAGTCTTGCCCTAGAGCTAGCTAGAACCTGGATTCACACTACTGGCCTCCAACACTGTGAGAAAGAAACTCTGTGAAAGCCATCGACTTGTGGGATTTCTTCTGTGGAAATAGCTAACAAAAACACTCCGTTCCTAAGGCCTAATTATCTGCCCAAACAACCAACATGAACATTAATATTTATAATACCAGGTATCTAGCTGAACTTTTGGGGTGAATGGAGTACATGTCGGGCCACTAATCTCCAAGGACAGCCATGGCTCGTCCGAGAATGACAAGACTTTCTATTCCCATAAAGAGTTATAGTCTCAGAAACCCAAAGGGGCAGTTCTAATTTTGTCCTACTACTAAGGTCGATATGAGGCAGAATCAATTCAATAGCAGTGATTTTGGGTTTTGGGGTAAGAATCCAGCACATAAGATTTTTTAATGAGGAATTGCTTACAACTGACTGTTTTCTTGTCCAACAAGAAAAATACGTAGACAATACATCAAAATATATACATTGATTTGAGATGTACATTTCCAATTCCCTTTATCTCTTAATCTTTATTTCACCTTCACCTGTTTTATACT
Organism: Tenrec ecaudatus; assembly: GCF_050624435.1. Lineage (NCBI taxonomy): Eukaryota > Metazoa > Chordata > Mammalia > Afrosoricida > Tenrecidae > Tenrec > Tenrec ecaudatus. Next base: position 103,574,548 of record NC_134535.1, read on the forward strand.
CTGAACCAAGATTTAATTGGATAATTATTCCTTTTATATCATGCATACTTAGGAGGGAAAAACCCACAGCTGCCACCCATATATGGGCATGTACACTCCCACCACAATAAAGAAATAAAACAATGATTCGTTGTAAAGAAATATTTAGGCATAGAAAGATGCTTCCTCTTCAAATGCCTCATAACGGCTTTCACCCAACTGAGAAAGTGCAGTTTCTCCAAGTTAAATACTAAGGGGGGAAAGAAGCCACAGTCCACTGCTATCCAAGGAGTCAATTCCAACTCAGCGCGACCCTACAGAACAGAATGGAACTGTTGCTTTGCGTTTCTGAAACTGTCCATCTTTACGAGAGCAAATGGCTCCATAGTTCTCCCCAGAGACAGGCTGGTGGTTTGGAGCTACTGCCTTTGTGGTTAGAAGCCCAGTGCTTAGCCCCCAGCCACCAGGAGTCCTTAAATCAGCACCTGTCCAAGACATAATAAGGAAGTAGGAATTGAGCTGCCTCTTTCCCCCTGCCCTTTCTGAGGCTTTGGTGGCCCCAGAGGTGTTATCAATTAGAGAAGCAATAGATCAGTTCTAAGATTCCAACAACTTAATGAATGCCCTTTTGGGAGCACATTCCTCAAAATAAAGGATTAGTTTGTTTGTTTTTTAAGCTTCAGAAGAGATAGGTGCTTAACCTTAAAGTAATATGCAAAACTGGGTAAGAAATTTCAGTTGTCTTAAAGAATGAAGTCATATTAGGTGAAGTGCCTGTCCAAAGGCAGCTTCATATATAGCATATATACACATAAAAAGGCAGGTAACTCTGAAGCACTTAACAGTGAGACATTTTAATGAGCCTAGGGTGTGCTCGCAAAGCACACCGTCCTACCGGCTCCTAAGTGAAAAGAGGTGGGAGTGGTGGGGCAGGGCAATTTCACCTCCACTTGTTTTACACTTTGAGCCAAGAATTAATTGGATAAATAATTCCTTCGGCTGCTTATAAACCATTTGAAACAAACAGTGTGACTAAATTAATGAGTACATTACAGGCCAGAGCAGCAAATCCTAATGAGTTTGTAACAGCTGATGTCAACCGGTCACCACACCAGAATCCAACCACCCACTGTCGCAAGGCCTTGAAGAAAACATGGGAGTTCCCATGTGGGGCCCAGAGCAGAGATGACAGGAAGTCTGAGCAGGCAGGAGCCCGACCTTCTCCCTCCTGCTCAGCCCCTTTAGCTCTTGTCCTGGAACAAACAGCAGAGGGAAGGCCACCTGCACGTACAGCAGCTAAGAGAACCGGACTAGCCAGCAGGAAGCAAGCCACAGTGATTTCTGAAGGGCAGCCAGTCAGTCCCCCAGGCTGCCCAAACCCCATGAGCTACGAGCTGGGAGTCACAGGCACAAGGTGGAGAGAGTTCACAAATGTCTGGGCATTTCACTGAAAGGAGAAAGTTAGGAGAAAAGTCAAGAGAACTACAGAAAGAGAAGAAAAACATATACAAATAGTCTATAAGATCCAACTCAAAACAACATACAAAATGTAAGAAAGGAGAGAAAAAAAATTCAGAGAGCATTATGAGAAAATTAGCAGTGCCCAAACTTGTTTCAGAGGAATTCATATAAACTGAAAAGCTTTGAGTAAATTCAATCCTTCCTTCAGCACAGAGCTCTGATTATTTGACCCAAGCAGGAATGAATACACAACATTTACAAACACAAGCCATTATATTTTTTGAGATTTCATCATGGGCCTCATTTAAGGAAATCAAAGATATCCTTTGTTGTACAGTTTTGATCCAATGTAAGAGACCTTCGTCATTTCCTCAGGAACAGACTGAAGCTATAAATACTAAGCACCACAGTCAGTCACTCACAAAAAGACTCACTGACAAGTTTAATTTTAAAAACAAGAGCACATTATTAAACTGAAAAGCAAGCCATGAAAAATCCAAACCCATGCAAACAACATTCCAAGGAGAAAAACTCTTCCTGTCATGACAAGCACTAAGTACAGATAGCTTTTCATCTGGCTCACAAAACTTTTCCTACTCAAATATCACACACACACAGGCACCCACAGAGGCGTACCTCAGATATACTTCAGGTTCATTTCCAGGCTGCTGTAATAAAGCTAATGTGGCAATAAGTGAGTCACGAAACTTTTGTGGTTCCCTGGTGCATATAAAGGTTATGTGTACACTCTACTATAATCTATTAAGGGTGCACTAGTAATATGAAAACGTTGGAAACATAGTAAAAATTACCAAAATGTGACCCTGAGACATGAAAGGAGCACATGCTGTTGGGAGGTTGCCACAAATTTGTAAAAAAGCACAGTCTCTGCAAAGCACCAGAAAGAAAAGTGCAGCAGAACAAGGGATGACTGTGTGCAGTCTACATTTGTACCCACTCAGTGGAACAAGTCCTTACGTTCTGCCCACGACCTCAGGCTTCAAATTGCAGGGGGATCCTCCAAACCGTAAATTAAGAGACCGTTGTCACGAGAACACATTGATTATTTGCCTTATTTTCTTAACTACTTTGATATTCAAAAGCATGACTGTCGAAACTGAGAGCAACATATAGAACGAACCATAAGGAAGCAAAGTTACTGTTCAAGGACACTTATTTCAAGCATTAAAACAAAATGGAATTAGAATCTACCACACGGTTTAATGATGTCAACATAGGGAGCTGTCTGTACACAGGCCACATACGGCTCTCAGTCTGATTTTTGTGAATAAAGCTTTATCAGGAAACAGCCAGGCTATTCACTAACCTATTGTCTAGGGCTGCTTTTGTGTACCCAATAATCTAGTCGCTGTGACAGAAACTATATGGTCAACAAAGCACAAAATATTTACTATCTGCCCCTTAAAAAATATTGCCAACTCCTGATCTACAGTAAACAGGTATTTCTCTGGACTAGGTCACTGGACTGAAACTCTGGTCATTTTGTGGGATAAGCTACTATGTCACTTAACCTTTTCTTACTTTTAATTTTCTCCTTTTACAATATGAAAATAGCTATAATCATATCATTGGGTGGCCACCTTCCTGAAACAATCACTGAAGACAAATGTGTGCAAAAGCAAATGTGGTGAAGAAAGCTGATGGTGCCCGGCTATCAAAAGATATAGCATCTGGGGCCTTAAAGGCTTGAAGATAAACAAGCAGCCATCTAGCTGAGAAGCATCAAAGCCCACATGGAAAAAGCACACCAGCCTGTCTGACCAAAAGGTGCAGAAGGGACCAGTCATCAGATATCAAAGAACTATAAATCATATCAATGGGTGCCCACCTCCCTGATACAATCAGTGAAGACAAATGTGTGCATAAGCAAATGTGGAAAAAAAAGATATAGTGTCTGGGGCCTTAAAGGCTTGAAGATAAACAAGCGGCCATCTAGCTCAGAAGCAACAAAGCCCACATGGAAGAAACACACCAGTCTATGTGACCACAAGCTGTCGAAGGGATCAGGTATCAAGCATCAAGGAACAAAAATCATATCATTGAAAATGTGGGTGAGTGCAGAGTGGAGACTCAAAGCCCATTGGTAGCCAACCAGACACCCCTTACTAAAGGGTTGGGGGAAAGAGATGAGCCAGTCAGGGTGCAGGGTAGCAACGATGAAACATATAACTTGCCTCTAGTTCTTAAATGCTTCCTCCCCACCACTATCATGATCCTAATTCTACCTTACAAATCTGGCTAGACCAGAGAATGTATATAGTACAGATAGCAACTGGAAACACAGGGAATCCAGGACAGATGACTCCTGCAGGACCAGTGGTGAGAGTGGCGATGCCTGGCGGGTGGAATGTAGGGTAGAGGGGGAACTGATTACAAGAATCTACGTATAGCCTCCTCCCTGGGGGAGGGACAGCAGAGAAGAAGGTGGGGGGAGACATCTGACAGTGTAATATGACAAAATAATAATAATTTATGAATGATGAAGGGTTCATGAGGTAGGGGGGAGTGGGGAGGGAGGGGGAAAATGAGCAGCAGATATTAAGGGCTCTAGTAGAAGGCAATTGTTTTGAGAATGATGATGGCAACAAGTGTACGTATATTCTTGACACAATGGATGTATGTATGGATTGTGATAAGAATTGTATGATCCCCAAATAAAATGATTATTAAAAAAAAGAAATTAGCTATCATTTATAGGGAACTTACTCCGGCACTATTCTAAGGACTGCATATGAATTGGCTCATGTAATTCTGATAAAAGTTCTTTGAGATAGGTAAATCATTATCCCTATCTTCAGATGAGGGCTCTGGGAAAGAGAGTTTAATTTACTTGGCCAATTCTGGTAAATAGATCAGGATCGGAACAAGGCAGTCTGGCTCCTTGGCTGGTATTCTTAATCTCAAGGCCATGTTGATAATAATTTTAACCACATAAAAGTTACACAAAATAAATCTCAAAGGGTGATGAATAGATAACGAAAGTAAAAGTATACCTCTGCACAGTCTGGGCTAAAGCACACAGTAAGAATATGTGTGCATGTCCACATAGTTTTATATCCACATAGCTTTAAGATATTTCTGATTCTAGCATAAGGACTGAATTTGTGGTACTAGGACTGCAGCGTTCTATCATATTATTTATCTTTTACAGTAACCAATCAGAGAATTAGACTATTGTGGGGTGGTGTATCAGGTTTGAAGGTCTAAGAGTGTAGTCTCGTGGGACAACTCGGTCAACCTGCACAACACAGTTTATAAAGTTTATGTTCTACATACAACCTAGTTTTGTAACAGCAAAACCGTGACTTGGGAATAGCCAGGAGTTCTCCTGGAGAACTTTGAAAGAGGAAAATTTTATTAGGCAGTGACCCAGAGGAACTAGCCTTCTGGAAGATCTTGGCCCTGAATGTCAGGTCGGCATAGCTTTTAGACTTTATGGACCGAGTAAGGTCACAGAAGTGGAAGAGGGAGGATTTCCAGTGCAGACACGGTTGTTAGTTAGAAGAAAGGGGTCCTGGGATGGGTGCGTTCCAGGAATGAGGAAGTACATGGAGTGTGGTCATGCATTGGACTTCTTTTCCAAAGGTTAAATTCCCTATTACGATTTTCCTTCCAGTTTGAGGAATAATGTCTCCTGGCAAGCCCTCCTCTAAGAAATGACTGTTGATCTCCACCGTTCTGCAGCAAAAGAGAACGAAGGAGATCAAGTGTCCAAGAAGAAACAGCAGTCCATTTGAACCACATCCTCGGCTTTCCTGGGCCGGGAAGAACAGTAACTACATGGTGCCCAGTCACCACTACAGACTGTTCTGACCAGGAACACAGCCGATGGCCCCGGATAGAATGGGAGAGAAATGTCGGACAAAACTCAAATTCTTTAAAAAGGACAGAGTTCTGGACCAGTAGCCACTAGGCTAGAAGAACCTCCAGACCAGGGAACAACAGCAAACGAGATCACGAGCCACAGGCGGCGCCTCTCAGTACATCCACAAGAGTCTGGAATAAAATTGAAAAACTTTATAGGCTATTATTCAGACAATGGTGATTTCACCTGTTTGTAATAATTTTTATTACAGAATTGTCTCAAAAGTTTGCTGCACCCTGACAGTCCTGAGATACCTTTTACACTTGGAACGGAAACCAGTCCCGAAGGTTACCTTTCTGCTAAATAACAGGTCAGATTGGCTCATGAGAAAAATAGTATCGCTAGATTCAAAAACAATTAAACTAATTGAGCAAGATCTGTCTTTACCTTGAAAAGTATAGGCCCTCCAGAGAGCCCATGCCCTTTCGGAAGCTTCCAGATGAAGACTTCTCAGAAGCTCTCTAAACTTTCTGCATTGGTTCCTATCCAGTCTCATCCTCTTCTCTGAGCTCCATCTGGGAGAAGACTGCGCGAGCACCAACAGACATGACTGGACGACTGTTATTCATAGTCAGGCAAGAAGAGCTCTATCGAATGTCAGCTGCCACACGTTCTAAAAGACGTCCCCTTGCTGAGTCATGCCCACCACTTCCTGAACTTGTCCACATGTCTGGGGGAAAAAATCTGCGACCTGAATGTGACCCACTGTCCTTTCTTACTCAGACCGGCTTATATGTCTCTAAATAAACTACAATATATATGTGCTAACGTACTCATCACCAAGTTCATCTTTAGGTTAAAATGGCCTTACCTGTCTTCGACTCATTTCCACGTCTGCAAGTACAATCCAATTTTTTTAGTTTGACATTTAAGATTCATGTCCTATCGCATACATCCTTTTCCAGCCTAGCTCCTTTTATTCTGGATCTTCCAAGTAACCGAGATAGTCATTTCACCAGTCTAAGGCTACTCCCAGTCCAGGAGGGGAATGGTACACAAAACACAAACGTGTCACGGTTTTAAAGGTCCAAAGACTCTCACTAGCAGGTCTAATAAGACCTTACAAGGAGGCCATTCGTGATTTAGATCTGAAGGAAGAAGAGAGCTCTTAACTCAGCGGTTGAGGTGAGAAAGGGGGTGACCATAAAGGATCGGAGTTTACTTCAGAGACTTCAAGACCAAAAACACTCAGTGCAAAGTCTTGGCTCCACCTGTACTAGAAAAAAGGTTGAAGGAGTGAAACGGCATAAAAACAGTTGATGCCAAACACACTCAAAACCCCAGGTGTCCCGCAGCCACGTCTCTAGTCTTGCCTAAATCAGGAAGCCTTTGCATTCTCTCAAGAGCATTTGTTATTTCCGGATCACTTGTTGGTTTTCACTCTAAATATTTCGAAACTATGGCTTGAAAACAATGAGACTTTGTTATCGAAGAATAGATGCTAACAAATTTGTCGCACTTTCACCTTTTAAATTCCAGTTCTTGGACAGGTGGTCATGCACTGCCACTGAGCTAACAAACACATTTTATAACCACAAGCTTGGGCTGAGTGGTCAGTCACATTAAACCCACTCAACCAATAGGCATCTGCCTTCCAACAAAGCTCTTTGTTTTATGCCTATCCAGTGACTTCTAGTAAGAGGCTTAAGACATGTTTCTCTGCAGAATAAAAGGGGAAACGCCCATTGCTGGTGCTAATAATGGAAATAATGGTCAAGAACCAGAAAATGATAGTAGTTAGCCACCACCACCACCCCCCAAAAAAGAAAAGGGGGGCAAAGAATTGGGGAAATGAGGTTATAATTGTTATTAGGTTAAGTTATTATATGACAGAGCACATACAACTGCCCCATAGAGTTTCCTAGGCTCTGATCTTTACAAGAACAGACTGCCAAGTCCTTTCTCCCACGGAGCCAGCCATGGGTGGGTTTGAACTACCAGCCTTTTAGTTAGCAGTCAAGGCTTTAACGACTGAGCCACCAGGACACCTCTCATATGAGAGCGACCCATTGCCACAAGTCGATCCAGACTGCCAGCGACCGTATATCGGGTGTCTGAAATTGTCTGAGTCTGTACAGAAGCAAAAAACCTAAACTTTCTCCCTCAGAGTGGCTGGTGGGTTTAAATTGCTAATCTTACAGTTAGCAGGCCAACGTTTAACACAGCGGCACCAGGGTTCCTTCATGTTACAGTCGTATCTGAGAATCTGAGCATCTATGAATGACTTTGACCACATGTAGAGTAGCTCTGAGTGTTCCCATAGTACCAAACACGGTGCTGTAAATATTTACTCAGTGATTGAGCTGAGAAGTCTCTGACGCCCCAGAGTCCTTATGGAACCCGCTTTCCTTGCCAAACATCAAATTCTGTCTAGTTAATTTCCCTCGAGGTCTAAAATGGAAGTATGTGCAATGTCTACTGACATATTACATCAAACAAGGCCCCTATTAACTTGTTGCTGCTCAATCATATTTGTAGTGTTTAGTAATAACTTGCTTTTTTATTGTAATTCTAAAGTTTTCTTTGCTAACACTAGAATATTTATTTTTATATTTCCCACAGAAAGATTTTAAGTCAAAGATTCTGAGCAATTTTGGAATTCAAAAGTTGTTATTCTTTGCAAGTTTTCACTGAATTGAGTAAAGTGCCTAACGTCTGCTATTAAGAAGTTTCATGTACAATAAGCATACATGATTGGGGCAGATAGGGCTGGGTGTGAAGGAATGAATGTGGTTCAGCTTTCTAATGTACCAATTTTTCTTAATGGCAAATACGCAAACTTTTTGTTTGCTATGAAAGTTGCTACAGGCTATAATGCAAATTTTATGTTTTGTACTTTAAACTTTTATATAAAAATATTATGGAGTATAATATAAAAATTTATATAACAATTATTTGAAGTCACTGACATCAAGTTTATTTCAACTCATATATAAGGTTACCATAGGCAACAGCCTTATCGTTCTCTCTCGAAGGAGCTGGTGGGTTTGAACCACCAAACTTGTGGTTAGTCTATGGTTTATCAAACAGCAACACTTAAATATTCAAACAAAAACAAAAAAATTCACTGCCATTAAGTTTTTTTCTTCCCCCAAAACTATTTTATTGGCAGCTAACACAGATATCAGTCCATAGTTCAACCACATCAAGCAGCATTGTACAATTGCTACCACCATCAGTTTGAAAACACTCTCTTCCTTCTTGAACTTCTTGATATCAGCTCTCCATCACGCCCCTCCCCCCTTAGCAGCCCCCAGGAACCCTTATTCAACTTGTCTCTATAGGTTCATCAATCCTGGGTTTCAAAGACCAAAAAGTATATAACGGAAATGCAAGAGGGCTACTCACAGTAACAAAATACGTACATCAGAGATAAACCCCAATATGTGAAAGAAACACACACACAGAAACTGTTGAAACCCAGATCAGGCCCAACGTGTATCAGAGGGGGAAATCAAGTGACAAGGTTTTAACCATTCAAATCAGGCTTATCATTATGATCTCCTATAGTCATCTCTCCAATACTCTCTGTTTGGTAACCAGTTTATTTCCATAGCTCCATTATGGATAAGGGAAATCACGGGAGGCCTATTTCTTGTATAGATCTCACAAATGTCCTGGGTTTTCACTGTCATCCATAACCTTCTGCAAACAAAAATCTCACAGGTTAGACTCTGATACTACTGATTCCCTCCTTTGGCTTTGGATTACATCATTTACAATCCTTGGGTCGTGGACAATGATGCGCTTCTTCCATGTGCACTTAGTTGACTCTCACTTAGATGCCTGCTTGTTTGGAAACAAGCCTTGAAGACCCCAGACACTGATTCTATCTGACAGCCGGGCATCATCTAATTTCTTCGCCACTCTGCTATAGCACCCATATCGTTTGCGTTCCCTTCATGAAACTGCCGTTAAATTGACTGACTTATCATGGCCTAGTAGAACTGACCCTGTGGGTTTCTGAGACTACAATTCTTTACAGGAGTAGAAAGCCTCATCTTTCTCCCTTGGAGTGGGTACAAATTGCCGACCTTGGGTAACTTACCCATTACACCACCAGGGATCCTAAGTATTTAAACTACAGAATTTTCAGCAAGTAGCTCTATGGTTACATGTCCCCACTCTTCTGCATACTTTTCGGTGCAGGGGCAGTGTGACAGAATTCAGATTGCTGACTGTTAACAATCAAAATATATCCAGAGAGAAAAGAAGCTAGAAGTCTTCTGAACTATGTTCTAGCCCTCGTGAAATTGTAGGAGAAACAGTTGCGGCTCCCCTACAAATTCTGGCCCAAACCTACACCCAATAAAACCTGTAGAATCAGGTCCTACCACCTATATCATTAACTATTTATAGTGTGTTATGTGTTAGTCTGGGTAAACTAGGGAAACAAATCCACAGAAACTCATAAATGAATAAGAGAGAGTTTTATATAAAGGGTAAGTGTACATTAAGAAAGCATCCCAACCCAGTGCTGTCCAAGCCCAAAAGTCCAACACCATCTACAAAGTCCTCCTCAAACTCACAAAACATACACACAATGATGCCAACTTCAGGAGGAAAGCCGAGTCAGTGAGTGTGTAAGCATCTCAGCGCTGGCAGGGGTCTCCACAAGACTACGCCAGCACCCAGTGCTGCATCGGGGTAGGTCCGTGTGGCTTCTCCTCAGAGATGTCTCACAGGAAGTGAGCTTTGCCAGCTGAAGCAGGGAACTGGCTAAGGCAGCTTCACCCTGGTCTGACCATCAGAGAACACGAAACCAGAGAACCAGAAAGGTGAGGCTCACCGAGCCATTTAGCTCTCCACCCTTCAATTAATCCCACGTGTTGATTGGCCAGGATGACACAATAAACCTTAACTATCTCATGCTATTATTGCAAATTTAACTCTTAAAATAAGAAGCCAAGCTACTAGGATCCTACAAGCATTTGGAAAAGGGCATTTATTCTAAACTACTCTGAAATCAGTACAGTGACAGTCTAAATCAAAAGAATGACTTCAGTCTACTGGGACATAACACTTCATGCCAAAAGAACTCTGAAAATCAACATATTCTGGTGAAATCATCATAACTCTGGAGGGTGGGTTCGCCCATTGTGAGCTCTATCACTGCTGACTCAGTAGGAACAGCAAGGGCCCCGTTCCCTTAAATGGCCCCAGATGGAACAGACATATTTACCCTGTTATGCTAGCACCATGATCCTCTTATCATGAATGGTTAAGAAAGAAGTGGTGTAGGTAGGTGCACCTACATTCTTCCTAAGAGTTAAGCAACTGAATTATTAGGAATTGCATGTATTTCAAATTTACAGTGGGAGATTCTAAAGAACACAAGACCGTTTTATAAAGAATGTGCAAGTGTTCACAATGTCCCCAAATTCTGTCTCAAGCTGAGAGTTTTCTGCCTAAGACACCATAGGTCCCACCCAGCTACCTCCTGTTAAAATCCTGTCTCACAACATATGTAAACCACTGGAGTTCATAGAATGATTCGTGAACTAGAATTATTCTTGTTCATAGAACAAAAGTTATTTCGTTGGGAAGAAAGCATCTAACAAACTATTTGGCCATTTGACTTTCGGTTTTCACAGTCAGAAAGATACAATGGCCTGTCAGTTTTCTAGATCTAAAGAGAAGATCCACTACAATTCTTTTTTAAAAGAATAAAATTATAGGGAGCCCTGGTGGCATTGTGATTCCGTGTTGGGCTACTAATGGCAAGGTCAGCAGTTCAAAACCATCAGCCCGTCCTCAAGGGAAGGAGCAGTTCTAGTCCATAGGTCACTATGAGTCGGAAAGGAGTCGATGGCAGTGAATTTGGTTTGAATTTTGGTAACCCATGGTAAGAAAGGAAGTACAGGAATAATGTGTACCTCGCCTTTATTATAAGAGGTTTAACCCAGAAAAAGGCACTGCTGCTTTTTTTCCAAACACAATTTCATTTTATCAAATTGTATTCTCATTCTCTCTCTCTCCTTCATTCTATACCTCCCTTTTTCTCCTCCCTTTACTTTGGTAACACTTTGAAGGGTAAATCAGTCATGATTTTCCAAAATTCTCAAAATTTAATATTTTTAACTTGGTGTCCCACATTGAGTAAATAATTGGACAAATGAACAAAAATGTAGGTGCATAATTTTCACAACAGAATTTTTGTAAGAAGAAATCGGAATAAACTCAACATTTCACAGTAAGAGTATCTACGTTGAGATTAATTCATCATACAGAAGACAAATAGCTAAGAATCCGGGGGTGGTTATCAGGGGTTAATGATAAGGAAGCACAGGCATTATAATGGACCCCATTTTGTAAATATAGACACAGATATGGTTAAAAAAGGGCAGTAAAGAAAATAGCCCAACTATGGGCTCTAACACCTTTTTGGGCCTCTTGATCACAGACCCAGGGCCATTTATTAAGAGCAATATTTTTGATTGGAGAGAAGAGGAATGGAAAGGAGAGGTTGTGTTGTGATAGTTAATACTGTTAAGAACTTGATTCTTAGTTTAAGTAATCACCTTCCATTTTCATGATTTGACATAAGCAGCCAGCGAGTTGAAGGGGGAGTCCCTGTGTGGGTGTGGCCCACCTCCACTATAGCATGGATGTTCTGAAAAGCTTACTTTTCAACCCCACACTCTTCTCCTTGCGTGCCTCCAGTTCTTGGGAGATAGGAGACTGTGGGTTTGGGCTTGGTGCTTGACTTACAGACTTGGTTCCACCAACCACCGCAATCACAGGAACCAGCAGAGGCCTTCAGCTACCACCCACCCCACAGATTTGGGACTTGCCAACCCTACAACTGTGTGAGCCGTATCCTTGAAGCAAACTTCTAGATATGCACCTCCCTATCTTCGCCCTGCTAGAGAACTCAGCCTAAGCTGTGTACAGGTTGAAAGAAAACAACCCCCTCCGAATCCTGGTACCTATGGCTACTCTTCTGCCCTCTCTAGATATATGCTATTAAATCCCAACATGCCATTAGTCGTTGCCTCTGCAGGGTAAAATTCCCCATGGCTGTCACATTTTCTTGTTGTGAGTCGGCATTTTATATTCTACAATAAAGATGACATGTATCATTTCCGTCAGACAGAGGAGAGCATAATGGATTAAGGCGGTAACGTTGAGAATAAAATCTTCCTAAGCTTTCATGTGCCAAGGCTATATGAGGGAGCTTTAAAAAGTTCATGGGAAAATGGAGGTAAAAGACAATAAATTTTTCCCATGAATTTTTGAAGCCCCTACTATTGGTCATGTTCCTTAACCCAAGGCATTAAATTTCCTTATCAACAAATGGGCAGAATAATGACAGAGTTGGTTTTTTATTGTAGAAGTTGGGGAAACTCCATATTGGATAAGGGACACGATTAGCACACAGCATATAAAATACCCTGGTGGAGCCGTGTTTAAAGCACTCAGCTGCTAACCACAAAGGCAGCTATTCAAATGCACCAGCCACTCTGAGGGAAACAGATGTGGGACCTGCTCTGTGAGTATCCCGAGCCTCGGACACCCTATGGGGCTGCTCTGCTCTGACTGACAGAGTTGCCATCATTGAATTGGCTAGGCAGCAATGGATTTTCATATTAAATACAATTTGGCTACAGTACATTTAACTGTGGGAGGGGCCTTTCGAACCCACTAGCCCCTGTTCTGTGGGAAAAAGATGCACTGACTACTTGCTCACTTTGCCCAATCACACTGCAGCTCTGGGCGCTCCAAAGTAAAAACTGCATCCTAATAGTGAGAATGCTTTCTACAAGAATTTGTACTTTGTTTGCCTCCAACCGTTTTACTGGCATATAATTCATGTATCAAACAGTTCAATCGCTTCAAGAAGAGTTGCACAATCACCACAAGCAGTTCTGGAACTTTTCTCCATTCTTGAATTCATTGTGATTAACTCCCCATGGCCCCCAGCCTTCCCTGCCATCACCCCAAGGAACCATTAATCCAGTCACAGTCTCTACAGATTTACATATCCTGAGTTTCATATACAGAAAAACATTTTTTTAAAAACTAACAAGAATAACAAAGCAAAACAGATAAAAACTCCAATAGAAAAGAAAGCTGAAAAGAATGTTTGCATTTTGAGTCTCCTTTTGAAAAGATGTTCATCATTATAACCTATTTTTGCCCCAAGAAACCTGTAGTCTGAACTCTCTAAAAATGCAAGCACAGAATTTTCTAACCTGCTTTAACATTTACAAAACCGTGTTAGTATATTTTTAAAGCTTTGTTAAAAATAGTTTTAAATGTTTTTTAAAATAACTAACTTTTTGTTTGTTTGTTTTTAAAGAACAGAATGGCTGCTTGGTGGGCTGACCAGCATGCTGAGCACATTTTCCCATCTACCGCTAACAAGCTCTCTCTCTGGCATAAATAACCCCAGCGGTTACACATCAGGCTGCAATCCAAAGTATCAGCAGTTCAAAGCCACCAGCAGCTCCTGGGAGAAAGACAGGGCTTTCCACTCCTTTGAACAGTAACTGGCTTGCAAACTCACAAGGGCATTCTACCCTGTCCCATAGGGCCACCATGAGTCACCACTGACTCAATGGCACTGAATGTGTTTGTTTGTTTTTAGTTATATGGTGGCGCAGTGTTAGGCATTCAGCTACTAATAGAAAAATGGGTGGTTCAAACCTACGCAGCTACTCCAAAGGCACTCCGCTCCACTTCCATGGGTCAGCAAGCCCAACTTCCCCAACTGAATGCCCAGAGGCAGCCCACTCCTCAAGCCAGCCTCTTGCTCAAAAGCACTCAGCTTTCCGTGCTCTGTGGGTTGGGAAGTCCATCACGGTTCCGTGCTCTGGCTCCTGGTTCGGCTGCGTCTCCTCTGATGTCACAGCTGTCGTCAGGGCCAGAGGGGCGCTCCACTCCTGGCACTGGCTGGTAATGATCTCCCCATTTTTCAGAGGGCTCATCTTCTACATAGCAGGATGGCACTGTAGGCAATCCTGTTCCCAAGCACTCATAGGGAAAACCTACCAATATTTTCCCCACTTTCTTATCAGATCCCTGCAGTCAAAGGTCATTTGGTGAGACTTTGGCTATAAAAGCCCCATTAAATAATTCACTGCTGCTGAACTGTAGTTCTCCTGTCCGTATTCTTTGTAATCCCCAGCACCCTGTCCCAAAGGATGGAGTGGGGCATGCAGATAAGGGGTAGGGAACTCTAACTTCTGAAGTTTGCCCCTTTGCCATTCCACTGGGTATGAACTGAGAAAATGACATTAGAGGCATTTTGAAACAGGAACCAAAAAAAAATCCCACAAACATAAAAAAAGAAAGTCCGAGAGCAGAGTGCATCCAAATCCCTGCCAAGAAAGCAGCCCACAGGCCAAGGAAAGCTGCGTGCCTCAGACAGGAGCCTGCTTGCCAGGTGTGGTGCCCTTTGGACATTTATCTACCCTCACAGAGCAAGGCAGCACTTGCTGCGTGGTTGAGAAGCAGATGCCCCGGCGCAGGTGTGCCTGCCAATCTGGGGGAGAAAAATACTGCGGACAAAAGAACTGTTTCCTTAACATTTCTGACCACGACTTTCAACCTGTTAACATGCCTAATACGACCCCATATTCTGTGGGACTGTGAGGCCACTGCGACAGAAGATCAAACTCAGCCGACAAGTAGAGTGCCTTGGGAGGGTGTGTTAGTGTCCCACTGGAGCAAAGCAGATGGAAGGTTGGGGTCTATCTGACCCCTGTCTGCAAAAATCAGTCTGGAGCAGGTGAGGCGTTAGCTCCTCTTTCTGCCCTGTTATATCTGAAGGGGATCAGACACGGCCTCCACGCCATTACCTCAGCTGCAGGGACACAAAAACCAAACTCTGCCATAGAGTCGGGGCTGACTCGGGGCATCTGTATAAGGCCAGGGTAGAACTAACTGCCTCCGTAAGGCTCTAAGACTGTAACTCTTTCCAGGAGTAGAAAGGCCCATCTTTCTCTCAAGGAGCTGCTGGAGGTTTTGAACTGCAGACCTTGAAGTTAGCAATCTAATGAGTAAACACTATACCACGAAGGCTATTAGATGGCTACAGACAATAGATATAGAGACCTCATGATCCACGAAATGAGACCGGTATGCATTTCTATTTTGCTGACATTTTGTATGGGCGATGTTCAACTGAGGGACAGTCAGGGATGCTGTCACATTATGTATGGGGCAGGAAGCAAAGTTGTGTATTAATAAGGTAGCAGCATCTAAATAGTAAGATGAGAGGAAGGAGACACATATCTAAGACGGACCCTTTCCCTCACCTCCCAATTCCCCTCTAACACAGAGAGGTGAGTCCTGGAGTCAGAGCAAACTGCTTGGTTTGAATCCCAGACCCACACTCAACTGCTGGGATCTTTGACAGATAGACTCTTTGTGCTTTGGGGTCGTGATCTGTAAAATGGGGATAGTAAGAGGACCTAAGATTCATATCTATTAAGGGAGATGTAGGGAGATGATTCCTACAAAGAGACAGTGCACAATAAACTGGGGGTGTGTGTGGCACTTTTATCCTTTTTAGTCATCATTACCTTGAATCATCACTAAAAATAACCTACTCAAAACCAAAACTCATCATGGGGATACAATATGCTTTCTCAACACCCCCTTCTGCCCTGAAAACGACTCTCAATTTAGTGTTACTCTACAGATTTGCCAGTTTCTGTCTGTACTGGTTCTTCTACACAGAAGCTGCCTTGCTGTGCGATAATACAGCTTCCATACTTTGCACACAGCAGGGGGCTTCGGCCCTCTTTGCATGCAGTCCTGGAACTAATCTTCTTGGCTGTTTAAGAAGCAGCCAAGTGAGACACACTCAAAATGGTTTTATTCCCCCTACTTTGACTAAGTGCCTCCCATGTGTCAAGCATGACCTTTAGTACTGAAAGTGTTAGAATTCTAATCTCCTGGTTTAAAAAATGCAATTGTCTTGAATTTTTAAGTGTTCAGTCTGAAAGTCCCTACTTCAAACGTGAGCAGGCCTTAAGAAGTTGGTTAAAATTTTCCATGATCTATTCATTACATTTCCATACAATTTTTGGAGGCCCCGTCACATGTCATTCAGCACCGATCCCTGGGCTCTCGGGAGTGAAAAATTACTACTAAGGCACAGTCTGTTTCACATAGTACACCGAGAGAGGGCTCAAACCTAAGAATAGCTTTTCACGTAAAGTAGCATGAACATAAGGCTAGGTGTCAACATGGAGGAAAAATAAAATGCTATGGGAAATTACCCTACCGTATAGGTACTGATGGAGAGTGATGGAGATGATGGGCAAGACGAAAGCTTAAAGGATGTGTAGGATTCCTAGGGACCAGAGGAAAGGTGAAAGGAGGCGAGAGATGATTCCAGACACAGTGTATATCACAGAAGTTGAATGATGGGGAGTGTTACAGGAACATCTGCTCCACTTGGCCCAACTGTCTGATGGACAGTGAGAGAGGATGCTTGAAAGGCTCAGTGGGGCCAGACCTTAAAGGTGCCTGTAGAGTAGGAAGGGGGTTGGACTCAGTTTGATAAATAAATGAGAGTTTTTAGAGTATTTTCAGTAAGTGAGGAGCACTGTCAGATTTGTGTTTTACAAAGATTAATATGGATATACAGGTCTCTGGTCAATACGAACTCATAGCAACCCTGTAGGACTGGGTACAACTAACTGCACCTATGAGCTTCTGCGATTGTAACTCTTTACAGGAGTAGAAATCTTCCATTTTTCTCTCAAAGAGCAACTGGTGTTTCGAACAGCTGACCCTGCGGTTAGCAGCCCAAAGCATAACCAGGACACCACCAGGGCTCCATTGGTAAAGTAGAAGGTTAGTCAGAGAGAGAGAGGAAGCCCGTACATGAGCTGTGTTGACATAGGGCTAGAACAATGGTCCCAGACATCAGAACGATTGTGAGGGTGGCAAAGGTGCGGCCAGGGTTTTGTTCTGTTATACACGGTATTTATGAGTCGGAATTGACTGAGTGGCACCTAAATGGAACAAAAGGAATCCATAAAACTAGATGGGGAGGCTGTAGCCTGAGAAGAAACCTTGGGGGAGTAGGGTCTAAAAGTGACAGCGCATTAGAAGAATTGTGAGAAAAGAGACAGCTGAAGAGGTTCCAGGAATGGTGGAAGCACTGATGACAATGAATGTGGATCACTACTGAGCAAGTAGAATAAGAAGGAATAAAGAACAGGTGGGATACTGGGCACACCGGCAAGGCACTGAAGGAAGAGTGTTCAAGGACAGGGTGCAAACCGAGTGTTTCATGTGGGAAAAGATGGAGAAGAGGAAACAGCAGGACCCGGAGAGAGGAAGGAAAACTAGTGGCCCAGCAGGCCAGGAAATGGTGGTCAGTGGAAACAAAGAAAACATGATGCTGAGAACAAAAGCGGAATCATAAAATCACATTACTCGCTATTGTAATCGCTTACAAAATGGTTCAGAAAATGTGATGCATGCATGCACCAACAACGAAAGCTGTAGAGCCGCCACCTAGAAAATGAGACCCAAGCAGTCCCCAGACTACGAACAAATTCCATTCCTACCTCTGTCACCAAGCCAAGCTTGTATAGTCAAATGTGTCCCTTAATGCATATGTTAATGCATAATGTAGCTCTCTATGTACAAAAATGAAACACTGATTCATTACAACATCTCTAACCTGATAGTTTTTTAACATTATTTTTAATTTGTATTATTGTAACATCACAATCTATGCTATCACAAAATTGCTATTTCAAACCATTCCAGGTACCTCCGTTTTGAATATACAATGGGCTGTGGGGAGATGTTTGTATGGACAATGTCTTTATATGGATCTTTCTAGACAGAAGAGATCATGTAGCAAAACAGGGCCCAAATTTCTGCAGACCAACTGCTGGCCTGTCTACCTGCTCCTCTCCCTGCTTTAAACAGATCCCTCCCTCTCCCTTGCTTCCCTCATTTTATTCATAAGCTGCCCATCTCCTTCCTAAGTATTTGGATTTGTAACCCTTGACCTAGATCTTTCCAATAAAAGAAGGGGGTGATGTCATTCTCAGAGAGCAAGTGGGGAATGCAGACTGGCACTTGAAAACTGAGGGGGAAAATAAGATAACAGCCATTGAGGGAAATGGGTTAGGAAGTTTAATAAGAGAGACAATCAACTCGTTGTATATGAGTCTGCTGAAGAGAGGGCAATTCATCATCTTGAGTCGCAGTGCTTTGCAGTCTGAAAGAAGAGCTCCGTGACAGAGGTCACAGGGCCATCTTGGCATAGGATAAGGAAGACAAAGGACGGCAATAGACTGGCCAGCACATGGCTTTAATGAGGAGTCAGAAGGAGCTGGTGCCCTGAGAAAATGAGCAAGAGGCATCATGCAAGGAAAAGGTGAATTCAAGAGGGGAGAGTAAAGCTAAGAGGGGACTTGGGAAGCAAGATAAAAATGTTTTCCCTGGAATTTTCAGGCAGAAAAATGATAATATCGTGTGCATAACAACATCAAAGGGCACATATTGAAATGGGAGACAAATGTGGAGACTTGTGGAGGAAAGTAAAGCAAGCAAACAAAAAGGTTAGTCGTGTGAAAGCTCATCTTCATCTCACTGCTAATCAGTTTCTAGAAATCAACTAAAACAGATTTTCTGTTTTTAGAAACATTAAAGAGAAGACCAAGCCTGATAAATTATAGTGAAATAAGCCATCAAATTACATTTTTGTAACGTGATTCGTGTGCCTGTTAAAGGCTACTTTGAAACTACACACTTGACTTCCTTGCAAATATCCCTAAGTACGATTTTGGAGATTAAAAAGGACACTCATTCTTTGTTCTTATATGCAAAAGGCTGTATATATTATCTCAAGCTCCGGAGAAGCAAAGAGATCGAAGGTTGGAAGTTTAGTACATTCCCAACATCTCACGTAACAAGTGCATGAAAGGAACTCAGTGCTCATGCAGACTTGTCCAGTGCCTGAAACTCTAGGGTTGCATGTTCTCTAAGTCCTGTAGGGTTGAAAAAATAAGAGTCTAAACAAACAAGAAAAAAGTAGGTGGTCTTACATTTCCTTCCTGATTTCAAAACTTACTATAAAGCAATGTCAAGATAGTGTGTTTCCGGCACAAGGATAGATAGCTCAGTGGAGTAGAATATAATCTAAAAGTAGAACCACAGAACTATAATGAAATGATTTTTGAAAAGGGTGCCAAACAAACCACTGGGGAAATGTGTGTGTGATATATATCACTCACTGTCATCGACTCAATCATACGCATATTGACCCTATAGAACAAGGAAGAACTGCCCGTGGGTTTCTGAATTATGGTTAACAGCCCAATGTGTAACCACTATTCTACCAGGGCATATATCTATATTTTTTTTTAATATATTTTTTAAATGGGGTAGAGACAATTGAATAGCCACACACAAAAGAATAATATTGGGCATCTACTTCACACCATCTACAAAAATAACGCAAAATGGGTGTTGTTAGGTGCCATCGAGTTGGCTTTGCCTTCCTGCTGACAAGACACATGGAGCTATGCTAGAGCCCTGGAGGTGGAGGAGCCACGTGGAGATCCTTATCAGCGCTGAGATGTTTACACCACCCCTGGATCCACAAGACTTTCTACCCACTGGCCTGCGATCATCCTGCATTCGGCATCATTGCATGTTTTGTGTGAGTCTAAATAGGAATTTATAGATTGGTATCGGTTATATGGGCTAATATTGGAATTAGGGACTTGATCTGGACTGGGCTAGGATGTTTTCTTAATACAATTACTCTTTGCTATATTACATACATATGGGTATCTATGGATTTCTTTGATATAAAGTTTCCATTACACATGGATGTCTATGGATTTGTTTCTCTAGTCAACCCAGACTAACACAGCTATATGAAAACATATTCATGACCTTGGGAAAAGGAATTCTTAGATTAAAAACCATGAGCGAGAACAACAGCAAAATAAAATTCAACGAAATTTTTAAAAAATGTTTGTGCTCTGAAAGACATAATCAACAAAGTGAAAGGAAAAGCCAGAAATTGGAAGTAAATATTTTTAAATAATATATGTAAGAGTCTACTTTCCATAATAAAGAAATCTTAACACCTTGAAAATAAAGTCAAATAGCCCAATTAAAGAAAAACGAGCAAAGGCTCTGAATAGATATTTCTCCAAGGAAGTTATAACAAAGGTTCAACCAACGCATAAGTTGCTCGGTATCATCTACCATCAGAAAAATGTAAATCAAAACCTTTAGGATAGTTAGAATCAAGAAATCAGAAGACAGTGAGTGTTGACCTTCTCATATACTGCTAGTGGCAATGTTAAATGGCACCACTGCTTTGGAAAAGAGTCTAGCAGTTTCTCACATTATTCAACATAACCCTTACTATATGGCCTAGAATTTCTACTTCGGCGTTTATCCCCAAAAGAGATAAGCATATAACCACACAAAAACATACATACATAATAACTCAAAGGTAGAAAAAAGACCACAAATGTCCATAACTGACAAATAGATCAAGAAAATGTAGAATATCCATACACTGTATTATTATTCAGCCATAAAAACCTCGAAAATAGTATGCTAAATGAAAGAATCCAGACCCAAAAGACCACATATCACATGATTATATTCATATGAAAACGAGGCTTGTGGCACAAATGATAAAAGTGCTCAGCTACTAACCGAAAGGTTGATGGTTCAAACCCACCCACTAGCTCCCTGGGAGAAAGACCTGGTATTCTGCTTCTGTCAAAGATTAAAGCCTAGAACACCCTCCATGTTTTTTAACCCTCCCACTCTGTTAAATGGGCCACAGTTGAAAACAACTCAATGGCACATATATGTTACTACAAAGACTGAGACAGACTGAACCTTGAAGGCCGCAGATATCCTTCATATCTGAGATGCAACCATTGGTGTCTCCCCATCTGGCACAAAGAAGAATGGGGAAAATTAAAGACGCAAGTAAACGGTCCAAAGAACTAATGAACCATGCAAGCCACAGCCCCCACTTCCCGGAAACCAAAAGAAGCAGGTGGTGCCTGGCTATCACGACGAACAGTTCTGAGCAGGCTCACAACAGAAGATCCTAGACAGAGAGGGAGAAAACAACATAGAGAAAAAAAACTCAAAACCATAAAAAAAAAAAATCAGGCTTAATGGTGTAATACTAAGTGGAAGAATCCAGTCATTAGATACCCTCTCCCACAAAAGCCAAAAAAACAAAAAACATCGAATCTATGCTGACTTATACCGACCGACCCTAAAAGACAGGGTAGTAAACTGACCCTATGAGTTTCTGAGCCTGTAACTCCATTGAAGTGGAAACCCCATTTTTCTCCCTTTGAGCCCTGGTGGTTTCGAACTTCAGATCTTGCAGGTATCAGCCCAATGAATAGCCACTATGCCACCAGAGCTCCTAGAGATCCTTAAGGCCTGATCAAAAGAGAGGAAGTATAAGTTAGAATTCCAAATCCTCATGGACTCCGCATTTCTTGAAGATACAGGTTAGATGAACTCCTGAACTACTGCCCTGAAAAGCTCTTTAAACCTTAAACCAAAAATATCCCCTGAAGCTTTCTTAAAACCAAACACATTAGCTCGTGAAAATGTCTGCCTTGAGCACTGTGCTCTTTTAAGAACCATCAAAAGGACAACAGCAACTCAGATTCAATAGGCAGCTTAGGGCAGTGAACTGGCATTGACGGAGAGCAACGATTCAGGAAGAGAGGCGAAATGGTTGTACTACTCAAAGAATGTTCTCGGTGGCACTCAAGTGTACGTGGTTTGAAAACTGATGGATTGGTATGTGTTTTGCTGTGTGTATTCCCAACAACACTTTTTAAAGTTACACTTTAAAAAAAAGTTCAACGTATAAAATCCAACAGCAGGTATCGCTTCATAATGAGCTGATTCATTAAGGATCTTTGCTTTATTTTTATTGATCGTTCAAAAACACACTGGTGCATGAAGTCAGCGTGCAAGTGCACAGAAGTGAACCTTGGCGTCAGTGCAGTAGAGTGGTTAGGCTCTTGAGCTCCGGGCTAGATTTGGAGGCTGGTTTTGTGAAGGTGTCCAACCCAGTTCCAACATAGTTTACTTGTAATAAAGTAGAGGTAATAATGCCCAGTTCATCCCACTCTTTGGATGTAGGTCAATCATTCACGGTACCAGGCTCATAAAGGACCCCCAGGTGAAATCGATTAGTGTTCTCTTAAGCACAGATCGGGCCGGGAACAACAAAAATATGCCCAAGAAAAAAAGTAATTAAAATATGTCCAAGATTCAAGGTTTGGACTGAATGCAAGTACTGGGATAAGCCAGATTTTTCCTCTTCATATGTCCTATGCAAATCTCTCCCAAGGATTATACAAATTCAGTCTCACTGCATTCCCAAATTCAAACTGAGACCAACTCCAAACTACTACAACAAAAAGACTTATTTTTCATTCCATTCACTTCATTCCTGGTGTTTTGTAAACTCATCTTTCTTGTTTGTATCTTCAGTTTTTCATTCAGGATCTAGACAGCCAATTGTTTGATTTTAACATGCAGGCTTGTCAACTGCTACACACACACACACACACACACACACACACACATACCTTTGACCTTCAAAATACCTTTTGAAACAAGAAAAAATAACAGTGTATTGTACACAAGGGCAAATTTCCGAAGGATAAATTATGAAAACACGTAAATGCATAATATTCACCGCACTCAGACGCACCCCTTACAGATGAAGAACATTACATCAACTTTATAACCATGGGAAACCTCAGCCACTCGTAGTTGACATTTCAGCGGCAATGTTTTGTTTTCTGAGGAGGAGGAATAAACAACTTTGCTATCTCCTAGTCTGCGTGTCCTCTTTAGAGAATGTCAGCTTGGTCCAATGACATTTATTTTTTCATGTAGAGAAATAGCAGGGTTTGTTCCACACTGGTGCTGTGTATGTGCATAGAAATTTCACCATTTAATTTTCATGTCTGGGAAGATAGGAGAGCTTATAATTATGCCATGAGGTATAACTATAATTAGGTTCTCAAATACCATAGGTACCCCTAGGATCCAATTGTAAAATAACAGAGAGTTTGGGGACTGTTCTTGGTGTTTGCTTTTTCCCCCGCTTGAACCATCACATTCTACAGCCTCAGTCAGCAACATTTTATAGTTTATGAAAGATTGTTTGGTTTTTTAATAAAGAAGTTAAGCTTATTAAAGCTGCAATTGATAATTAACACTAATGAGTTTCATGTGTACTTCTTGATGCTTAAAAAAAATCACTGTTATGAGTTATATCCAGAAGAATTAGGTTAAGGGTCAAGAAAATTTAACCTTATTTTTTAATTACCTCTGGTGGTGCTTATTAGACATCGCCATTACACCATGTCCTAACAGGAGCTACAGGATGCACTTTGCACATGCATCTTTATGCCTCTACTTTGCAGAAGGTGAACCATATAGAAAAATGACAGGTCTGACTCACGTCAAAGCACCATGTTTGTGTTGGGAGGTGGAGAGATGGGGAATATATGTATATATACATATATCCCAAAAATACTTTCCTCAACCCAAAAATATCACATTTCTTAACATACAAGATATCATTTATATGTAATATCCTCTATAAAACATAATATCCTGAATAATTATATAATATAGGTCAGCAGTTCAAACCACCAGCCATTCCTTGGGTATAATATGAGGCGATCTGCTCCTATAAAGATTTTAGATCCCCAGTAATCCTATAAACAGGATCAGTAGGATACTAGGAGTTAGAATCAACTTGATGTCAGTAGGCTGGTTTGTTTTGCGTGTCATAATAATTACTATTATTTATGTATCTTCTTTTCCTGCAATCCTATTCTAGAAAGAGAAGGGAGAAGACTGCAAAATGAAGCACTCTTGCCTAGTTCACTGCTCTCACGAACAGAAGTAGCCTTGTTCATGCAGAATTAGGGTCTCCGGTTCTAAGCAACAACCATTTTTGAAAGAACCAAAAGGTCGTCAGGGAAAAAGAAAAAGGTATGAGCGACAGAACATGTGAGCATGCTAACAAGGCATTTGTAAAATAAAAACTGCCCAAGCATTTTATTCCAAAATATTTCAAAAGCCACTTTCCTCTCAACACATCCACTTCACGACTACGACTCTTCTGAACCATCCATTGAAAAGACTCAGTGGAGGACTTGTAAGGCTATCCTGAAAAACTGGAGGTAGGGAAAAAAAATGGCAGAGTTTCAAAGTAAAAGGGATCTCTTAAATGACTACCATGTCCAGGATTATCAGAAGACAACAAAACTAGAGTCTGTTTAGAAATCTTTGATAGAGAGAGAGCACTTTCCAGAAGTATAACAAAAGAAGGCCAAATGTTCAGTTACACAACCAGCTGCTTAACCACGGCACCACCAGGGCTCCTTCTGAGCTTAGCAGCCTTCAACAATTCCAAGTGGTAGCCAGTCAGAATCTGCAGCAGACAGGTGAGATGGGGCCGCCGTAATTCCATGAGTGGCTCCTTCAGTTTGCGCTCTCCTGGCCAGTGCTTGGGGAGTAGGACGCTGTTCACCAACAACGGGAACAAGACAAAGCAGACCACGACAGCAAAGCACAAAGGACGCTTCCTGCTCGCTCAGTGCCTGATACCAATCCTAACACAGATGGCATTCAGAGTTTGGGAGGACAATAAACTTAACTCCGGAAACCTAACCCCACTTCAAACGCCCTGCAAAATCTGTATAACTAGTAACGGGAGCTAAGTCCATCACAACTCGCCTTTTCTCCATTTTCTGGGTATCACGGTGAGAACTCCAGGCGGTGACAGCCCCAACCTGGATTTTCATTCTTTAACAACCCCTGTGATGGGCAAACCATGGAAATACTGTCCAAGATGCCAGTCTCGTGCATTATGTATTCCTTTCAATACGTATGTGTTTCAGTTAACATACAGACCAGCCTGTTGCTGGTCCTTGCCATGCTCACCTGGCCACGGGAAATGGTTGTTGCCCCTGCTGACTTGGAACAAGGATACAGGGCAGAGAAGAGCTGACCCAGGGGGTCTCCAAGCTGTATCGCTGCAGGAGTCGATCTGCCAGGCCTTTTCTCCCACAGCACCAGTGGTGGGTTCAAACAGGTTTTTTGATTACCAGCAGAGCACTAAACCATTGCGCCAGCTGGGTTTCCTATGGGAAATAGTCAGAAATCTCACCAGCAAGCCTATTGGAAATTAGAATCCTATACCGGGCCTTTAGATTTTGGAACAAGCTAATCAACCCTAACAAGAAGACTCAAAACTATCATGTTATCATGATTTCAAGTAAAGGCTTTACTCCCAAAGCAAGAGTGGAACTCAGGGAAGCAGTTTTTATCTGATGAGCTATTTGCTAATTCCAAAATATTCTGCATTCATGGCTTATAATTCAACTTAACCTTCAATGAGTTAAGTTCCAACCACTCCATGTAAATTGAACATCGACAAATAAATCACTGTGGTTTCTGTTGTTTTCACTGTACAGTCTCTTTCAACCAGAGGCTATGATTTAAGCTCTTCATAATTTATGTAAAATGGTGCCCCAACTGGCTGCAAAAATTCATGATTTGCCAAAAGGATCAGGAAAATCAGCATAAATCAGGGGCTTCCCAGGCCTCCCCCAAATAAAAATTTTTAAGAGGACTTGAGTCCATGAAAATATGGTATTGGCTAATAGACTTTCACAAGACTTTAATTCTGAATCATATATTTATGCAGCACTGTAGCACAGCCAAGGGACTTTTACTAAGTGACTCAGATAGAGAGGGTGAGGGGGAGAGAGAGAGAGAGAGAGAGAGAGAGAGAGAGAGAGAGAGAGAGAGAGAGAGAGACCGGCTGGAGATACCTTTGGCCTTTGATCCTGATTTATGATTTCCTCCAAACAAAAGCTCGGTCTCTGGCAATAAAAGAAAACAAGACGTCGCTTTCACATCAGGAGAAAACTATAGCAACCTTTTTGCAAATAATAATCGTTTAGTGCACACAAGTGAAAAACAGAAACAACAAGGACATAAGGAGTCCACAGTCCTGACCGGAGTGACAGAAAACAACAAACAAGAAAAGCTGCACTGGGGGAAATGTCCAGGACTGTCCCAGATCCCATCGGGATACAGCAGCTATTGTTCTCTCCATGCCTTGGGCCAAGGGAAGATGCTGTTCTGTCTCTTCCACCACTCTCTCCCTCCTTTTCTATTCTTCCACCATTCTATCACTTTGATAAAAATTATTTTTTAAAAAAGAAGAAGAAGCAGGGCAAGCAGATGCTCGGACATTAATGTTCATTGCAGCATTGCTCAATAGCGGAAAGTCAGGAACAAATGCCAGGCACCAGCAAAAACACTGACAAAGAGCCCTGTGGTGGTTACATAATCTCCTATAAACTTAAGGATAGTGTAAGTGAAGGGGTGGAGTCCAGCCTGTCCATCAGGTCACAGACTGATGGTGCCTCCTTGTGGGCGTGGCCTTCTCATGAGGATTCTGGGAACTTCCTCTCTCCCTAGAGGAGGGCCACACTCTTTCTCAGCTTCACCTTCCTTCTGCTACCACATGGAGCTATGCTGATGGCAGCCAGAGTGCTGGAGAGGCATCCACCACCAATGGATTCACACAAGTTTCCACCCACTGGCCTGTGATCTTTCTGCGATCTTCCTGCATTCGGCATCATTGCATGTGCTGGTCTGAGTCTAAAGAAAAATGTATCAGACACAAGGGCTAATATCAGACTTCTGGACTTGATCTGGACTGGGCTGGAATGGTTTCACAATATACAACTGCTCTTTGATGTAAAGCTCTCTCTCACACACATATGAGTGTCTCTGGATTTGTTTCTCAAGTCAACCTGGTCTAACACAAAACCTGTGGAGAGTATTTCTAAATGTGTAGCAGAGATGGCTAGGTAAATAAAGGAGATACATCCATACAATGGAATACTATTCAACTACAAAAAAGAAATTAAGTCCTGATACATGCCTCAACTTGAATGAGACTTGAAAACAATTGTACTGAGTGAACTAAGGCAGTAACAATGGGCACGTTGTAAGATTCCATTCACTTAAATGAAGCATGTGGGATAATTGCTTGTATTGAGTTAATGCATGTCCGTGGTGACCAGGAGCCGACGGGAGGAAAGGATGGAGAACCAGTCCTCAGGCTCACTGAGTTTCTATTAAGAATGATGGAAATGTTCAGAATAAACGACCATGAGCCTACATAATGTCACTTAATGGTGCATGTGAAAAACGGTTGAAATGTCAACGATTGTTTTGTTACATACATTTTTAGAATCATTTATAAAGAAGATGAAGTGAGGGGAGCTGATTCTTAGTCATGGGACCTCATGGTGGAAGAGGACTGGTGCCAATCTCTAAGTGCAAAGGTTCTCTCCACGTCCAAATATTTGCTGACCCATCTCACGACATCCTGCCACCAGGGACAGCACATTGGCACATGGGCGCAGATGGCTCGGCCACTGGCAGGGCCTTCCTGACCCAGAGGCAGGCTGCACAGCCCCACCTGAGTCTCCAGTTTCCTGTTTGCCGACGACAGTCCTCAGGGATCAGGAAACACAGGCTCTCTGCTTGGCAAACAAGCAAAAACTTTATAACACTCGCTTCCCAGGACATCCAGCCGCAGCTCCTCAGCCGGGGCTAACCGGATCCAATTCTCAGCTCTCTCCTCATCACTGGAAGTATTCCAGTTTGGCCCCATTCCTCTCCAAATGGAGTGTACGGCGCTGAGCACAATATTCCAGATGCGGTCTCTCCAGATAGAAGCACAAACAGCCTATTATGTCCAGAAAACTGGGCACTAGCTGACGGTTAGCTTCATTTTCCTATCCAGTTCATTTTCATCACCAGCAGCATGAACAACAATGGCTTGTGCTCAGATATGGCCCCGCTCCGGTGCCCATGAAGCTTTTGCCAAACCAAGGCATCTTCCTTTTTTAAGTTGGTTTTTAAAATGCAAATTCACGAAATGATATGAAACAAAAACACTCACTGCCGTCAAGTCGACTCCGACTCGTAGCAAACCTACAGGACAGAAGAGAACTGCCCCTGGGGACTTCTGTGCCTGTGAATCCTTAGTAGAGCACAGTCTTCTCTTTCACCCATGGAGACGCTAGTGGGTTTGAACTGCTGACCCTGTAGTGAGCAGCCCAAATTGTAAGCTGCTGTGCTAAACTCCCTGGGCTCCTGGGGCTGATCTGCAGGCCTCTTCATTCATATTACATCAGCTTGTCAACAGGATCAGCGTGGGGGTGGTGGGGAGGGTATGTTCCAGATTTGACTTATCAGGATTGCTTCTTCCTGATTTGTTTGAACCACAACTTTGTGAAGCATGTCTGCTATGTAAAAATCCCAGTCACTGGCACAAATAGTGAATAAGAGCCCTGGGGTGAGTCCCTTTAAATGGCAACTCATTCCCCACTAACAGGCAGGATTTTATCAACAGAAATATAAAGTTTCATAAAGCAACTGCTTTAAGTGGAACAAACAGCCTCACTAGGCTGAGAAATCTGGCAGATGGCAGCATGGAGGGAATGAATAATTGGTTAATAGCAGTTGTGTTATTCACACAGTGGGAATGCTCTCTTCGCCAGCACAAATGTCTCCCATGCAGCTCAGTAAGTTATGCATTATCTCCAGGACATAACTGGACTCTTTACAGGATGGCCAGTGAATGTCTCCAAGTTGCCAGTTCTAAGTCATTTACTATAATTACACACACAATGTTGAAGGGTATCTTCGATATTAAATTCTGTTGAAACATTGACATTCCTACAAAATGCCTTTTTCTGCCCAGCTCAATTCTGAGAGAGCAGATGTGCTCAAGGCATTAAGCAAGAGTTGCTTATAAATTGTGTCTCGTCATTTCCTTTACATTTAAATCACACACGTAAGTCAGAAAGCATTCTGGGTATTGGTATTGGAAAGCTGTGGAAGGGGCAGAAGCACTGGAGAATCCTTTAGATAACTGATAGCAACCAGCTCCATTCCCTTGCTCTAATGGAGGCTCATCCAACAGTGTCCAAAGGACCACAGGGAACTTGTAAAAGCATCAAATTAGGGCCATCAATGGGAATGAACGATGTGAGTGGTGCATCCTGGGATGGAAAGATGAGGCTTGGGAACCCAGCATGTAATTCTACCCTGTCCTATGAGGTCTCTATAGTCAGAATTAACTCAATGGCAGTGAGTTTTTTGGGGGGAGGCATGGGAGGGTATCAGAGTTGAATATGCTGAGCTGCTGATGAGAAATAGCACTCAAAGTGTCAATGAGTTATCACAGGGGTCTTTTCCTGATCATCTGAGACAAACTTTCTATGCAATTCCTAGGTCACCAATTCACAGGGTAAAAATTCTGTTCCTAGACCCCCAATGCATAGGGCGCCAATTAGCCCCCCTAGGGGGTTAGACGCTCACATGAAGGCTGCTCACGGTGAACTCATTAGGCACCAGGATGTTTCTTACAACATAGCAATCCCATCCACCGAGAGCGCTTTACTGGGCATTCTAGGCTCCTACAGGGTAATTAATGAAGTTAGTTCATCCATGGTAGTGCATCTCCCAGCTGGGCAGTGAAAGGCCTTCAGCCACTGGACAGTTATGGCAGCAGTGGGAGCAACCCATCTGTAAGCCGGAGAGGGCTGCAGAAGAGCAGGACACAACCCGCATTCACACAGCACTGGTGCCCACAACCCCCAGCCCAGCTGCGCCCAGCAATGACAGGGGCGGCATTGTGGAGGGCGCACAGGAGAGACCAAACTTTCAGACACCAGTTTGAAGAAGCTTCTCTCTCTTCACAGCATGGTACGTCTGAGTTCATCTTCATTCTCAGTCACCTCCTGCTTCACCCCCACGCAGCCCAGCTGGGGCAGTAACCAAGATCAGACTACAATGTGTTATAGCCACAGTTGGTTGGTTTGTTTCTTTAAATCATTTTATTGGGGGCTCGTACAATTATTATCACAATCCATACATACATCCATTGTGTCAAGAACATATGTACATTTGTTGCCATCATCATTCTCAAAACATTTGCCTTCTACTTGAGCCCTTAATATCTGCTGCTCATTTTCCCCCTCCCTCCCCACTCTCCCCTACCTCATGAACCCTTCATCATTCATATATTATTATTATTATTTTGCCATATATTATACTGTCCGACATCTCCCCCAGCCCTCTTCTCTGCTTTCCCTCCCCAGGGATGAGGCAATGTATAGATTCCTGTAATCAATTCCCCCTTTCTACCCCACATTCTCTCCACCCTCCAGGCATCACCGCTCTCATCACTGGTCTGGAAGAGTCATCTGTCCTGGGTTCCCTGTGCTTCCAGTTGCTATCTGTACCAATGTACATCCTCTGGTCTAGCCATATTTGCAAGGTAGTATTGGGATCATGATAGTGGGGGGGGGGGAAGTATTTAAGAACTAGAGGAAAGTTACATGTTTCATTGTTGCTACCCTGCACCCTGCCTGGTTCATCTCCTCCCCACAGTCCCTCAGCAAGGGGTGTCCGGTTGGCTACCTTTGGGCTTTGAGTCTCCACTGCACTCACCCACCTTTTCAATTATATGACTTTATGTTCCTTAATGCTTAATACCTGATCCTTTCGACAGTTCATGGTCACACAGGCTGGTGTGTTTCTTCCATGTGGGCTTTGTTGCTTCTGAGCTATATGGCCACTTGTTTATCTGGTTGTTGTTATTTTTCAAATACATTTTATTGCATTTTGGTGAGAGTTTGCATAACAAATTAGGTTCTCATTAAACAATTTCTATACATGTTTAATGACATTGGCTACGTTTTTCACATTATAACATTTTTCAGTGGTTTTCTTGATATAGTATTCACAAATCATATACCTCCATGGTTCAATCGCTTTGGAAATGAGTTGTGTATATATAATCACAAACCACCCCCCGCCCACCTTCCTGGATTCCTTGTTTGGGGATTCCCTAAATCCCCTCATTTTCCCTATCTCCTACCTTCCCCCTCACATCCCCAATAATCCACTGCTCCAGTTATGATCTCTATGCATCTCCTTCTTCTGTGTTTCACAAACTGGAAAACCCAGCAGTAACAATAAAAAACAAGATAAAGTGGCAAGAACAAAATAACAATATAAAAATACAAATACAGAGTAAGAAAGAAAAGAGCACCACCAATATTTTAAAAGTCAGGGAGGAAATTTTTGTCATGGAACAAACAAGAAATATTTGAGCCTAGATCAAATTCAGGTTGGATCAAGATGGAGGTCAACTGACCAAATTATACCATTTTCGATCAAGTCTGCAAAAAGCTCGGTCTGATAGTAAAACTGTTTGAGTCCCTTGTCTGTTGTGGCTAGAAGGGATCTGCCAGAGGCTTAATCTAACTGGATCCTCTGCAGATGGATTTTGGGCTCCCACTGTCCCCACAGCCTTTTAGAAATTGGGTGTTCACAATTTCAGCTCTGATACTTTTCCATCGTCATATTTGGATGTTGTTATTGTCATCTTTGGATCACAAAGGCTGGTGTGCCTCTTCCATGTGGAGTTGGTTGACTCCTGCCTTAGATGGCTGCTTGTTTGAATTCACGCCTTTAAGACCACAGACAATGTTGCAATTGATATCCAAGCATCATTTGTTTTCTCCATCACATTTTGCTATAGCATCCTTAGCTTCATTGATCCTTTCATGAAGGCAAATATTGAGCAATGGCCAGAGTTATTAAACAGCCTTGAACCAGAAGAACAGAGAAGCCTACCTCTACCCTGTGAAACAGAAACTTTGGATCATGACAATTCCACCTCTGGGCTTAATATGAGCACATAGTCCTCTCCCATCCTCAGCCCTGCTCCCTGGGAGTCCAACCTCCAATGTTCTGTTGCAGTTGGGCATCTCTTATAGCAACCCAGAAAGTTGTTCTTGGGTCCGGGCATCCATCTGGTATATCCACACACAGTGCCCATGCTCCTGACTGAGGCTTGGAACAAACATGTCTAGACAGTGACTTTGACATTGACTGTAGGGATCACTACAGCAAAAAAGGCAGTTTCACCCCCAACCTAATGCATCTCAAATCTCTGCATTAGCAATTGCTGTAAGTTTCCACGGAGTCAATTCCAACTCCTGGGGGTCCCCATCGCTACAGAGTGGACCTGCTCGATGAGGTTTGCAAGGCAGGCTGTCTAGCCTTTCTTCTCGGGGACCCCTGGGTGGGCTTCAAACTCCAATCTGTGGGCTCGCAGTTGAGCACTTAATCATCGGCACCACTCAAGGTCTCCACAGATGTGCAGGGGTGGGGCTGCAATTTCCCAATCAAACTTATGATCTGGTTAGGATTCTGTACTGACTTAACCGAAACTCCAAACCAAACTCACTGCCATCGAGTCAATGCCAGCTCAAAGTGACCCTATAGGACAGAGTGGAACTACACCGTGAATTTCCGAGTCTGTGACTCTTTCCAGGGCTGGAAAGCTCCATCCTTCACCCGGGGAGTGGTTAGTGCTTTCCAACTGCTGGCCTAGCAGTTAGCAGTCCAACGAATAACCAGTATGTCACCAGGCAAGGGAAATGAAAAAGCGTATATTGGGATCGTCCCTGAAAATCTGAACTGTAAACTTTCAGTGAAACCTGTCAGAAGCAGATCACCAGACGTGTCTTCTGTTGTGACTCTGGGTAGGTCTGAGCCCCGAACCTTTAGGCCAGTGGGGAGTACTTTACCACTGGACACCGCCCAAAGTCTTCATTAGCAGTAAGTCTCTCTCTTCAAAAGATCCGAATTAGGAACGGCCACATACTCTCCCTCTGAAACCTAGACTGCAGACCGTCAGCGCTTATGCCGTCGCGTCCATTTCAATTCGCTGACAACTCAGAAGACATAGATAGTCAGTGCCTGGCACTTTAACAGGCACCTTGGTGGCAGATCTTGGAACAAAGCTGTGTTAGAATTGACTAGAAATACTTGTGTCAACATAATTTTAAAGCCTGATAGGAAGATTAGGGGTATCTAATCCAATCCCTTCATTTTAATGATGAGGAAATTGAGGGTTCAATGGTTCCTGGGGGAGTAGATGCACATTTGGAATGCAACTTGCTACTCAGCAATAATAAATCTAGGTACTGCAGGCTCTGCCAATGTCTCCAAACATCTCGCCTACCCATGGGCAAATGCAAAGGAGTCCTACAGGCGCTGTGGGTTAGGCCTTGAGCTGCTTACTAGAAGACTGGCAGTTCAAACCCGCCAGCCACTCTTGTAAGATGAGACTGTCTGCTCCCGTAAGAGATGTACAGCCTTGGAAACCCTATCTAGGGTCAATGTGAGCTGGAACTGACTCGGTGGTAATGGGTTTGGGTACCCATGGACAACTCTATGCACTTATTTTTTAGTGACAAAAAATGTAACTCTTTTAAAATACTCTAATTCATAAGGGCAGAACGACACAGTCAAAATCCCTTCAGGGTCATACCAACTTAAGAGAAAAGCCATTCACTCCTTCAAGAAATTAGATAGAGAAGCATGAAGCGCCAACCACCTGCATTATGGTAGCCAGCATGTGGGCGGGGATGGGGCTCACCAGGGCAAGCAATAGCAGAACATGGCAGCAAAGCTGTCAGAGACGTAAACTGACCAAGGGCACCAAATGGTCATTTCCCTCCCACTCCACCCCCACCCCCCCCCCCATCATGTTTTGGGATTTCCAAACCCACCATGTTTTGGGATTTCTTTCATGTGGCTACCCTCCTACTTCTCAAACAACTGTGAATTCACAGTGCTCTTTTTAAACCACCTCACAATGGCTCTTTGGAAAGGTTGTAAATTATGAATAATGCCAGTACCTTCTAGCTAATGGCTGGTTTTGAAGGTGAAGGTCAATAAGCTGGGACAACAACTCTGATTATTTTTAGCAGCACAGTGCCTAGGGGTGGAGACTGGATCTCCATCTGGGTTTAGATGTCACCACCACAGGGAATCCGTGCTGACCCCCGTAAGGCCGGGGTGGGTGTTCCTTGAAGAACTGAGTGCCGTTCTGTCTACTCAGGCTCTTTGGGAACCAAACCAAGTACAGAGGTCAAGTTATTTACAATTCTAACTCCTATGTGACAGAGTCTACTTTGCTATTAGTTTCATGGCCTTAAGAAAAGTCTTCCGAGTCTTTTTTGTGTCCGTTTTCTTCTTCGAATGGTAAAGAGAGAGGGGTTGGAAAGATTAGAATTTTTCTTTTTATATTAATGATTATAGTCTATGATTTATTTATCTTTGTATACCCACAATGCCCAACAATAAAACAGGCAAAGAGGATTCTGTAAACCAGACTCACTGCCATCAAATGGACTGCCGCTTACAGTGACCTTATAGGACAGAGCAGAATTGCCAGGGGAAATTTTTCTTAAGAAGTAAAGCACAGGCAACAGCAATGGGTAAAAGACAGAGGAAAAAGTTCCCATGATGACTGCACAGTCCTTCTTAACGTGATCGAACTATGGAATTGTATGATGGGATCATGACGGTTCAATAAAGATAAGTTTTAAAAAGCGGGTGGGAGGAGGAGAATCGTGGAATTTTCCCACGAACTTCTGGAAGTCCTCCTGTAGCTATATGTCATTTTAAAATACAATAAAACACATCCCATTGGTTCATCTATCTTTAATAAAAGTCAAGTATGACACCGAGTAAGTAGTTAATCAACACCAGCTATTATTACTCTTGCCACCCTTTCAAGTCCTACGCACATACTTGTCCTCTTATCTGTGTTGTCTGATCCTCACCAGCTTGACAGGTAGTACACCCTGTGGATGATGGGAAGAAAACAAAACTCACACAAACCAGACAGGGATGGCGTAAAATCTAGACTCTGTTATTTCTTTCTTTCTTTTTTTTAATCATTTTACTGGGGGCTCATACAACTCTATCACAATCCCTACATACATCAATTGTATAAAGCACATTTCTACATTCATTGCTCTCATTATTCTCAAAACATTTGCTCTCCATCTAAGCCCCTGGCATCAGCTCATTTTTTCCGCTTCCTTCCCGCTCCCCCTCCCTCATGAACCCTTGATAATTTATAAATCATTATTATTTTGTCATGTCTTACACTGTCCGACGTTTCCCTTCACCCACTTTTCTGTTGCCCGTCCTCCAGGGAGAAGGTCACATATAAATCCTTGTAATTAATTCCCCCTTTCCAACCCATCCTCCCTCCACCCTCCCGGTATTGCAATTCTCACCACTGATCCTGAAGGGATTATCCATCCTGGATTCCCTGTGTTTCCAGTTCCTATCTGTGCCAGTGTACATCCTCTGGTCTAGCTGGATTTGTAAGGTAGAATTGGGATCATGATAATGTGTATATGGGGGGGAGGGAAGCATTTAGGAACTAGAGGAAAGTTGTACATTTCATTGTTGCTACCCTGCACCCTGACTGGCTCGTCTCCTCCCCACAACCCTTCTTTAAGGGGATGTCCAGTCGCCTACAGATAGGCTTTGGGTCTCCACTCTGCACTCCCCCTCATTCACAATGATATGATGTTTCATTCTTTGATGCCTGATACCTCATCCCTTCAATACCTCATGATCACACAGGCTGGTGTTCTTCTTCAATGTGGGCTTTTTTGCTTCTGTGCTAGATGGCCACTTGTTTACCTTCACGTCTTTAAGACCCCAGATGCTTTATCTTTTGATAACCAGGCACCATCAGCTTTCTTCACATTTTCTTACGCACCAACTTTGTCTTCAACGATCATTTCGAGAAGGTGAGCATCATATTTCATTAACTAAAAAGATATGCTTTTTATAGTTCAACCTTTCTGAAATTGCAATTCATTTTATAATCAATAGTGTCAGATTTCATTAAATAGGATTTTAATCTCCATTCAATTGTAGGCAAATTCTTTAATCTCTGTAACACTGGTGATACCATGCTTCCCTGAGTAGTTTGTTGCTGCGTAACAGCAAATAAATCCGACTCATAGCAACCTTACATGACAGAGCAGAATGGGTCCTTGGACTTTCTAGACTACAACCTCTACTGCAACAGATGACCAGGGCTTCTCTCCCACAGTGGTGCTGGCAGATGTGACCTCAGCCCTGGTGCTTAGCGGTAGTCTAGTGCTTGAATACTGCACCACCAAGGCCCTGTCTAAGAGTTGTAGTCCAGCACAAACAACCCTACAAAGCCTAACACACCATATGCAGACCTAATAGACATCACATTTTGAACCCCTATCCATCCAACGTATTGGGTACAGTACTGCACCCAACGCCATCAAGTCAACTCCAGCACATAGAGACGCTATATGGGATTTTGGGGGCTGAAAAATCTTTATAGGAGCAGACAGCTTTATCTTTCTATGAAGCAGCTGGTGGATTTGAACTGCCAGTTTTGAGGTTAGTAGTCCAACAGTTACCTGATTATGCCACCAGAGCTTGTGCCAGAACTCCTAGTGCATAGTACTAAAAAAAACAAAACCCAAACCTCACTGCCATTGAGTTGACCCCAACTCACAGAAACCCTATGGAACAGGGTAGAACTGCCTCAGTGCATTTCCAAGACTGTAACTCTTTACGGAAGTAGAAAGTCTTATTTTTCTCTCACAGACTGACTGGTGGTTTCAAACTGCTGACCTTGGATTAACAGCTCAATGTGTAACACAGGAAGTCACCAGGGCTCTTGTGTATAATACTAGGGTATTTCAAAAGCTTGTGGAAAAAAAAGATCTTTCATCTTTCAGCCTCTTCGTGAGTGTTTAGGAATTGAACAATCCTTATAGCTACTTAGCAGAGCAACTCATATTCCATGGAAATTTAAAACAGAGCCCAGACTCGTTCTGACCAGTACTGGAGGTCGGGGCAAGGCGGGTGGGCGCATTTACAGAGCCCTGCTCTATCCTGAGGCTGAGCTCAGGTTCAAAGAGTGCCTGACGGGAGATGAATTTCACGACGTCAGTTACAACTCTTGGCACGTCATCATCGCACTTACCCACTGCAAGCACTGACATCACTAAGTCCCGATGAACCCTTCCCAATAACCGCAAGCAATACGGCCTTCTCTGAAGGCCAGCATCAAAGTCACACCCTAGAAAGTGGCCGAGGGCTGCCTGTGTCCTCCACCGACACCGCAGACTCCTGCCTCTTTGACTCCAAAGCAAAAGGAGCTCTCCCCTGCTATGGGGTCTTACTTCAAAACAGCCAAGCAGCATTCTTCCTAGGGTCAGACCCTTCAGCTCCACGTGAATGGAGGAGCTAGGGAGATGGGGAGGGGGCTGGAAAGCAGAAAAAGGGTGCGGAGGGAGGGAGTACTTCACAGCCTTCCCAGGGCCAACAGTCACTACCTCTTTCCCGGGACTCCAGCCAGCCCCGACAGGCAAGTGTTTTCATTTGAGACGTTTCCATTTTTCATCATCTTGATTTACGGTATTTGTCATAGCTCTAGGCAACACCCTGAAGATCCCTTCTGCTCCTTCAGCTCCTGCCTAGGCTCTGTGCAGCCTTGTGATGGTGGTGTTAATTTGTCTTTCTGGTTCTTCCAAGGTTTCTCTCACAGTAGCCGCATTGAGCTCTACCTTGTACAGAACTTCCTGGTAGAGAAACTCTTCTTAGAAGTGAGTGGCAGTAAGGAGGAGGAGAGGGAGATTCCTATCTAAAAGGCAAAGTTCCACCCCACCCCACCCCCAAACTCCAGGAGGCACATCAATGCACATGTGTAAACAAACCAGGCAGGTGGAGAGGTGGGAGGGAGCCCTGCACCGGCTTAGAACCGCCTCAGCCTCCTCACATCCCAGCTCCTCACATCCCAGCCTAGCAGAGATTTCGCTCTGAGAACCCCCTTTCTCTGCTCCCAAGGGAGAGAACACACACACACACACACACACACGCACGCGCGCGCGCCAGTCTCGTCTCCAGCCTTTTCTGTATAGCAGTCACAATGCTAAATTAAACCCCTTTTCACTGAGAATGTTTTCCCCATCGAGAATTTTTCACTGAGAATGTTTTCCCCACTGAGAATTTTATGTCATCTCCATACATCCAGCGGGCGGGTCATGTGCTTCGCCTTCAGTTGGCAAATGGTCGCCTCCCTCCAAGAGGTTCAGAGATGCTTGTTTGCCGACAGAACCTGTCACCATGGCAGCATGAGTCTGTCGGTTCCTGGAGAAGGAAAACTGACCTACTTATCTCCTGGCCGTGCCCACGATGGAAACAAGCTAGTAACGTCTTCCACGACACAGGATCCCTGGGCTTCTGAGCTGCAATGAGGGGCCCTCATGGGGTGGTGGGTTACGAACTGGGCTGCTAACCTCAAGGTCACCAGTTGGAAACCACCAACCACTCCTTGGAGGAAAGATAAGGCTTTCTACTCCTGTGACGAGCGGGGTCTCAGGAACCTACGAGGGCAGTACTACCCTGTCCTACAGGGTCACTGGGCATCTTACAACTCTATGGCAGTGTGGTTTTCTGTTGGTGGTGGGTTTTGTTTTGGGGGTGGGGAGTCAATGCAGATGAAGGCAAGGAATCAGTGCGATAGCAGGGCAGTGAGGGGGCACCTTGGAAAGTCAAGACCACTGATCAGAACATGCATGCTTATCGCCCTTGTTCAATGTCAGGACCGAATCATCAGGCTTCCTTCACTCCAGTCCCTACAGAACCTCACTCACAGACAAGACAATGGAAAACAAGGCCCGTCACCTTCCCCACTTGGTAGAGATGGGAAGACAGAAACACATGGAAGAACCAGGTCAACTTTCGCAGATATGATTTCACCAGCAGCTGGGAAAGAGTTGTGTGCCGTGTTGGCCATATTTACTTATCCTACTTCCATCTCAAGCCAGGCCAGACAAAGCCAGACATTTGCTGGCCACAGTTGGCTTCAGAAATGCCAGAAAGCAGATTCCATTTTTCCAAACCATCTGAACATACCTTTTGGTCGCATAGCTCCTAGGTATTACTCCCTTTTTATGAGCTGCCTGGAGTCTATGCTGATGCTCCTCGGTGACCCGTTGGTGTGCTCTGTGGGGTTTTCAAAGATGGGGTTTTCAGAAGCAGTTCACCAGGTGCGAGGCACCTCTGGGTAGACAGGTGTCCATTGTGGGTCAGCCGTTTTGCAAATACAGGACTATGGGTTCTACCACACCATAATCAGGTACCCACGTAGCTCACATCCTTCTGGTAGGCTGCTTTCTAATTAACAAAGAAGTCACTTTTGCTGGGGGATCTACATTTTCTAAGCTTGCAGGTAAAGAAACTTAGCAAACGCAAGGCTTTGGGTGCTATCGATGATTTGTTTGTAAGGGGTTAAGTTACTGAAGGCTTGGGTTGAAGACGCTATGTCAGTTTACCCAGATCCCCTTTCAGAACCACTAACCTGATTAAATGGAGCACTCCACTTCGTCCAAAGTTATACCTCCAGAGAGGGCAACCAGTGGTTAATGACTGCCTAGTGTGTCGCTACAAAGTCCAGGAGCCCTGGCTTCAACTAGGGGCAACTCTGAACTCAGCAAGAGCCATCCTGGCTTCAGAGTTCCTCACAAGAGCAGCTGAGGCTTCGGTGAGCCAGCTTCTCCCACGCCGACCCTGCCTTCTTCTCTTCCCTTCAGGTGTCTCTCCTGAGAGCTCACTCTGCCTCAACTTCTGGGCTCAAAGTCGCTGCCCAACAGGCAGTAGCTCTGTAACCATGAACATATATCTCATCAATTACATGGAGGAAGCTCCACGCTGCAGAGAGATTTGTTCTATCAGTGCTCCTACGAGGCCCCAAATAGCCTTTGAACAACACCCACAGCCTGGCCATTTGGTTCAAAAGTTGTGTATCTTTGATAATCTGCTCAAATCACTTTATGAACAGCAAGCCAACCCAGTCTACGAGGGCAAGAGAGAAATAGTGCTCATGAGTACCACCAATTCATGAATAAGGGAAATGAAACATGGCATGGGGTTAAGGGTTGGCACGTCACAACATCAAGGTTTTCGACCTTAACCACCCAAACAGGCAGCACAAGACACACTTGCTTTATAACTCCAAATCCTACACACCATCATTCTTCAGCACCTCATAAGAATAATTCTACATGGAAGTATGAAAACGGATCCTGAATGCTACTCACCAAGATCCCAAACTTTAACAGAGAAGAATCCCTAGAGCCATGAGATTATACAGATCCCTACGAAAGCCACCTAGGGACCTGTGGGTTGGACACTGGACTGCTAACCACAAGGTTGGTAGTTCAAACCCAGCAGCTCCTCCACAGGACAAAGACGAAGCTGTCTATTTCTACATAGATTCATAGTCTCAGAAACCCTTTATAGGGTCTCGTGAGTCTAAACTGACTGGATAGCCATGAGTTGGTTTTTAAGTGGCACAGTCGACACTCAGCTACTAGCCTGAAGGTTGGTGGTTCAGATCCATCCAGCAGCTCCACAGGAAAAAAAACCTATTACAAAGATCTGTTTCTGTATCGATGAAGAACACAGCTTTCCCCCAGATCCTGGATGCTTCCTCCCCCCAACTACCATGATCCGAATTCTACCTTGCAGGGCTGGATAGGACAGAGGCTGTGCACTGGTACATATGAGGGTTGGAGATACAGGGAATCCAGGGTGGATGATACCTCCAGGACCAAGGGCGTGAGGGACGATGCTGGGAGAGTGGAGGGTGAGTGGGTTGGAAAGGGGGAACTGATTACAAGGAGCCACATGT
Source organism: Tenrec ecaudatus (assembly GCF_050624435.1). Taxonomy (NCBI): domain Eukaryota; kingdom Metazoa; phylum Chordata; class Mammalia; order Afrosoricida; family Tenrecidae; genus Tenrec; species Tenrec ecaudatus. The sequence goes on from NC_134535.1 coordinate 103,615,560, forward strand.
GACCTCTTCCCTGGGAGAGGGACAGCAGAGAAGGGGGGAAGGGAGACCCCGAATAGGGCAAGATATGACAAAATAACGAGGTATAAATTACCAAGGGCATATGAGGGAGGGGGGAAAAGGGAGGGAGGGGGGGAAAAAAAAAGAGGACCTGATGCAAGGGGCTTAAGTGAAGAGCAAATGCCTTGAGAATGATTGGGACAGGGAATGTATGGGTGTGCTTTATACAATTGATGTATGTATATGTATGGATTGTGGTAAGAGTTGTTGGAGTCCCTAATAAAATGTAAATGAAGAAAAGAGGAGAAAAAAATGATTAGGGCAAAGACTGTACAGATGTGCTTTATACAATTGATGTATGTATATGTATGAACTGTGAAAAGAATTGTATCAGCCCCAATAATTTGTTAAAAAATAATTTTAAAAAAAAATCTGTTTCCGTAAATGATTATAGCCCAGACAACTCGAAAGAGCATTATCTACCATGGAACCTGTGGGGTCCACAGTCAACTTGTTTTGGGGGGCTGGAGTTTGTGACTTGTATGTCACCCTTTGCCTCCATGGGAAAGCAGTTGACAGGCCAAAGCAGGAATCCCAAGCTACTGGCTCTGCATTGTCAAGGAGGCAACACCGTCTTCCAGGAAACCTTGAGACATACCTCCTGGATAAGCATCCAGGCCGCAATTCCGTTTAGGACATAGATTGAGTTAGGAATAGCACAGGATAGGAAGTCAGCAGGAAAGCAAAACTTGAGTAGTGTTTGACATTTTATTACCAGAGGGCTTGGTTGTGCTAACATGTCAAAAATTTAGAAACTATACCCCCTCTGAAAAACTCAACTTGAAATCACACTACTGTGTAGTATTGGGTCGCATGTTACACACGCTCTCATTTGACCTTGACAGCCCTCCTTTGAAGGCTGGTAATATTACTTTCATTTTATAACTGTTTAATAAATTGCTCAGGACACACAGCTTGCTAAACGTTGGGGTCCGGTTACCAGATTCTCAGCTCAGGGTTTCTTCCCATAAAACGTTGCCAATTTGCTCTCTGTTTTCCCAGGATTATATACAAAGTCTCAAAAATATGGCACCTTCCTTAAGCCTTCTGAACTCCTTTCTTCATATGATCAACCTGTATTTATTTCATAGGAAAAAGGAATATCAGTAGCACATCATCCTGAATAAGGCCAGAAATTATCATCAAAGCCCTCACCTGCCTTTGAATTGTGCCACCTCCCCAATAAGTACCAATTTGGCTAAGCTGTGATTCCCAGAACTATGCGGTTACCTTCCATTTTGTGATCCACTATACATCTCAAACTCTCTATGTTAACGAAGCAGGCTTAGTGTGGGGTGTATCTTGAGACAGCCTTACGAGAGGGTAAACTTAAGCCTTGCTTAAAACACACCTTTTATCTCACAAGAGAGGAAATTCAGGTGAGATGAGAAGAACCTCACTACATCCAGAAAGAAGTGGTCGGAGCAAAGAGCATCCTTTGGACCTGGAGTCCCTATGCTAAGCACCTCCTAGACCCAGGGGAAGATCGTTGGCAGAGTACATGAGATCTCTAAGGCATAGAACATCCACAGATGGTGAATGGAGGCAAGGATTTTTCCTTAGAGCTGGTGCCCTGCATTTTTTAACACACAGCATCCTAAACTGTGAGAGACTATCTTCTTGTTTGCTAAAGTCATCCACTTATGTGTTTGTTACAGCAGCACTAGATTGCTGAGAAAGCCCCCCCATACCCCTCACCCCTTCAATGATTCTAAACAATCCAGGCTTTCTGTTGATACAAACCAACTTCAGAAACACAGTGGGCACAAGGCTAAGTAGATCCAGTTCTTTGGACTCAGGGTGCTCCACATCTCTGGCTGATCTGCGCACACACGAGAGAGAAGGAAAAAGAAACCGCTGCGTAGACACAACAGAACAGAGCCCACGAAAGCCAGTACCTGGGTAAGGTGGAAACCTGTCAGAGAAGAAAATCTCAAATATTTCCCACTAGTGAAAATGACAGCAAAGTGGTAAGACTGCACCCTGTGAAAGGTGGAAAACATTTGAGACCCAGAAAAAACAAGGTAGTCAGAATGGGTTCCAGCTCTGGCAGGTTTCACTGGAATAATTCTTAAGAATTATTGCTCAATTGATATTTACCGACTTTTATTTGAGGTGTGGGTGGGTTCTACCCTTGCCAAGTTGGCTTTGTGGGTTCGCAATACAAAATATGTTTGCAATAAAGAGATCAGATGGGGACTTTTAATATTTCCAATGAGAGAGGCAAGCAGGTAGATAAGTGCATTCATTACAGCTTGTGGGAGTGCTAATGAGAGCTAATTACCCTGCTTACTCCATGAGCCAACCAGCCAGCAACAAGAAATGTCTGGTAAAACTTGCTGGGTTCTCATATGTACTATGCAGGCTTTGTTTCAAAGGGCTGGTGCCAAAGTGCTTTGGCTGAAGTGATCAAGACAGGGTTGCTCAACTGCATCATTATCTCAGGATCACAGAGCAGATTATTTAGTCCTTTGTAGTCTGAAATCAATAGTCAAGTCAGTAACAATTTTCTTCTTCTCAGCCTCCTCTCTTCACCACTGTTACCGTCGCCACCTCTGCCCTCAAACATCCATTTTGGTTGCAACTTAAGAAACCCAAAATCAGCTGGAATTTTAGGAAAATACTTCCTTAAAATCTAATGTCCCGCATTCAAGTTTGCCATGGTCATACCATATGACCAGCTAGTACTGTTTCCAGAGTCTCGGTCCTAAGTCGGCCGAGCCCTGGTGGCACACTGGTTAAATGCTCAGCTGCTAGCCACAAGTTCGAGGGTGGTGTGAACCCACCCGCTGCACTGTAGGAGAAAGGACCCAGTGATCTGCACCAGGCGCATGACGGTCTAGAAATCCTATGGGGCAGATCTACTTAGAATCAGGTTCATGGTAACAGAGGGCTGCTTTGGTGTTTTGGGTGCTACTTGCAGTTCGTTGAGTAGTGCTTCCAAAAACCAAACCAAACTGGCTGCCATCAAGTCGAGCCGACTCATAGCGACCACCGGTGGATTTCTGACACTGTACTAATAGAAGTAGAAAGCCCAGTCTTTCTCCTGCAGAACTGCTGGTGGTTTCAAACTGCCAATTATGTGGATCGCAGCCCAACTCGTAACCACACCACCACCATGGTCGGTCCTAGTGACCCTACAGGACAGGATAGAACTGCCCTTGTGGATTTCCAAGACTATAACTCTTTTTTTTTAAATAAATCATTTTATTGGGGGCTCTTACAGCTCTTATAACAATCCGTACATCAATTGTATCAAGCACATTTCTGTCTATGTTGCCATCATCATTTTTAAAACATTTTCTTTCTACTTGAGCCCTTGGTATCAGCTCTTTTTTACTCTAATTCTTTACTGGAGTAGAAAGTCCCATCTTTCTCGCTCAGAGTGGCCAGTGGTTTTGAACTGCGGACTTCCCGTTAGCAGCTCAAAGTGTAACCACTGCCCCGTTGCTTTGTACCGCCAGGACTCCCTGAGCAGTGCTTAAGGTTCTTAAAAGCTTGCCACCGTCACTGAGACACAGCAACTGGTCTCCAGTCTCCTGGGGGACCGGGGGGGGGGGGGTCCAGAAATGAGAGCTGGAAATGGACTGAGGGTTTCCCTGAGTACTACTAAACTTTACAGCCAGAAGACCATTAGAACAAAATGGTAGCCAGCTACAATCCCTGGATGTTTTCATCAAGGGCCCAATAGACAGATAGTCTTTTTTGGTTTATTTTTAATAAGAAAAACTTTGGAAGAGAATTGCAAATTCTTACAGAAGCCAGGACCCATTGAGACCGGTGAGATTTCCAAATCTATTGCCCTGAGATCATCTTTATGCCTTTGACCAAAACTACCGCATGAAGTTGTCCACAGGGTAAACAAGAGTTCAGCTCAACTAGTCCAGACTGTTTGTCTAGAACGGGGCAGTCGTTTAAAGAATTTCCTGTAGGAGGGCAAACTGAAAACAATAACTGTCGAACACACAGGAGAAGCTTAGGGGCTGGAGAGCCTCAGTTAATTCATGGTGGTGAAGCAACCTAGGCCGCGAGATAGCAAGACTGGTGATGCACCGTGAGGAATGGAACCCGTGGCACTGCGGTATACGGTGTCGAAACGTAGAAAAACTTGAATGGGTGTATGTTTTGTTCTGTATATTTTTGCTTTAATGAGATTCTTTTTAAAGAAAGGGGAATAGCACCTCTGCCTTCCAGTTTCTGTGGAAAGCTAGAGACCTTGAAGTTTAATTTTCCTTTTCAAGAAAAGCAATGAATGGGTACAGGTGGCTATTGCTGGATAAGTCTAGGGTTCAATTTTTGTTTAAAAAATGGTGCTTTCTGTTTGAAGGCTAGTTATTGTTTATCTATCTTAAAACATGTCTGAACTGAGTTGCACCTACTTGGCTAAAAGAGTCCGATTATTTTCTGTCTTGGCAACCACTGGATAGGATTGCCTGCAACACACCACATTCTGGTCTAATGCTGATTCCACAATACAACTACTTCTGTTATCTTAAATACAGATATGTCTATATTTGGCGAACAGTTCACTCACTCTGATCTTTGAACTCTAGATATACAGAAGAGAACTTACATGTCAATGTCATGTCATCACGGATATTTAAATATACCTACATTTTAAAGCATCTACATGTGGCCTGAATGATTCAAAAACTCAGCCCTAATGCATGAGTAGCTATAAGATATATTTAAGAAACTTTCCCTCTTGTTTCTCAGTTCCTAACAACCCAATCCCACTGCCAACCGTGTGTAATGTGTAGGATTTCTGAGACTATAACTCTGTATGGGCACAAAAAGCTTCATCTACCTCATGAGGTGTAGCTGATGGCTTTGAACCACCAACCTTCTGTTTAGCAGCGGAAAGACTAACCCACTGGGCCACCACCATAGCCCCTACTACAGACGGGGTGAGAATGAAAGTTATCAGGGAACTGATCTAAAAGTCCCACAGTAAGCAAGCCAAATCGTTACTGATTAATTCTCTAAAGCCCCGTCCACATTAAATTAACCTTTCCCACATCTAGGTCCTAGCATTGTTAGAAATTTAATAACGGCTTTTTTAAAGGCATTTTTTAAAGGCAATTCCCAAAGGGCTCAATCTTTCATTTCACAGAAACAAGACTGTGTTAGACTATAACATGACTCTATGCTGAAAAGAGCTTTAATTGGCTTAATTTAGTAAAAGGGTAAACACTTGGCTAGTCTCCCTTGTAGAAGGTAAATGCAAGGAAACTCTCAGGTTGAAATTATTTGAGCAGAACTGATCTAATCAGCTCCAAATAACATTAGTGATGTTCTTTCTATGTGGTTAATATGGTCTATCATAAAGGCCCATCAGCTTTACCCCAACTTTCCCAGGGCATGAGAAATGAAGCTTACTTAACTCCAGTCCCGCCCCGGGGCATTGGGCAACTTTGTCCTTTGTTAGGACTTTTTACATTCTTCCCCACTCCCCCTCTGATTTTTTAAGCACCACTTTGTTACTTGAATATTTTTGAAGCATGGACAAGTAACAACTCCATGAATGATGCCAAAAATGTCAGCTATGCGTACAGGAATGACTGGGCTCTTGCTCTTCCAGAGAGCTGCCCGCGCTTGTCACTTGAACACCCAGACAAACTGTGTTGAGTTTGGACTGTGAGTACCGGTCCAAAGTGAGGGGGTTCGCTTAAGCAAATTTCAGAGAAGGGAGTGTTTCCACAACAGAGAAGTCCAGAGACAAGGAAAATAGGTATGTCATATCAAGAAAAGCCGATGACAATTAAATATTCATAGTACTTACTAACATTTCTCAGGCCCAAGTCTTTCTAAGGTTGTTAAACAAAAAGGCTGTCAGCATTTTGATATCAGAAACCCCGGCTATTGAGCCCCCACCACCCATCTGCCAGTTTGTCCCACGAGGGTGGCTTACTGATTGCGGTGATGCTGGAAGCTACACCAGCTGCCAGCGGTATTTCAGACACCAGCAGAGTCACCCACCGTGGGCAGGTTTCGGTGGTGCTTTTGGACTAAGGCAGACTAGGAAGAAATGCCTGCCAATCTATTTCCAAAATGTTAGTCAATGCATCACAATAGAACAGTGTCTCCTCGCTTGCTTTTGGACACATCATCGGGAGGGACCAACAGCTAGAGGAGGACATCCTGTTTGACAACGGAGAGGGCCATTGAAGGAGCAGGAGACCCTCAGGCTGATGGACAGTCACGATCACTGAAGCAATGGATGGGGGCACGGTGGTGAGGGTGAGCGAGATGCCGAACAAGGACAGCAGCTGACAATAACAACACCACAATTTGCCAGGCGTTTTGGATGTATCATTTCAAGTTCATCTTTTTATGTCATCTGCACTTTTTATAGATGGGAAACCTGCCTGGGTTCTGGCTGGGTATATATCAGAGTCACAAGGCTAACACACAGTGAGACTGGGATCCCATCCAGCACGTGTCTGAGGCCCAGACCTACGACAGTGTGTGCTCCCCTCTGTCCCACAGCACTGCCCCAAATGACAATGAGAGGATTGTTTCCTAAGTCACTCAGCTCCAGAGTCAGAAGCTCTGGGTTTTAATTATGCTCCTATTGAGTGGCGGTTTATTCTCATTTAGTGAAAACAAAAATAGTATTTAACCTCATAAGGCTGAGGTGAGAAGCAAAAAATAGCCCCTGTGAAAGGACTTGTGGAACAGCCAATAGCCAGGTGAGCGCTGGTTGTCACTGCCCCCTCCCTCGAGGCTTGGGCCAGGGCATGGCATGAGGTATGGGGACTGTTAGGAATGCACACACAGGGCAGGGAAGGAGGTCTCTGACAAGGCTGGACAGAGGGCCTGAAGTCCAAACAAACAAAATTCTAGAGACCCATAGGGGATGAGGAACATAGGGACCAGACCACCATTTCTGCTCAGTCTACCCTCTCATGCACAGGACAAATGACACATTTATTACAGGGCAACAGTTCGTCTGGCAAGCTGCTGGTCACCATCCCTCACCTATCTTGGGGCCAAACAAGCAAGCCTCACTGCCCAGCAAGAGTTTTGTCCTTTCTCAACAGCAGGAGGAGCTTAGTAGGTATGCAATGAGTCGCTAAATGTCAGGTCAGCAGTTGAAACCACTAGCCACTCCGTACAAGAAATAGGAGGCCCACATCTTCCGATACCTAGCAAACAAATGCAGCATTGCTTCTCGGATCGATTGTTTCTCTGAGGGGCCCACAAGTGTATTTGGGGAAAAGCTTGGAGAGCAAGTTGAGGAGCGACTCTCCTTCTACGAGACTGGAGAAGTCTCGGAAGAATCTGGATGCTATGAAGGAGGCAATGGTTCAGGCGGAGGAGGCCGCTGAGGAGATGAGGAGATGACTAGGAAGCTGGAGAAGCAGGAGAAACGCTTGAAAAAAGAAAAGAAGCGATTGGCTGCACTTGCCCTTGTGTCTCAGGAAAACAGTACTCCTGAGGAGTGTGAGGTCGGCGGGCAGGAGACCAACGGGGAAAAAGGCCCAAAAAGAAGCACAAGCAGAGGACCCAGGAGGCTCCACAGGAAAATAATTGGAAGACCCAGCTATCTCTGCTCTCCCCAAACCCAAGAAAGAGAGGAGCTGGTCAGCAGGGATCCATAAGGGGCGCCTCTCCCCAAGAGGAAGAAACCGAAACCTCTCCCGAAAGAGGAGCCTGCATGTGACCCTCAAGAGGCAGCAAATGGCGGGAGCATCCCAAAGAAAAAGAAGAAGCTCCCCACGAAGGGGAAGCCTGCCAGCAGTGGACCCGAGGCGGCTGCTAACAGCAAGAGCAACAGCACTAAGAAAAAGAAAACTATTAAAAACCAGCCCAGGAAGATTAAAATGGACATTCCCTGGTGCGCCCCAACCCTCTCAATAAGGAAAGAACTCAAAAAAGAAAGAAAGAAAGAAAGAAAGAAAGAAAGAAAGAAAGAAAGAAAGAAAGAAAGAAAGAAGGAAGGAAGGAAAGAAATAGGAGGCCCCTTTGCCTCGTACAAGAAATAGGAGGCCCTTTTGCTCTCCTAAAGATTTACATCTTGGACACCCATGGGGCAGCTGTGCTCTACCTTCTAGGGTCAGTAGGAGTTGAATCACCTGACAGCGATGGATGTGCCACAGGAACAAAGTAGAACATCAGGAAAAACCACAGATCAACTTTTACAGTCTTTAAGAGTAATGTTATCTTTAGGTCAGATATTTTAATAATTTAAAAGTGCAAATATTTTAACAGTATGAAAAATGCAAATTAAACAACATCGAGTAAAACAATGGAGCACTGAGTTACATGCTCAGGATAGTCCATCGAGGAAATAAACATGGGGAATGGCAGGAGGCATTTCCATGGTGGTTATGTCTCTGTGGTCGGATTATTGTTTTCTTTATTGCTTTCTTTTAATTGTGTCATCTCTATAGCTTACCTACTTTCAAATTTTCTAGACGCTGCATATATTACTCTCATAATCCCCCAAAATAAATGAATAAAAATCCCAAGTGCAAATCCACAACAAACACTAGATGGAAGTCCCGATAGTGTTCAAGAGCTCTCCACTGTACTCCTACAGATATCAAAACACTACGCGGCAGGATGGGAAATAAGGCAGCGAAGCAGGGAAAAGGCGGCTTTGTTTTCAATCTGGGGCTGGGAAAACATTTAGTCTCTTGATGCGAAACAAAAACTTTCTATGTCCCCCTTATCAAAACATATCTTGGGAACCCACTAACCAAAACATTTTCCATCAGAGGATTTAAAAACCCATAGGCCAAAATTATCTCTCCAGAAGAAACTTATTGAAGCAAGCAGGAAGTTTACCAGAAACACCCTAAGAATTAATGATTGTTTTCTCAGCTCTGATGAACGCACGTCAGCTCATGTTAGTACACAGTGTAACACAAACAGCCTCCAGTGGGTTGGTCCCACTTTGAACCAGGACAGCATGAATGCACAGCATAAGGTGTTTGCTTCATTGGCAAGTATCACACATGCTACTGGCAGTAGAATCTTTGAGGGGTCGCCTCGCCAAGGCTGGCTCCAGTCCTTGAGATGCTTTTGTTGGCGTAATAGTTAACTATGCCAAACCCACTGCATTTGCTATCTTGTTTCATCCTCACATCCCTGTATGGAGGGGCTGGGGAGGTTGGGGAGGGGTGGGTTGACTGACAATTTCGGCCAGATGACTTTGGGTTATGGCACGTTGTCCTGTGCACTGTGGAAGGCTCTGGCCTAAATGAGCTGTATGCCAGCAGTTCTCAACCTGTGGGTCATGACCCCTCCAGGGGTCGAACGACCCTTTCATAGGGGTCACCCAATTCATAACTGAGGTAGTTAGTTTATTGTGCCAACCTGGCCAATAAACACATGTGAGGTTAGTTCAAGGGAGAAGGGATAAATGGCTCAGTGAGCCTCGCCTTTCTAGTTCGTGGGTCTCTTGCTTTGTGATGGTTGGACCAGGGTGCAGCTGCCTTAGCAGTTCTCTGCTTCAGCTGGCAAGGCTCACTTCCTGCCAGACATTCTTGAGGAGAAGCCACATGAACCTATCCCGATGCAGCCCTGGGTGCTGGAGCACCCGTGTGGAGACCCTGCCAGCATTGAGATGCTTACATTCACTGACGTGGCTTTCCTCCTGCAGTCGGCATCATTGCGTCTGTTTTGTGAGATGAAGGAGGACTTTGTGGATTGGTGTCAGACATATGGGTTAATGTTGAACTTGTTGGCTTGGGCAGCACTGGATTCTTGATGCACACTTAACCTTTATATAAAACTCTCTCTTATGCATGAGTTTCTGTGGATTTGTTTCTCTAAAATACCCAGACTAACACAATAACAGTGTCAAAATTACAGTTATGAAGTAGCAATGAAAATAATTGTATGGTTGAAGGGGGGTCACCCCAACATGAGGAACTGTATTAAAGGGTCTTGGCGTTAGGAAGGTTGAGAACCACTGCTCTGTACTAATTCCACCTCCCCGCAAGGTGACAACCCAAAAACGTCTCCAGACACTGCCCAGTGACACCAAAACCACCCTCAGTTGAAAACTACTACATCAAAGTATGTACTATTACAAATAAAGAAATGGAGACATACCTATCTCAAAACTTACTGCCAGCTAATCAATTCCAACTCATAGTGACCCCATAGGACAGGGGCTGTCCCCCCACCTCCCAGAGGGTTCCCGAGACAGTAACTCTATATGGGCATAGAAAGCCTCATCTTTCTTCCTCAGAGCAGATGGTGGTTTTGAACTGCTGACCTTGTGATTAGCAACCCAATTCCTAAACCATTACAACACCAGGGCCCTTTTACTGCCAGAGTCCAAACACCCAAAACTCTACCCTGTATTTGTGCACAGGTAGAAATCTAATCTTATAGTATAACTGACAGATATGCACATTTTCTATGTGAATCCCATCTGTGTTCTGATAGCATCTGTACAGCCTTCAAATGCAGACAAGATGAGTGGATGTCAATGCCCGTCATACAGATGGTATACTGAGTGCCCTCTGGCAACAACAACACGAGTCATGGTCCCCAGCAAGTATATCATCTATGAGAATAAGTAAGACAGTCCCATTTTGGACGGTCTGTTTTGGAGAAAGAGGCATTTCCTCACGGGTGAACTGGCGATGATTTTACCAAGAGAGTGCAAGTGAAGTTCCTATCACAAAGCACCATTTCATAAAGCGAGTTGGTCTGAACCGGGTGGCCACTCCATGAGTGCATGGAGTTTTTTACATGGCACAGGCACTGCAAGAGACTGGACTGGAGGGAGCCCTGCAGAACAGCTAGGCTCACTACGTACTTAGTAAAGCCCAGGGGAGGGTATGAGTAAAGAAAACGGGACTGTGTGATTCCTGGGACGCTCAGCAAAGGATTCCTGGCGGACTGCTCTGCGCGAGCCTTGAGGTGAGAGGAATGGAAGGGAAAGCAGGAAGGTTTAGCAGACTGGATCACACCAGATGGGCAGAGGGCAGGATCATGGTGGGAAACCATGGATCTCTGAGGCCGTGAGGTGACAGTGACTAACAGATCAGCTTCAGACTGGTACTCTCCATGCTCGGGGAAAAACAGGCAGGTACGTGTTTAATTTTACATAATGGAAGGCAGAGATTTTGCCAGAAGAGCCAATCAGCCCTAAAAGTAAACCCAAACACCCTCCTTTTCACAAGCAGACAAGGGCCCAAAGCAGCCAGATGCCCACTTTTTCAGAGGTAAAAATTCCCCAATGTTAAGAGCTAGCTTCCGTTTTCTAAAACACCGAGTTGTTAGTGTTGTTGTTGTCATCGTTGTTAGCTGAAATGCTGCCAGCTCCCGCATCATCTCCATGATTGGACTGTTATAGACAGGACTATCATGTTCCAGAGGAGTGGAGTTCTCAGAAGTAGACTACCAGGCCTTTCAGCCTAGTCTGTTTTATTATGGGAACTCTGCTGAGACCTGTTCAACATCACAGCAACACACAAGCCTCCACTGGCAGACAGATGGTGGCTGTACAAGAAGGGCACCAGCCAGTAATCGAACCTGGGTCTCCCACATTGTGTTATTCCAGGCTGACTAGAGAAACAAATACAGCGACATTCAGATATGCATAAGAAAGAGCTTTATATCAAGAAGTAATTCTCTATCAAGAAAGCACCCAGCCCAGTCCAACTCAACTCCATGAAGTCCAATACTAGTCCGTAAGTGCCTCTTCAGCCTCACACAGCCCCAAGCAATGATGGAGAATGCAGGAAGACCACATGCCAGTGGGTGCAAAGTCCTATGGATCCAACAGTAGTGGTAACATCCGAGGGTTGGAGCAGCAACCAGGGTCAGCCAGCAGGAGGGGAGGGTAAAGGCAGAGAGGGAAGGGGAAGTTCCCAGGTCCTCCTATGAGAAGGCCATGCCCACAAGGTCGTGACCTGACTGACAGATTGGAAGCCATCCCTACACTTTTATGTATCTTCAAGTTGACATGAAATAATGTGACTACCACACACATGAAAGGTAAAAGACAAGTGCAGGATCTATGTCAGGGATGCGGGGAATGTACACCAAAGGAAGGTAGGGGGAATGGAGCACAATTCCAAAAAGTATTTGAAAGGCAAAGATGATAAACTATGGTTAATATGATTAAAAATATTTTCCCAAGGTACAACAATTGGTCTCTATTTGCCTGGAACAGAACAGGAAAAGAAGAGACCAAGGAACTGGACTGCATGTTTAGTTGCCTACACACGTGAACTACTGCTTCCTTTGTCATGAGACCAAAATAACTGATGGTGCCCAGCTACCCTTACTGAGCACTGTGATCAAGGATTCAACAGATGAATCTGGATCAAAGGAGAGAGGAGAAGGTGTGAGACATCATGTTTTTATTGTTTTTTTAAACATTTTATTAGGGGCTCATACAACTCTTATCACAATCCATACATATACATACATCAATTATACATTCTTTGCCCTAATCATTGTCAAAGCATTTGGTCTCCACTTAAGCCCTTTGTATCAGGTCCTCTTTTTCCCCCCTCCCTTCCCACTCCCCCCTCCCTCATGAGCCCTTGATTATTTACAGATTGTCATTTTGTTATATCTTGCTCTATCTAGAGTCTCCCTTCACCCCCTTCTCTGCTGTCCATCTCCCAGGGAGGAGGTCACATGTAGATCCTTGTAATTGATTCTCCCTTTCCAAACCACTCACCCTCTCCCAGTATCGCCCCTCACACCCCTGGTCCTGAAGGTATCATCCACCCTGGATTCCCTGTGCCTCCAGCTCCTATATGCACCAGTGTACAACCTCTGCTCTATCCAGTCTTGCAAGGTAGAATTCGGGTCATGGTAGTTGGCGGGAGGAAGCATCCAGGATCTGGGGGACAGCTGTGTTCTTCATCGGTACTACATCGCACCCTGACTGACTCATCTCCTCCCCTAAACCCCTGTATGAGGGGATCTCCAGTGGCCGAAAAATGGGCTTTGTGTCTCCACTCTGCACTTCCCCCTACATTCTCTATGGTATATATATATATATATATATATATATATATATATTTAGGGGGGGGGATGATGCCCTATACCTGGTCCCTTTGGCACCTCATGATCGCACAGGCTGGTGTGCTTCTTCCAGGTGGGCTTTGTTGCTTCTGAGCTAGATGGCCGCTTGTTCACCTTCAAGCCTTTAACACCCCAGACACTATCTCTTTTGATAGCCGGGCACCATCAGCTTTCTTAGCCACATTTGCTTATGCAAATGTTAAGTTTCTTAAAGAATCCAGACTTACTGGACTCAGTGAGACTAGCACAACCCCCAAACAACTTACCCTAGGACATTTTTGAACCTTGAACTGAAACTAACCAAACTGTCCCCTAAAGTCCCTTTTCAAACCAAAAGATAGTTTAGCTGAATCAATAAAGAATGTCATCCTCAGCCCTGTGCTCTTTTTAACAACTATAGAAAGAGGACATGAATAATCTCTTTATACAGATGAGCACAAAGCTGTTTCCTTTGAAGCGAAGGTTACAGATGTCCCAAATGTCCAACTTTTCCAAACTGCTGTACCACTGCATCAGCTCCAGCATCGACCACTGGCATCCGCCTTTGGGTTTGATAGTTCACTATAACGTCTCACATACTCACATTTCAGGGGGTTATCTTATCGGAGAAGTGACAGGGAACAACTTGGGGTCAGGATCAACTTGGAAGTAACAGGGGCAGTAATAGGGAACAAGGTGCAGTTCTTTGATCAGAACAGTTTTTTCCCACCTTCTAAGCATGGTCCCTGCTGGGGTCTTCTCAGACAAATGTTACAACTCTGAGCTCTGTGGGCTGGCAAGCCCCACTGCAGCCATCCCAAGAGTCTCCTGGTCCCAGCTGTTTAGCATCAGTCTCACTTGGGCTACTGTTGGGTCATAGTTTGTCTTCCATTCAAGAGCTCTACTCTCTCCAGTCTTTCCGTAAGCCTCGCAGGCTAGCCAGACTTCCCACTCCTCTCAGTTAGGGTTTGCATGATCCCACCTCACTAAGGTTCCATGTGCTTTATTGACTTCGACTTAATTCATGGCAGTGAGGGGGTGGGTTTTTACCTTCATAGCATGCTGTCCAAATCTCTTGATGAGCCCAAGCCCCTTATTTGTAAGGCCCCATACGCTCACTCAGGAGAGTCAGAAAGACTGGCTCATCGCCCTCGAGTCCCTAGAGGATCAAGTAGAACTGTGTCTGTAGGTTTCCAAGATTATAACTCTTTCTACAAGTAGAAAGCCTCATCTTTCTCCTGCACAGTGGCTGGTGATTTCAAACTGCTGACCTTGAGGCCAACAGCCCAAGACAGAACTCACTCTGCCACCAGGGATCAGGACTCTATGAAGTAATTCACTAGATCACACAGATCACACTGATAGCAGTCACTAATGTAGAGATGAACAGTTTTGGGGTGAGTCTAAGTCAGTGGTGGTGGAAAGACTGAGGAGAAAAAACGTTGAAGAACATAACCAGTCACTAATCTGTCCTTATATGTTGTTGTTAGGTGCCAGAGAGTCGGTTCTGACCCAGAGCGACCCTATGCACAACAGAATGAAACACTGCCCAACCTGCACCATCCTCAACTACACACAATTGTATACCGAAACCCATTGTTGCAGCCATGGTGTCAATCTAACTCCTTGAGGGTCTTCTCCTTTGCTGCCCCTCTACTTTGCCAAGCATGAAGTCTCTGCCAATATGGCCAAAGGAGCTGTTCCTTCCCGACATGTTCAAAGTTATGTCAGCCAAACTCTCACCACAATTGCCTGGAAGGCGCACGCCGGCCTTGCTTCTTCCAAGACATATTTGTTTGTTCATGAGCTATACGTGTAGAAATTAATAAATAAGCATATGATCTGCTGTGCATATTTTTCCCAAAAAGGGAGGGAAAGATTATTATTTGGAAGACAAAAATGACAATGCTGGTTAGTCAGGACAGGGTCCCTGGGGTACCGGAGACAAACCTGACTCACTGCAAACTTTGATAATGAAATGGAGTCTTTTAGACCAAAGCTCCTGGTTTTCTGAGAAGCAGGGCCATCTTCCTGTGCAGTCACACTGAACCCCACGCTAAGGAGGTCTCACATAATCTTGGGGGAACCCTGGTGGTGGTGGGGAAGTAAGTATTAGGTCACTAACCACAAGGTCAGTGGTTCAAATTGGCCATCCACTCCACAGGAGAAACTTGAGGCTGTGTGCTCCCATAAAGGTTCCCAGTCTTGGCAATGCTACTGCGGTCACTAAAAGCTGCAATCAACTCAAAAGCACTGGGTTTAGTTTGATGTCACCATCTCCAAATTCTTAATAATTCTATATTTGAACTGTGCCATACATGCATGTGAACAAAGGGGATGCATAAGGTGCACCCATTGACTTGTACAGCATGTGGTTTATACGTCCATCAACATGTTAAAAAAGAACTTAAATGAAAGCAGTTGAGTCAGTTTCATGCAACGTTTCCACAACTTTGGTAAAAACAGCATGCATATGTATGCACCCAGCACAAACTAAGATTTGTGTGATTTCATAATTCAGCAGCTGAATTAAATCCTCATGTAGTTGCATTTAAAACTGACATTGCACAACATAGAGATGAACAGCGAAATTCACACTAGTCATTTAAATTTCTAATGTTTCCTCACTTAGGATGGCATTAAACAGCACACAGAACAGCATTGTGACAAGTCACGCGAGAAGGAGCCTGCAGAAGAAAGCAAAAGGCTTTATGAACACTGCCTTGAGCAGCGCTTTCCTCCTGCTTTTCGAACAAGGGGTCATGTATTTTCACTCGGCACAGACTCACACCAACAGCACAGCCAGCCCTGCTGAGAACCACTGAGCACAGGAATATCATGCCTCTCGAAAGACACTCCACAAAAGGAACCCTGGTGGCACAGTGGACTATGCTAACCGGAGGTCAGCAGGTCGACCCATCAGCCTTTGTGTGGAGAAAGACCAGGCTTTCTGCGACTGTAAAGATGGACCATCCTGTAGGGTTGCCATCAGTCGGAATGGCCTGGACGGCAGTGAGTTTGGCTTGGAAATGCATCACACAGGCTTGACTAGGGTAAGGTCCTTTCAAAACCACTCCCAGCAGACCCACCTCTGGCCTCCTGGGCATGGTGCGGCCATCTGGCCCTCGATAGCCTGCATTGCTTCAGTCCTGCTGTCCAGCCCCGCCTTGCAGAAGAACACCCCACACCACCACATCTCTCAAATACACATCTTCCTAGAAATAAGTAACTGAAGACTAAAAGAGACCTTCCTGAGGAGCAGTTCATCCAGAGGCTTCTGAGCTGCCGCTGAGCCAGACAACTCCCTTCTACAGAGAATTTCCTGGTTGGCTGCTGGTTCGGTTTTAACCAAGCCCAGGCAGGCTGTGGCTCCCAAACCAAATCATTTCTCACCATTCAGGTTTCCTCTGGAAAGTTCTTCTGGGAACCATTCGGTCTGGGGTGGCTGAAAGTCATCCTTCAATTTTTCCTCTAATGCCATGCTCCTCCTCTTTTTGGTCCCACTACGTTCCACTTCAGTAACATTCATTTCCTGCCTGGAGACACACCCTGGCACACGTGTCAGGTTGTATTGTTTAGATGAGAGACTTAAGTCATTCTTTTGCGTTTTCCTCCCAAACCAACAATTCCTGGAGCCAGCCTCTCGGGAGCCAGTTACTTGTCTCTGAATTTCCTTTCCCTGCCTCCTACTTGACTGAGATGATGCAGATGTGGGGAGGTGCACTGACTCAATCCTTATTCCACTCCAACCAGTGTTTCATCTCGCCATCCCTCTTCCATCCCAGCTGAAGAAGGGGTCCCCTGACGACACCACTGCTCATCCCTTCTAGCCCTTGCTTCTCCCCCAAACCCCTCTTGTCTCTTACTTTTTTAATAGCACTCTCTCTACTCTGACTTTAAAGTGGTCATTGCAAAATAGTCAATATGTTTGTCTGCTCATTCAAAGGGTTGGTGGTTCAAATCCACCCAGAGGTGTCTTGGAAGAAAGGCCTAAGGTCAGAGCCATGAACACCTAATTGAACGCAGTTCTACAAGTCAGAATTAATTCCATGGTAACTGGTTTGGGTTGGGTTGGCTTTTAAATTGGACCTGACAGAGTTCCTGAGTAGGGCAGTTAAAAAGCAAACCAAAAAACGGGTTGGCATCCGCCTGCAGATCCCTCACAAGCTAGGCCTGGCAGGCTGTTTCCCAAAAAGTTACAGCCAAGAAAACCCTAGAGAGCCCAGCTGTGCTCTAGCACACATGGGCTGCCAGAGCCTGGAGTCAAATAACATTTTTTTAAAATAAATCATTTTATTGGGGGCTCTTACAGCTCTTATAACAACCCACACATCAATTGTATCATGCACACTTGAACAGATGCTGTCATCATCACTTTATGTCAACTATTAACTGGTTATTAGGACCTTCCTCAAACCCTGCTGAACTCTTTGACAAGGCAGGCTCCAATAGGCCCCTCCCCTTCATCACTGCCCATGGATTCCTCACCGAGGGGTGTGCTCTAAGTCCACCTCTACTGTGCTAATGAAACTGTCCCCTTCAAGATCACCAGTGACCAGGAGGGAACCAGCAGCAGTCTTCTCAGACCTGGCCTCATAACCAGCCTCCTGACTGGATGACGCAGACAGCCCACTCAGATGTCTTCATCCCTCTGCCACCATCCTCCTCCTCCTCTCTGGAAGTTCCCGCTCTATTGCCTTGAATCATGACTTTCCTTCTTGAATCTACAGTCTTCTTTAGTGAGCTTCCCGACCCTTGTTCTTTATGCAACACCCCCAAAGGAATAAGGAGATGATCTGTCAGTCTGGGATGTTGCCTAAACTCCAAACCTACATCACTAAATTTTTTCTGAACATCATGTGTAGAATATCGACCAACAGTTCTTAATGGTTGGCTTGCCATCTCTCCCAAGGCCCTCCCTACTTCTGTGGTGAGCTCCAGGTGTTGCATTTGGAGAAATCACAACTATATTCACAGCTATGAGGTTTATTAAGGAAGTAACTGGTAACAAAGGAGACCTGGTAGCACAGGGGGGTTAAGGGTTTGACTGCTAACCATAAAGTCAGTAGATCAAACCCACCAGTGACTTCAAGGGAGAAAGATGGATCTGCCATATCCCATAAAGATTTACAATCTCAAGAATCCTGTGGGACAGTTCTACACTGTTACACAGGGTCACTATAAGTTACAATCAACTTGATAGCAGAGGGTAACAATTAATAGCTAACAATCCACAGCCAAGAATGACTCAAGATAGAGTTCTTTGGTCAGGACCGCTTCTCGGCTGTGCAGAGCATGCCATTCTCTCAGCTCCTCAACCTCGCCTGTTTAAGAGCAATGTCAATTAGTGCCATGAGACACCCCACTCTACCAGTAGCCTCAGCCTGAAGACACTCAAGTCTGTCACTGTGTACGTCACCACATTCATTGTGGCCAATTCAATCCCTAGGCCAGGAAGCATGGCCCTACTGGTCCCGCTGCTCACCCCCATGGTCTCTCTCCATTTCTCCTGAGTCTAGCAGGTCCTCAGCTTCGAAATCCCAGGTTCGAAAGACACACCATTCTTGGTCCTTCATGTAGATTGTAGTGTCCCTTTCCCAGTCTCTTGGACTTGCTAGTTTGAAGCCTAGTTGGATGGCAAAACGCTCCAGTGAGAGCCCCACACACCTTATTTGCATTATTAGTGTGCTGTCTTATCCCAATGGGGGCCATAGGCACTATATCTGCATAGACCCACTCCACCATTTGAGGAGCCCTGGTGGCACAGTGGGGTGCAAGTTGGGCTGCTAAGCACAAAGTCAGCATTTCAAAACCACAGCCATTCCTCTGGAGAGGAACACCACTAATGAGGTGTCCTGCTCCCCTAAATAGCTCCAGTCTCACAAGCAGTTCTACTATGTCCTATAGGGTTGCTATGAGTTGGAATCCACTTAGTGGCAGTAAGAGAGAGACCCAATCCTTGTGTAAAAGTCACAAAGATTAAGGCTAGAAGGGCCACATTCAATAATTTACTGCACCATAGATAGGAAGGGTTTTTTTGTTGTTGTATTTTTAAACATTTTATTAGGGACTCATACAACTCTTATCACAATCCATACATACATCAATTGTATAAAGCACATCTGTACATTCTTTGCCCTCATCTAAGAGGCAGAGAGCATCTGTTAACACAGGAAGAACCATTAGAAAAAGGAGGGTGAATGCACCACTGAATGAATCCCACATGTAGGAATTATTGACTTGGTGTATGTTCTATTGTGTATATTCTTGAGTTAGTTAAAGTTTATTGTGCCAACCTGGCCGATAAACACATGTGGGGTTAATTGAAGGGCGGAGAGATAAATGGCTTGGTGAACCTTGCCTTTCTAGTTCTCAGGTCTCTTGCTTTGTGATAGTCAGACCAGGGGGCAGCTGCCTTAGCCAGTTCTCTGCTTCAGCTGGCAAGGCTCACTTCCTGCAAGACATCCCCAAGGAGAAGCCGCATGGACCTAGCCTGATGCAGCCCTGGATGCTGGAGCAGCTGTGTGGAGACCCCTGCCAGCATTGAGATGCTTACACGGTCACTGATTCAGCTTTCCTCCTGCAGTCGGCATCATTGCATGTGTTTTGTGAGATGGAGGAGGACGTGGGGGATTGAGTTAATGTGCTAATGTTGGACTTGTGGGCTTGGGCAGCACTTGGTTGGGATGTTTTCTTGATGTACCCTTAACCTTTAAGATTTGTTTCTCTATAGTACCCAGACTAATATAATTCTCAACAACAGAAATAAAGAAAATTATCATATAAATATGTAAAGCACTAAAGCAGCATGTGGTGCATAACAAGTGCTATGTAAGCATTAGATATTATTGCTGCTGCTAATGTTAGTCTTTCAACAACTTGATGAGAAAGGTGCTCTTATTTTTAGAGAAAAACTATGGTGGGTTATTATGGATCCTAATGGATTTTCAAACTCTATATGTTCAAATTTTAACTACCATATTTCACATTAAAATGTAACCTTCATTTGTGTACCCTCCTTGATCACAGTGGGGATTCACCCATCTGCATTCCTGTCTCCTTGCACATCCCCCCCATAGGCAAAGGGGCAAAGAAATAGGAATTGGTAATGGCTCAGAAACAGCATCAGTCTTTTTAATGCATGTTCATATATCCCTAGTAAAAACCAGCAGACTATTTCTAGAGTCCTCTTTATGAAATAGCAGTTATCACCCCCTCCCTGCCTACAAAATATGCATAAAATCCATTTTAAATCCACAATCTTGTCACTTTTCTGAAAACTCCCAAAGATCTGGCCCAAGTATAGCTTAGCTCCCCTAACAATATGTGTTTGTCTCCCTCATCTCCCTCTACAACTAATCTCACTATACATTTTGCTCCCAAACCACAGAATACTCGCCCACTGAATTCACACTGCACCCTGGGGAGCACATTACACTGTTTCTAAGACTCAGGATGTTCATCTTCCCCCACTGCCTCCTCAAATCTCCTAACCAGCCTCCAGGGTCCCATTCAAATCCCACTGCCTCTGGTGGGATTCCACTGTGGTAGCTACATAATCTGGTGTCAATGTGAGGATTAAGAGTGTAAGGGTAGTTAGCCTGTCAATCAGGATATAGCTCATGAGGCCTCTGTGTGGGCATGGACTTCTGAGGATTCTGGGAAACGCCTGTATTTCCTACTTGGAGGCTGGAAACACACTCTATTTTGGCTCCCTCCCTGTGAGAGATCTCTGTGAAGAAGACACATGAATAGAGGCTGATAAAACCACACCTCTGGATCCAGAGAAGTCCCTGGAGACCTCTACCAGTGCTGAGATGCTTACAGTGCCACTGGATCCACAAGACTTCCACCCACTGGCCTGTGATCTTCCTGCATTCAGCTTCATTGAATATATTTCAGAGTCTGAAGAGGACTTTATAGATTGGTATCGGGCAGATGGGCTAATATCAGACTTAGGGACTTAATCTGGACTGGGCTGGGATGTTTTCTCAATATTCAATTGCTCTTGTACATAAAGCTCTTTTCCAAACACATATGATGTCTCTGGATTTGTTTCTCTATTCTACCCAGTCTAACACACCCACTAAGTTCAGTCTCTTCCCTTGCTTTAGTGACTAGTCTAATACATAGCATTATCCTCTCTTATCTGCTGTTAGTTTTATTTTAGGAGTTGTAAAATAGATCACATGTTATAAAAAAATTGAAGCTCCTTCATCTTCCCTGCAATCCTAGTCTCGCTGAACAAGTATCACCGCATTTACCAGTTTTTTTAATACACTGGCAATATACCATATTTGTGGATGATTCTGTATAAGGCTAATAAAGTAACCTTTTTGTTTCCTTAATATATTTTGGGTTTGATTTTGTTGTTGCTTCTGTTGTTGTCTGCCTTTAACAAAAATATACAAGGGGGCTTCACCAAAAAGTCATGGAAAAATAGAACAGAAAGATCATGGAATTTTTCCATAACCTTTTGAAGCTTCTTTCTACAACACAGACATCTGTTTGCATCAGTAAGTATACCTTTCGAATCTTTTTAACACTTGAATAGTATTCTCATTCTGTTTTTCTATATTGTGGTTATGTGTGAAGGATGCTGTAAATGGTTAGGTGCTCAACAGGTTGGCAGGTCCAACCCATCCAGACATGCCTCGGAAAACAAGCCTGGCAAAGAGCTTCCAAAAGAGCCTTGCCTTGAACCCCTGAAGGAGAAGTGCCACTCTACACACTTAGGGTCACCATGCATTAGAAGTAACTCGGAAAAAGGACAGCTTAAGGAGTATAATCTTATCACTTGCAGATGAATACTCTGAGGGCAAAGACCATGTTTTAGTCCTCCTTAAGTCTCCAAGAGGCCCTCGTGCCAAGGCAGGCTTTGCTAAACCTATGTGCAATGAAGTAATAAGACCAATGTCTGCCATCAGTCCTGGGCTTGTTATGGGTACAGAATCCACTGTGAGTGTTTTACACACTTCATCCTATTGAATCCTCACATCTCTTATGGGAGAGGTCCTGCAATTCTTCCAGCTTTACAGATGACAACGATCAAAATCACACAGCTAATAAGAAGCAGGTCAGAGATTCAGAGCTACATTTGTCTGAGGCCAGACCCTGTGCCCTTCTTCTCTATGTTGTGCCCAGTGAAAGTTTCCTTAGGGCATCATTTGCTCCCTCACCCCAAATGGGAGAACCGAAGGCTCCCAGTATTCTTGTTTGGAAGAGTGGGAGTAAGGGTACAAGAAGGACGCAGAAGTGACTGGTGACTATCTGGTGACTGCTGAGTGAATCTAGCACGCAGTCATCACTCTTTGCTTATGGACCATGAACTAGAAGAAAGAAGGGGAATCAGTGCCTGCCTCTCTTCGAGCTTTCCAAGGAACCGTCCTTCAGCAATAGTCACCATTATTTGATGACTATCTATGATATGCTGGATGTGACATTATTTCTATTAATAATTTCTAATCCTTGCAAAAATCCTATGAAACAAATATCAATATCACCATCTTTACAGAATTCAGTGTTTCCCAAAGTAGGTGATAGTGAGCCTATCCAGGGGCTGCCAAAACAGATACCTACACTTTATCCTGGACTATGGGAAATAGTACAAAAGTCTTTAGCTATCTGGGAGGTACTGAGTAGCTTTTTCTCCCTAAAAGGGAGTAGTAAGTCAAATATAGTCTACAACATAGATTGGCAGACATGGCACTTAGAGAATGCACATTACTTGCCCGTAGCAGATTGTTAGTAAGCAGAAACGTTAAAAGTAGCAAAGGGTTCGAGTTAGGGTCTATGACGCTCCAAAGTCCCACCCTTTTTCACTCATACGGTTTCCAACCAAAACCAAACCCACTGCCATCAAGTCGATTGCGACTCACGGCAGCCCTACAGGATAGAGTAGAACTGCTGCCGTAGGATTCCAAGACTGTAAAGCTGTTTTATGTTTTTTAAGTTTTATCAGCACTTCATCCACATCATACAACTCAATAATTCCATCATATCAAGAGGAGTTGTACAATTATTACCACATTCAATATTGGAATATTTCTCCATTGTTATTCATTGTTATTCATGTCATTTTTTCCTAATTGTGGCAAAAATATACACAACAAACCATTCTCCAATTCCATAACCTCTACGTGTGTAATTCAGTGCCACTGATTATACTCTGTGTTACACAACCATCTTTTATATCCCTTTCCAAATTACTCCACCACCATTACCATAAACTCAATGTCCCCTGAGCAACAACTCTTTCCCCTTCACCCAGGGAAACCACTAGTCAAACTTGGTTTGGTTATTCGGCTTTGTTTCTGTGTTTAGCAGTTTTCTTGATATAGTATTCATTGATCATACACCTCCACGGTTAACTTGCTTTTAGAAAGAGTTATGTAGATATCATAACAATCAGTTCTAGTGCTCCCTCCCCCCTCCAGCGTTCATTTCATTGTTTGCTCCCCAAATCCCTGGAGACTGTAAATCTTTACAGGAGGAGAAAGCCTCCTCTTTCTCATAAGAGTAGCTGGTGGTTTCAAACTGCTGACCTTGTGAATAGCAACCCAATGCTTACCCTGCCTTAAGGCCTTTTAATTCTTTTTTTTTTTTGCCTCTTAATTCTTATAGAAAACATGAACTAAACTCAGATTCACCTTCACGTGCAAGTAACAGACCCAACTTCTGTGGTTTAGCCCCATAGTTTGTTTTCGAACAAAATAATCAGAAGATGGGCAGACAAGGGAGTGGTTCCTGAGTCCCATCAACTTCCCAAACGCCTTCAAACTCTCCCTCCTGCTTCCTTAATCTTTGTGGTCCTAAGACAGCTTCTTCGTGCGCAGGACAAATGGCCTCAGAGGCAAGTTCAAGTAGGCTGTCCCATTAGAGGAGCTTGGCGGGAAGGAAGGGAGCCCCACCCAGAGACTGACTGACATCTTCCTCTTTGACCAGCACTGTGTCACAAAGATGCCCCAAGCTGCAGGGGATTCTGTGAAGTCAAGTTAAAACAACAACAAAACCTCACGATGATTATGGATTAAAAGCACAGGGGCATCTGTCATCGACAAGTAAGAGGAAGGGACATTGGGAACCTAGCTAGCTGTGTCTACTCACGGGGTGGTATGGAGTTCAAGTCATCCTAGAGGATCAAGTACACAAGCAGAGAAAAGCAACGCGAGAATTCTGGGTCCAGAAGCTTGCTCGGTTGCGGAGTCAGATGCCAGGGCTGGAGGAGGGGAGCAGGAGCTGATCCAGAGGAAAAACACAGAGACCTGGGTGCCGTCACACAAATCATCCTGACAGACTCAGGTTCAGCAAGAGTCTTTCTGCTGAGCTCCACTGTGGCCCTTTCTCCCACTCATTCCCTTGCTGCCCAGAGTTGGTTTAGCAGGGAACCTACGTGCCTACTTGACTCTCTTTTCACTCATAAGAAAGAGCAGAGAGTGTTCAAATTCTGATGCAAACAAAATCTGTGGTGCTATGAGCAGCAGCCTCAGATGAAGAGACTGGCTGCTGACACTGATGGCTGCCCTGCAAAGTTCTTTCAGGAAGAAAGTCGATCACAAACTGCTAATCTTGTTTTCAGTCTTCTTCATAAAGTGAAATCAATAAACTTTCCTCATAAAAATCGCATACAGCTCTGGGGGCACTACAACATTTACTCAAAGTACTTCTAGAGAAAGAGAAAGTGCTTCCAGGAGCTAATTACTAGACTCAGAAACACTACGGATGTCTCTGCTACAGCCTTAAGCCATGTAGGCATTCAAGAGTTTGTGCACTTCCCACTGAGCCTAACACACCCACAACTACCTAACATGCCTAAGGAATCTGGCCACTTACAGGGAAAATTGGTTTTCCCAACAATGATGCCGCCACATTTTGTTTTTGTTTTGTTTTGTTTTTAATATTTTATTGGGAGATCTTACATATATCATAACATTCCATCAATCACATACAACAGTATTGTACAATTGCTACCACAGTCGGTTTCAAAACATTCTTTCTTTTTTTACATAGATGGCATATAATATTTTAAAAATACCATTAAGCAATGTATTATTTAAGGTTACGTATAACATGAGGGGATTTTTTTAAGTGTAGAAAAAAATGAATTAAGATATAATGGCATCTTCCCACTTTCCCCCACTTCTTTTTAAAAAAATGTTTTTAATTAGGGACTCATACACCACCCATCTCGATCCATACATACATCAATTGTGTAAAGCACATTTGTACATTCGTTGCCCTCATCATTCTCAAAACTTCTCTCCACCAAAGCCCCTGGAATCAGGTCCTCATTTTTCCCCCCTCCCTCCTGAACCCCTGATAATTTATAAATTGTTATTTTGTCATATCTGGCTCTATCCCACATCTCCCTTCACCTACTTTTCTGTTGTATGTCCCCCAGGGAGGAGGTCAAATGCAGGTCCTTGAAGTAGGTTCCCCCTTTCCAACCCACCCTCCCTATGCCCTCCCAGTATCTCCACTCACTCCACTGGTCCTGAGGGGATCATCCGCCCTGGCTTCCCTGTGTTTCCAGTTCTCATCAATACCAGTGTACATCCTCTGGTCTAGTCAGGCTTGCAAGGTAGGATTCGGATCATGACAGTGGGAGGGGGGTGAGGGGGAGGAAGCATTTAGGAACTAGAGGAAAGTTGTATTTTTGATCGTTGCTATGTTGCACCCTATCTTGTCTCCTCCCCAAGACCCTTCTGTAAGGGGATGTCCAGTGGCCTACAAATGGGTTTTGGGTCTCCACTCCACACTCCCCCGCTCATTCACTATGGTAAGATTTTTATTCTGATGATGCCTTCCTTATACCTGATCCCTTTGACACCTCGTGATCACACAGGCTGGTGTGCTTCTTCCATGGGGGCTTTGTTGCTTCTGAGCTAGATGGCTGCTTGTTTACCTTCAAGCCTTTAAGAACCCAGACGCTATCGCTTTTGATAGCCGGGCACCATCAGCTTTCTTCACCACACTTGCTTATGCACCCATTTGTCTTCAGTGATCATATCAGGGAGGTGAGCACAAAATGATACATTTTTTTTTCTTTGATGCCTGATAACTGATTGCTTCAGCACCTCTTGGCCACACAGGCTGGTGTGCTTCTTCCATGTGGGCTTTATTGCTTCTGTGCCAGATGGCCGCTTGTTTACCTTCACGCCTTTAAGACCCCAGATGTAGGCTGCAATCCTCAGATTGCACAGTCGGAGGGCTCCTCCTACTCTTCCCCACCTCCTCCCTGTTTGCCCTTGCATTCTCTCCTAGCTCTTCCTGCCTCCGGGGCTTTGTTCCTGGGCAAATGCTGCCCTTCGATCCCCCATGGTAGGTTGGCCTGAGAGGTGTATATCTCCCCCAGTTCTGCTCTTTACTTTACAGGCCTGTCTGTTGTTTAGCAGAAAGTTGATCCCCGAGACCTGATGGATGCCTCCCGGAGACCTGATGGATGCCTAAAGGTTATAGTCTTGGGGATTCCACAAGTCTCTATCCAACCAGGAAACGTGGGTTTTTTTTCTTTTCTTTTGAGTTTTATTCCACATTTTTCTTCCACTCTCCCCAAAGCCTCCTATTGTGAGCCCCTTTCGCAGTAGTCTACAGTGGTAGACCGGTGCTTGTTGGGGTTGGGGAGAATGCGTTTCACATGCTCTATTGATCCTTTGGCGTTACTGTTTCCTCAAGTCTTTGATTTTCTTCACTTTTCATTGCTCCAAACAGAGCGAGAACAAGAGTTGAAACTTAAATGGCCGCTTAGAAGCTTTTAAGGCCCCAGTTGCTACTTACCAAAGCAGGATGTGGAACTATCTCTCTTTCACAGTGTGAAATCACATTGGTCTTTCTTAAGGAAGACACGCAGGAGGAACCACTACACCGGCCCTTCTGGACTGGCATCTGCTTTTTGTTGTTATTGGTTTTGTTCATGGGTTTTAAACATTTTATTATAAAGTAGGTGAAGGTTTACGGAGGAGATCATCAGCCTTAACACTCAACAATTCATACACATTTGGTTTCAACTCATCCATAGCAATCCCCTCAATGTATATGCCCTACCTTGTGCTTTCCTGTTTTCATTTCTCTTCCTTTGCTAACCCTGGACCTTGTCCTGGGGTCAAGGCTGCTCTTTTGATCTAAAAGGGTCGGTGATTTTAACAAGGGAAGGAGCTTAGTTCCAGACCTGAAAGTGACTAAGGGCCAGAGCCTGGAGGGGCCACCTATTTCTATCTGACCAGTAACCTTGATCTCTTTTATAATTTTGAGGTTTTTTTCTAACTGGATAACCAGGACTTTCTAACATGATCCTTTTCAGAGCAGTTGGGAGTGGGAGCCGGGTATCACCTAGGCCTTCCAATCTCGAGCTCACAGAAACTGGTGTCTGTGTGGTCCGTTATCCCACTGCACTCACGTCTTTCCTCATTCTTCTCTCCTCTGGATGGACAAAGACAGAGAGCGTCTTACAGGGCGACTCACAGCTGTTCGGATTCCAATCGATACTCACAAAATTAGAATATTGTCTTCACAAACATGTGTCAATTGACCTTGGCGCTCACTGACCCTGAAGTCAGGTTTCTATGCCAGATGCTTGATTTCTCCAAAGGGAAACCAAACCAGAGCTCACTGCCAAAACTCGCTGCCATTGAGTTTGTTGCCATGACAGTGACCCTATAGAACAGAGCGGAATTACTGTGCTGTAAATCTTTACCGGAGCAGGAAGCCTCATCTGTCTCCTGTTTATCATCTCATGGGCTCACACCGCTAACCGTGAGTTAGCAGCGCCATGCATAACCCGCTGTGTCACCAGGGCTCCTTTCCGAAAGGAAGAAGACTACAGCCAGACAGTCCCTGAAGTTCAGATGTCCATAAGATCGATGGTGAATCCCAAATGTTATACTGCTTGACCTGCTTCCTGCTTTGCCCCTCCCTGTTGGAGACACAGCCTTGGCCAGAATGACTGACACTAATGCAATTCAAGTGTGTACAATCCTTTCAGTCTTGGGCAGTTTTAGGTGTGCCGCTATGCAGAAACCACCAAATGATCTTGCTATTCTGGACACAGGCCGCCAACCAAAACAAGAATGTGACTGTGTGCCAGTCAAAATGTGAGTCACACAAGTTCCAAGGAGGCACATAACCAAAGTCCTGTCAGACAGTGTGACAGCACAGACCACTCAAGAATCCAACCCCACCTTCCAAAAGTCTCCGATGGGTACAGACTGGCACAGTTATCTCCAACCCTCTTTTCCCCTCGAAGCACACCAGCAAGAGCTGCCGAACAGCTGTACAAACTTAAACCCACAGTACGGGATTTTATTCTAAAATTAAGTTCCTGAGGTGTTTCTTCAAACGAGAACTTTCAAAACAGAAATTGAAGTCAAAGAAACGCCTGCCTCTTATGTCTACCGGCAGTGTACACGCATACAGGCCACCGCAGACTGCTAGGCAGGAGGCACATCCACTCACAGGCACCCAGCATGCTGAGCATTACATTCCTCTGTGGTCAAGCCAGACACAGTTGACATACACAGACTTGGCAAAGTGAGAGCCGTTATTATTATTTATAGCAAACAGAAAACAATAACAACAGACTCCCAAAGGGGAAAGGCTAACTCTGCCTCCAACTATTCATGTTCATTCTTAGGTCACTGAGCAGACGTGTCATGATCCGGGTGTGATGCATTCACATCGCCACTGCTTCCAGCTACCACCACCCTACGGGGGCGGGGGAGGGGGTGGGGCATGGACACTGTGTGTTCTCAAGGCTTCTGCTCCACTGATGGCCCACTGGCCTGCACCTCTGGCTCCTGCCACACTACCTAGGCTTGCAGGACTCTGGTGCTACCAGGTTGTCCAAAACAGGTGGAGTGTGACCCCTATGTAGGCACCACCAGGCCTCTTCTGGGCACGGGCAAGTGGGACAGGTCTTTCAGCTCTGCCAGCCAGCTCCTGGCACTCAGGTCTCACTCCAAGGGACTCCAGGTGGCTTGCTGTCTCTGGCTCGCTTCCGCATTACACCTCACTCATCTGGGTCTAGGAGGTTCTCAGCACAGAGATCCTAGGTCCGAAGGATGCACTCTGCTCCAGAATCTGCTGTGAGTTTGGCCTTCATGTAAGCCTTCTCCCGGAGAGAGATGAGGCCTTCTGCTTCCGTAGAGATCTCACAAACTGACCGGAGTAGTTCGATCCTGTCCTACAGGGTCCCTGAGTGAGAAGTGGCCTAATGGCAGTGAGTGTGATTGTTACTCCTTGTCCATCTAAAGCCATGGTTTTTCCCAGCAGGCCCATGAACTGACCAATCCTCTTGGTAGACTATAAACCCCTCAGTTTGCATAGTCCCAATTTGTATAAATTAGAAGACCATAGATGGCTAGAAAGACCATATCCAGGCAATGCACCATTCTGCACCTCACCACTTGGCTTCCGAAACATTATCAATGAATGCCACATGGCATCAGTAATTAGCATATTTAAAATAAAAAGGGTGGAATAAACAAGAGAGTCTTTTTATTTGTAATGTGGTTTTGTTTGCAGCCATTAGCTCCATTGAATAAAGTGGCAGTAATTAACGTGACAAAAGCTGTAGGCTTTTTACCAAAAAAGTTTCCAACCTGCACTGCAATGAATCTGAGAAACAAATGACATAATACAGTACAGATGCAGAGAGCTGCGCAAAGCCAGAGCAGTTTCTAGACAGTGTCCATTGTGGGGATGGAGTGAAAGCCAACTGAATTGTTACCGTATATACTCGAGTATAAGCCGACCTGAATATCAGCCGAGGCACCTACTATTACCACAAAAACTGCATTAAAAATGTGCTGGAAAACTCGGCTTATACACGAGTGTCTACAGTACATTAACAACCACTGTGGTTGCTGCTGTTTGTTGTGGTTAAGTTGGATCCCCACTTAAGGTAATTCCATGCACAAGGAAGAAATGCTGCCCAATCCTGTGTCCATCACATGACTGAATACGGATGGCACCACTGTGACCCACTGGGTTGTCATTGTCTGATCCTCAGACGTGCATTGCCAGGCTGTTCTTCCTAGCCCATCAAGTCTGGGAGCTCTGCTGAAACCTGCTCATCATTGTAGCAACACACGCAGCCCTCCACTGACCTCCTCTGAATGACCGCGGGGACTGTGTAGGAGGTCCACTGGCCAGTGGCTGCTCCCTCGCCAGAAGGCGGGAATTTTACCGCTGAGCCATCAATGCTTCCTTCGTTGTCAACCACTGGCTGAACTGAGCTGCTGGGAAGGCACTCTAACACCTAGCCTTGCTACCTGTAACAGCTTGGAATCTCATCCCTAAGTCTATCTAGCCCGCCATGGTTAAAACAGCATGATTTTCTCATGGTTCAGTGATCTACAATTCACTGCTGAACCTTGTTCCCCACCCACACTCCTGCTCTTCATTTGGGAACTAATGTGATTTTCTGATGAAACCTCTGGAAATACAAAATTCATCATGATACCATCAATATTTTCAGCTTGAAGAGGTGTTTCTTTAACAAGAATCTGGACCCAGACCCAGACATGAATAGGTGTTCATTCACTCATAGTTCTGAAAAGGTAATGCAAATCAGGCCAGCGACAGGTAGCTATATCTTTGAGAAGACAGAAGACTAAATAAATCAGTAAATCCTTGGACACCATTAATCATCTCCCACATCCAGAAGAGATGTCTCTGCAGTATCTTGTCCTTGCCCCATTTAAGACTTAATACATATTCTCTTAAAAAACAAAATAAACTCAATGAGGTCTTCTTTCAGTTAATAGCTTGAGAATAATGTTAAGTTTGGGACACAGGTACTTTTAAAAATGGAAGATAAAAAAACTCCAAGTTCTTTTCAATATAACGAATTATACACATCATCTAAATAAACTGGGAAAACACCAATCTTTCATGAATATGAAAGACAGGTGTTTTTTTTTAAGTTAGCTTGTCAGTAACTGAAGGGGAGAAAATGACTGCTTTGCTTTATCTCCTGCGAGTACAGAAAGTGAGGAAGGAACCATACCGCTAACTAACTCTCCCAAACGTGGCTTATACAATGCCTGTGCCGTCCTCGCAATTAGGCTGTATTCGACAGTGTCCTAGATTTCAAGCTGACCATAAAGGCCAGATTATCCTAATTTTCACAGCAGCTACCAGGAAATGACAGTAGCTAGTCAAAGGGAATTTGCCAAAACCCGATCCCGCCTTTCTCAAGAACTCAAACGTCTTTTGAGTTTTATTCTCACTAGATGGCATCTGCTTCACAAATCACAAGAAGAGAAATACTGATTCATATTCTCACTTACTACTATCAAGTCAATTCCAACTCATAGTGACCTTACAGGAGAGAGCAGAACTGTCCCAGCAGGTTTCCAATACTGTAAATCTTTCTGGCAGTAGGACGCCTCCTCTGTCTCCCATGGAGCGGGTGGTGGTTTCGAACTGCTGGCCTTGTAGTTAGCAGCTCAACTCGAAGCCCATTCCACCATGATGCTTCTTAGTTGGCATTGAATATGTAAAGTCACTGTAATACCCACAATGTGAGGGAAATTTAAAGCTTTGCTATATTCAGGCTCCTAAATTAGGGCTAGTTTATTTAAAAGAACATGAAAGCCTTCGTTGGGTACATGAGCATAACCAAATATATCCTTTATTTGACTGCCCGATTTTTGCAGCAGTACCGCTCAATATCACAGGCTATTGTTTAAGCACTAATGACACCAGCAAAAGTTCTAGTGAGCTCACAGAAGTCCAGAGGTATTCCACACCACCTTATTCTTTCCTACAGAAAAAATACGATGGAAAACAGTGTTTCCCACACTTCCTATAAAACCATAAGTGGATCATTTCAGAGCCATTCTGGCATCATTTCAGAGCCATTAGTTCTTAGCCTGAAATGCAAACCAAAATTAAAATGTTCTACTCTTTGCAGGAAAGTGTGTCTTCTCTTCAAAAAGCCTACTCTTTGATGATGTTGAGCTATTATAGATATAGATGTATAGATTTTTTTTTTCCGGGAACCAAAGAACAATACAGACTCAGGTAGTCTATAAACAGCTGTAAAACAGAAACACTTCTTCCTAATTCAGAAAGCTCGCCTTCCACTGAGGGCTTAAGAGACGCAATGTTGTGACTACTTTCCGGGCCCCATCTCCTGGAAATGCCTTACATTCAGACCCCTAGCATGCAGCTTTTAACTCACAAAGACGTCCACACCCAAATCACCTCAGCCAGGAAGTGCCCAGAAAGCAGTCTCAGCCCCTGCTCCTAGTTAAATAAAAGGGCTTTAAGCACTGACTGGATAAAGCTTCTGAATCAGCATGTGAGGCTAACTGTGCTTTTGTGGTGGGGCTGGTTTTTTCCCCCCAGAAAGCCAATTACAATCATTTAGTGACCTGAACACACAAAACCTCCAAATAGGAAAATAGAAGAAAGAGTTTGAAATACAAAATGAAAAAGAATCAAAATTACATCCTTCCGTTTCTCAAAAAATCCTATTTGTCCTTTAGAGGGGCCACTGCTTTCCTGAAGTACCAAACCTGGACTTTCATAACAAGTTCTTTTTCTGTTACTGTTTGCAGTCCTTACTGAAAGGAAGGATTTGTTTGGGTCCAACATGCTGGAAAATTGACGCTGCGCTAATGAAGCGTTTGTATGCCACACCTTCCAGCACATTTCCCTGTGGAAACCTTCTTCTCTCAGGAGGATCCCCGGAAGCTAACCCAGTCAGTCCTATCTTCGGCTCCAGTTAGTCACAGGAAACAGCCCAGAGCCCCTCGGCCGCCTCCCTAACCCACTCGGACCACAAAATTGGCAGCTGAGGGGCATTCTGGGCTAAGAATGAAGAGTCGCCAAGATCTGAAGCGGTGGCGTTTAAGAAGTGTGCCCCCAAGAGACGGGTTTCCCATCGTTCATAATTAATACATCCCCAGTGAATTTCTCCTTTTCTGCCTGGGCTGAATAAGTGGATTTTTACACGTGGATATGAATTCATTTAAATCACTGTGTAATAGACCACAGGGGAACTACATGTGAACAAAACTTTCTCTCTCTCTCTCTCTCTCTCTCTCTCTCTCTCTCTCTCTCTCTCTCTCTCTCTCTCAAAAAGAATCCCTTTGGAGTGACTGATTCACAAATTGTTGTGGCATTTTTCAAATAACCCTCGGCCCACTCACACACACACACACCACACACACACTCCGGTGACTCGGTTCTCCGGTGTTCTGGGAAGACCAGGGATATCAATCGCGGGCAGGGGGGTCTCAAGACACAGGAGAGACTTTCGGTGCCCGATCCTGGAGATATTTTTCACGCCAACACTGGTTCTCAGCCCCGTGCGCTGCGCCCTGCCTCCTCCCTGAAAAGTGCTTTTCCTCAGGGAAACGGGAGTGGGGAAAGGCGATCGGCCCAGGGAGGAGGAGGCGGAGCATCTGCAACAGCCCGCAGCAACCGCACAACGGTGCCACTTCCCCTCCCGGGCGCAGCCGAAGCCCCTGCCTTACCTGAGGTAAGAGCTGCCGGCGCTACTTCCCAAAGTTCTGGGTCGCCGGCGCGGGGAGTTCCACGTCCCGCCACGCTGGCCCGGCCGCGCGTGCCCCGAGCCCGGTCCCTGCCCCGTCCCGCTCCAGCCGTGCCCCGCCGCCTCGCCCTACACCGTGTCAGGAGCCCCAGCGGACGCCCAGCCGGGAGCTGACATCACTCCCCGTCCCAGGTGCCTCCCCCTCCCGCGACCGCCTTCGCCCCGCCCCCGCGCCGGGATCAGCCAAACAGCGGGCGGCAGGGGGCGGGGCTGGCGGGGCCTGCGCTCCCGCTGATTGGGCGCGGGGACCGTCACTCAACGGAGCCAACTCGGCTTGTACATTCCTCGCGGAGCCAGCCTGGGGCTGCCAGTGGGTGGTGATGGCAGAGAAAAGAAAGGAAAAATGCTGCCTTTCCGGCTAGCTCGCGGGAGAGGAGATAGAGGCTTGGGGAGTCCCTTGCGGCTTGCCTCGTAAGCTGTACTTGGTGTATTTACTTTACCCCGAAACGAAACCAACCTCTCCAAGCCCCCTTGTTAAGGAAAAACAATCGCCTCCGTGTCACGGGCAAGCAACGCGTCCAGCGGCGCGCGTCGTGCAGAAAATGACTAACTTGAAGGGATGCAAATACAAGAAAATGCCCCGCCCCTGCGCCCCTTTCATCTGAGGGCTGCGGGGTGTTCCCTGGGACAAGGAATTTCGAACTTCAAACGCGCACTCTGGAAAGATTTGGGAGAGAATCCTAGAAACGCCAGCCCAGCTCTGAATTGGCGTTATCAACCAGCCATGCGGCTGCTTTTGCTTTTAGTAGTGAAAACCACACTTCACAAAAGCTTCCAGGGAAGTGAAATTGAATCTCTCAGATAAGGGGCGGTGGGGCGGGGGGAGCCCGATTTATCACAACTGAAAGGAGGAAATCTCACAACTGAGTTCCACAAACCACAAAAGAATACTGACTTTTTAATGGAACCAATTGCAATGGCTGAACTATCAAAGAATTAACCAACATTTATCCCTTATGGACATCATCCTGAATAATCCCCCGCCGTTAACAGAATAGAAAGATTCTCAAAGATGGCTCTCTCAATTTACCTAATACCTGAAACAAGGTAGAACTACTCGTGACACACGGCCTTCATTATATGAGATGCAGGTAGCATGCTATCTGCCTGCACACTGAAGTATAGAGAATTACTGCCTTTCTTTTGGTTTGGGGGTTTCTGTTTTTTGACTCTTGGCAGCATGCCATATATTTCACGATTCTGCAAAAGTTGTAGCGATGCACCGTCCCATAGTGTCTCATTCTATCCTCACAATCATCCTCTACAGCGAGGGCTATTAGTCCGATTTAACTAATGAGGCGCCACAAGATTTCATAAGTAAATTGTCACAGATCTTCTAGAACTAGAAAGGAAACCAAGGTCTATTTGATTCCAAAGCCATTTTACTTTCGGTACCTGCAGTACTGGGTGTAAACTATCACATGCTTCAAATGCAATGCCATAGTGCTAAACCAAGGTTTTCAATCCCTAGACTCACAGACCTTACTCTATTTTATTTCTCTCGTGCTTCCTGTCACACCTATACTAGTCCTACCCTCTAACTAGTCATGGGCTTCCTTCTACCGGAGCTTCAAGTTTGTTTCTCTGCACCAATAGCAGGTGAGTTTTCTAAAATAATCTTTGGTTTTACCAGCATGCTTCTGGACCTGTAATTCAAGTGCCTCTTTGTCTGCATGGCTTAGCTAGCCAGTTAAAACTCCCTAATCTGCACTCTAAAGAGTCCTAGTGGCCCAGTAGGTTAAGCATTGGACTGTTAGTCACAAGGTCAGCAGTTCAAACCCACCACCCCATCAGAGAAAGATGAGGCTTTCTGCTCCCATAAGGATTGAGAGTCTTGAAAAGCCTAGAGAGAAGTTCTACTCAATCCTATAGGTGCTCTATGAGGTGGAATCATCTCGTGGTAGTGGTTTTAATTTGGCCTCTATTTACCTTTCCCACATTGTCCCCCACTTCAAACTCTCTGCTGTCATCAAACAGATCTTCTCACTGCTCCAGAATTGTTTCTGACCTCTTGATCGACTGGAGTCTCCACTCTCCTTGTGATAATGCCATCTTGCTCTCAAAGCCTGGGTAAAGTCCCTGCTGCATTCCAAGCGCAAACTGTATGCTGGAGGGAAAGAAAGGGGGTTTGGGTCCTTAGCGTAGCTCTGCCACTTTCTTGTTGTGTTTATCACCTTGGGCAAGTCCCTACACCATCCAGAACCTCAGTTATCTACTCTTTAAAATGGGGCTGATAATATTCAAAACAAGGTTTATTGTAAGAATTCTTCAGATGGTACAGAGGGGGTAATATATGGTTTTTATATATCTAAACAACACATAAGGAAGAACACAGAAGAACTGCTGCATTGGAATCACAGTGTTGACAAAAAATATGGATTGTCAGAAGATTCACACAAATCTGTCTTGGAAGAAATACAGCCAGAATGCTCATTAGAAGCAAGGATGGTAAAACTTCATCTCACAAACAGGAAACATATTATCAGAAAGGACCAACCACACGAAACTCACTGCCATCGAGTCGTTTCTGACTTATGGAGACCCTATGGGGCAGAATACAACTGTCCCTGTGAATTTCTGAGACTGTAACTCATTATGGCTGTAGAAAGCCTCATCTTCCTTCTGAAGAGCAGCTGCTGGTTTTGAACTGCCAACCTTGCAGTTAGCAGTCCAACATGTAGCCTCTATGCCACCAGAAAAGACCAGTCCCTGGAAAAGGATCTCATGCTTGGTAAAATGGAGACCGGCAAAAAGGAAAAAAGGGAAGACTCTCGATAAAAGGGGTTGACACACTGACTCCAATAATGGGTCCAAACTTAAAAGCTGTGAGGACAGTGCAGAGCCAGGCAATGTTTATTCTGTTGTGCATGTGGTTGCTATGATTTGGTACCAGTCTGGTGGCACCTAACATGTATGGCTGCTTGTACACACTTCCTGTCATCCAAACCATTAAGCACACGCTCCATGCTTAAGACGATGCCTCTTAAGTGTAGGTCTCCCCTACACTTAATACAAGGAAAGAGTTCAATAAAAACATACGGCTACAGATGATGGATCATTCTCTCACTTCTCACTCCCCTAAATTCCTTTTCTTCTTCTTCAACAATTTTTTACTATAGATTGGGTGGGTGGGGGTTACATTTCAGATCAACACTTTAAAATTCAACAGGGTATGGTACAGCAGTGTTTGACTTCGTTACCAGGAGAGATCAACCCCTGGAAAAGGACCATCATGCTTGGTAAGGTAGAAGTTGAGCGGGACGGATTGGCGCAGTGGCTGCAACACGTGCTCAAATATAACAATTGTGAAGATGTGCAGAACCAGGCAGTGTTTTGGACTGTTGTACATCGGGTAACTATGAGTCAGAACTGACTACAATCCCTAATAACAACGACCGACATTCGATGGGCATGTATATAAGGGGACCCCAAAAAGTACGTGAAAAATATCCATAATCTTTCATTCCGTTTCTTCACAACTTTTAAAATAAAATTTTATTGTAAGTTAGGTGGTGTTTCACATTTCAGATCATCAACCTTGTATTCAATGGTTTAAACTACTAATCAAACCTGCCAATAGTTTACATTCCCCCCATTCCTTGACGTTTCTTCTCCCTCTTTTTTTTTTTTATAAATAAATCATTTGGGAGGCGGGGGGTTCATACAAGTCTTTTCACAATCCATACAGCCATCCATTGTGTCAAGCACATTTGTACATTTGTTGCCATCATCATTCTCAAAACATTTGCTTTCTACTTGAACCCTTAGTATCAGCTCCTCATTTCCCCCCTCCCACCCTCATAAACCCTTGATAATTTATAAATTATTATTATTTTTCCATGTCTTACACTGACTGATGTCTCCATTCACCCACTTTTCTGTTGTCTGTCCCCCAGGGAGGAGGCTATAGGTAGATCGTTTGATCAGTTACCCCTTTCTCCCCCCACCTTCCCCTTCCCCTTCTGGTATCACTACTCTCATTATTGGTCCTGAGGGGTTCATCTGTCCTGGATTCCCCATGTTTCCAGTTCCTATCTGTACCCATGTCCATGCTCTGGTCTAGCCAGATTTGTAAGGTAGAATTGGGGTTATAATAGTGTGGGGGTGGGGCATTAAAGAACTAGAGGAAAGTGGTATGTTTCATTGGTGCTATACTGCACCCTGACTGGCTCATCTCTTTCTTGTGACCCTTCTGAAAAGGGATGTCCAATTGCCTACAGATGGGCTTAGGGACTCTACTCCATACTCCATTTGATATTAAGTTTTGTCTTTTTTCATTTTTTAATTTTTAAAATACTTTTATTGGGGGCTCTTACATCTCTTATCACAATCCATACATTCATCCAATGTGTCAAGCACATTTGCACATATGCCGCCATCATCATTTTCAAAGCATTCTCTTCCCATTTGAGCCCCGATATCAGTTCCCCATTTCTTCCCCCTCCTTCCCCTGCCCATCTCCCTCTTCACCCTCTTATCTACTATTTTCCATTTCACCCAAGTTGGCACCAATCAACACTCTTACCCACTACTCTATCCCTACCTTGCCCTCCCCCTATTTGGCTGTCTCCAGAGTCTGTTCCCTTTGTTACGAAGGTCTGTATCTTGTGTGTTTGATGTTCTATCCCTACCCCTTATTAGTGGTCTCACATAATATTTGTCCATTTGGGATTGTCTAATTTCATGCTGCTTAATGTTACGACTTCATCATTGATTTGTAGTGTTGTGTAGTATCCCATTGTAAGTATTACCAGAGTTCTCTTATTCTTTCATCTACTGATGGGCACTTAGATTGCTTCCGTCTTCTTGCTGTTGTGAACAGTGCTGCGATGAACATGGGTGCACCTGGCTGTTTGTGGTCTGACTTTGACTCCTTTAGGATATATATCCAGCAGAGGGATGGTTGCATTTTATGGACTTTCTATTCCCACTTGTGTGAGGTTGTGCTGTACTGTTTTCCACAGTGTTTGTACAAATGTGTGCTTCCACCAGCAGTGTATGAGGGTCTCAATCTCTCTGCAGCCTCTCTAGCATTTACTTTCTGGTTTGGGTACTTGGCTATTATTGTCGGGATACGGAGGAAATATCACATCATTATTTTTGCCTCGATTCCTTACATGCTCCCTGGTCTCAAATAGTCTCTCAGTCAGAAATATCAACTATCTCCCTCTTTTGCTTTGGTCAAAATCATTGCCTTCCCCTACTCTCCCACTGTTCATTCAACACCTCTGTAACTCCCTGGGATAACTTCTGTACCAGCCACTTGACTTCTCTCTTAGCCACTCAGCCTTTGCTCACCCTCACTATCGGGGACACACTGGTCTGTCTGTCCCTGTGGCTTGCCTTGCTCCTGAATACCTTCAAACAGTAGCTGGACTACCAGTCATTGCTACAGTCTCAGTCATAGATGACTACTTCCAGGTTCAGTCTCCCCAAACTACAACCAGCAGGCTGAGCTCAGGACGGAATGTCCCACCCCCATCGGGATAGCAGGATAGAATAACAGGAAGTTGCCTCCCATCCCCTCCACAGCTGGAGTGATAACAGCTGCCTTGGCAGACCAGAAAACAAAAGATTCCTGAGGAAAGCTGAAAATAGGCCAGCTGGGGCCCGTGGAGCTCAAGCCAGCGGTTACAGGGAGTGAGGACAGGGCCAGTGGGTGACATTTCAGGTTTCCTTCCTTATGCCCCCCTCTAAACGAGGTATACATAGTTCTACCCTTTCCTGTTTTATACATATAATCACGATTCTAACTCATAGCGACCCTGTAAGACAGGAGAACTGCCCCGGTGGGTTTCTGAGGCTATAAATCTAGACAGGAGCAGAAAGCCTCTTCTTCCTCCTGAGGTTTACATGTAGCCCCCCCCACCCCCCGTAATGTTTCCTTTTTAGAGGTACTAATAGTACAATCAATATTGAAACCACTGGCCTCTGGCGATCTTGGGGAAGCTCTAAAGGAGCAGGACACTCCAACAGAAGTGAGCCGAGATGCTCAGAGTCTGCCCACTGTCAGGATCCTCGCTGGCTGAATGGAATGTCTGCTTACAACTCCCGTGGTTCTGATGCTAATGAGCTCAGTAGGTCTAGATAGCTCTTTGCTGCATAGTTATTCCTATGCACAGGTACCTATGCATTTGGCCACATACTAACACTGCAGGATGGAGACAACCATTGTGAAAGCAAAGGGACATCGACAAAGTCTAAAGTAGACCCTGAAAGGGACCCTAAAGGCCATCTGACACAGCCATGTGTTGAAGGCAGGAACCTTTGGAGGCAATTTTGACAGGTGACTTTCTAGCTCCTGTTTGAATTTGTGTGGCA
This sequence comes from Tenrec ecaudatus, assembly GCF_050624435.1. Classification (NCBI taxonomy): domain Eukaryota; kingdom Metazoa; phylum Chordata; class Mammalia; order Afrosoricida; family Tenrecidae; genus Tenrec; species Tenrec ecaudatus. Next base: position 103,655,485 of record NC_134535.1, read on the forward strand.
ATGAAGCAGACAAGCTAAGAAAGCTCTTTCTCGTAGTGAGTTGGAAACTGCTTTTCTGGACCCCCATCCCTCCACCCTCTAGAGACAGATCTGCCAACAGAACAAGTTGACACCTTTTGTGACTTCATCCCCAAGCTTGTGCAGGCATGAGAACACACTCCCAACTTACTTTGTTCAGAGGCAGATACCACGAGAGCCTCACCCAACCCATCAAGGTCATGCTATTTGCCTGTCCGGCTTTACAACTTCCAGGAGCAACTGTGATTACTCTGAACTCCTGCCAACGAACAGTTAAACAGTTTGTCGTCCCTAAAAACCCAAACTCTCTTAAATGCGATTCAAGGGCCTTTACATCCTGGTCACCAGCTTACCTTTCTGAATTTACCTTCTCCTTTGCTTCAGATTCACCACTCTGCGCAAACTGAATTACTATGTATCCTATTTTCTAATAACATTTCCTCCATTAAAAGAACTTTTGCAAGGCAGAATGATTTTTTAAAATTCTCCAATTATAATCTGTTTACAAGAGATGCACCTGAAACAGAAACACATAAATAGGCAGGAAATAAAAGGATGGGGAAAAATTATATGCAATTAATAGCCGATCTTAATAGCAGACAACGTAGACTTTAAGACAAAATCTGTTTTAAAAGGTAAAGATGGGCATTATATAGTTATAGTTAACCAAGAAGGTTTAACTGTCATAAATCTATATGCACCCAGTGTCAGGGCACCTAAATATATAAAACAAGCAGTGATAGAGTTGAAGGGAGAAAGAGATAATACAGCTCTAAAAGTTGAAGGCTTCTACTTTCAATACTGGACAAAACGTTTGGCAAGACCAACAAGGAAACAGAAGGTCTGAATGGCACTACACATCTCCTACACGTAACAGACGTATCTAGCGCACTCTACCCCAAACACTACAATATACATTCTGCTCCAGTGTGCCCGGATCAGTTTCCAAGATAGACCACCTGTTAGCTCACGTAGCAAGTCTTGATGAATTTTAAAAACATTCAAATCAAACAAAGGTATTTTCTTTTTTCGTTTTTCACACAAAGGTATTTTCAACACAAAGCAGTGAAACTAAAAATCAACAACAGAAAAATACCTGGAAAAGACACAAACATGTGAGACTTTTTAAATGCTCTATTAAACAACCAGCAGGTCAAGGAAGAAAGCAAAAGAGAAATCGCAAACTTCTTAGCATCAAATAAAAATTAAAATAGAGCATATCAAAATGTAAGGGATTCAGCAAAAGCAGCACTCAGAGGGAAACTTGTAGCAATAAATTCCGACATTAAAAAGAAAGGTCTGTGATAAGAGTTGTATGAGCCCCAACAAAATGATTTTAATTAAATTTTTTAAAGGTCTGAAAGAAAAACCCTAGATAAAGACTTTTATACCAAAGGGAACAGGTCTTGTAGATTGCCAAGGGGAACACAGGGGTGAGGGAATGAAGACAAAGCAATGGCTGGACTATCAGTGGCTGCTAATGTGGGCGGTGGGTGAAATGGACATTGGTAGTCTACAAGGGGGAGAGAGATATCAAGAACTGGGTGAAGGCTAAACTATTAGGGGGGTGCCTAGTAGTTTAAATTGTTTAACAAAAAATTGATGATCCAGAATATAAACCCCTACCTAGTTTACACTAAAAATTATTATTAAAGTAAATAAAAGCCTTAAAAAGTTGACAAACATTTAACTAGACTGATAAAGAGGAGACAAGAAGCAAATGGCCCAAACAAGAAATTAAAGAGAAGACATTACAGTTAGCCCATGGAAATGACGAGCATCATGACAGGCCATTGTGAACAACTATCTGGCAAGAAACTAGATAACCTAAATAAAAGAGACTAACTCTTAAAAGCACACATCCGATCTGAACTGACTCAAAAGGAAATAGGAAGTCTCAGCAGACCAGTAACAAGTAAGAAGATCAAATCAATAATCAGTAAAAATCTCACAAAAACCAAAGCCCTGCACCAAATGAGTTTCCTGGAGAATTCTACCAAATGTTTGGAGAAGACTTGATGTTTAATTTCCAAAAGACAGAGACAGAAACCCCCAATAAAATGATTTAATTTTTTTAATGTTTCTAACCTACAAAGAATGCTGCAATAAACACCAAAACAACAACAACAAAAATATTCAAGTCATTAAAAAAAAGATAAGAGATGGAAGGAATATTCCACAATCCATTCTATGATGCAAACATAACCTTGATAGGTAAATCAGAAACCTACACTGACTTTTGCCCCTACATGTCCCTGTTCAAAGACATTCCATAAAGCTTTTCTTAAGACCTGACTGAAAGTAATTGCTCTCTCTCCTCAAACATGGAAATCATTTATCTCCTTCTCCTAAAACATATCAATATTGGATCAGTACAGTTAAAGGTAGTTTGGGGGGAGTGGGGAATATGGGCTTCCAAGCAGACCCGGCCTGGGTTTGAATCCCATGTTGACCACATGAGCTGAGGCCACTCTGGACATCTGTTTCCTCAGAGAAGTTACAAAGGCCTGCTGAGATGTCCTATGCAAGATGACAGAGCACATTGCTGGACACCAAATAGGGCACTAGCCAACATATAAGCCTTTTTCATGTGGCATAATGCAATGATAATGTCATTTTTATATATGGCATATGTCCTTCAGTGACTATGTATTTGTTTCAGTCTTCAAATGCAAAGTACCAAGGTAATGTTATCCTTTCCCTAAAACCCCTAATCTATGTGGGCTGGATTTTAGAAGTTTGGGGAATTATAGGACCAGAGGGATTCCTAAAGATTTGGGGACCTCTCATTGTTGTGATCCCAGTCCCATCAGCAAACAGAGACTGCATTGAGAAATTGGAAACTCAAATCAAATTGAAATCAATTTAACTTTAGAATTTCTCCTAAAAGAAACTGCTGTTCATTTTGTCTGATTCTGACTATGGTATTTGTGAAACCTCAGATGCCACTTTATTTTTTTAATCATTTTATTGGGGGCTCATACAACTCTTATCAAAATCCATACATACATCAATTGTAGAACGCACATTTGTACATTTGTTACCCTCATCATTCTCAAAACATTTGCTCTCCACCTAAGCCCCTGGCATCACCTCCTCATTTTTCCCTCTCCATCCCCTCTCCCCCTCCCTCATGAACCCTTGATAATTTATAAATTATTATTATTTTGTCATGTCTTACACTCTCTGATGTCTCCCTTCACCCACTTTTCTATTGTCCGTCCCCCAGGGAGGAGGCCATATGTAGATCCCTGTAATCGGTTCCCCCTTTCTACCCCACCTTCCTGACACACTCTTGGTATTGCACTCTCCACTCTCACCACTGGTCCTGAAGGGATCATCTGTCCTGGATTCCCTGTGTTTCCGATTCTTATCTGTACCAGTGTACATCCTTTGATCTAGCCAGATTTGTAAGGTAGAATTGGGATCATGATAGTGGGGGGGGGCGAGGGGGGAGCATTTAGGAACTAGAGGACAGTTTTATGTTTCATCATTGCTACACTGCACCCTGACTGGCTTGTCTCCTCCCCATGACCCTTCTGTAAGGGGATGTTCAGTAGCCTAGAGATGGGCTTTGGGTCCCCACTCTGCACTCACCCTCATTCACAATGATATGATTTTTTTGTTCTGATGATTCCTGATACCTGATCCCTTTGTCACCTCGTGATCACACAGGCTGGTGTGCTTCTTCCAGGTGGGCTCTGTTGCTTCTCAGCTAGATGGCCGCTTGTTCACCTTCAAGCCTTTAAGACCCCAGATGCTATAACTTTTGATTAGCCGGACACCATCAGCTTTCTTCACCACATTTACTTATGTACCCATTTGTCGTCAGCAATTGTGTCAGGAAGGTGAGCATCATGGAATGCCAGTTTAATAGGACAAGGTATTCTTGCAGTGAGGGAGTGCTTGAGTGGAGGCCTGAGGTCCATCTGCTATCTTAATACTAAACCTATAAGTGTATGCACATAGATCTATTTCCCCATCCTCATATATAAATATATTTACATACATACGTGCCCTTTGTCTCGGAGTTTTTTTTCCCCTCTATTTCCTTTTACTTTCATCTTGTCCCACTATCATGCTCAGCTTTCATTTGGGTTTCAGTAATTCCTCTAGGTTACATTAGCCTTGATCACACCCTACCAGGCCTCCTACACCCTTCTCACCACCGATTTGGATCACTTGTTGTTCCCTTGACCCTAGGTTTGTTAACATGACTTCCTTTCCCCCCACCGTCACCCCTTCTCCCATGTCCCCCGGAACTGTCCATGCTATTGTTTTCTCCTCCAGATTGTGTATCCAGCCTATTTTATTTAGACAGACCAGCGAAAATAATAACATGCACAAAAACAGGACAGAGCCAAAGCAAGCAACAAAAGAAAACAAAACAACAACAAAAAGCCAATGACAAAAACAAAACAAAACCACAACACAACAACAAGAAGAAAGAAAAGCTTGTAGTTAGTTCAAGGTCTGTTTGTTGGCCTTTAGGTGTATTTTCCAGTTGAATCTGATAGGGTGTCAAGCCCTGGCCCCAAAGTCTATTTTTGGTGCTCCCTCAGGACTTTGTTTCTCTCTTCCTCTTGCTGTTCTGTTGTGTACCCTTAGTGTTTTGCCTCAGTGTGGTGGGATCAGATCCGCACAGTTCCCACACTGTGTCTCCAGTGTTGTTCCCTGTATGGCTATGGGCCAGTGAGGGATGTTATGTCTCATAGTGGGGCTGGCCGTATGGTCTTCTCTGTGGATTGGCTGCTCTGAATGGGAATATCATCCTCAAGGCTTGGTGGGCCAGGATGTGCTCCACTCTCTCTTCTTCCCCCTTCATTTGCTCTATGTGCTCTGATCAGACGTGCCCTCTCCCTGAGCTGCAGCTTCAGTGCTGTCCTCTGAAATAAATTCTTCTTGGGGGAGGGGCAGGTGTCCACTTAGTTGGGTTTGGGGCCGGCCTCTCAGATTGGTTCCCTACTCCATGCCGGCGTGTTGCATTCACATTTTGGAGCACCTGGTTGAAGTTTGCCGACACCAGTTTAATACCTTTAAACTGAAGACTAAGCCTCTAGTGAGCTACTAGCACCAGTATTCTTGATGAATCTCTCCCTCTGCCAATTCTCTTCCTGCCCTTGGATAAAGGACTTAAGTAGGAACAATGCCTCATTCCGAGAGGAGAATCATGTTGCAATCACTTGTTTCTTGCAACCCAGATTTGTTAGTAGCTCTCTGGTTACTCCAGGAAATTTCAAAAGCATAGATGTTGTCAAGTCTTCACATTTAAATTAGCCATTTTATGTTTGACCATGGATGTCGATTTTGATAAATGTCTAATTAAATATTGCTTCTCACCGTTTTTGATTAAAGTTTAATTGATGGCAACAATCAAAGATATTAAATTCCTTTTAAAATAAACACCATTTGGGCTATCCGCTGAGCTACTGAACTCAAGACCAGCAGTTCCAACCCACTTGTGGGTTCCAGGGAGAAAGACGAGACTGTAAGCCCCTTCAAAGATGGAAAAGTCTTGGAAACAGTTCTACTCTGTACTACAAGATCACTGTGAATCAGGATCAATTCAATGGCAGTGAACCTTGAGCAAACAAGTTAATTTCCTAAAAATTGAGCCTTTATTTGTCTGCTTCCTGTATTCTGAGAGAGGCCAAGATGGGGAGCCAGCCCCTCCATACACAGGAACAATTCCTCTATTTTCATTTCATATAAATCATTCACATAATGTTCTTCCCAAACCGGTCCAGCCTTTCCCCAACAGCCAGGCATTCCAGAGTGACGGTCAATGCCATTCCTGCCTACTAACATGTTCTTTGTACACACCTTTCTGGAGGTCTCAGGGCCATCCATGCACAAGCCATGACAGAGCTTTTCCCATAACCTTGATTTTCATCTATCACACTATTAAATAAGGCTCTTTTTTCAACTCAGGTAGCCTGGCTCACCTCTAGTCCAAATCTACCCAGCTTGATAACTGTGGTGGTGTACCCCCATTCTCTGGATTGCTGCCACATGATTCCCAGACCTCAACGTGACCCGTTCATTTCTGCTCCCCTCACCCTCCCACCCAGGCAATCATTAATTTGCGGTGGCTGCTGCTTTAATCAGACTCTCTTAATCCTTAACTAGAATTCTGCGGCCCTGGAGTTCATGTTTTAAGATGGGATGTTAGACTTCAGTCCAGAGACTTCTGTCTAAGAGGACTAAGAGAAATGAATTTTAAGCAGACTCAGATGTAAAATGAAGACGAGACAACTGGCTTACATAAATGCTTTCATTATGGAACTCCCCTGGCAAGTTGAAACATGTGACTGATAAACAAGGAAGGCTAGAGTATCTTCTATCTCTCCAGTCCTATAAAAATTAAGTTCTCTGCTGCTTTCCTGTGCTCCCCCAGCTTCTATCTTCAGAAGAATCTTTCCATTGAAGGATGCTGACTGTGCAGGATCCAAAGTACCAGATAATAGTACTGTGGCTTGTTCACCTAGCTAGAGTATTAAGGAAGCAGAGATAAAGTGCCGCAACTTCTATAGTAGCATGTTGGTCTTTTAAATGCTGTAAACGTCTCTATTTTTGTTTCACCTTTAGATCATTTTCATTTGGGCCTGTGTTACTTGAACACTGAATGGGGGATAATGTGTAACGCCACTAAATTACCTCTAGTGTTAGAACATGCTGTTAAAGAGAAACCTCCTCCTCACCCATTCTTGAATAAAAGAAAGTGTCAGGAACAACACTTCTTTAGTAACATTAAATCAAACGCTGCATATGCTCTGGAGTTATAAGAGCGAGGGTCACCTGGAAGTCTCTCATTTAGAAATGAGTCGGCAAAAGTGCTAAAGAAGAAGATTATTGGCCATGAAGTTTTAAAGCTCACAAACAGGATGGAGGCAGGTTGCGGGTGGGTGGAACAAAGCCACTGCCAGCGGAGCCCCTTCCAACTCAAAGAAACCCTTTAAACCACAACAAATTCACTGCCATCGAGTCCGATCTGACTCATGGTGAGCCTATAGGACAGGGCAAACCTGCCCCTCTGGGTTTCCCAGGTTGTAATTTTAGCAGAGTAGAAAAACCTCTCCGGTGGCTTCCAACTACAAAGCTCGAGGCTAGCAGCCAGGCGTGTGACATCTGTGCCACCAGGGCTCCTTAGGACAGAATAAAACTGTTCCATAGGATTTCGGAGATTAAAATTCTATGGAAGTAGACGGCCTCTTCTTTCTCTCATGGAGCATCAGGTAGATTTGAACAGTCAACCTTGTAGTTAGTCTAACTCACTGTGAGGCACACACAGAAGAGGTAATACTCAGAAGCCTCGAGGCAGTAGATATCATGGGGTCATAGATAGGAACTGCAGAATCTATTGCAAATATAACAATAATAAAAGAATTATAATAACAAATAAACGCCAATTCCTATGTACCGGGTGTTATTTTAGATACTTTACATTTTTTAACTTAAACTCAGTGAGGTTGACTTCCATTTCACAAATAAGGAAGTGGAGCCATGGAGAGCTGAAGTAATTGAGGTAGCTATACAACACCTCGCACGGTGACAGAGAAGCTGAGCTCCAAGAACAATAGAGGAGTGACTGTTGGGTTATTTTAATCATTTTAATTTGTTTGTTTGTTTGTTGGGAGTGACTGTTTTATTCTGAATCATGCTCCAGTTCTCACGAGACTCAGGGCTTAGTGGTTTTCTGTATCTCTTTCATTCCCCAAAGAGTCATACACTAACCCTTCATGACCTGAGGTAATTTGAACAAACTTAAATAAATGGCTTGCTACTTAAAAGAGCTTACCTAATACTTTGAATTTAAGTGCAATAGTAAATGTCAGAGCATTTTGCCTGGACCAAGTGAAATTTTTTTGTTGTGAAATTACTGAAGTTGTTGTCCAGTGACCAAGGTAGAATTGGTCTCTAAATCGTATTTTTTGTGACATCACAATCACGCAACCTCAGTCTGCCTTGGTGGTATATTTTGCCACACACGGGGAGAATTTTCGGATCTATTAGTTTTGAGCGTGTAATTATCGTTGCATATTAATTAAATATAATTATATTAATTACATGACTCCACCTTATTCCTTCCAAAAGCAATCAGAATAGGGAGGTTATGATTACAGTAACAATGAACCAAGACCTAAAGAAAAGGCGTTGGAATATTGTTTTATCTTTCTACCACCTCCAGCCTCTACTCCGTTGAGCCAGTGTATATTGTGTTCACAGGGCTGCCCGTGAGGGAACTGAGGGGAAGCGGAAGTGTAGCATCAGTAGTGGCAACAAGACTTCCTTTACATGGTCTAGAGGGGAAAAGAGATTCCAAATTCAATGACATTGTCTTCAGCAGGACAACAACAAAATATATCATCCGAATGCCAGAAACCATCAGCAAGAGGCTATCATGGTGTCACCTATGAGTCATAGTTGAATCATTACTTAAATTTGACATGGACAACAAAAGAAGCTGTCACAGAATTATGACTGGTGGCAGATCAACACATCACAGTTGTAGGCACGACTGTAGAATTGGGACAGGGACCATGATGGGAACACATACCCCACTGCAGATTAGGAAAGCTTACAAGATTTGTTCAGCACTCTCTGACTGCCTTGGCATAGGACCTGTGATCACGTGGCCCTATTTTCATCAAGAACAGACCCAGGCAAATGCCTGAGGTGACAGATTTCCCTTCCCTGGGAAGGGGACTTCACAGCAAACTCACTTTGCCTGAAGGCAAAGCTTTTTTTATATTGCCTCTCTACGGTGAGAAAGAACTCAATGGAGCCGAATCTCTGTGGAGACAAAAAGGATTTAGTGCTTCCACTGTAAACCATAGCCTTCCCCAAACCCAGTGCCCAGAATTTACGCTCTCATATGCCTACGGATGTCACTTTGAGGAATAAGATGCACCTGACCCAAGCCAGGGTATTTTCATTTGCCGCATATGCATGTGAAAATTGGACACTGAATAATAAAGAGTGAAGAAAAAGTCATGCATTTGAACTCTGGGGTTGAAGAAGCATATTGAAAGTACCTTCGACTCCCCAAAGAACAAGCAGATCAGTCTTGAAGAAGTACAGTCAGCATGTTCCTTAGAAGCAAGGATGGTGGGAATTTATCTCAGGTACTACTTGGTAGAGTGTTGGACGGTGAACAAAAGGAAGAGAGAAAACGGTTGATGTCATGATGGACTGGAAAAGCAGAGACTCGTGAGTAATCAAAGTTATAAATTATATATATATACACACACACACACAGGGGAGAGCACAAACGTAGGTCCCCACTACCACAAATTATGCAGTCAAGTTTCCCACATTTGGGGATATCGCGGGAGTCAGCACACCCGGAGTGCAATGGGTGAGCCTCGCCCTGGGAAAACCACCTTCGTGATCATGGCGTCTCCCCTGCCAGGTAAGTATAAATGCTACCTCTTATGATGACATTCCTTACAAATATTTTGGTTGGAAGAATTGACCAGATATTCATTGCATATCTGGAAAGAAAATCTGCACGCCTTCTATTCTGAGGGTAATGAGCAGATTGTATTGTCTGGGACCTGGGTATGGAGGGACTTTGTTCCTTCAATTTTGTGAAGATAATTCAGCCCATTTCTTCTGGAGAAAATCAAATATTTATTGACATCATGATAACATTGCCTCTTTCACGCAGTTCTTTCAGAGTCTGTTCTAGGCTTAGAGATAGAGCCCAGAATGTGGTACACAAGGTCCCTGCTCTTGGGGAGGGATAGGGGGTGGAGAGCCACCAAGTCCTAAGACACCCTGGGGGTTGAAACTGGTAAGTGCTAGGCTGTTTAACAGAAAAGTTCCTGATTCGAAGCCACCTGCCTCTTTGAAGGAAGAAAAGACCTGGAGAGCTGGCCCTTTAAGATGGCAGCCTAAGCCAACTCGTGAAGCCATTTCATTTCCACAAGACCACTCGGCAGGTTCAAGGCTGCTGGTCCGAAAGAACCTTTAGAACTTCTTATTTGATTTGAGTGAAAGTGTTCACAGCAAACTGTTTTTCCCATCAGAAATTCACACGCTTTGGTCGTGCATGTCATTGACTGTGATTCCCATGAGGCAGCAACACCCTCTCCCCCCGCCCCCACCCAATGTTTACATTCCATTTGACCTTCTCTCCCCCTGTGTTCCTTATCTCTGGGGCAAATGCTCCCCTGGGGTCCACACTGATTTAACAGCAGCAGCGTCCAACAAGCACCCATATTCTAGATGCGAGAGAAGGATACAAAACATCAGTTAACAAACATGAAACAACACCACCACCCAGGGAGCATGTGCTGTGACACAAACCTGAAGACAGGGCAGGACAGGGCACCTGAGGTCTCAGAGGGTTAGGGCTTAATTAGATTTAAATGAGGAAAACTGCTGCCCATTCAGTATCATCCTCTTTTTTTTCAGCAACTCCATTTTGTTGATTCTGAATGCATTTGTGAGAGTGGCGCTTTTGTGCAGGCCCCTTGTTTAAGGTTCTGAACTATCCTGTCAGTGTTTCCATCCTTTTTTGAAGGTGGAAGAGTCAGACCCCAGGTTCAAGCCTGCCCCAGGAGGGGTTGAATTGCAGTGACAATGAAGTCAATCCTCTGCAACCAGCAGAACGAGCACTCAAAACCGTTCCCATGTGGTATTATTGAAAAAAGCATTAGGGCGAGTTGTTTTATTTTAATCCATTCAACCTCCCACCAAAACCCACTACCGTGGAGACAATCCCAACAGAAAGCAGCTCAGTAGGACAGAGCAGGACTGACACATAGCAAGATTGTAAATCTTTATGCAAACAGGCAGCCTCAACTTTCTCCCACGGAGCAGGTGGTGGGTTTGAACTACTTTGTGTCTGTTCTACTTGCTGACTTTGAATTCTTTCAGAAGGTAATAAATATGCCAAAGAAAATGATCACACCTTCTAAAATGCTGCTCAAAACCTCCTGACTTTCCTTACCTCCCACTGAAGATGAATCTGATAAACATCAGCTGTATTTGTCCTTTGCTATTTTAGACTGTCAGGGTTGCGTTCACTTGCTTTTTAAAGCTTTCTTTATTTATAGAATAAAAGTGTCATATGTGTGGAACTAATAACACTTTTGTCAGAAAGTCAGGCAACAGCACAGGAGCTCCAAGGTCCAAAAGCCACTCAGTAGCACAGCTTCCTGAGCCACAGGCAGCAGAGAGAGGAAAGAAAGGTATGCCCTGCGGTAGAGACCCATAAACTATAAATAAGCAAAATGGCTAACGATCTGCATTGTTTGTCCCAGCAGAGTCTCTCAGCTCTTCATCCCCCCCACCCCCACCCCCCCACCGTGTCCTCCCCCACAAGTGACTCATTGGCCATGTTGTTATTGTTCAGTGCCGTCCAGACAGATTTTGACTCATAGCTACTCCGCTACTCCGTGGGACAATGTGGTGCTGTCCCAGATTTTCTAGACTGCCCTCTCTCTGGGCAGGAGCCCTGGTGGTAAGCATTGGGCTGCTAACCACAGGTCAGAGGTTCAAACCTATTAACCCCTCCACTGGAGAAAGAGAAATTGTCTACACTCAATTTTTTTTTCAAGTCTCGGGAACTGTGTGAAGAGCAGCCCTACTCTGTCCTGTAGGGTCACGAGGAGTCGGCATTGACTGGTGACAGAGGGTTGGTTTTTATTCAGAATCGTTATGGGAGCAGATGGGCAGGTTGGATGGGTTGACACCAGTGCACTACCAGGTCTCCTCTGATTGATAGGAGATAGTGAAAAAGAAAACAAATGATCCTTTCTCTCTCTTTTTTTAATTAGTTAGGAATATATATATCATTCCATATTTCAATCGTGCTAAGTAGAATTGTACAATTGCTACCACAATCAGTTTCCAAACATTCTTTTTCTACATGGACCCCTTGTCATCGTCTCCCCACCCCCACCGCCCCCCACTGTACCTTCTTCCACCCAAACCCCTTATTCTACTTGCTGTCCCTATGGGTTCATCAATCCTGGGATTCATATACCAAAAACCAGAAAAGCATATAACACGGCTTCAAGAGAGTGACCTCCATTGACATAACACCTCTGAGATACACTCTATTATGAACGAACAAAATCCAAACAGAACAATACAAACCAAAAATACAGAAAATTAAGCTGGCCCTATGGTCCCGCGGATCTGTGTCTTGCTTCAACAGTGTTTGAACTGAACAGATCCGGGGATCCTCCAACCTTGCGCCGCGCTCCAGTTTCCTTTCCTGGCGCACCCTTCGGGACCATCTTCTCTCGGCCATCCCCTCCTATTGGGACCAGCGAACACTTTCATTTGGTGTGTGGTGACCTCCAGACCGACCAATCATGAGCGCTCAGATCTGTCCGAATTAGTCCGCTGAAGTTGAGGCCCGTGTCAACCTGCATCTGCGGGGCTCTTACACCTGCCTCTCTCTGGGCATCTTTTTCACCCGCGACGATGTGGCCTTGGAAGGCGGGGGACACTTCTTCCGCGAGCTGGCGAAGGAGCAGAGTGAGGAGGGTGTTCCTGGAAGCTGCAGAACCAGCGCGCTGCCCTCTCCCAGGATGTGCAGAAGCCGCCCCAAGATGAGTGGGGTAGAACCTGGACGCCATGGAGGCTGCACTGGCCCTGGAGAAGAAACTCAACCAGGCCTTTCTGGACCTGCATGCCTGGGGTCCACTCACACAGCACCCCCATCTGAGCCTTTCTCAAGAACCACTTCTTGGAGGAGGAGGTGAAACTCCTCAGGAAGATGGGCAACCTCAGACCCACCTCCGCAGGCTGGCCAGTTCCCAGGCCCGACTGGGCGAGGAACTCTGCCAGAGGCTCACCCTCAAACAGGACTAGGAGGGTCCCTCCTGCCTGCCCCCTGCCGGCCTGAGCCCCTCAGCCTGAACCTGCCCCCTCGCCAGCCACAGCACCACCTTCCTGAAGTCCTTCCCCCAAACTGGGGACCCAATGGAAACAATAAAGCTTCCTTTTGCAGCCATATATATATATATATATATATATATATATATATATATATATATATATATATATATATATATATATATATATATATATATATATATATATATATATATATATATATATATATATATATATATATATATATATATATATATATATATATATATATATATATATCGAAAATTTTGGAAATCAGATCTTGGAAACCAGATCGGGTTCAGCCTGAATCATAGGAGAGATCTACTGATGAAGTTTTAACTGTTCAGGTCAGATTTACACCTTTGATCCTCTCCACTCCTCTCTCCCTAGCACTCTGGTCAGAGACCGCTTCCCTTCCATCCCTCAATTTTAGATGGGGGAGTTCTCTGGAGGCTTATTTCCTATGTACTTTCACCAATGACTCCTGTCTGCAGACCGGATTCTCACAATTTAGGCTCTGATACGGATCCCTCCTTCGACTTTGGATTATAAGGATTCTAGACCTTTGGTGACAAATTATTCTGTCTTATGATCCTTACACTCGGCCTAGCAGGATATTTACTGTTAACCCCAGAGCCACGCTCTTGGCCACCCTTTCATGTTCTGTGCTGACTCACAGCAACCTGGTAGGGCCTGCTGGATCTGCTCCGTGAGTGTCTGAGGCTGTGACTGTTTACAGGAGTAGAAAACCCATCTTTCCCCAAAGGTGTGACTGGTGGTTTCAAACTGCTGGACTTTTCGGATTGCAGCCCACCTCATAAACTCTATGGCACCAGGACTCTCCCAGGGTTCACAATAAACTTAAGAACCCAAACCAAACACAGTTGCCGAGGTGATGGCGACTCATAATGACCCTATAGGACAGGGTAGAACTACCGCTGTGAGTTTCCAAGACTGGACTCTTTACAGGACTAGAAAGCCCTGTCTTTCTCCCTGCAACACAGTCCCCACGGTGACCCTGCATGTGTCAGAGTAGAATTGTGAGCCATAAAGTGGTTCCATTTCTCTTTCTTTCTTTTCTTTTTAAAATCACCTCATTAGGAGCGCTTACAGTTATCACAACATTCCATAGGTCAACCACAGAAGGAGTATTGTACAATTGGTACCACAATCAGTTTCAAAATATTTTCTTTCTTCTTGAACAACTTGGTATCAGCTCCCCTTTATCCCCTCCCTTCCTCACCCTACCCCTCAGGGAACTCTTATTTGTTTGTTTGTTTGTTTGTTTGCTTATCTATCTATTTTTGTCACATGTTACAGCAGCCAATATACCCATTCACATACAATTCTGTTGTTCACACCCCTTGAGTGGAGTTATGCAGTCATCAATGCTACCAGCTCCCTGTACCCCCTTTTCCCCCGCCACCCCGCCCTGTTCTTCCCGTACCCACAGGTCTGTAATTCTGATGTTTGGGATTGGAAGGGGATGCGAGGTCTGTAATGCTGATGTTTGGGATTGGAAGGGGATGGGGATTCTGATGTTTGGGATTGGAAGGGGATGGGGATTCTGATGTTTGGGATTGGATGGGGATGGGGATTCTGATGTTTGGAATTGGAAGGGGATGGGGATTCTGATGTTTGGGATTGGAAGGGGATGGGGATTCTGATGTTTGGAATTGGAAGGGGATGGGGATTCTGATGTTTGGGATTAGAAGGGGATGGGGATTCTGATGTTTGGGATTGGAAGGGGATGGGGATTCTGATGTTTGGGATTGGAAGGGGATGCCAGAAACTCACTTAGCTTGCTTGGTGTCCCCAGCCAAGAGAAGACAAGAGCTCTGCTCTGGTGGATCGCCAGCCTGGTCTGGATCTCCGGCCTGCTCTGGATCTCCAGCCAGCAGCCACATTCCCTGGATTTCCTGATCTTTAGTTCCATAGTGTCCATCATCTTTCACCTACCAGTGCAAGCATACTGAATCTCGCCTCCATAATCGCTTATTTTGCTAGAAAACGGACACAGCTTGCTACAGAGCGCCAGGCGCCTCCCCGCTGCCAAGTGATTGATTTTTTAGAAGTAGATTGCCAGTCTTTCCTTCCCAGACAACTTTGGGTTAGCAGCCAATCACGGCAACTGTTTTCACCATCCGGAGACCCTCAATGGCTCTCAGCCCTGAAGCTCCCTAAAACCAAACCCACTGCCAGCAAATCAGTGTAACTCACAGTGCCCTATTGCACCGAGCAGTGAATGCTCTTTTTTGGGTTTTCATAAAATTTCATAGGATCAGAAAACCTCATTTTTCGCTCAGGATGTGCCTGGTGGGTTTGAACCAAAGACCTTTTAGTTAGTAGTCGGTCCAACATTGAACCACTGAACCAAGATAAAAACAATGATTCCTACCGCTTTCCAGATGAGGAAACTGAGTTTTGCGGCAGAGCTGGCTTCCTGAGTATACGATGTAAACTGCCACTTGGGGGCACGGCTGAGCAGGACCATGCTCTGGTTTCAGGAAGCCTGGTGGCCCAGCGGGTAAGTCCCAATATTTGGCTGCTGATTGAAAGGTCTCTATGGGAACCCATCAATAGTTCCTAGGGAGAAAGACTTGGCGACCTGCCCTCATGAAGATTACAGACTAAGAACCCTATGGGCCAGTTCTACTGGGTTACTTTCTCACTACCAAGGAGTTGATGCCAACTCACAGTGACCCTGTAGGACAGAGTAGAACTGCCCCCGTGAGTTTCCAAGACTGTGACTCTCCACAGAGTTAGAAAGCCTCATCCTTCTCCCGGGGAGCAGTTGGTGCTTTCAGATTGCTGACCTTGTAGTGAGCAGCCCAGTGAGTACCCACGATGCCCCCAGGGCTCCGTTTGAGGGTTCGTGTGAGTCAAAATTAACTTCATGCACACAAAGGCGCTTGGTTGAATGTTCTGTAATTGCCATATTAGTGTGGTGGGTTATGCATTGGTCTGCTAGTCAGGTTGGCAGTTCAAATCCACCAGCCACTTCTCAGAAGAAGTATGAAACCTAATGCCCCTGAAAAGATTCATAGCCTTGTAAACCCTAGGGAGAAGTTCTACTTGACATAGTAGGGTTTTTAGGAGTTTGAATGGACTTGGTGGCAGTAGGTGGTGGCTATCTGGAAAGTTTAACAATTTTTAAACAATAAGTTCCACATAATCATGTTGTACATTGTGGAGCTGGCCCTACCCAGAAGAGTTAAGTGACATCCCCCAAGCCTAAGGTGACCAGATTTTAACATTGGTAAAGCGGGACACCATTGATAAAACTCATATCCTGGCAAAATAACCACATGGCAGCCGAAAACCGTATACCCCAGTCTGTCGTGCATTTTTCCCAGACATCAGAACTTTTTAAAAATGCCGCGGGACGTGGGAAAAATTTGTGAAAAAGTGGGACTGTCCCGCCAAAAGCGGGACGTCTGGTCACGTTACCAAGCCCCTTCATGAACTCTGCTTTGTTAACTTCACCTTTACAGCACACAAGTTAGAACCCATGCAATGGTGGTGGGTTTGATTTTTTTTTGGGGGGGGGGGGCGGTTCTCTTTTTTGTGAAGTATGAAGTTCTTACCACCTGTAGGAGAAACAGAGGCACAGGGAGGTCATACGCTTGCTGTTGTGGAACGGAACGGCAGTATAGGAATATACATTCATATAAGAATACCACTGGTTCTGAGCATCAGTTCACCAGGCACGGAATCTACTCCTTGGGCCAGGACTGCCTTCTACAACCTTCACACAGAGACCCCGCTGCTTTCTCTCTAAAGTTGCACGTTCTCACTTGGGCTGCCTGCCTTTCGGTTGATTTAAAATAGCACAGTTGATTCTGTTTCTGGCCCGGAAAACACACAACACATGCACACACATATCCACACAAAACCATTATTACTCTTCCACTCAGCAGCCAGACAAAGGCAGCACTATGGAATGAATCCAGACTCCAGTCATCTGGACTCCTTATCACGGTCTTTGGCTGGCTCCAAGCTGTGAGCAGCAAGAAGCGAGAGCTCCTGGAGATAACCAAGGCGTATGTTAACTTATTCAAATGATAAAACAGGAACCTGGGCTCAGGTTTCCAGTCTGGCTATGGATCATGTTCTTTTGTGGACAGACGAAAACCTGGCTTTGAGGACGTGGCAGTGAGTGCCATGCTACTTGAGCAACATGGAAGGGCAGCTCTGGATTTCTTCTTTCAAGGAAAGGTCTTTGCTGAGCTCTGGCCACGGAAAGCCTGTGTGGCTGGGTGGCGGACCAGGTCAGTGTGGCAACAATGGCAGCAGATCAAGGGCAGAGTACTGGTCCTTGTCCTGGCTCTTAAAGGAATCGTGAGGAAGTTCACATTACCTTTCCAGGTCTTAGTTTCCCCACTGTAAGATGAGTCAGAAAGTATTGCTACAAAACCATAGACACCTTTATTAAACAAAACGATCAAACTGCAAAGTGATTGCTCAATCTGCCCTCCATCTAGGTTTACACCCTTCTGAGAGCGGGATTCCCATCTCTCTCAACCTCGCCCAGAGGTGTTCTGATGGCATAGTGTTTACATCTTGGGCTACTCACCACAAGGTCAGCAGTTCAAAACCACCAGTCACTCTGTGGGAGAAAGACAAGGCTTTCTACTCCCCGAAAAAATTACAGACTCAGAAACCCACTAAGGCAATTCTACCCTGTTCTTTAACACGGTCATTTATGAATCAGAATCAACTCGATAGCAGAAAGGTTTTTGGTTTGTTTTGTTTAACCCTTCCCCAAGTAGCCCGGATGGTACAGTGGGTTATACACTGGTCTGCAACCTGCAAGGGCAGCAGTTTGAAACCACCAGCCACTGCGTGGGACATAGTTGAGACTGTCTCCTCCTTTAAAGAGCTTTACAGCTTTAAAAGTCCAAAGAGCCGGTTCTGCTCTGCCTTATAGGGTCACTATGAGTCAGAATTGACTCGATGGCAGTGAGCTTGCTTGGGATTTTTACCTTTCCCCAAAGAATTCTGAGCACTTTGATTTGGCTTCTTCAAGAGACTCGAATTGTGATTCTTGTCAATGTTCTTTGAGTTAAGGAACGAAAAGAAGCCTGAAGGGGAAAGATGAGGCTAGAGGGTAGATAGGGTCAGATTTCCCAAAGAGATGCTCATAGGCCAACCCGTGCTACCCTGAAAAATGAGTATGTGCGTTGTCATGATGGAAAATCTCCTTGGTACAACTTTCCTGTCCTTTGTCGTCAGTGCAGTTTTCAGTTTTCTCAGAACGTCTTCATAATGACCCCCGTGGTTGTCTTGTGTCCTTTGAGAAAACCTATCAAGATTACTCAGTGGGGAATCCCATACAGCAGTTGCCCTGCATTTTGAGCTGAACTGTCTGCCTTGACCTTAACGGGTGGAACAGATCCCCTTGGATCTGTTTTGATTGAACTTGTGTTTTGAAGGCAGTATGCCTTCAAGTGGACAAAATACCAATTGAAAAAGTTCAACATGCTGATGAAGTACTAGAAACATGTATTCATCTATGCAGAGAAACTTGGGAGACTCTAACAAGCCAACACACTGGAAGAGATCCATATTTGTACCTATTCCCAAAAAAGGTAACCCACAGAATTTAGAAATTATTGAAAAATATCATATGCAAGTAAAATTTTGCTGAAGGTCAGTCTGCAACAATTGCAGCACTATATTGACAGGAGCTGCCAAAAATTCAAAAAAGGATATGGAATAATGAGTACCATGACTGACATCAGAGAGATCTTGGCTGAAACCACAGAATACCAGAAAAACCTGCACTTATGTTTTATCGATGATGGAAAGACATTCAGCTTTGTGCATCATAAAAAACTGTGGATGGCCTTAAGAAGGATGGGAATTTCAGAACACTTCATTGTGTTCCTGTGGAACATAAATATGGACCAAGAGACAATTGTAGTAGTCTGGGTAGACTAGAGAAACAAATTTGTAGACACTCATATGTGTATAGGAAAGAGCTTTATATACAAGATCAATTAAATATTGAGAAGCCATCCCAGCCCAGTCCAGATCAAATCCATAAGTCTGATATTAGCTCATATGTTTGATACCAATTTATAAATTCTTCTTCATAAAACACCTGCAATGACGCCGAATGCAGGAAAATCACAAGCCAGTGGATGGGAAATCTTGTGTCAGTGGCATTGTAAGCATCTCAGTGCTGGCAGGGGTCTCCACGGGGCTTTCCAGGTCCAGGGCTCTCACTGCCATTAGCATAACTTCATGTGTCTTGTCAGTAGAGAGACTCTCAGGGAGTGAGGAGAGAGACAGAGACAGAGTGTCCTGCCTTCAAGGAGGAAATACAGGAATTGCCAGAATCCTCGTGAGAAGACCATGCCCACACAGAGGCCTCATTGGCTATGCAGTGATTGGTGGGCTAGACTCCACCCCTTTACTCATAATCCTCTCAAATTGACACCAGATTATATAACTACTGCAGCAATCATTTGCATGTGCTTTGAATTCTAAAGGATTTGAAATCAGGAAAAATGTGTGTCAGGGTTGTGTTCTTTCACCATACTTACTCAATCTGGTCAGAGGCCCTGGCCTATATGAGGAAGAACTCAGCGCCAGGGTTGGAGGAATGCTTGTTAACAACCTCCAACAGGCACATGACACAGCCTTGCTGGCTGAAAGTGAGATGGACTGGAAGCACTTGCTGATGGAGATGAAGGATGACAGTCTTCACGTGGATTACAACTCACTGTAAAGAAAATAAAAATCCTCACAACTGGACCTGTAGGTACCATCATGATCATCAGAAAAAAGATCAAAGTTGTCAAGGATTTCATCTTATTTGGATCTGCAGGCATTGTTCGTGGAAGCAGCAGTCAAGCAGTCAGTTGAATTCACGTTGCATAAGGCAAGCCTGCAGCACACGAACCTCTTTAAAGTGTTGGAAGAGCAAGCTGGCTGTCCCTTTTCGGAGTCAGGTCTGCTGGATGCAGCCACGCCTTTTCCCATTGCCTGTGAGATGCATGTGAGAGTTCAACATTGCATAAGGAAGACTAAAGAAAGATTGATGCACGTGATGTATGGTGCTAGTGAGGACTATCGAAAGTACCCGGGACTGCTAAAAAAACGAGCAAACCTGTCTTGGAAAAAGTGCCTCCAGAAGGCTCTTTAGACACAAGGATGGCAAGACTTGGTCTCGAGTATTTGGGATATGTTATCAAGCAAGACCAGTCCCTGGAAAAGAACACAATGCTTGGTAATGGAGAAGGGCATCAAAAAGAGGATGGCTGTCGAGGAGATGGACGGACACAGTGGCTGCAAGAATAGGCTCAAATATAACAATTGTGAGTCTGGCGCAGGACCAGGCAGTGCTTTGTGCTGCTGGACGTAGGATCGCTTCGAGTTGGGACTGAATGGAGGGCACATGAACAAACTACTTAACCTCCCCAACCTTAAACCAGAAAGATGCTTGGGTTTCAATGACTTCGCAGGCATTGAAGTGTGTGGACCACAATCAACTGTGGATGACCTTGAGAAGAACGGGAATTCCAGAACACTTCCTTATGCTCATTTAAACCTCGTACAAGGATCAAGAGGCAGTTGCACGAAAAGAACAAGGGCAAACTTCATGGTTTAAAATCAGGAAAGGTGTGCATCAGGGCTGTATCCTCCCACTATGCTTGTTCAATCTATATGTAGCAAACTAACAGAGAAGCTTGTTTATATGAACAAGGATGTGGCATTAGGGTTGGAGCAAGACTTCATCTCATAAATTAAGCAAGTGTGAAATTAAAAGATTATATATATTTATATATAGATATATATAAAATGTACTTAACATAGTACATGGAAAATAGTAACTATTCAACAAGTAACACAACCTACCAACAAAAACTGATGCGGGGAGTTGGTTTTTGGGCAGTTACATAATCTCCTGTCAACTTGTGAAAAGGTGGAGTCTCTCTTGTCAATCAGGTTGTAGCTTGATGACTCCATGTGGAGGTGCTACAGAGATACAGAGCTCGCTGGAGGCCACACTACACTCTCTGCTTCATCTTCCTCCTGACAAGACACATGGAGCTATGTTGATGAAGCCAGAGCCCTGGAGTTGGAGGAACCATGTGGAGACCCCTGCCAGTACTGAGATGCTTCCACCACCACTGGATCCACAAGACCTTCCACCTGTTGGCCTATGATCTTCCTGCACTCGGCATCATTACATGATTGCGTGAGTCCGAAGAGGAATTTATAGACTGGTATCGGACATATGCACTAATATCGGACTTAAGGACTTGATCTTGGCTGGATGTTTTCTCAATATACAGTTACTCTTTGATATAAAATTTTTCCCTATACATATGTGAGTCTCCCTGGATTTGTTTTTCTAGTCTACCCAGACTAACACATGGTTTTTAGAGCTGTTCCTGGGGTTATTTGGGTCACTGATTCAGAAAATTACACTGGATAAAGCAAATGAACTCTAGTTTCTTAGACATGGTGTTCCACTGTATTTTCACCTATCAAATGACACTAATTTGTTAATTTATCATCCTAGTTTTAAATATGAGAAGATTTCAGACCCACAAATTATAGAATAAGACAAAAAAGATAAGAAGTATTTGAAAAGGTATTTGGTACTAAGGGAAGGGAAGCTAGACATGGACCCATGGTGGCTAGTTGGTTACACACAAGATCAGTAACTCAAAACTACCACTTACTCTGTAGCCTTTAAAAGAGTTAGTCTTAACATACAAAGGGGCAGTTCTTCCTGTCCTATAAGGTCACAATGAGTTAGAATCAATTAGGTGGCAGTGGGCTTTTCGGGTATGGGAGGCCATGCAGGATTTACAGAGACTGCAAGCCGTATACTGCCAGGCCAGAACACTCTCGGGAAGAGTGGGAGATAAAAAGAAAATTGAAAAGCACATGTAAGGAAGGGGTGAGGGCAACGGAAGTGCTGAAAATGTAAGACTTCATAGCAATTTTCATAAATGTTTTGAAGATTTTTCTTACTATTATGCAGTGAACATTTCAATACATTTTCATATCTACAAGTCAATGGATAATACATGTTAAATGCTTCAAGGGGAAGTTTGACTCCATGCTTCTTTATAAGAAAAATTCTAACTTGTAACAGTTTCTGTGCATAGCTACTTTTGAAACTATGCCATCTTATAATAAGACCGGAACATTTTCATGTTAACCAAAGAGTTTGAACTCTGATCAACTCATTTTGAGTTTCAGAATATTTGAATATTTATTGTACCAAACTCACTAACAGTTAGTCTAGTATGACTCAAGTGACCCTATAGGACAGGGTGGAACTTCTCTGGTGGGTTTCTGAGGTTGTAAGCTTGATGGGAGCAGGCAGTCTCATGTTCCTCTTGCAGAGGAGCTGGTGGGCTCGAAAAGCTGGCCTTGTATCTAGCCGTCAAACACCTAACCCGTATACCACCAGGACTCCTTATTTATTGTACAACAACTCTTATTTTTGGCCCCTTCTTAAGACAATAAATTGGAACTGCCTGCTATTCTGTTCTAATAAAGGTGGAGAGAAAATTTAAGGAGAATACCAAGTTCATATAATTTCTACTGTTCAAATCTATCTTTGGATCAAAGGACACCATGTGATGTATAACTTGACCTCAATATTTAGTACAACACAAACTACTTTGTAAAAAGACAGCATGTGTTAGGTTGCTAGATTTAGGGACAGGGGGATTGTACCTCCCATGCCTGTGAAGGCCCCCATAGAGGAGATTGAAAAGAAATCAGGCAGCCTTTGGACACCTATGGGAGAAAGATCCAAACTGAGCATGCTCAGACACAAGCCCCTAGGCTCAAGTAAAACCAATACCTTGGGCATACCCACCTTAGGTATCAGCAAATGATGTCACATAGGTGGGCCTAACTCAGCCAATGAGGTCAACCAGTACCTTCAACCATGCTTTCTCCAGCCAGAGATGTGTGATAAGAAAAAGGAAGGAAGCACTACCAGGCCTCTTACACCCTCCTCGCCACCGATTTTGAATCACTTATTGTTCCCTTGTCCCTGGACAATGTAACCAAGAGGAATTACTGAAACCCAAATAAAGGTTGAGCATGATAGTGAAACAAGAGGAAAGTAAAAGGAAATGGAGGAAAAAACTCGGAGGCAAGGGACATCTATAGAGGTCTAAATACAAGCATGCACGGATCTAAACATATATGACAATGGGGAAATAGATCTATGTGCATATATTTATAGGTTAATATTAAGGTAGCAGATGAATATTGTACCACCACTCAAGTACTCCCTCAGTGCAAGAATACTTTGTTCTATTAAACTGTCACTCCATGTTGCTCACCTTCCCAACATGATTGCTGAAGACAAAGCAGGTGCGTAAGCAAATGTGGTGAAGAAAGCTAATGGTGCCCAGCTAGCAAAAGATATAGTGTCTGGGGTCTTAAAGGCTTGATGATAAACAAGCGGCCATCTAGATCAAAAACAACGAAGTCCACATGGAAGAAGCACGCCAGCCTGTGTGACCACAAGGTGTCAATGAGATCAGGTATGAGGCATCACATAACAAAAAATGATATCATTGTGAATGAAGTGGAGTGCAGAGTGGGGACCCAAAGCTCCACAGGACATCCCCTTACTAAAGGGTCATGGGGAGCAGCAGAGCCAGTCAGGGTGCAGTGTAGCAACGATGAAACATATAACTTTCCTCTAGTTCTTAAATGCTTCCTCCCCCCACTATCATGATCCCAATTCTACCTTACAAATCCAGCTAGACCAGAGGATGTACATTGGTACAGATAGGAACTGAAAACACAGGGAATCCAGGACAGGTAAACCCCTCAGGACCAGTGGTGAGAGTGGCGATACTTGGAGGGTAGAGGGAAGGTAGAGTAGAAAGGGGGAACTGATCACAAGGGTATACATTTGGCCTCCTCCCTGGGGGACAGAAAACAGAAAAGTGGGCAAGGGGAGACAGAGGACAGTGTAAAATATGACAAAATGATAATAATCTATAAATGGTCAAGGGTTTGTGAGGGAGAGTGGCAGGGAGGGAAGGGAGAAAATGAGGAGATGATACCAAGGGCTCAAGCAGAAAACAAATGTTTTGAGAATTATGATGGCAACAAATGTACAAATGTGCTTGACACAATAGATGGATGGAGATGGATGGATGGATGGATGGATGGATGGATGGATGGATGGATGGATGGATTGTAATAAGAGCTGCAAGAGCCCCCAATAAAATGATTTAGAAAAAAGAAAAGGCAGGAAGGGTACAGCCTTGCATGCTCTCTTGGCACCCCCTCTTGGCCTGCCGCCTGCCACCAGCCTTTCTTGCTCTGCGCTCACTCAGGGGCATGATGTAAGGAGGGCTTTTAGTGTGGGGGGCATGCATGCGCCTGTGCCTCCTCAGATCCCGTTTTGACTTCGTGACCTCTTGGTCCCAGGATTCCCCAGTTCCACACGTGTGGGTGTTCTTTTCCATGTGTTTTTTCATGCCCAGACGTGAGACCCAGCATGGCTTCTGCGTGGCTTGGCATGCTTCCCAGAAATAGCGTGTACACTTTTGAGACTGTAGAACCTGAAACTTTTCCTGTCCTTCATAAAAACTCACAAAACGTGCTTGGATTACAAAACGTGCTTCGATGTGAATTCTTTCAGAGTACGAAGCAAAGAACAGAAGTATTAACCACTCCAGAAACCTAGCAGGTGCACAGCCTCTATTTCAGGCTAGCTAACACTGCATTAAAATATCCAGAATTTGAATGGGTGAGCTGAGTGAAGAGTGGAATATGGCATATACTCTGTGTCTCAAAAAATAGAGCTGATGGGGGAAACTGGTGCCATTTTTGAAATCAGCAAATCGAATATACCCTTAACCAAATCTAACCTTTGATGAACCCCAATCTTTGTTGGCCAGTGTAATGTTTGTTATTGTTATCGTTATATTGTTAGTATAGCATTTATTGGCAGCAACACATATTACTGTTATTGTGTTAGTCTGGGTAGACTAGAGAAACAAAGTCATAAACATTCATATGGGTTTAAAGAGACTTTTATATCAAAGAGTAATTGTACATTAAGAAAACATTCCACCTCCTTCCAGATCAAATCATGTCCAGCATTAGCTCATATGTTCAATGTCAACCTATAAATTCCTCTTCAGACTCACGAATCACATGCAATGATGCCGAATGCAGGACAATCACAGGCCAGTGGGTGGAAAGTCTTGTGAATCCAGTGGTGTTGTAAGCAGCATCTCAGTGCTGGCAGGGGTCTCCACTTGGCTTCTCCAGCTCCGATGCTCTGGAGGCCATCAGCCTGTCTCCATGTGGCTTGTCAACAAGAATGTCTCGCAGGGATTGAACTGCAATGTCTTCCAGAGAGTGATCCGAGAGAGAGGCTCCTGCCTCCAGGGAGGAATACAGGAGTTCCCAGAATCCTCAGTGAAGGCCATGCCCACACAGAGGCCTCATTGGCTATGACCTGATTGACAGGCAAGACTCCACCTCTTCATTTTTAATCCTCTCAAATTGACAAATGATTATATAACTACCACAGTTATAATTTTTCTTGCATTTACATATTTGCTTTCTTTAGAGGATGGGCTTTCCTCAAAGCTAATTTGCACTAAAACTGAAGATAGATCTATGTACAAAGCCTCTAAAGGATGAGTCAAGTTGTATGCTTTCAGAGTCTGGGTTTAAAAAAAGCCTCATGGGGGGAAAAAGAAAGCCTCATGACTTGCTTTTCCTTAACACCTTTGGGGAAACATTTAACAAAAGCACAGGGAAAGCTTTTGTGTCAGAGAAAGTAGGGGATGCAGGAGCCCCAAGACAATTCTCCCCACAAGCCAAGAACATTGTCACCTGCAGAGAGGTAACAGTGCCCCTTTCCAAATACAAAGGAAGCAGTCTTCACTGCTGGCGGCGTGTGCACCATGAAAACAAAAGCCCAGGGGAGATTTTCAATCACTTGGTCTGCCTGAGTATGATTTTGTAAAATTCCCCTCAGTGCCTCACTGACTATATCTTGAGACAAAAAATATGAAAATCTGAACCCAATTATTTCTGATTCCACACAGAAACATTACTCATGTGGAGGGGACAGAATATACATTTGGTATTGTTTTTGAAAAAGCCTGGATCTCATCAAGTACAATCGGTAGGACATTTGTTCTCATATGAGATGGTGTATTAATCAAGTGCTCTTCATTTGAGAATCTCAAAATAATCACCATAGACACACCAGCTTGTCCTTATTTTGGGAAGCAAAAATTAACCACACAGGCAGGCAGTTGATGAAGCAATCATTTAGTCACTAAAACAACTGATTGGCTCTAAATTTACATTCTTGCATCTGCTACCTATAGTCCAAATTTCATTCAAGTGCTTGATACACCTGATAATTGGGCCATTAAATTTGCATTTGCTGTCATTTCATTTCGATATGGTTCTGACCCATATTTTTCTAGGTCCACTTATAAGGAAAATAAAAATCACTGAATTTAGTTTTTCATATTTACATGTAGCATAATACATATATCTTGTGCTTTAAGGTACAAAAGAGACTCCAAATCTCAAATATAATTTAAGGAGGACATTGATTAATTCTTAAACAGGACAAAGATAAAGCAAAGACAGGACAATGACACATCATCTTGTTGCAATTGCTCTGATGGGTTCAGGGACTCCTGGTCCCCAGAACGGAAGAATGGACTCACAGACCACCAAGGGCCAGTGGAAAGCCACGTTTGTGTAAAGACGAGAGAAAAGCACCTGACATAGCAAGTGAGTTGGCACTGACTGAACTACGCCAGGTGTTTTTTTCAGATGTGGGGTCCTTGGCCTGTCTGTGTCTCCAAGTTATGAATGAACCAATACCAGGTCTGACTCTGTTTCTCAGGTGCAATCATAAACCTGATCATGGTCTCCCTAAGGTGGCGTCTTGCACAGGTATGGACAGGGAAGTAAGCCTGCAACAGTCAGCCAAAAAAGAATCGGGTTTACTGACTTTGGAGTTTAGAATCAGCCTAGGGGTCTGAT
The DNA here is from genome assembly GCF_050624435.1 of Tenrec ecaudatus. Classification (NCBI taxonomy): domain Eukaryota; kingdom Metazoa; phylum Chordata; class Mammalia; order Afrosoricida; family Tenrecidae; genus Tenrec; species Tenrec ecaudatus. The sequence continues at coordinate 103,682,410 of NC_134535.1, forward strand.
GCCGGCAGGTTTCAGATTTAAATTGTCCTAGGCGGTTGAAATCTCACCATCAGACAGCCTCTAGCTCTCACACTGCTTCCTGGCCCCTAGGGTCTCCAGTGCCCACTGACTCGCTAGCTCCTATCCCTCAATCTGGAAGAGGAAGGCCATTAGCACAAGATCCTAAGGGCATCCAAAAATTTCTAACCACACAGCTATTTAAATAAGGCATGGAGCACAAAGAACACTCTCTCAAATTCATGACTGAGGACAGATCAAGACATTGCATTTACAGGTGGGAGGATTACAGAAGCGGGAAAGTGACCATGCTTGCGACATGTGTGTGTGTTAGAAGCGTTAAAAGATCGGTCACTGCGGGACCCTGCAAATGGATTTGGTGCTTCGTTGCCATCTTAGCCTTCTGCAAACCAAGTGCTCGGAATTTAAGCTCTATTACAATAGTCACAGACTTAATTATATGTAATTGCTGCTCTTATTGTAGGTGCCATTAAGTGTGTTCCAACCCATAGAAATCTTTTTTCCCCCTTATAATCATTTTATTGGGGGCTCATACAACTCTCCTCACAATCCATACATACATACATCGTGTCAAGCACACTGGTACATTTGCTGCCCTCATCATTCTCAAAACATTTGCTCTCCACCTAAGCCCCTGGCATCAGCTCCTCATTTTCCCCCTTCCTCCCTGCTCCCCCTCCCTCATGTACCCTTGATAATTTATAAATTATTATTTTGTTATATCTTACACTGTCCTATGTCTCCCTTCACCCACTTTTCTGTTGTCCATACCCCAGGGAGGAGGTTATATGTAGATCCTTGTAATCAATTCCCCCTTTCTACCCCACCTTCCCTCCACCCTTCCGGTATCGCCATTGGTCTTGATTCCCTGTGTTTCCAGTTCCTATCTGTACCAGTGTGCATCCTCTTGTCTATCCTGATTTGTAAGGTAGAATTGGGATCATGCTAGTGTGGGGGCGAGGAGGAAGCATTTAGGAACTAGAGGAAAGTTATATGTTTCATCGTTGCTATACTGCACCCTGACTGGCTCATCTCCTCCCCATGACCCTTCTATAAGGGGATGTCCAGTTGCCCACAGATGGGTTTTGGGTCCCCAGTCTGCACTCCCCTCATTCATAATGATATGATTTTTTATTCTTTGATGCCTGATACCTTATCCTTTGACACCTTGTGATCACACAGGCTGGTGCTGCTTCTGAGCTAGATGGCTGCTTGTTTACCTTCAAGCCTTTAAGAAAGACCCCAATGTGGTGAAGAAAGCTGACGTGCCCACAGCAATCTCATGCGTAACAGAACAAAACACTGCGTGAACGTGCCCCATTCTCACAATTGTTCCTATGCTTCAGCCTGTTGTTTCAGCCATGGTGTCAATCCATCCCATCAAGGGTCTTCCTCTTCCTCACCCCCCCCCCCCGCCCCTCGACTTTACCAAGCACGATGTCCTTCTTTAGGGACTGGTCTCTCTGGCCAAATGGCCAAAGTATGTAAGACACAGCTTGCCATCTTTGCCTCTAAAGAGCACTCTGGCTATACCTTTTTTCCAAGGCAAATGGTTTGTCCTTTTAACTTCATACTGCAGATATTGGTAGAATTCTTCCATGTTCCCCCCTCATAGGTTGGTTTTGGTGGTTAGTGCATACCTTTGAATAATAGTAGTAGTATTCCTTGTAGGTGCATGAATATTATTTTATGACAGACAACATTGTACTTTAAGATAGGCTTTGAGAAATAGGGGAAAGAACTACGAGGCAAAAGGCATTTATAGAGGTATAAATATATGCATTTACATATGTAACTATATTTATATATAATGAAAAAGATATAGATCTATGTATATATATTTAGGTGTTAAGTATTAAGGTAGCAGATGGACATTGGGCCTCTACTAAGTCCTCCCTCAATGCAAGAACACTTTGTTCTAATAACCTGGCATTCTGTCGGGATGCTCACCTTCCCGACATGATTACTGAAGACAAAGTGGGTGCATAAGCAAATGTGATGAAGAAAGCTAATGGTGCCTGGCTATCAAAAGACACAGCATCTGGAGTCTCAAAGGCTTGAAGATAAACAAGCGGCCATCTAACTCAGAAGCAACAAAGCCCACATGGAAGAAGCACACCAGCCTGTGTGATCATGAGGTATTCATAGGATCAGGTATCAGGCATTAAAAGACCCAAAACAAACAATCATATCAATGCAAATGAGGGATGTGGAATGGAGACTCAAAGCCCATCTGTAGACAATTGGACATCCCCTCACAAAAGGGACACAAGGAAGGGACAAGCCAACCAGGATGCAGTATAGCACTGAGGAAATACACAACATTCCTCTAGTTCTTTAATGCTTCCCACCCCCCACGCCCTACCACCACTATCAGGACCTCGGTTCTACCTTACAAATCTGGCTAGAACAGAGCATGTACACTGGCACAGATAAGAGATCTTAACACACAGAATCCAGGACAGATAGACCCCTCAGGAACAATAATGAGAGTAGTGATACCATGAGGGTAGGGGGGAGGTGAGGGGAGAAAGGGGGAACTGTCACAATAACTGACTTATAACCACCACCACCACCCAGCATGATGAACAACAGAAACTTAACTGAAGGGAGACAGCAGATGGTGAAAAATATGAAAATAATGATCATTTATAATTTAACAAGGATGCATGAGGGTGGGAGGGTGGGGGAGGGAGAGGGAAAAATGAGGAGCTGATACGAGGGCTCAAGTAGAAAGAAAATGTTTTGACAGGGACGATGACAACATATGTAAAATGTGCTTGACACAATGGATGTACGGATTGTAATAAGAGCTGCAAGAGTCCCCAATAAACTGATTTTTTAAAAAGACAGGCCTTGGGATGTCTATAATGGACTACAGTGTATTAAACACTTGGTCATTCAACACTCTCATAAGGTAGGTATCATTTTGTTCATTGTATGCACGTGTAAACGGAAGTCTTGGATCAAGTTCCTTGGGAAATGGAGGCTGAGATGCAGATTGCAGGTAGACTTATTGAGGAATACTCTTGGGGAGGGGGGAGTAATGGAAACAAGGTTGGGCAGGGAAGTAAGTTAAACAACCAAGCCATGGAAACCCTGAGCCCGAGGTGGCCCTTTTAGAAATGTTCCCTGGCCTGGTTCAGTCCCTAGGTGCAGGCTGCCCTGAGGGAAGGGGAGAGACATTAGGGGAGGCAGCTTTTTTGGCCAATGGCAAGTTCTAGGGATGGACTCAGCCGCTCCAGTGGTTACGCATTGGGCTGTTGACGATAAGGTGTGCAGTTCAAACCCACCAGCCACTCCTCAAGAGAAAGTGTTTTCTACTCCTCTAATGAGTTCGTGTCTCGGAAACTCAGAGGGGTAGTTCCACTGTGTCCTGTAGGGTGGCTATGAATCAGCAGAGACTTCATGGTAGTGTGTTGAGAGGGAGGAGCTTAGCGAAGAACTCCCAGCTGCCAATTTTCTAGACAACTGGGGGAATGAGTGAGTGTTTTGTTCCCTTTTCCAGGATTCTTACACAGTTGGTGACAAATCAGGGCTTTACCTCATTTTGGATTTCAGTTCAAATTTATTTTCCCAACATAGCTGTCTCCACTCCAAAAAAGAAAGAAAGAAAGACAAAGATCTCTTGGTGAACTGTTTTGTTTTGTTTTTCTTCAGAATTCCTTCCACTTCAAAACCAAGACCACATTTATAGAGTGATTCAGAAATGTTTAGCAATAAACATTTGAAATAAAAGCGACCGACCAAAAGCACTTAACTAGATTATCACACGTGGACATTGACAACATCTTCACAGTACAGTACTTTAATCAATGTTTTCCCCTGTCAACGGAGCAGAACATTGTGGCCCTAACTTGAGAGAACAGTAAACTGAACACAGATTGATGTGAAAATTGTAGCCTCATTTTCACTTCAAGGATATTCAACTCCCAAGGAAAATTATTCCATCTTAATTAAAAGCCTAGTAAAATAATCCAGGAAGTTAGAAGAGTATCTATCATTTAAAGGAGTCTTATTTCCTAACTTATTTCCTCATTAGTGTTTCATGATTAGCATATGACTGTTGCTTTTTCTTTTCTTTATTTTTGTTTTGCCTTTCTTTAACTTGTCTAAACTCAATACTTCTTTCTTGGTGTTTCAAGTAAACCATCTGCTACGATAGTTAACAATGGGGACTTGCTGGGGATTCTAAAAGATATATGCCAAGATCTGTCTACAGATTCCTCTGAATAGTCTATCTGTTTTTTAAATAAGCCATCGTTTCACATGTCCCTGTGAGCATGTTCTATCACTACCAGAGGAATTTTGAATGTATTACTCATTGTTCTCAGGCCTTCTTTTTCTTCTTCTTTTTGTGGGTCCTGGAAATTCCCTGATACATACAGACGTAAGAAGAATGAGTCACTTTTCAGTTAACTTTATATGGGATCTCAGTCCGTGTAAAATAGCAGTTAGTTTTTGCACATAGCATAGCAAAGGAATTCTTAAACGTCGGGTCCTAAGAATTATGAGGGTGAGTGATGAAGGAAGAAAATATCGGAGACACGTTGCAGAGCTAAAGAATCAGAGTTTCTGGAGGTGATGATCATAGAAACGCATAGCCTCCTTGAGGAAGTCTGGGAAACTTCACAGCCTGATGACCACAAATGTACAGCAAACTCAACATTTCCACAAACTGCTGAAGTTTCCTGGGTGCAGGAGCCAGGATGAAACTGACATTGGAGCCTGTTCCTATCTCAGGTTGCACGCATAACTGCGACCTGTGGAAGTCGAACCAACAGGCTGGGGTCCCCGAGCAGAAGTCTACTTCTGGGATCAGGTCTTCAGAATGGAAGCACTACAAATACAAAGAAAAAATACGCTAGAAGAATCAAAGGACACGGTAATTGCTCAAATAAAAGGTCGTCATTGAGTTGAAAGTGACTGCTACGAAATGAGGAGATAGGTTGGTGAGATATTATTGGACTAATAAATACTGAATACTGTAATAGGCGAGCAGATATGGAGGTCACAAGGATAAGAAGATGTAATTTATTTCGATGAGTATTTATTGAGGACCCTGATGGCGTAGTGGGTTATACATTGGGCTGCTAACCACAAGGTCAGCAGTTTGAAACGACCAGCCGATGAAAGATGAGCCCTTTTCTTCATAAAGAGATTCACAGTCTCAGAAACCCACAGGGGCAGTTCTACTCTGTCCTATAGAATCGCTATGTGTCAGAATCAACTCCATGGCAGTGATTTGGAGCTGGACCTATTATGTATACAAGGAACCCTGGTGGCAGTGTTGGGTAAGCACAGGACTGCTAACCACAAATTCAATGGTTCAAAGCCAGGAGAGCCGGATGAGGGTGGCTATATGCTCCCATAAATATTTCTAGCCTCAGAAACCCTGGTTAGGATTGTTATGAGTCAGAATTGACTTGATGGTCGTGAGTTCAGCATTATGTATTGTCTGCATTGTACTGAGATCTAGGTCCCGAGCCGGAATCTGATTTAGCTAAGGAAAATTTAATACCGTATAAACTCATGGATAACCGAGTTCTTCAGCACCTTTTTCTGCAGTCTTTGTGGTAAAATTAGTTGCCTCAGCTGATATTCGGGTCAGCTTATACTCGAGTATATATGGTATATAAAGTTTCTGAGCTCCACATTATGTCTAACTATCTGGGAGTGGGGCTGGAGATCTCTAACTTATTATCCCTAATTAGTGAAACTTCTTAAGTGATTCCAATGCATTCAGTCAGTAGACTAGCATTTGGCAGTCACAATTCCAGAAACCAGAAAAATGACGGTGGTACAGCGTTTATCGTCCAGGAATAGACAAACAAGTAAGACGAACTCTAGACTGTACCGTTTCTGGATTTTGCCTTATGTCCCTGGCTTCTAAGGTTTACTTGCAATGCTTTTTCTGTTTCCTCTGAGATGCATTTTCTTAATCTCAGGCATGAAAATAATATTCATTCTTCAAAACCCGTTCAAATGTGAGGAGAACTGGGACATTAAATATCTTTGTCACTACCCTCCAATTCTCATAATTGTTATATAAGGGGACTTCAAAAAATTTGTGGGAAATGGAATTAAAACATAGTGAAATTTTCCACAAAGAGTTTGAAACCCTAGCCAACCAAATACCATATAACCAACCTTTCCAGTATTGGCTTCACTCACCATCTCCTCCTCATTCCCATTCTCACCTCTTAAACTCACCTGAACAACTGGGGTGGTTTTTTAACAGATCTTTGGCACTCCATCAGTCCCCCTTATTCATCGCAGCACTAAAATCTATTCTTGTGGTTCTATTAATCTTACATAGTTAAATTTTAACCATTTCTGATATTTGTTTAGCTATTTCCTCATTGCCTACCAAATAAAGGAAAATGCTCAGTCTGACATCCAAAATGTTCTTTTGCACCAGTTAGACTTCATTTGACTGTAAGTTTCAGAACTACCTCTGGTTAATTAAAGCAAAATAATAATAATAACAGTGAGTTTATATAATCAATTTCCAATCATTTCCATATGCATGGTTTTCAACATTTTCTTTTTTCCCCAGCATTTTTTTCTTTTTTAAACATTTTTAACAATGTTTGATTTCACATGTTCCCAAATCATGTGAATCAGAAAACTAGGTTTTCTGACGACAGACTAACTAGTCATGCTCACTGCGGACAGGCTAGTCCCCCGACAGTAAAATCCAATCCGGGTGTTGTTACCAGAAAGGGAAATGAATGTTAGGGAGAATCGTCCAGAAATATCCTCTACAACCAAAATATGGCTTGAACCCAGCTGAAGCCAAACTGGACACAGTGGAGAGGGATCCAGTCCTTCCTCTTTGGAGACAAAAGAGGTCATGATGAAGGAGGAGGAGCGTGTCCCCATTTACTCAGTGTTGGGGGCAGAGGGGCAATGTACAAACAACAAGAAGTCACTGTGAATCACAGGGGGAAACAGGCTGCTCTGTTCTTCCTAGTTGCCCCCCCCCACGCCCGTCAATCAATTTCTACATAAATACAATGTTCTTTGTAAAACACCATACAACATTTCCTTTTTCTTCTTTTTTTAAAATCTTTTTTTTCGGGGACTCATATAGCTCTTATCGCAATCCATACATACATCTACTGTGTCAAGCACATTTGTACATATGTTACCATCATCATTTTCAAAACACTTTCTACTTGAGCCCTTGGTATCAGCTTATTTAACCCCTCCCCCATCCTCCCACCCTCCCTCCCTCCCTCATGAACCCTTGATAACTTATAATTTTTTTTTTCATGTCTTACACCAACCACTGTTTCCCTGTCCTGCAGGAAAGGGATTATATGTAGTTCATTGTGATTGGTTCCCCTTTCTCCCCCCACCTTCCCTCCACCCTCCTGGTGTCTCTACTCTCATTATTGGTCCTGAGGGGTTTATCTATTCTGGATTCCCTGTGTTTGCAGCTCTTATCTGTACCAGAGTACATGCTCTGGTCTAGCGGATTTATAAGGTAGAATTGGGGTCATGATAGAGGCGAGGAGGAAGTATTAAAGAACTAGAGGAAAGTACTATGTTTCATTAGTGTTATACTACAACCTGACTGGCTCGTCTTTTCCTTGTGACCCTTCTGTAAGAGGATGTCCAGTTGTCTACAGATGGGCTTTAGGTCTCCACTCTGCACCCGCCCTCATTCACACTGATATGATTTTTTTGTTCTGGGTCTTTCATGCCTGATACCTGATCCCATCAACACCTCATGATCACACAGACTGGTGTGCATCTATCATGTCGGCTTTGTTACTTCCCTGCTAGATGGCTGCTTGTTTAACTTCACACCTTTAAGACCCATACACTATATCTTCTAATAGCTGGGCACCATAAGCTTTCATTATCACATTTGCTTATGCACTCATTTTTGTCTTTAGCAATAGTGTCAGGGAACGTGTAAATCACAAAATGCCGGGTTATTAGAACAAAGTGTTCTTGCATTGAGGGAGTACTTGAGTAAAGGCCCAATGTCTGTCTGCTGCCTTAATACTTAACAAATTAATAAATGCACATAGATCTATTTCTCTATCATTATATATAAATATATTTACATATGAACACGACTGTATTTAGACCTCTATAAATGTCTTTTGCCTCCTAGTTCTTTCCTCTATTTCATTTTAGTTTCCTCTTGTCCCACTATCATGCTCCACCTTCATTCAGGTTTCAGTAATTCCTCTCAGCTACATAGCCCTTGTTCAAGCCCCTCAAGGCATCCTAGGCCTGCCTTGCCATCGATTTTAGATCACTCATTGTTCCCTTGTCCCTGGGTTTCTTGCCACACCCCTTCCTCCCCCACCTTCCCCCTTCTCCTGTGTTACCCCCCACCCCCAGAACCTGTCAGTCCCATTGTTTTCTCCTCTGGATTGTTTATCCTACCTATCTTATCTAGATAGTCATGCAGCAACAATAAATAGTACAAAAACAGGGACAAAGAAAAACAAAAAGAAAAGCCTGTTCCAGATCTGTTTGTTGACCTTTAGGAGTGTTTTATGGTTGAGTCTGATGAGGTATCATGCCCTGGCCCCAAAGTCTATTATTTATATTCTTCGGGACTTCATTGCTTTGCTCACCTTGCTGCTCTGTTGCACACCCTTAGTGTTTCCACCCAGTGTGGTGGGGTCAGATCAGGCACCATATCCACAATGTGTCTCCAGTGCTGCTCCCTGTAGAGCTATGGGTCAGAGAGGGATGTCGTGTCTCGTGGTGGGGACGGCCCTATGGTCTTTTCTGTGTATTGTCTGCTCCCTGAGCAGGGAGGTTGTCCTCGGGGCTTGGTGGGCCAGAATGTGCGCCACTCTCTCTCCTTGCCTCTTCGTTTGCTCCTATGTGCTCTGATCAGAAGTGCCCCTCTCCCTGAGCCATGCAACTTTTCCTAAAAGATCAATTAACCACTACAATACAGTAACAGTATAATAACAGCCACAACTGTATTGGGGAGAAAGTCAGCTGGGTAATGTTGGGCCTTTACGAAGTGTCCATGTTGCCAAGATGGTGACAAATCATCTACTTCCAAATTCAAGAAGGGAGCAATAGTCCCCCATAGTTCCCACTTCCTTCGGTGGCCAAGCATTCGAGGGAGCATCTTTTTGAAGATAAACATAGGGTCAAAAAGCAGTACCTAACATGAGAGACCGGTGAAGATGAGGGCATTCCACAGATGAAAATCCTCAGAGCATGTCTTCTACAAAGAAAGAAAATGTCTGACACTTTTGAAAGGAAAAAGCCCCTACCTGGATGTGAGGCTGGCTCCTCTACCCAGGTAGCTCTATCACTTCAAATAGATACCTGAGCTTCTCTTGTCCTGTCCCTGGGTGGTGCAAATGGCTAAGGGTCTGGGCTACTGACCGAAAGGTTGACTGCTTGAATTTACCCAGAGGACTGTAGGAGGAATCCCTGGTGATCTAATTTCCCCCAAATCAGCCACTGAACGTTCGAAGGAGCAGAGTTCTACCCTGGCACACAGGAAGCCATTGTGTCAGGGTCAACTTGATGGCAGCTGGTCCCAGCACCTTCAGTCCACGCTAGGATTGCCATTGTAATTCTAGAAAGCGATGACCCTGAAAAAACAAAACCCTGGAAAAACAAAACCCTGGCTACTGCGGGGCTCTTTCCTTTGAAACACACCTATCTCCAAAAGCTATGGAAAACTGCAATACTTGTAGAAGGGACCAGTTATCAGACATCAAAGAACTAAAAATCATATCATTGGGTGCCTACCTTCCTGATACAATCACTGAAGACAAACGTGTGCATAAGCAAAGGTGGTGAAGAAAGCTGATGGTGCCCAGCTATCAAAATATATAGTCTGGGGTCTTAAAGGCTTGAAGATAAACAAGCGGCCATCTAGCTCAGAAGCAACAAAGTCCACAGGGAAGAAGCACACCAGCCTGTGTGACCATTAGGTGTCAAAGGGATCAGGTATGAGGCATCAACGAACAAATAATCATATCATTGTAAATGTGGGTGAGTGCAGAGTGGAGACACAAAGTCCATCGGTAGGCAACTGGACACCCACTTACTGAAGGGTTGTGGCAAGGAAATGAGCCAGTCAGGGTGCAGGGTAGCAACGATGAAAAATATAACTCTCTTCTAGTTCTTAAATGCTTGCTTCTCTCCCTCCCCCCACCCCACTATCATGATCCCAATTCTACCTTACAAATCTGGCTAGACCAGAGGACATACATTGGTACAAATAGCAACTGGAAACACAGGGAATCCAGGACAGATGACCTCTTCAGGACCAGTGGTGACAGTGGAGATGCCTGGAGGGTGGAGGGAATGTGGGGTAGAAAGGGGGAACCGACTACAAGAATCTATGTATAGCCTCCTCCCTGGGGGATGGACAGCAGAGAAGATGGTGGGGGGAGACATCAGACAGTGTAACATATGACAAAATAATAATAATTTATTAATTATGAAGGGTTCATGAGAGAGGGGGGAGTGGGGAGGGAGGGAGAAAAATGAGCAGCTGATATTAAGGGCTCAAGTAGAAGGCAAATGTTTTGAGAATGATGATGGCAACAAATGTACATATGTGCATGACACAATGGATGTATGTAAGGATTGTGATAAGAATTATACGAGCCCCCAATAAAATGATTTAAAAAAGAAAAAGAAAACTGAAACACCTCAACAAGAAAAAGAGGAATAATCCAATTTAAAAATGAGCAGAAGCTATGAATAAGCAGTTCATCAAAGATGACATCCAGGTGCCAACAAACATGAAAAAAACGCCCATGACCATTAGCCATTGGAGAAATGCAAATCAAAACAACAACGAGACACCACTTTACACTGGTAATGAAAGCAATGTTAAAACAGAAAATAACAAGTCCTGGTGGGATATGGAGAGCTTAGAACTCTCATACACAGCTGGTGGGACCATAAAACTGTACAGCCACTGTGGAGAGTGGTATGGTGTTTCCTCGAACACGCAGGAATAAAAACACGACAGGAGCCACCAGCCACTTTACTCAGTGTATACCCTATAGAAGCAACGAGCCAGACACAAGCTGACATCCACACATATCGCAGCACGGTTTACCATAGCAAGCAAATGGAAACAACTTCAGTGCCCAGGGGTGGAGGAAGGATGAACAAACTGGGGCATGTCCATACCATGGGGTACTAGGCATCACTAAAGAATAATGAGGTAACTGCCAAAACCCTGTGAAACACGCTCCTCACAGCCAATTGTTGCATCTTTACCTCCTGCGATGTGTACTTGGAGGGAAATAAGGGCACAGGCACTTGGATTTTCACCCCGACAGAAGCTACAATGTGATGACTAGAATTCAGCCCTCTTGTCACTAGTTTTGTGCTGGAAATAGATGTTCCCTTCAAAAGCTTTAGAAGCTTTTTTGGGTCTTTGAAAACTCCTCCTGCGGGGCTGCCCCCATGATGGACTGTATTTATTTGCTTTGAAACCCTTGAATGGCTCTTTTCCAATGATAGATGCAATTCACGGATTCATGTAGAGAAATCTGGAAAATCCAGAAAAGCACAAAGAAGAAAAGACTTGTCACAGATAATCCAATTACCTGGAGATAATGAGCATTTCAGAAGAGAAAATCCAGAACACAGCCGAAGATCTGCTTTGTAAGCCAACTCAAAGACTCCCCAGGGACTATGGGACGGTGTGGCAGCTCCAGGAGGGGGTGCACAGGGGAGGGGTTTGCTCGTGTGTGTATCTCCAGTTCTGTACTCGGGAGAAGCAACCTCCCCAGCAAACCAACTTTCAAGACCACTTAGCAGGGAGGCTCCCTTACTGGAGATGGCTGCAGCTTGCAGATTCAACTTTCATGAAAATGTATACTTCTATATACACACACATACATGTATATATGTAAAATCTATAAAACATGTGAAAGCAATGTATCTTTATACATTTTGTTGTTGGGTGCCAGCAAGTCCCTTTTGACTCATTGTGACCCCATGTGACGTGAAATTGTGGGGTTCGGTGGGCTGTCATCTTTAGAGCTTCAAACCATTAACCTTTCAGGTTGAGTGCTCAGTCTTAATTTCCATAGCTATAGATTTATATCTGAAACAATAAAAAATATTCCAATTTCAATTAAAAAAGAGAACTTTAAAGACTGTGAATAGATAATATACTAAGGAAGATATAACAACTTTAGTCAACACTCAAGGATGTTCAATCTCACATTGGTGAATACTTTATGGGGCTCTGTCTACCCCCCAATGGCTCATTTCTCTCACTTAACACACCATGAAACAGAGAGCAGAGTCTCTCCCAGGCCAGGGTGCAGTTCTCCAGGGACGTGAGCATCTGTTTTCCAGTCTTGTACTGGGGACTTCTCCAGGTCGCTATTCCCAAGAGCTTCATCCTTGCAAATATTCCAGAGAAAAGAGCCATCGGCCCTTTGCAAATGTCCAAGACGTTAGATGTTTGCCAGGCGAATTGCAGACAACACATTTTCCTCCAAAGGCCATGATGCAAATCCCACTGGCAGGTTCACACTTGCTTGAGAGAGAGAGACTTACATGTTCCCAGGGAAAGGTAGCAGCAGGGCAGAAAATTAAACATAACACACCTGCTGTCTTCAACTATTCATGTGGGAAGAGGATTATCTGTGTCGTGAGCGTATCTGTTCAGTTGCCCATCTATGGCAAAGATATTTCTTGAGTGACTACTGTCCACCAGCCAAGATTTTAGGATAGTGTTGAACAAAACAGGCCATCAGCATGCACTCTAGTATGTGCGTATTTGTGAAGTTCAGGGGACAAGCTGTACATGACTCTGTACAGTATGTACCCCTGGTGTGGGGGTGTCTACATAGATACTGGGGTTGATTAGGCACCTCTGGGAAAGTGACAGGTTGATGTCTGCATGCACTCACGCATTGTTTCATTTTTATCTATCTCCATGTAGAAGCCCTGGGGAGAGGCATTCAGAGAGCCAGATTTTCCTGGCAAGGGCAGGAAGAGAAGTTGACATTTGAGCTGAGCTGTGAAGAATGGGTAATATGTGGGCATGAAGAATCAACCCTCAATGGAAGAATGAAAGGTAGAAACAACATAATGAATGAGAATTCAGGAATATGCCAGAATTGTGGATGTGCTGGCCCAAAGCAGAGGGCCAGGGCGGGGAAGCAGCCCATGAGGCTGGGAAAGAGAACAGCATGAGCATGGGAAGCGTCCTCAAGGCCCAAGGGAAGAATTGCTGCAGTATTCAGGTTCAAAGACTTGTTTTAATTAATCATTTTATTGGGATTCATACAACTTTTATCACAATCCATACATACATCAATTGAGTAAAGCACCCTTATACATTCATTGCCCTCTTCATTCTCAAAATTCGCCTTCCACTTGGGTTCCTGGAATCAGCTCATTTTCCTTTTTTACCTCCCCCTCCCTCTCCGCTCCCCCCTCCCTCGTGAATCTTTAATAATTTATAAATTATTATTTTATCTTATCTTACCCTGCCCAGAGTCTCCCTTCACCTACTTTCCTGTTACCCATCCCCCAGAGAGGAGGTTACATGTAGATCCCCGAGATCGGTTCCCCCTTTCTATACCCCCCTTCCCTCCCGGTATTGCCACTCTCACCGTTGGTCCTGAGGGGTTCATCTGTCCTAGATTCCCTGTGTTTCCAGATCCCAACTGTACCACTGTGAATCCTCTGGTCTAACCAGGTTTTCAAGGTAGAATTGGGATCATGATAATTGGTGGGAGGGAAGCATTTAAGAACTAGAGGAAGGTTTTGAGTTTCATTGTTGCTACACTGAACCCTGAGTGACTCATCTCCTCCCCACAACCCCTCTGCAAGGGATGTCCAGTTGTCTACAGATGGGCATTGAGTCCCCATCATGCACTCCCCTCAATCATGATGATATGATTTTCCCCCCCCCCGCCTTTGTTGCTTGAAACCTGGTCCCCTCGGCCTTTCATGATCACATATGTTGGTGTGCTGCTTCCATGTGGGCTTTGTTGCTTCTGGGCTAGATGGCCGCTTGTTTACTTTCAAGCCTTTAAGTCCCCAAATGCTATATCTCTCAATAGCCGGGCACCATCAGCCTTCTTCACCACACTTACTTATGCACACATTCGTCTTCAGTGTTTATGTGGGGAAGGTGATCACACAATGATGATTTTTGTTCTTTGGCGTCTGCTACCTGATCCCTTCAACACCTCGTGTTCACTTAGGCGTGTGTGCTTCTCTTCTGTGGGCCTTGTTGCTCCCGAGGTTTAAATCATTTTATCCTACTATTGTTTAAACTTGCATTTGCCTAGACTCTTACCTCCACTCTTTCAGTCAGTTTCTCCTTTAATTCATGAGCTTCAAGACAAACATCTGCCTAAAAGAGGAAGATAAAAAATACAAAACACCCACAATTGTGGCTGAAATGAAAATGATATCTTTCTGGTTAATGCAATAAGCTCTAACTCAGCTAGACATCATTTCTTTGGAAAACTGCTCTCCTCAGCAAAATTCTTCCTCTGAGATAAATTCAGAGTACCATCATGATACGATGCCAGGAGACTCACCAGAGGACGGATGACATTGTTTGCAAGGTTTTGGAAGCACACATTCACATAATAGAAGCAAATTATGGATCACTTTTCTCTCTTTTCATTACTTCTTCCTTGCTCTTTAAAATCCTTTTACCATCCCATACTATGTTTCAGAGAACAGAAGAAAATGGCACATATTCACATATTTTAACATTTATAACATAGAGTTATTGGCCAAAGGGGTGTGGTTTCTCTTTTGTTCCCATGTCTCCTGTACGCTTTCAGGTAGAGGCAGCATGGCTTTGGCTGGTTTCTTTCAGGAATAAAGCGAATTATCCTCTCCTAAGACAGGTGTGCCAATTGCACATACATCAGGAATGAATATTACTTGTAAAGGTTCCAAATGAATCATCCCATAATAGTCTTGCAAGCTACCATGAAAAAACAGAACTGTAGTAAGAACAGTGTACTGCGATTCGAAACAGATGGGTCGTAGTGACAGTATGTTTAGAAATTGACTCTTAAAGAAGTACTTGCCAAAGTAAACACCAAGTTGGATTTTTTTGAAGCACAGTTTGCATGGTTTTCATTTATTTAAAAGTCTAAATGTCCATTAAAATAATTTAATATATTCAATCAAGTTCTGCATCATATTATAGTGAAATAAAAAGGTAAAGTTGTATGCACTAACATAGAAAGTTGGTGAACAAGAAAATTGAAAGTGAAAAATCAATTAAAAATATATATATATATACTCAAATAAATGTTCCTGGTGTTTATCTTTGAGGGATTAGAATTACTTTCCATTTTTATATGAAACAGTTCCATAGTGTTTTAATTATTATACCAAGCATGCATCACTTTTGTTACATGAAAAAACACTTAGAGACATATGAGAGAACAAGACTGGTCCGTCTACCGGGAAGTGTGGGCAGCCCACTGCATTCATCTTGCGTCACACTTATTTCTTGTGAAAATGAGGACATAGGTGAAATAGCAAGAAGTTTCCTTCCACATCCAAAAATTGGAGTTTCCTTTTATCTAATTTTAGTTTCCAGTGACTAAAAATTTCTGTCTGAGATTTTTTCGCGTCAAAGCTGACTTTATTGAGGCGGCCGTCTGGCTGCACGGCCCCGGAGCCGCGGCCGCCCCCCGACTCTCTCGTCCTTCCCCTCTCTCGGCCTCCCGGTGTCCAGGCCGTGCGGACCCTCTCCCGAGTGCATCCCCGGCCTGAGACGGTGGCTTCTCCTGTCTGAGATTTTAAAGAAATGCTTTTCTTCTTTAGTTATAGTCATTTTAAAGTCTCTTTATAGTTCATACATAAACTAAGCTAAAACACTGATGCATGCATGTCACTATGTACCCTCAAGTTGGCCTCACTCACAATGACCACATACAACACAGAAGGAAATACTAGGGGTACCCAAAACAAGGATTTTTTTCCCAAAGCTATTTATTTAAATTTTTTTACAAAACCATCCTATCACCTTCAAAGTACTCTCCATTACACTTAACACATTTGTCAAATCTGCGATTCCATTCTTGGAAACATTTTTCAAACTCATCTGTTTGGGTGGCTGTCAGCACCACACCGGATTTTCCCTTCATCTCTTCTATGTCATCAAATCACTGTCTCTTCATGTCCCTCTTTATTCACGGAAACAAAAAGAAGTTGCACGAGAGAGGTCAGATGAGTCAGGTGCTTGAGGCAAGAGAGGCATGCTGTTTTTTTTGACAAAACTGGTGCATTGAGATGGCTGTGTGAGCAGGTGCGTTAGCATGGTATCAAAAAGAGTCTTCTATCTGCCACAAATCAGGTCTTTCTTGTTGCACATTGCTACGCAATTTTTTCAGAACCTCTAAATAGAAAACTTGATTAACAGTCTGAACCTGGTGGTAAGAACTCCACCATGAGTTGACATTTTTGTCCATTCAGGAAATTGATGGTCATCCAGAACGAGGTATGTCCTCAATATACATTTCACCTTGTTTGAAATGAGAGAACTACTCATACTCACCTTGTTTGAATGAGAGAACTACTCATACTCATACACATAGTGCTGTCCTTGCAAGTTGTGTTCAACCTCACAACAGTTTCTGTGGCTTTTTTTCTCAAGCAGGAAACAAAGTTTCACAGCTGTTCTTTTAAATTAAAGCCATCACAAAAACAAGGTTCTCAGGAAACCGCATTTACAAAAAAATTTTTACTGTGACCAGAGAGAGAGAACCTTCCCAGGTGATGCCACTGGGTGCACTAACTCAGAGTGAGTTGCTTGGTGCTTGCCTAGTGGGGAAATGCGTACTATGAAAGCTCTGCTCCACCCAGCACAATTCTGATATTTTGGAGGTACCTCCTCATAGTATCCAATCCTGTACTATTAGTTCTAAAGCCATTTTATCATTACCTGGACAAAGTTGTCCATTTTTCCTAATTGCTTTTTATAAAAAAATTAAATACTTTTATTGGGGGTTCTTACATCTCTTATCACAATCCATACATTCATTCGTTGTGTCAAGCACATTTGCACACATGCCATCATCATCATTTTCAAAGCATTTTCTTTCTACTTGAGCCCTTTATATCAGCTCATTTTTCCCTCTCCCTCCCCAGCCCTCCTTCCCTCATGAACCCTTGATAAGTTATAGATTATTATTTTCATATCTTACATCATCCTCTGTCACCCTTACCCACTTTTCTGTTGCTCATCCCTCTGGGAGGGGATTATATGTTGATCCTTGTGATCGATTCCTCCTTTCTTGCCCCCATCTTCCCCCAATCCTCCTGGTATTTCCATTCTCATTGTTGGCCCTGAGGGGTTTGTCTATCCTGGATGGCCTGTGTTTCGGGCTCTTATCTGTAGCAGTGTGCATGCTCTGGTCTGATCCGATGTGTAAGGTAGAATTGAGGTCATGATAGTTGGGGGAAGGAAGTATTAAAGAACTAGAGGAACGTTGTGTGTTTCATTGGTGCTATACTGCAACCTGACTGTTTCATCTCTTCCTTGTGACCCTTCTGTGAGGGGATGTCCAATTGTCTACAGATGGGCTTTGCATCTCCACTCCACACCCCATCCCCACCCCACTTCACATTTGGTATGATTTTATTCTGGGTCTTTGATGCCTGATACCTGATCCCATCGACACCTCATGATCACACAGGGTGGTGTGCTTCTTCCATGTGGGCTTTGTTTCTTCTGAGCTAGATGGCCGCTTGTTTATCTTCAAGTCTTTAAGACTCCTGATGCTATATCTTTTGATAGCTGGTCATCATCAGCCTTCTTCACCACAATTGCTATGCACACATTTGTCTTCAGCGATCATGTTCAGAAGGTGAGCATCACAGAATACCAGATTATTAGAACAAAGTGTTAGTGTGTTGAGGAAGTACTTGAGTCAAGGCCCAATGTCCATGTGCAACCTTAATTCTTAACATATAGATATGAGTACATGGGTCTATTCCTCTCTCTCGATAGATAGATAGATAGATAGATAGATACAGATATAAAACACAATATGTAAATGCCTGTATAAATATCCTTTGTCTCCTGGTTCTTTCCTCTATTTCCTTTTACTTTCCTCTTGTCCCATCATCATGCTTGACCTTCATTCAGGTTTAGTGATTCCTTGCTGCTACATTGCCCTTGATTATGCCCTTCTCTCCATTGATTTTAATTCACTCCTAATTGCTTTCTAATTTTCATAATCTTCTTCATAAAACAAAAAGGTGAGATTGGGTTGTAATGATGTGTGTAATTGAAACAAAGCAAAAGATAGTTCTTATGAGAAAGCTCATTCATGATCAGAGAAGTTTCAGATGTAACAGAATCTGGTTTTGTCAACCCCTCCATCCCCCCAATGTTCCAAGTTGTGATCTCCAAACACAACTTTGACCAGATCAACAGGATAATGTTAGCCTTATACTGTAAAATTTGCCTTTGAGCTAGACCTTATGCTACATGGATCCAAGTAATAAGAGTCTACCCTCAAGGTGCTTATAGTGGAATTGGAAAATGTACAGTGTATTCATCCACTCTTCCCAATCCCTGGACTGTGCGGTTTAATGATTGAGAGAGGAGCTGGGATAGGGTTTTGGTATCCTACTTTATCTAAATGGAAAATATCTTTACACAGTATCTTTCAAAGAGTAAAGAATATTCAGATAATTTCGATGTTCCTAGGGAGACTTCAGAAAAGGCCCTCTGGGTTAAAGGCTCAATATTAGGCAATTCCCAAAGGTCATCGCAAACTCCTCTCCTCAAGTTACATCTTTTAAAACAAAACACTAGTATAATTGTTCCCCCTCCCCCTTCTTATCTGAGCCACTTCATTTCGTCAAGAGGAATAAACAAGCCAATTCATGTTATATTCCCATGCACGGCCACATCATTTCCGAGTCACAGTGACCCTACGGGACATAGACCTGCTTGTGAGGGTTTCCCAGATGACATCTTCACAGCAGAGTGCCTCTTCTGACCCACAGGCTGTCTCCTCCGTGTGACTACCAACTCTGCCCCTAGCAGCCCAAGCCCTCTCTGCCATGGGGGCTCCTCCATGCAGGACGATGAGAACTTGTTGGCACTTCTTCCGCCCTGAATGTCCCCACACTTTAGTGGCTGTTCTCACATCCTTTTTTTTTTTTTTTTAATGAACCACACTTCTCCCTTTTCCAGAGCAACTTTAAAATCCTTTCTGCTAACTTTGCTTCTGTGACAATTGTAGGGATGAGTTTCTAATTTCTATGACTGCACATGCCTACGAAGCTGTTCTCAGCTGACGTGCTTGTTGATGATGTACGATCTATAAGGGGGTTATGAGGGTGGCAGGTGGGGTGGGGGGAGAGGAGCTAATACCAAGGACTCGGGAGAAAGTAAATGTCTAGAAAAGAATGAAGGCAACATATGTACAAACATACCTAATTCAATCAATGTGTGGATTGTGATAAGAGTTGTATGAGCCTCAAATAAAGTGATGAATTTAGAAAAAAGATGTTTAAAGTTTAAAAAGTTTGTATTTTAGCTTTTTAATATATATACAAAGCAGCATATATGGAATAACTCTACAGATTTAGGATGGTTGCCCGTTTCTTACCCCAAGACTGTATTTTTTAACCTCCCTTGAATTTGCCTTTGCACCACTCTCTTTCTTTCTTTTCTGGAATGCATTTCTTTATCCCTCACTTCCTGCCAAAATCCACATTCCTATGATAAAGATGGCTTTCAAGAGAATATTTCCTGACCCTGCATTCCTACCATTTTTTTTTTGCCTTTTACAATGTACAAAGGCCAAGAACAGTGGGGGGGGATGTGTTGACTTTTTAGTTGGTACCAAATGTAACTGCAGTTTTAAAATGTTGGACTACAATGTGAGTTAAAAATATTTTTTCCCACACCAGCCTGTGTGATCATGAGGTGTTGGTGGTATAACGGTATCAGATATCTAAGACCAAGAACGAAATCATATCCAATGTGCATGGGGTGGGGGGCGTGGAGAGGAGACCTAAAATCCATCTGTAGACAATTGGACATCACCTTACAGCAGGGTCACAAGGAAGAGATGAAACAGTCAGGGTGCAGTATAGCACCGATGAAACACACAACTTTCTTCTAGCTCTTTGGTGCTTTTCTCCCCCACTATCATGATCTTAATTCTACCTTAAAAATTGAATTAGACCAGAACATATACACTGCTACAGATAAGAGCCCACAACACAGGGAATCCAGGATAGATAAGCCCCTCAGGGCCAACAATGAGAGTAGAGCTACCAGGAGGATTAGGGGAAGGTGTGAAGAGAAAGGGGGAATTAATCACAAGGATCAATCTAGAACCCCTTCCCAGGGGGACGAATACTAGAAAAGTGGGTGAAGGGTGACAGAGGACAATGTAAGATATGGAAAAAATAATCTATAACTTATCAAGGATTCATGAGGGAGGATAGGTGGGGAGGGAGGGGGGGGGGAATGAGAAGCTGATACCAAGAGCTCAAGTAGAAAGAAAATGCTTTGAAAATGAGTATGGCAGCATATATATAAACATGCTTCACACAATGGATGAATGTATGGATTGTGATAAGAGATGTAAGCGCCCCCAATAAAAGTCTTTAATAATAATTTTTGTAAAAGAACATTTTTGAAGATGGCACAGGAAAAAAAGTTCCCCTTGTGATAAATCTGTGGTAATCTATAAATGACTTAAGAGGGGTCCAAATAAACATACCATCTTAAAAAAAAAAAGAAAGATATCTCTCATATTTCTTCCAATAGCCACTTAATTTAAACTCTGTGGCTTGAGTCAAAGTGATTTATAATTTCAATAAATTATCTCAAAAATACTTCAAAAAAAGAGGTAACTAGAAATGCATGGTTTCACTTTATATAGGGACTTTTCTTCATAGATCTTATGTTACAGTAGAGCAGAAAAATGATCAACCAGGACTCTGAAGTTCAACTCAAGCACAAAGTTGGTCAATGCCTTTCATGTCTAGCATTATAAGTGACTCTTTGAAAAGGGGGGTGTGATGATTAAATTTTATGTCAACTCGATGTGCCAGGGTGAAGTTCAACTTATCAATTCGGTCACAGCCTGATGACACCTACTTGGGGATGTGACCTTTTGTAGAAGCGACTTCTTGAGCAGAACCGAGCTCTCTCTTGCACCCTCACCTGCTACTGGATCTGAATCCTGAATCTGGTTCATCAACCTCCAGGTATCATCAGCAGAGTGCCGACCTTGGATTCATTTGGCCGACCTCTGATTCATTCAACTCAGCCTGTGGCCCTCTTGCTTCATCTTCCTGCTTCCTGTTTGTCAGCTCCTGCAGCTACAGGAGTCAGGAAAAGTCTCCAGCTTACATCTGACCTATGAATTTGACCCAGTCGGAATTTACCTACAACTATGTAAATCATTTCTTTTTTTAAAATCATTTTATTGGGGGCTCATACAACTCCTTTCACAACCCATACACACATCAATTGCATAAAGCACATTTGTACATTCATTGTCCTCATCATTCTCAAAACATTTGCTTTCCACTTTGGTTCTTGGAATCAGCTCCTCATTTTTCATTTTTTTCTCCCTCCCCTGTACCCCCTTCCTCATGAACCCTTGATAATTTATAAATTATTTGATCATATCTTACACTGCCTGACATCTCCCTTCACCCACTTTACTGTTGTCCATCCCCCAGGAAGGTGGTTATATGTAGATCCTTATAATCAGTTTTCCCTTTCTACCCCACCTTACCTCCACCCTCCCGGTATCACCACTCTCACCACTGGTCCTGAGGGGTTCATCTGTCCTAGATTCCCTGTGTTTCCAGTTCCTATCTGCACCACTGTACATCCTCTGGTCTAACCAGGTTTATAAGGTAGAATTGAGCTCATAATAGTCGGGGGGCAAGGGGGGCTTTTAATAACTAGATGAAAGGTGTGTGTTTCATTGATGCTACACTGCGCCCTGAGTGATTCGTCTCCTTCCTGCTACCCCTTTCCAAGGGATGTCCAGTTGTCTACAGATGGGCATTGGTTCCCCACTCCACACACACCCCTCATTCACGGATATGATTTTTTTTGTTCTTTGGTGCTTGATACCTGGTCCCTTTGACCCCTCGTGATCACACAGGCTGGTGTGCTTCTTCCATGTGGGCTTTTTACCTCTAGGCTAGATGGCCATTTGTTTACCTTCAAGCCTTTAAGACCCCAGACTCTATCTCTCTCAATAGCCGGGCACCATCAGCCTTCTTCACTACACTTACTTATGCACACATTTATCTTCAACGTTTATATGGGGAAGGTGAGCACACAATGATGGTTTTTGTTCTTTGGTGTCTGCTACCTGATCCCTTCAACACCTCGTGATTACACAGGTTGGTGTACTTCTTCCATGTGGGCTTTGTTGCTTCTCAGCTAGATGGTCTCTTATTTACCTTCAAGCCTTTAAGACCCCAGACTCTATCTCTCTCAATAGCCGGGCACCATCCGCCTTCTTCACTACATTTGCTTATGCACACATTTGTCTTCAGCGATCATGTTGGCAAGGTGGGTATCATGGAATGTCTGTTTAGTTGAGCAAAGTGTTCTTGCATTGAGGGAGTATGTGAGTGGAGGCCCAATATCCATCTGCTACCTTACTACTAAACCTATAAATATATGCATATAGATCTATTTCCCCATAATCATATATAAATATATTTACAAATGTACATGCCTGTATTTAAGCCTCTTTAAATGCCCGTTGTCTCCTACTTCTTTCCTCTATTTCCTTTTGCTTTCCTCTTTTTCCACTACCATGCTCAGCCTTCATTTGGGTTTCAATAATTCATCTCGGTTACATTGCCCTAAATCACTCCCTACCAGTCCTCCCACCTCCTCCTTGCCACTGGTTTTGAATCACTCATTGTTCGCTTGTCCCTGGCTTGGTTAACGCCACTTCCCTTCCCCCACCTCCCACTCTCCCATGTCCGCCTGAACCATCTGTCCCCGTGTTTTCTTCTCCACATTGTTTCTCCAGCCTATCTTATCTAAATAGACCTGCAGAGATAATGTGCACATAAAATCTAGCACCAAACAAAGTGACACAGAAAAACAACGCGGACGGCAACAACAACAAAAGCCAGTGACATACAAAATCTAAAAGAAGGAAAAAAATAAAGAACCGCCTGTAAATAGTTCAAGGTCTGTTTGTTGACCTTTAGGAGTGTTTTCCGGTGGAGTCTGATGGGGTGCCACGCCCTGGCCCCAAAGCCTATTTTTGATATTCCCTTGAGACTTCTTTTTCTACTCGCCTTGCTATTCTGTGGCACGCCTTTAGTGTTATGCCTCAGTGTGGTGGGGTCAGCTCAGCCACACATCCCACACTGTGTCTCCAATGTTGTCCCATGTAGGGCCATGGGTCAGTGCAGGATGTCACAGCTTGTAGTGGGACAGGCCATATGGTCCTCTCTGTGCATTGGTTGCTCTGAGCGGGGCTATTGTCCTCTGAACTTGGGGGGGCAGTGTGTGCTCTACTCCCTTCCTTCCCCTTCATTTGCTTCTGCTTCTGTCTGGGTGTGGTAGGTCGGTTCCTTTCTCTCACCAGAGGGTCTATCGTCATTCTCTGTGGCACACCATTCCATGGTAGGGATCAGGCTGATTCTGTGTAAACCATTTCTTGGTTTCCATTTACATATACATGAAAGTGTCATTGGTTTTATCTATCTATCTATCTATCTATCTATCTATCTATCTATCTATCTATCTATCTGGGTTTATTTATTTATTTATTTATGAAAACTTTTCCCTACCAGAGTCTCTAAGAAACACAAGGAGATGAGACAACAAGAACATTTGGGGAAATTGTGAAAGCCAACAAGAGAACTCTATCCTGCTCCACTGCAGCTGAGTCGATTCCTGCTCACAGAAACTCTGTAGGTCAGAGCAATCTGCTCCCCAGGGTTTCTGAGCCTCGAACTCTTTGAGATAATTTAGAGATGGATTAAGAGGCAGTTGTGCAAATACGGCAGGGGCCCACGGAATACCTTAAAATCAGGACAGTTGTGCACCAGTCTTGTAACCTCTCACCATACTTTTTCAACCTATATGCTGAACAAATCACCAGAGAAGTTGGATTATAGGATGAAGAATGTGGTATCAGGATCAGAGGAAGGCTTATCAACAACCTGAGGTATGCAGATGACACAGCCTTGTGTGCTGAAAGTGAGGAGAAATTACAACACTTGCTGAGGAAGATTGGTGATTGTAGCCATGGGTCTGGATTACAGCTCAGTGTAAGGAAGACCACAATCCTCACAACTGGACAATAGGGAACATCATGATAAAGGGGGAAAAGCTTGAAGTCGTCAAGAATTTTGTCTTACTTGGACCCACAATCAATGCTCATGGAAGCGGCAATCAAGAAATCAAAAAATGTATTGCATCAGGTAAATCTGCTGCATGAGACCTCTTTGGAGCATTGAAGAGCAAGGATATTACTTTGAAGACTAAGATGTGCCTGACCCAAACCATGGTGCTCTCCATTGCATCATACGCATTAGACATTGAATAGGGAAAATTGTAGAAGAATGACTGCATCTGAATTGTGATGCTAGAAAAAATATTGAAAACACCATGGACTGCTAAAAGGACAAGCCAATCTGCATCGGAAGAAGCAAGGTCAGGGTGCTCCTTGGAGACAAGGATGGCAAAACTCCATCTTACATACCTTGGTCATGTTACCAGGAGAGGCTAGTCCCTGGAGAAGGACATCATGCTCAATGAAGTAGAGGGGCAGCAAAGGAGGGGAAGGCCCCCAAGAGGGCGGATTGACACAGAGGCTGCCTCAATGGGCTCAGGCACAGGAACATCTGTGAGGATGGCACAGGACAGTGCAGTGTTCTGTTCTGTTGTGCGTAGGGGTGCTATGGGTCATAACCGACCTGATCGCACCCAACAAGTCTGACTTGGCTCAGCGACCCCTAACATTAAATACAACAAGGTACAGTTATGGGGGTCTCTCTGCCTGGAGCCAAGAAAGGGGAGAAGATACAATACTCAAGGAAATAATTGCCCCCCCAAAACTAATGAACTACACACACCTCATCAGCTGCAACAACTCTGAGACCTGAAGAACTAGATGGTGCCTGGCTCTCACTATTGACTATTTTGCTTGGAATCACAATAGAAATTCCTGGACAGAACAGAAGAAAAAAAGTAGAACAAAATTGAAAATAATGAAAAAGACCAGATCTATAGTTTTATAGAGAATGGTGGAAGGAACGATATGGCCCTTAGATACCAAAAGGCCACCTTTGTTCAAAAACAAAGCTCAGGAGCCTCTAAAATCTTTCATTTTTTTTCTTGGATTGGGCTGATTGTCTCCTCTTGCTACTGAGGCATGTTCACTTCAACTCTTGGATGCTTCATATCTGGACAGCTTTATATTAGTCATCCACAAAGCCTTTCAGCCTGACGTGACTTTCTACACACTCCAGGGTTTTAATTTTATTGTTTATTTGTTTCGGTTCTCTCTCTCTCTCTCTCTCTCTCTCTCTCTCTCTCTCTCTCTCTCCCTCCCTCCCTCCCTCCCTCCCTCTCTCTCCTTCTACTGAATAACATGAGTGTGGATGTAGTTTCTCCCCAAAGCCTTCCCGAAGCTTCTGACTCTAGAGACTCTTCATCAATAACTATGATTTTGGGGCTGAAGAAAATGACACATCCTTGTGAATGTCATCTGCTGAGGAACCTGTGCAGAGACTGCCCTCCCTCCTCTTCCTCCTCTGTGGACCTGCTCCTCTGGGATCGCCCGGCCTCTTCCACCAGTCTCAGAGCACAGCTTCCCCATGCTGAAGAGAAGGACCCAGCGGAAGGACAGTGAGGGCCAGGGTAAGGGCAGAGCATCCGAACTGTGTTCTCTCAGACCCAGATGTGCATCCTCACAGACCCAGATGTGCATCCTCAAGACCGAGGTCAGAAGCAGAAATACCCCAGTCTCCAACAGATGCGAGAACTTTCTGAAGTCCTGAATCTTAGCTACAAACTGGTTAAGAGCTGGCCCCAGGATCAGAGAATGGAATGTATGAGATGGCAGAAAATCACCAACTGGTCCAGGAATGGCTATGGTGTGGCTCAGAAGGTCTCTGCACTTCCTACCAATAGGGATGTTCCTGGAAGCCTTCCCATGGGGAGCAGTCGGAGCTGGAACAGCCAGACCCGGGACAACCAGAGTTGGAAGAGTCAGACTGGGAGCAATCAGAGCTGGGACAGCAGCCAGGTGTGGAACAGCCGGTCGGGGTGCACCCAAGCCTGGGAGAACCAATCCTGGAATGGTCAGGCCTGGAACAACCCCTTCCAGAACTGTGGAGAGGAATTCCCGCGGACCCAGCAAGCTTCTGTCTGGAAACATTAGCTCTCTTTTTAAACGAGTGCATGAGCGTACAGTCGGAAGGCGTGTAGAGATGGACATATAGTTCCATGGCAGTGGCTGCATGATTTCCTTTTCTGTAGGATGTCTTTTTTTTTTTCTGTAGGATTTCTTGTTGTACAACTCTCTTGCCTTGACAGCCAGCCATGCTGCAGATTAGCACCGACAAAGTATACAACATTCCTCTAGTTCTTTAAGGCTCCCTATGACCCCAGTTCTACCTTACAAATCCGGCTAGACCAGAGCATATACACTGGTACAAATAAGAGCTCTCAACACACAGAATCCAAGACAGATAAACCCCTCAGAAACAGTAATGGGAGTAGCCATACCATGAGGGTAGAGGGAAGGTGGAGGGAGAAGGAGGAGAAAGAAGGAAGCGTTCGAAATGATCGATGTGTAACACACCACACACACACACATACCCCAGAGGTATGAACAACAGAAATTTGAGTAAAGGGAGATGCAGATGGTGTAGGATATAAAAATAATTATAATTTGTCAGGGTTCACCAGGGTGGGAAAATGGGGAGAGAGGGGAAAAAGGAGGAGCTGGTACCAAGGGCTCAAGCAGAAAGGAAAAATGTTTTGAAAATAATGACAACATATGTACAAATGCATTTGATACAATTGATGTATGTTTTGTTATAAGAGCTGTAAGAGCCCCCAATAAAATGATAAAAAATAAGAATAAACTTGTCCAAGATGCCAAACCAAGAACTGACCATGTCAGTATGCAAATTCAACTCTTTCTTCTCTTTTTGTCAAAGTTTGGATAAATAATCATTAATTCATCTCATTTTGTGTTTCCTTTTTTTAATTTTAAGCCTGCTTTGCATCCGAGTTCTGATCTGCATTGGCAGATACATTCTGAAATTGTCTTCTGTTATTGTGCTGATTGGATCTCTTTGGACCTCCCTTTGATCATTCTTGAGGTAGCTACAGAGGAAATGCCTATGAGAGAAGGCCTCCTCCAGGGAGGAGAAAGCTCATACGCAGACAATTTTCATTTAGCCTATGTGACTCTGTGACTTTGACCTCTAACCAGAAGACTTCTTACTCGAACCCAGAGCTTCTCATGTTCATTGCCAACACAAACACCCTACGATCACCTTTGCACAGTGCTTTCTGTTGAATTTATTTTGGGTGTGATATTGTTAATTCTCTCCACACAGCCCATGTGGTCAACTTCGCGACCTTTCGCTTGTTGATCTACCTTTGCATTCAGGGCTTTAACTTGAGTCACCTGTTCTGATGATTCTTGCTGGGAAATTATCATGATCAGTTTTAAGGCAGAAAATGAGAAACATCCTACACACCACCAAACTCTGTTACTTTGAGTGGTTGAGTACATTGGCTTATTCATTTCCCGTTATCAAAATGAATCAAGTAGGCATTTCAAAACACCAAACCAAATGCATTGCCTTTGAGCTAATTCCAACTCATAGTGATCCTATAGGATATGATAGAACTGCTGCCCTGGATTTCCAAGACTGCAAATCCTTAAGAGAGCCAAGATTCTCATCTTTTTTTTCAAGGAGCAGTTGGTAAACTTGAACTGCTGTTAAGGAACCTCAAGTTCCTGAGGTTAGCAACTTAAAGCATCTTGCACCAGTCCACTTACACCCTGACAGGAAAAAACAAAAAACATTTATTTGACATTCTTTTCTAGAAGATCTTTCAAAGGCTGAGAAAAACATCCTTTCTACTTAATAAATAAACATATATTTAAACTTTTCTGTATGGAATGAATGCTGCATATTGATTTCAGAAGGGTGTGTCTATTTCAATGCAGTAGAATGGGGTGCAATGGGATCCACAAGGGCTTAACTCATAGTGATTATGATCGATCCTCATGTCTGAGAAGTTACCGGAGAGCGATGAACTATCTATTAATTCCAGGCTCCAGGAGAAGACGACAAAGACAAGCACACAGCTCTGTTGGGCTCCCTAGAAATGTCCTCCCTTTTCGTTTTGACTGGAGTATTGCAGTGGTTATCTGCACACGAGGCCTTTATGTTCAAAACATCTATGGGCTTTAACTCTTCTCAGTGTTCCCGAAATTCTCTGCTAATTTCATTTCCCCTGCCCTTCACAGATGATTGACAAGTGCTCCCTCTTGCCTGTGTCAAGACTTACAGTTTAGGGAGGTTCTCCTCTGAACAGTGTAAGGATGTGTGCACCCCTTGAGGATCTTTATGTGGAAGACATGCTGTTTCTTGTTCCTCCTCTTCATGTGGCAGATTCGGGTCCTACACAGCTTCCTGCCCCGCCGTATCCTGATCGAGATCCTGATGGAAACAAAGCAGAACAAATGATTATGGCAAGATAATCCCTCTGAGTCCTGCACATGTGTCTGTCTTCTCTGGGGAAGAACACATCATCCTCCGGGAAGCTTGAGCCTTAGAATCAACTCGTAAAGTAAGCAGACATGCCCTCCCTTCAGTTTAAGCCAGAGGCAGAGGCAGGGGTGTGTGGGAGATCAGTGCCCACATGTAAGGCTCTTTGTAGGGTTGGGTAATAGAACCCTATCTGATTATGGACTCCGACCTTCACCCATCTGCCATCGTCATACTGTGGTAGCTTGCATGTTGCTGGAAGCTGTGCCATCAGCACAGATATTTCAAATACCAGCAGGGTTGCCAGTGGTGCCCAGGCTTCAGCAACACTTCTACACTAAGACTGGGAAGAAAGGCTTCAGTCATCTATTTTGAAATTTGCCAATGAGAATCTTATGGGCTATATCAGAGGACAGTGGAAACTGCAAACCCATCGACAGGTGCCAGTGGGGATTAAACCTCATGGCAGATCCCCTCTGACTCCAGCGGAGGGACAATAGCATTATTGTCCTAGATTATTGTCAACCTGATTATGGTGAGTGGAACTCTTGACCCATCCTGGAGTTGTTCTAGGTTTAAATGCTTTTTCCCTTGTTTCTCAATAGAGGTTTTCTCTGGATTATTTTCATATCACTGGTGGTCTTTTCTTTCATACACACACACAGTGTTTGGTTCTTTTGTTGCACTTTGGTATGTTTCCCAGTTTATGAAGCACAGAGGAGATGGATGTATAGACACAATAATAGATGTGATAGCTTATTGAGCCTTCAGGCTTGGAGGTTGAGGGAAATAGGGGAGCAAATAATGAATGTGGGAGTGGGGAAGAAGCACTAGAACTGACTGTGGCGATGCATGTCCAACTCTTTTTCAATATGGAAGCGTTTGGTAAGTGCATGATATCTCAAAGAAACTATTGGGGGAAAGAAGAAATCTTAGGGATCACAAGAGACCGCTGCCTGATGCAGTGCTGGGAGATGAGCAGGCTGGGTTGGAAGGCACTGCACAACGGCTGCAACAATGAACTTCCAGCACCCACAGGGGCGGCGTTTCATTGTGCTACACTTATGTCACCGCGTCGGAGCTAACTTGACGGCCACTAACAATATCACAGTCTCTGCCACTCCACTCAGAGAAGCTGGGGATTCTGATGCTTAAATAATCATAATAATAATTCTCAACAAAAAGAAAAAGATGGTAGTCCTGGTCTCTATGAAGAGGGTCGGAGGTAAAATAACCAAATGCAGGGCCTGAAGCGTGTTTAATCCTGTCTCCTCTTCGCCGTCTTCCCCGGCCCTCCGCTGCCGCAGCCATGAAGGTCGAGCTGCGCAGCTTCAGCGGCTACAAGGTTTACCCCGGGCGCGGGCGGCGCTACGCCAGGACCGACGAAAGGTTTTCCAGTTCCTGAATGCGAAATGCGAGTGGGCATTCCTCTCCAAGAGGAACCCTCGGCAGAGAGACTGGACTGTCCTCTACAGGAGGAAGCGCAAGAAGGGGCAATGGGAAGAAATCCAAAAGAAAAGAACCCGCCTTGCGGTCAGATTCCAGAGGGCCATCGCGGTGCGTCTCTTGCTGACAAGAATGACCAAGAGGGATCAGAAATCTGAGGTTAGAGAGGCCCAACGAGAACAGGCTATCAGGGCTGCCAAGGAAGCAAAAACGGCAAAGCAAGCTTCTACAAAGACAGCCATGGCTGCTACCAAGGCCCCCGCCAAGGCAGCACCTGAGCAAGATTGTGCAGCCCGTGCGAGCGCCCGCTCCCGGGTCGGTGGGAAACGCTAAGTCGGCAGCAGAGACTTTCTAATGAAGATGCAACTATAACTTGAGGGGGGAAAAGAGTGTTTGATCCGGTAATATATTCTATAAATGTCTTGTGTATGAGTTTTGGAGAAAACTGAGGGATCTGGAATGTTGAAAGAATTGAGGACATGGGTGGTAGGCTGATTTGGAAATGGATGTAGTTGTACAACACGAAGAGGATAATCAGTGTCACGGAATGATACATGATAGAAGTTGTTGAATTGGAGAATGTTCTATTGCATATATTTTTTATCACAATTGAAAAAAGAAACCGTGAATAACAATGAGTACAAGGAAGAATAAAATGTTCTAAATTGGAAGATAAATAAGCAGCCATCTAGCTGAGAAGCAACAAAGCCCACATGGAAGATGCATCCTAGCCTATGTGATCATGAGGTATTGATATGATCAGGTACCAGGCATTAAAGACCCAGAATAAAAAGTCTTTCAATGTGAATCGGGGGGGGGGTGTGAGAGGGGCAGGGCATGGAGTGTAGACCCAAAGTTCAGGTGTAGACAATTGTACATCACCTTACAGAAGGGGCACAAGGAAGAGACAAGTCAGTCCTCTAGTTTTTAATGCTTCCTGCCCCCCACTATCATTATATCAATTTTACCTTACAAATCCAGAGCATGTCCACTGGTACAGATATGAACTTGAAACACAGGGAATCCAGGACAGATAAACCCCTCAGAAATATCAGGAGAGATACCAGGAGGAAAGTGGCGGGGGGGGGGGGGCGGCTAAAGGGAGAACTGATCACAGTGATCTACATATATAATCCCTTCCTAGGGAGATGGACAACAGAAAAGTGGGTGAAGGAAGACAGTGGTCAGTGTAAGATATGGGCGGGGGAGAAATGATAAATTATCAAGGGTTCATGAGGGAGGATGGGTGGGAGAGGAGGAAATGAGGAGCTGATATCAAGGGCTCAACTAGAAAGAAAATGCTTTGAAAATGATGATGGCAACATATGTACAAATGTGCTTGACACAGTGGATGTATGCATGGATTGCGTTAAGATCTGCAAGAGCCCCAATAAAATGATTTTAAAAGAAAGAAAGAAAATGTGCTAAATTGATTGTGGTGATCATGGTACAACTCTTCTCGGTATGATTGAATTATTAAATTTTACGACATGCGGATGAAGTGCCAATCCAACTGTTAAAAATGCCCTTCATTTTAGAGATGCTTGCTGAAGGAAATAGGAAATAACTCTTGTGCTTAGAGCTACTTTCAAGTGGTTCAGAAAAATCCATGTGCTGGGAGCGTCTTTTGAACACAATGGAGGAGGATGGTCAGCACAAGCCACACTCCTAGCTTCCAGGTGGGCCACCTTGTTGCTAACAAGCGTGATTGAGACAGTGTGCACTCTGTAGCCCCCCTGTGCTCTACGGTGCTTGCCCACAGACAATCACGAACTACTTCTAAAAGTCTATTACCTGTTAAATCCAAAGAGGTAGACATTACCAACCTGTTTCATTCAGGCGGTTCAGAGACTGAGATGGCAAAACTCATCAAATTGAGATGACAATAATCATCAAACCAGACAGGCACTGCCATTGGAAAGAATGCCAGGAAAAGCTATAAACCATTGAGTAAGCAGAAAGCGGATGTTGGAGCTCAAGGACAAGCAGCATCTCTTAGAGACAGTCAACAAGCAGTTGTGCCTGAACTTGACTGGAACTCAGAGAGCTGAAAGACCTTGCTCAGGAGGTGGAGCTAATGGAGAAGTTTCAGGACCTTTTGGAGAGCAGGAATATCAGCCCAGTTTTAGGAAGGGACGTCATGGTGTCACGGGAGGAATCCAGACCGGATCACAGGGACTCTGTCTTGCTGTCAGAAATCTAGCAAGATGTGCTGAAGCTTTTTAACTCTTCATCAGCCAAGAAGCAGATGAAGAGTTGCAGGCCTTAAAGGTAAAGCTGAAGAAGAAAGGACCTGATTCCTCGAACAGCAAAGCAACTGATTTTGCAATCGCCCTAGAAGAAATGGAGCAGCGGTTAAAAAAAAAAGTGATCAAAAGGAAGGGCCCGTTGGCTCCCACTGGGGGACAAACTCTCCGAGGGAGCCTCCCAGGACATGCAAACAGCATCTGTGCTTTATTCCAGCAAACCTGTGATGACCATTCTGATGTACTTGTTTTTTGTTTGCTCATAAAAGTGTATATCTCAAAGGTGCTATGGAGAGGGGGATTGCCCTCTTGAACTTGTGAAGTAAATTTTTCAGGTTTTCAGTAAATGAAACCCAGGATTGATGAATCTATAGGGATGGCAAGCAAGGGACAGGAGGGGCTCAGGGGAGGGAGGGGGCAATGAAAGGGGATGATGTCAAGGTCTCCAGGAAGAAATCAGATGTTTGGGAACTGGTTATGAAAGCAATGGTACAATTCTGCTTGATGAGCTTGAATGAGGCAATGGCATGACATTTGGGTTAATTCCCAAGTAAGAATAAATTAAAAGACCAAACAAACTTAGATCCAGGAATGTTTGGGGGCTCTTACTAAATCCCCACTCCAATTTAAGAACAATTATTTCTCACATTATGGCCATGCTCGATACTCACCTCTAGGAAGAGAACACATGGGTGACGGGTGGTACAGCAAAATGTGATAAAGAGATTAGATGGTGCCTGGCTAGCAAATAAAATAGTGTCTGGAGCCTTAAGGTCTTGTCTCTGAATAAGCAGCCATCGAAGAGAGCTGTCAACTAAGGACACATGGAAGAAGCACACCATCATCAGTCACCAAAAGATTATGAAGCATATAATCCAAAGTTGAAGAGAGGGATTAGTTTCAGAGTCTAGAGTCTGAGAATCTGGTTTGCAGAATGCCGTGGATGACAGTGGGATCCAAAGTTTCATTGGTGGAACTATGAAAACATAAATCTCCAGGGAACGCCTTCTATCCACAATTGAGGGATAGGCAGGAAGTGGTTACTAAAGGGAATACATTGGTGAGTGGAGTACAGAAGGTCAAAGGCATACGCCTGACTTGAACAGTTAAAACTGGTCAGCAGATTCCCCTTAGGATGCATGCTAGACCAGATCTGGTTTCCAAAATCTGCGTTTTGGGGGCATTATATAGTTTGGTTTTTGATTTTACATATTAGGTGGTATCTCGAGAATGTTATGTCATTGGGGGTTACTCGCTTGAAGTTTCAGTGTATGGTTTTTCATTTGGGGGGGTATGAAAACCAGGATTGATGAACCTATAGAGTCAGCAAGTGGAATAAGGGTTTTGGGGGCAGAGGGACACAGAAGTGGTGGCAAGGTGAAGGGCTGACATCAAGGGGTCCATCTAGAAAAAGAATGTTTGGAAACTGATTGTGGTAGAAAATTGTGGTCATTACACAATCTAGTGTTAATATGGGACCTGAAAGGATTAAGAGTACAGGGGTGGAGTCTAGTCTGTCGATTGGGTCAGAGCCAATGAGGCCTCTGTGTGGGCATGGCCTTCTCCTGAGAATTCTGGTAACTTAACTCCTGTATTTTTCCTCCTTGGAGGAAGAAGACACTCTCTCTGCTCACTTCCTGCAAGACTTTCTACTGCCAAGATTCATGGGGCTATGCTGATGTCAGGGAGAACTCTGGACCTGGAGGAGCCATGTGGAGACCCCTGCCAGCATGGAGACTTCCCACCCACTGGCCTGTGATCTTCCTGCAATGACTTGACATCATTGCATGTGTTTTGTGAGTCTGAAGAGGACTTTATTGATTGGTATTGGACATGCGGACATATGGATTTGATCTGGACTGGGTTGGGATGCATTCTTAGTGGACAATTACCCTTTATATAAAACTCTTTCTCATATACATATGAGAGCCTGTATGAATTTGTTTCTCTAGTCTACCCAGACTAACACACAAATGTACAATTCTTCTGGATGTTATTGAAATATAGACTGATTTGATATATGTATTAATCCCAATTAATACTAAAAGAGAGGGCATTTAAAAATTTCATGGGTAAATTCATTTCATAGTCTCATTTAACACCTTCCTAGAAATTCTGTCATTGGAGGTGTGAACTAATATATGGGGTTCCGTGTTTTCATTGTGAGTGTTGTTTTGTAGCCAATAAAAGCTTCAACGTCTAAAAAAAGAATGAGAATGTGGCACCAGAACTGGAGGAAGACTTATTAAAAGTCTGAAATATACAGAATGATACAACCTTGCTTGCTGAAAGTGAGGACAATTTGAAGCAGTTACTAATTAAAATTAAAGACGGCAATCTTCAGTCTAGATCACAACTCAATGTAAAGAAAGTAAAAATCCCTACAACTAGGCCAATA
Source organism: Tenrec ecaudatus (assembly GCF_050624435.1). Classification (NCBI taxonomy): domain Eukaryota; kingdom Metazoa; phylum Chordata; class Mammalia; order Afrosoricida; family Tenrecidae; genus Tenrec; species Tenrec ecaudatus. The sequence continues at coordinate 103,717,255 of NC_134535.1, forward strand.
GGTAGTAACATGATAAGTGGAGAAAGACTGAAGCTGTCAAGGAGAAATCCCCGCGTGTCAGGTCATCAAATGCTCATAGATAAGTTCATGCTGATGCTGAAGAAAATAAAAACAAGCCCATAAGCGTCAAAATACGACCTTGAGTCTATGCCACCTGAATTTGGAGTGCATCTCAAGAACAGATTTGATGCACTGAACACTAAGGACAGAAAACCTGATGTGCTGGATCCACAACCAATGCTCATAGACACAGCAATCAAAAGATCAAATGAAATATTGCTTTGGATCAAGCTGCTGCACAAGACAACTCCAGGCCTCTCCCCTTCCAAAACTGGCGGTCAATGGTTAGGGGACCCCAAGCAAATCCTTCCGTTTCTCCATCTAAATACAAATTGGGGCATTTCATGTTGCTGCTTCAGAGGACTTCTCTGGCTCAGATGAGGGCTATGTGAGCATGTGAACATGTGTTTCAAATGCTTCTGGGAGCATGGTTGTAAACAACTGTTTAAAAACCATGCCAATCCGCTGTGGCCCAGTGATTCTAAGCCCTGGTGACCTCGTGTCTGTTAGACTAGAACTGTAATACAGAGGATTTCAATGGCCACTTTCTTATGAGTGCCAGGCCTTTCTTCTGAGGCACCTCTGGGTGAACGTGAACCTTCAGCCTTTCAGTTCACGGATGAACAGTTTAACTGTTTGCACCACTCAGGGATATGTGAATTGGGAATCAGGTAATCTTCATATTTAGAACCTGCTTCTGATTATATAAGGAGTCTTGGTGCCATAGCAGTTGCACGCATTGAGTTGTGACTGGCAAGGTTAGCAGTTTGAAGCCACCTGCCATTCCTCAGGAGGAAGGATTTTCTACTCTCATAAATAGCACCGTCTTGGAAACTCAGGGGCAGTTCTACCCTGTTCTATAGGGTCACTATGAGTCAGTAATGACTCGATGACTGTAAGGTTCTTTGTTTGTTTGCTCTGATTATATAGTAATATGCAAATTGTAAGCAATAACAAATAAGAAGAAAGTAAATAAAAAGCACTACTAGTGTTTATGATAACCAGACATATCTCCTGGGATATCTGGACATCGCTACTCCTAATATTTTTCTGTAGTCCCTGATGTTTCTAAATTTCATATTTCTTTTAGCTATTTCCCCATTGTTGACATGTGTTTCCATGTAAGGAGCCTGCCGAAATCATGTGCATGTGCATATAACATACATAGCGAACAAGGCAATTTAATGTATTAGGGGGTATTGGCTGTGAGTAAAAGCTGCATGTGTTATTTGTATAAAACACAATTATTTCCAGTATGTCACCAGTATGAACAATATACCGTGCTTCCCCGAAAGTAAGTCATCCCCCGAAAATAAGACCTACTTACAGTTTGCCTCTCGCTGAACTGTAAGGCATTCCCCCGATAATAAGACCTCCCCAAACATAAGGCCTCCCCAATAACAAGGCCCCCCCAAAGCCACCATAACTCTGGACTATAGAGGTGGGCGCCACCGCGTTGCTCACTGTTGGCCGCAACACAGCAGGAGCAGACAGGAAGTGCGAGGTCTCTTTTAATCAGAGAGCCCACACCGCTGCCAGGACAAGCTGCCACCTGCTGCTCGCTCTGCCCTGACGGAGTCTGCCTGACTCATAATTAGACAGTGATTCATGCGGGGCAGGAGTCGGGCACATTATGTGGACACACAGGGATGACTGAGGTAGGGGTAAATGTCTGATAGAGGGGTGGGAGGGATGTCTGGTAAAGGTGTCCACTGGCACAGGGATGGGGGTAGGGGGCGGTCACTTAAAATGGTACTGGGGTATCACTTAAAATGACACAGGAGGATCAGAAGGGGTTACAAAATGGTAACCCCCCCTCGGATTCTCCTGTGTCATTTTAAGTGATCCCCCTCCCCCTCCCTGATACCTCAGTGTCATTTTTTGTTTTTTTTACCCCTAGACATGAGCACAAAAAGAAAAAGCTACTCCATGGAGTACAAGAAAGTAATCGTGGAAGACCCTTGGGGCCAAAATCTTACTGCTTTTTGCAAAGAAAAGATGCTGAGTGTCCGATTGGTCCGAAAATGGCGAGCAGAGTGTGGTAACCTCATTGGACAAGTGGACAGGGAAATGCTAAAAAGCGCAAGTGTGGATCAGGTGGGCAACCATTATTTCCCGAGCTGGAAGACCTGACCTGTGAATGGGTTGTTGAGAGGAGAGCAAAGACTTTGGTTGTGACTCGGGCTCATTTTCAAGACTTTGCCCTTGCAATGGCACCACAGTTGGACATAGCCCCGAAGACTTCTAAGCATCACAACACTGGCTGGATCATTTCCTTAAGCGAAGTGAACTGTCTTTAAGAAGATCCACAACTACTACTACACCCTATACAGGTAATAAAGTTCCTTTTTTTTGTTGTTGTTCACCAATAAATGTGTACCATATTCTTCATGGAAAAATAAGATATCCCCTGAAAAAAAGACCTAGTGCATCTTTGGGAGCAAAAATTAATATAAGACACTGTCTTATTTTGGGGAAAACAGGGTCGTAATAAGTAGCTTTGTTTTTTAATTCTTAGTGTATCCTAATTATTTCTTCAGGAAATCTTTAAGGTAGAATTACTGGCCTAGAATGTATAAATGATCTTTTTTAAATTCCAAATTACTTTTCTAAAGGTTCATCTGATGTGTACTGCCACCGGCTGCGTCTGAAACAGAACCTGAGCCTGGTTGGTAAGTCTTTGCTCGAGGGCTGAACAGGGAATTTAGGAGAAACATCAAGGCCGTAAACCAGGAGAGAGCTCAGGAGGAGGGACTCTAGGAAGACAATTAAGGAAAGGCCTGATGCTAAACACGCCAAACCTACAGCCACTGCCTGATTCGGACTCATAGCAACCTCTGGGACAGGGTATAACTGTGCCCAGTCGGGCTTTCAAGGCTGTAAACTTAGAGGAGGCCGATCGCCACATCTTTCTCCCGCAGAGAGGCTGGTGGCTTCCCGCCCTGACTGCTTATTAAGCCGCCCAGCGCTTGACCACGGCACCACCAGTGATCCTCCCAAGTCCCAGCTATTCATGCAAATCACAGGGGTCGCACCCCAAAACCGAAGGAAGTAACCTTCTCCAGGTTCTCAAAGAGTGATCGTATTCGATTGGCCTTGAACTGGAGGATGATCTAGTCTGCAGGACCCTGAGGGACAGGCTCCAGGGGGGTGCGCTGTGAAACAATGGGAAGGGAAGTAACTGAAGGGATTTTCCTGGAAGGGTGATTTATGGCCAGAATTAGGGACAGGGAGGAAGGATTTGGGAGGAGGGAGCCACTGAATTCCACAGTGATGTCGGAACCATGTGAGGGCCTGGTCTCTCATTCTGTGGCAAATACGTGTTGTCCTTCATCCGTGTGGAGATCCACAGAGGAAGTGGTACAAAGGGGCCCCGGGTGAAAGGACAGCAACAGGAAAAGGCTGGAACCTTTGATGTGAGAGGGCTCCGGTCTCCAACTGGTCATGTGACCGAGTAGGCTCAACCTCTCTCAGGAAGGACACCATGTCCTGGCAAATTTCATCAGGACTCCGGCCCAAACAGTTGTGTCTGTTTCCTGAAGGTGTGAAGGGCTTGCCAAGGTGATCCAAGACTCTGAAAAATGACTGGCCATTGAGACCTGCCCATGTTTAAGGTCTTTTTCCTGTACAGAACACTGTACAAATATTTTCACTTCCTATTTTGATCATGTCCTGACTTTGTAATGGCTTCTCCAAGATTCTCTGTCAAGAAAACCTGTCCTGTTAGCTTCGGAACCTATACAATCCTAACTTCATATATTTTCTCTAGTTCCAAATAACAACTAGAATCAAATCATGTTTATACAGCATCTGACAGATCACAAGTACTCTTATTCTCATTCAGTCCCACAACAACACTGTGAGAGTTAGGTATCATTCCATTTTACTAAGGCTCTGAGAGACAGTGTGATTTACTCATTACAATTATATGGCTGGCTAACTAGCAGAACCAGGACTCAAAACTCCCACCGTCTCATGACTGTTCATCATGTATACTACCCTGGACCAGGGATCCCCACAGAGCATCCTGAGATGCTAGGACAGATGTCTGCAATGTCCAGTAGTGTAACAACTAGCCACATGATGCCACTGGCTACCAGAATAGCGGCGAGTACAACTGAAAGGATTTTTAACTTTATTTTAATATTGTGGTCAGGAGCTAGCATACTGGACACCTCGGTTTTCCAGATCAGGGCCAGCCCATTTTTACCCGCTGGCCAAATCTCACGCATCCCTTGCTTCCGTACATAAATTTTTATGGGACTCCCCCCCCACTGCTCCTTTGTTGTCTGTTTTCTTGCCCCATCAGGGCCGAGTGGTTCTGACGGGGACCACTTGGCTGGCAAAGCCTGGACTGTTTACTATCTTGACCTTCGTAGCAAATGCTTGCTGACCACTGCCCAGGACTCAAGGAGCCCCAGTGGCACAGGAGTGTAGATGTTTGGCTGCTCACCAACACATTTGCGGTTTGAATCAACCAGCCACTCTTCGGGCGACAGATGTGGTCACTTGCCTCTGTCAAGATTTACCACCCTGGGAACCCGGAGAGGGAGTGGTACTCTGTCCTGTCGGGTTTTTATGCATTGGAAGCACCTTGTTGGCAATGATTTGTTGGTTGGTCCCAGCATTACCTTCTTCTCTGATGAGTGCTTGCTACCAGGAGTCAATTAATTAAAATGAAGAAGGACTTAGGCTTTGAAGTGCATGTATAATGAGTTGCTAAGCAAATCTCATTGCTCGGGGCCTCACTTTCCATTTCAGCATCTGTAGAGTGGGGCTAACATTAGAACTACTAATATTAAAGTTGTGGGAAGTACATAAAATAATCTTTGTGCTTAGCACAATGGCAGACATACAGTAAACATATCTGATAGTCACATCTATCTGTTAAAACAAATGCATTGGAAATGGGAGAAATTAGCAAAGTTTCTTTAGGTTTAAATAGCATTCTAGTCGTAATAGTAATAATAAGGCATGTGCGTCTGTGTCTATGTCCATAGTAAGGTCCAGATTTATGGTCCTTATGAGCTGAAATCAATTCAATGGCAGTGAGCTTGGTTTTGAGTTTATATGTGTGTTTATATAAACAGAAAGTGCTACATGTACACATAAATATATAAACATAGCTGTGTGCGCATATTACATACATATGTGTATGTATGCACACACATGTATACGCATATATATCACTTTATGTTTATACAGCATCTTCAGTAAATTGTTTTACTTGATCCTCACAATTGCCCTTTTTAGTCAACAAAGACAGACAGGTCTTATTAGCTTTACATTTGGGGACGAAGGAACTGAAACTCAGAGTAAAACCTTTGCCCAAGGTTTTAATGTGAGGAAATGGTCAAGTCAGACGTTAGTTAGGTCTTCAAGTTCTGGCTATAAGTTTTGCAGTGATCCTGCTGTTACAAATAAAACGGATGCCAAATATGTTTTACCAGCTGGATGAGCAACCTTCTTACCTCAAAACAATCATTCTCTGAAGCTAAGTTATGGTCAGTTATGGCAGTTTAGGTCCTTGCTACTCACAATGTGGTCTGCAGACTCTCAGTGCTACCTCCTAAGATTCACTGAATCAGCCTCTTCATTGTCACAAGATCCTGGGTGACTTATATACACACTCAAGTTTGGAAGTGCGATGCCTGACATAGTCGTCAATTGTTCTCCATCCTCTCTACACTCTGTCTCTCTATTTCATATGTTTACAACACTGGGCTCTTGGACTGCTTGGCACAACTGGAAAGATTCCTCCTTACCCTCCCTCTTCATAAAGACTGCAACAATTACAGATTGATGAAGCATAAAGTTTTCATCAAAAGGGGGGGGAACGATTTTAAAAGCCAGCTGTTAAAGTCTCTAACTTACATTTTGGCAGATTTCTTGCCTGGCTAGACTACCCAGATTACTCTTTTTGATATCTGCTAGCTGGATAATTGGGGGGCTCAGAAATAAGGTGCAGCCCAATGAACAGGCCTTGGATATTACAATAGGCTCCTGGCAATAGCATAATGAAGTGGTGGTGTCCTGAAGTAGTATGTACTTCATCCTCTTGATCTGGCAATCATAAACACCTCTGAATCCAATGGGGAGTGCTCAAAACACACAAGTTTCCCTGGAAAATTCTAGTGATGCCCCAGTTCCTTTTCCTTAGCAGTTGAGCCAGAGCAGAAGGCATACATGGGTGGCAGACACCTAACCGGGGCAGAGTGCAGTGGGCTCTCGTGCGCTGGCATTCGCGGCACAGGCAGCCCCTTCCACTCCCTCTCATAGGGCTCCAGACATGCATTCCTTTCCTGTTTTTTCTCTAATGTGTATCTCCACCCTGCCTCCAAGAATTGTTTGCTTCTCTTGCCAATTTCACACCCATCTCTTCCCCGCTGTCTTCTGTCCATCCAGCTACGGGTCTCTGAGATGGTATAAAACTGTGAGGATGACGCAGGACCGGGCAGTGTTTTGCTCCGTTGTGCGTAGTGTCATGAGTCGGAAGTGATTTGATGGCCGCAACAAGAGACAGCAAGACAGCAACGACTTCCATGGCAGATGTTCCAGGGTGCTTTTCTAACCTCAGCTTTTTCAACCATATCCGCTCCATTCATCCCCTCGACTGAACCGAGGCATCGAACGTTCCAGAGATATTCGCACAGAGGCACAGGAGGCCAAAGGCCAGATCATAGGCTGGGTTCACTAGGGAAGCAAAACCAGTGATGCCTACGTGTATATCCTGTTTCCCCAAAAATAAGACAGTGTCTTATATTAATTTTTGCTCCCAAAGACACGCTAGTTCTTTTTTTTTCAGGGGATATCTTATTTGGTACACATTTATTGGTGAACCAAAAAAGGGAAATTTATTACCTGTATAGGGTGTGGTAGTAGTTGTGGATCTTCTTAAAGACAGATCACTTCGCTGAAGGAAATGATCCAGCCAGTGTTGTGATGCTTTGAAGTCTTCGGGGCTATGTCCAACTGTGGTGCCATTGCAAGGGCAAAGTCTTGAAAATGAGCCCTCTTCACAACCAAAGTCTTTGCTCTCCTCTCAACAACTCATTCATAGGTCAGGTCTTCCAGCTCGGGAAATAATGGTTGCCCACCTGATCCACACTTGCGCTTTTTAGCATTTCCCTGTCCACTTGTTCAATGAGGTTACCACACTCTGCTCGCCATTTTCGGACCCATCGGATACTCAACATCTTCTCTTTGCAGAAAGCAGTAAGATTTTGGCCCCAAGAGTCTTCCACGATTACTTTCTTGTACTCCATGGAGTAGCTTTTTCTTTTTGTGCTCATATCTAGGGGTAAAAAAAATGGCACTGGGGTATCAGGGTGGGGGAGGGGGATCACTTAAAATGACCCAGGAAGATCAGAGGGGGGATCAAAATGACACAGGAGAATCTGAGGTTTTTTGTTTTTTTTTTACCATTTTGTAACCCTTCTGATCCTCCTGTGTCATGTAAGTGATACCCCAGTACCATTTTAAGTGATCCCCTGCCCCCACCCCTATGCCAGTGGACACCTTCACCAGACATCCCCCACCCCTCTATCAGACATTTACCCCCTACCTTAGTCACCCCTGTGTGTCCACACAATGTGCCCGACTCCTGCCCCACACGACTCACTGTCTAATTGTGAGTCAGCCAGGCTCTGTCAGGGCAGAGCGAGCAGCAGGCGGCAGCTTGCCCTGGCAGCGGTGTGGGCTCTCTGATTAAAAAAGACCTCGCACTTCCTGTCTGCTCCTGCTGTGCTGCGGCCAACAGTGAGCTGCGCGGTGGTGCACTAATTAGGTCTTATTTTCAGGGTATGTCTTACTTTCAGGAAAACACGGTACTTAGGGAGAAATTTATCTCAAGAAAATGGCTCAAACAATTGTAGAGTGGGCAAGGCTTTGTGTTATATGTTGGGCTGGAGGCTTCTCCCCACTGGAATAGCTACCAGGCGGGTAAACCCGAGATCAACAGGAAAGCCACAGGATTATGGCTACAGATGTAAATTAATACAAAATCAGCAGTTCAGGTGGCTGGCTAGTGGTGACTCCCAGAAACAGCAGGCCATATGGCAGCCCATTGCTTCAAGAACAAGGGATCATTGAATAACTTGTCAGATGCAAGATCCAGACCCAGCAAAAAGCAAGCTTTTCCCAGTGTCTACTTATATTAGAAGCAGGCCACAATCTGAGAGTAAACTTCCTTTCAATTAACTGCATCAGGACTGTGACATGTAAGGCTACTTCACCCACCTGAACTGTATTGCAACTGATTGGCTATGATTATGTTGTGTTAGGTCAGGGGATGGAGCATTACTAAGTGCTGAGTGACAAATCACTGAGAGCCCTGGCCCAGCCAGGCTGACCCGAAGCCTTGCTATTACAGACCTCCTACAACGGAGGCCGTGACTTCCTCCAGCCCCCACACTCCCCTCATTCAGTGGGAATGAGGCAGCAGTTGACCTTGAAAATAGTGCTACTCCTGGTGTATGAGTCCGTCACCTTTTCAGCTTCCGCTAGGATTTCAGGGCCAGGCCACATTTCCCCCTGTTCCTCAGCTTCTCCCCCAGCCATGGGGGTGCTCAGCACCCCAACTAACATCCTGACTTCACAAGTCCTGAGTCTCTCAACTCTTAGGTTTTCCTTTCTATGCTACTCAATTCACATAGCAGCCTGGGGTTGAAATGTAGTTTTTGGAAAAGTATGAAATATAGAATCAGATCAGTATTTGACAAAATCTAGCTACCTCATTTACTAGCTGTTTGATTTAGGGAAATTTTAAATTTTTTTGCCTATAAGTAGATTTGGAAATACTTACCGAGTTGGCTTGTTGGAAAGATTCCGGTAATACTGTGAGGAGCGTTTATGGTAAATATGAACGCATTGTCAGTACTCAGAGTAGAACCGACACTCCACAAGGAGCTGGAGTCCTGATTGGAGTAACAGGTGCCTCGTAAGGGTTTGTTGGTTATGTTTTCAGGTTGTTAGGCGCCATCAAGTGGATTCAGCCCATAACAATCCTATCCACAATAGACCGAAACACAGCATGGCCCTGTGCCAACCTTGCCATTGTTTCTGTGCCCGAGTCCGTTGCTGCAGCCGCGGTGTCAATCCATCTCATTGAGGGTCTTCTCCTTTTACGCTGCCCTCCACTTTACGAAGCACGATGTCCTTCTCCAGGGACTGGTCTCTCCTGACAATATGTCCAGCATACGTAAGACGAAGTCTTGCCATCCTTGCCTCTAAGGAGCACTCTGGCTGCACTTCTAAGACAGACCAGTGTTTTCTTTATCAGCCTGTGCTACTTTCAATATTCCTCTCCGACACGACAATTCAGATGTGTGGATTTTTCTACAGGCTTCCTTACTCAATGACCAACTGTCACATGCATGAGGCAGTGGAGAATATCATGGCTGTGTCAGGTGCCCCTTAGTCCTCGAAGTATCATCCTTGCTTTTTAATACTCTAAAGAAGTCTTGTGCAGCAGATTTACCTAGTGTAACACACCATTTCATCTCTCAATTGCTGCTTCCATGAGCGGTGATTGTGGATCCAAGCAAGACAAAATCTTTGACAATGTTAACCTTGTCTCCATTTATCATGACGTTGCCTATTGGTTCAGTTGTGAGGATTTGGGCCTTCTTTGCATTGAGGCCTAATTCATAATGAAGACTGCAATTCTTCATCTTCCTCAGCAAGTGCTTCCAGTCCTCCTCACTTTCAGCAAGCAAGGTTGAGTCATCTGTATATCTCATGTTGTTAATAAGCCTCCTTCTGATCTTGATGCCACATTCTTCTTCATCTCATCCAGCTTCTCTGATGATTTGCTCAGCATACAGATTGATCGAGTATGGTGAGAGGATACAACCCTGTCAAACGCCTTTGCTGATTTTAAACCAGGCAGTAGTCCTTTGTTCTATTCCCTTGTTACAGTGTCCCCATGTAAGCCTCCGAAGACAGCCAGACCTCTCTGCTAAGATAAAAGGGACTCCCATTAGCTTGGGGCTTACGCTGCTCAATCCAGGACCTGGGAAGCCATTCACAGCTTTGGGCTGCTGACCACCTCCACAGCCCTCCTGCCTGACAGGGCAGCTGCCTGTGGGAAGGATGGAGCATCCCTCCTGGTCCCTTTCTGAGTCCATGACTAGTTTGCAACCCCTGCCCCAGTTCCCCCATTCCAGATATTTCTAATGGAACCCAGAAACCGCCTGACTCATCACTCACCACAGGCTCCTAGCAGCCCCCAAGTCGTTAAGTAGAGTTATTCCCGCACAGGGCCTAGAAGCTTTTGGGGTGACAGGGACAGGGCTGAACTCTAGCAGGCAGGCAAGCGCAATCAAACGGGAGGCTCTTGTGACTGGTGTTGGGTGCGAGGGTCTTGGGGCCTGTGTTTATTGGGTGAGGTGCACAACAATTGATCTGTATTCACCTAGAGAAACAGAAGAAGAGCGTCAGGCATAGGAGGAGAAAATTAGATGTATTTAAAATGCGCCAGACATTCTTCTAAGTGCTTTACATAAATCACTGAATTTATAGTTCTTACCAGCTAAAAGCCCTTAAGAAATGAATCTGGAATTCAAACTCCATTAGATTGGCTTTAGGGATCCTGCCCCTACGCATCACTGTATATACTAGCCACTCTTCATGCCAGGGCTTCGCTTTTAGTCAGCAAAACTTCTACGCATCCCTGTTGACTGCCGAGTAGACTGGCCACGTTTGGTGTCTATCTTCCTCAAATTCCTTTCCACTCAGTCCTTGTTGCCCAGAGCTGCTAGCTCCCACTGCCAGCAGTGACCTCCCTGGCTTCCAGCATGGCTGCCCTGGTCACGGCCCTCTACTGTGAGCCTTTATCTTTCCGTCTCACCGCAGCCATGCTCGTATTTTGTCACAACATCCTATGTTTCCACTCATCTCTCCCACTCGCCTTCTGTCTCAGAAAAACAGCTTCTCTGCCCTTTCCCAGGGCTCCCTAGACTAAGTCCCGGGTTCACTCTCGAGGTGTAAATGGTTACAACACTCAACTGCTAACCAAAAAGTTGGGGTTCAAGCCCACCCAAAGGGATCTGAGAAACAAGGGCTGGAGATCTACTTGTGGAAAATCAGCCACTGAGGACCCTACAGGATCCCTGCTGTACTCTGCCACAGTGGGGCTGCATAAGTCAGAATGCACTTGACAGGCAACTGGTTTGAGTTCTTTTTCCTTGGTCATTCTTGGGATGGCTTTCTTGAATGATCAACTGTCTGTAATTTCAAAAGCTCACTTTGGGCCTTTTGCTTAAACAAACAAACAAACAAACCCCCCTCGTTGTCACCAGGTCAATTCTGACTCACAGAGATGCTGCTATAAGAAAGGGTAGAACTGCCCCTGTGGGTTTCTGAGGCTGTCATTCTTTATGGGAGTAGAAAGCCTCCTCTAGCTGGTGGTTTTAAACACCCGACCTTGTGGTTGGAAGCCCAGTGCATAACCACTATGCCACTAGAGCGCAAAAAGACAAAAAAAAGAAACAAAAAACATCTCACCGCCATTGTTACATTTCTCGGGTGGGAAATACCTTGGTTCTTGGCTTTCTCACAAGAAAGAATTCAGCCGAAGCCTGGTGTGTGTCATCCAAGTGGGTTTTCACGAATGACAGAGATGTCTCAGGTTTTACAGTCACTGCACACAGGCACCCTCATGGGACCGCACACCACACGGGGCAGCTTGGGGCCACAGAGACGGCTGCATGGCCGCGCAGAAAGGAAAGAGAGCGGTGGTCTCCAGGTTCGGGCCTTTAGGGCCTTCGGTCTGGAGGCGTGGTCGACGGTACTGGCTGACCCCATTGGCTGATTTAAACCCACCTGACCTACTATAGCAACCCAGGTGTATGCTCACCTGGCTCTGGCTTGAATTCGTGAATGCCCTTTAGCGTCCAGCTTCCAGTGGCGGGGTGGGTTGTGGGTGGGGTCTTGGCATGCAGGAGCACGCCCTGGTCCCTGCTTCTAGCTACCTAACACCATCATGGGGATTCCCACACATAGGGACGCTATGATAGGGCAGAACTGCCCCCTAACTTTTCACAGAGGTAGAAAGTCTCCTCGTTCTCCCACAGAGAGACTGGTCGTTTTGAACTGGCAACCTTGTGGCTAGCAGCTAAATACGTAACCACTACTACAGCAAGACCTTTCGCTAGGCACCCACACTTTCTTTAAAGACACATGAATGCTTTTCTCTTACCTTAGGATTCTGCCTCCCCACCCCCGCGCCCCTTAGAAAAGGTGGAGCTCTCCTCTGCTCTTTTTTCCTTTTAAAGAAACGGCGAGAAAAGTTTCAGAGATTTAATTGCTCATCAACTATTCATATGTTAACTATGGTGAAGTCAGAATCCACTTGACAGAATCTCTAACAGAGCTTCTTCCTTGAAAGGGGTTTTTCTTGTTGGTAGGGTTTCTTCTTTGATCTAATTGCATGGGGGGGCTAGTTTAGGAATAGTACTGGGTTTCTCACACTTAGTGACACTATGAGGGTGTGTCTCCCCCCCTTGGTGCACCGGTTTTTAATATTGTTTCCTCAGCACTCCATGGCAGCGTTCCTGGACACAGACACAGCAAACAGACACCGGTTTTCACACTTCCTGCTCGCAGAGCTCATGCTTCAAGTTTTACAATCATTTTATTCTTCCCGAATCCTTCCTGCCCTGCCATCAGAAACTCACTGCCCCAACGCCTCCTATGGGAGTGGCTGTTGTCACTTTGATCCCATTGGGGAAGTTCTTTCAAAGCACCTAGCCCAAGACAGCTACGCTTCACGAATGACGACAGGCCACTTCGGAGGATATCACTGGTTTCAGGTATAATGAGGGTCTTGGCGCAATTCGTTTCGGGGTGGGTCCAGCCTCAGTGGCTACAGAAGTTTGGATTCCATGGGAAATCCTTTTTGTGAGGGTGGCTGAGAGGGGAAGTGAAGTTCAAGGCCCACAGAAAGCATGACTTCGCAGCAGCAGCATGGGAATCCTACGGCGTCCCCAAGGACGCATCTTGGATTTCAGCAGCCTGCCTCCTGCACCAGTCCTGCCTCATCCAGAGCCATCTTCTCTCTGTGCTGTGGAACCAAACTTACCCCAGGACTGCAGCCGGGTCCAGTCCCCCAGTGTCTGTGCCACCCCAGCAGGCAGTTGAGGTTGTGGGACCACCTTATTCTTGTCTCACCTGTTCCACCCACAGGTCCCCAGGCCAACCTCGGCCCAGAGGCTCTTCGTGTCAAGAAGAGCATTGGATTTCTGTGAAAATCTCCAAGTCCTGAGAAGGTTAGCAGAGAGCTGAGAGATCTCAAGGATCCAAACCTTCAGAGTAATAAAAAGGTGTGTGTTTCTTCGCTCAAAAGAAGCCAAACCTTTCAATGAACACCTTTCCTTGGAGCAGTCTAAGCATTTGGATGTCCTGTCAAGGAGTACTGCGAAGCCAGTCGCAGGTAGGGTAGTTTGGTTTGGATGTGCCCCCTCTCAAACTGTGCCAGGACGGAGAGGAACCTGCAAGGAACATATGTCTCCCTGAGCAACCCTTTTCTCATCAGCAAAAATGAGGAAGTACTCTTTACCTTGCAGCCTCACTGTGAGCATAAAGCAAAGTAAGCGTGTACAAGGCCCTGGGCGCAGAGCAGGCGCCGACAGAGGAGTGGCAGCTGGAAGTAATTTAATCTGCAGTCTCTGCCCAGCTAGCAAAAGAGATAGCATCTGGGGCCTTACAGGCTTGAAGGTAAACAAGTGGTCATCTAGCTCAGAAGCAACAAAGCCCACATGGAAGAAGCACACCAGCCTATCCCAACACAAATGATGCATAAGCAAATGTGGTGAAGAAAGGTGATGGTGCCCGACTATCAAAAGATAGACAGTCTGGGGTGTAAGCCCCTTGATTACAGGTAACCACGTACATCACAGGAAGGGGTTGTACCATAGGCAATACAGCAATGGGAGGGGGACAATCTAGGGTGTACACGCAATAGGGGTACACATGTGACAAGATTGGAGGATCTTAGTTTCAGGATGGCCGGCTAAGCTGGTTTGACCACTTCTCTGGGCTCTCCATGGAAACAGTCACTATCCTTATCAGTGGGGTGTGAGCACCACTGATGGTGGACCAGGCAGTAGTCTGATTGCTCTGGATGGTTGATCCCTTCAGGGCGATCACGTCTAACCTGCTGGCTTCCAAGTGTGCTGCAATTATTTACTATGTGTTGCAAGCAGTGTCCTAGGTCTGACATATATTGGGGGGAGACAAGCTGGGGAACAGCTTTTTTGTATGCCACAGTTAAGACCTCCAGGAACACCTGAAGCAGCACAATGACCTGAAAGATCCCCCTTCTTCCCAGGGCTGGTGAAGTACATGAACTTGGGACCAATTGTGATCATGGTCTGGGAGGGGCTGAACGTGGTGAAGAGGAGCTGGGTGATGCTGGGGGAGACCAACCCAGCGGATTCTAAGCCAGGCACCATCCGAGGGGACTTCTGTATTCAAGCTGGCAGGAACATCATTCACGGCCGTGACTCGGTCAAGAGCGCCGAGAAAGAAATCAGCCTCTGGTTTCAGCCGGAGGAACTGGTGGACTACAAGTCTCGTGGCTGTGACTGGACCTACGTGTAGGAGGCGGATAAAGCTGTCCTGTCCCCGTGGGCCCGTTGGCACTGTGCCTGTCCTGTGTACAGCTCTTCTTCCAGGGTTGGAAGCAGTAGGATTGAGGTCCTGTCTCCTTCCAAAGCACACTGACCAATAAAATAAAGCCTTTGAAGACTGAGAGGAAATTTTTTTTTTTAATCAGAGTTCTTTGCAAAAATAACACTGGCTAACACTCACGGTGGTTCAAACGTTAGGCTTGTTTCTGGCATATTTGACCTGCTGATTCCAAAAATGACATCCGTTTCCCTTACCAGCTCTAGTTTTGAGACACAGAACACAAACCATATTCCACTTCTACTCCGCTCGTCCATAAAAAAAATCAGGATATTTTAATGTAATGTTAGCTAGCCTAAGATAGGAGAAGTGTATGTTGGCTTTATCTAAAGTACTTGTGTCATACTAAATATTTAGGCCAAGTTATAATTCACCTAGTGTTTTATGATCCACAGATCCAAAGATATATTTGGACATATTACATGAACATGGAATTTTCTCCAAGTATTGCTATGAGGGCACCTTTATTAGGAATGGAATATCAGGCTGTTCCAATCTTCTGTCTTTCAAAGGGGCCAGAAATAATTGTTATTGTACAATAAACAAGGAGCCCTAAAGGTTATGTGTTTGCAAACCACTGTGTCAGCATTTGAGCCCACCAGCTGCTTTGCAAGAGGAAGATGAGACTTTCTGCTTTCATGAAGATGTGCAGCCTCCAAAACCCACAGGGGAGTTCCATTCTGGCCTCTGGGGCTGCTTGAGTCATGATAGACTGACTGGTAGTGACTTTGGTACAATACATAGAGATCCAAATGTTCTGAAACTCAAAAGGGGTCTGCAGAGCTCAAACCCCTTCATTCAGTTTACAATGTTCCAGTCTTGTTAGATGGCACAACTTTTCCATGGTGCACAGAAACTATTTTTTTTTAAGTTAGAAATTTTCTTATAAAGAAGTTTGGCATCAACCTCACCTCTGAAATATCACTTCTCCATTGACTTCTGGATATTCAAATGTGTTCTTAAATGTTTGCTGCCTATTTGGAAGAAGAAATATTTAGACCTTCTTTGCACTCTTTATTGCTCCCACATCTTCCTTATAAATGCTTTTCAATTTTCTTTTTTATTTTCCACTCTTCTTAGGTAAACAGTTTTACAATATCCAACTTTCAGTCTCTGTATATTCTGCACAGTCTCCCATACCAAAAAGAAAAGTCCACTGCCACCCAATAGATTCTAACACAGTGACCCATAGGTCAGAGACCTGCCATTTTGGGTTTCCAGACCTTGACATTTTAAAGGCTGCAGAGTGAGTGGTGGGTTGAACTACTGATCTTATGATTGGAAGCTCAATGTGCAACCAAGTAGGCACCACGGGTCCATGGATAGCCTCCCTTGGAAGTCCCTTAATACTTAATTTGCTTTTCAAATAGTTCTTACCTTTTTTGTCTTAATCTGTCATTTGTGGATCTGAATTCTCATATTTAAAACTAGGATGATATATTAATAAATTAGCATAACTTAATAGCGGAAAATAAAAAGTAACACCATATCTAAGAAACGAGGACTGATGTAGTCTATCCAATGCAATTTTCTGAATTAGCACCCCAAATGACCCCAGAAACAACCCTAAAAACCAAGGTACCAAGACAATTTGGGGGGGGGGCATGTGGGGCTCTTTAATAAAAGTTCTTTGCCAAGTTCTATGCAGCAATAGCTCATGATGATGCTCATAGCTCTTTTATTTATAATACTGATAAGTATTCTGATATTCTGAAAGCTCTCACCAATATGATTATATAGATTGCTAAAAATACTGCAATTCTTTTGATGCAATTGATATATAGATGCTGCTTGAAGCCCTGCTCTCTAAACTCTGCCTGCCACCCTGGATTCCCCAGACCTCAAACTCTACCTGCCACATGCACACCGAAAGGTTGACGCTTTGTGTAGCCCAGGGCTTCCAGAACTCAACTTCAGACCTACAGTCAATCTTGTTGGCTGGCCTAAGCCCTGTTGGTTGTTCAATATTTTCTATGCTTTGTTCTTTTTACTCCCTGTTGTAGTTTGAGGGAGACATTTGCACCACTTACACACACTTTGTTTCACAATTGTCATTGCAATCCCGTCCATGTAACAGCATCCTTCCCATGTGCTCCCTGGGTTCCCCTTCACTCCTGCCCCTTCTTGTCTTCGGAGCTGTGTTTGGGGCACATGCTGCCCTTTGACCTCCAAAAGTTGGTTGTGTTGAGGAGTATGGTCCTCTTTGGTCCTGGAATTCACTTTCTTTCTTTGACTGAGACTGGATCCCCGGTGGCAGGTGCATTTCCAGGTTTGAAAAGCGCCAGAGACCAGTCTCCTAGGTCCCACCAGTCCCTATCAGAGCAGTAAATCTTGTTTTTTTTTCATGGACCATTTAGAAAAGGAGCAACTGCTAGCCTGTAGCCACTGTCAGTGAATTGTACACATGCAACTTGTTGAACTGGTGTGTGCTCTGCTGTGTCTAGTTTCAACCACTTAGATGAAACGAAATGTTTTTAGAAGTGCGGTAGTGGAATGTATGTCTAGGGTGATAATAACAGCAGGCTAAGCAGCCATTACAATGGCAGAGTAAAGATGTATTAGATGATAGCAAAATAGTCTGGTGTTCTTGGCAAACGGGGAGGAGGAAGCAGTTCAGCATATAAATCAGTATACCAACTAGACTCCCAGTCAGGTGTTAGGCTACACGAGAGGCTGGTGGTTTAAACATGCCCACGGCTCCTCGTGAGAAAGACCCGGGGATCTGTTCCCATCAAGATGACAGACCGGAAAGCCACACGGGCCAGTTCTACTCTGTCACACAGGGTTGCCAAAGAGTGAAAATCTCCTGCAGGCACATTCTGACCTGCACCAATGGCCTCGCATGTATTCATGGAGAAAGCCTAGAAGACATCAAAGGTGGCAGTGAGGCTGAGCTGAAGATAATGGGAGGATACTGGGTTTTTGTCATTGTTTTATTGCTTGTCTGCATGTTTCCATTGGTCGGTTCATACTATTGCTGGGTTTTATTGCAAGGAGCTTGGCAGTCTTTAGAGCATCTGAAAAACCAAACGTAAATGAAAGGATCCTTTTTCTTGATTCAGGCAGCTTTTACCACCAAGGGTTTGGATGGATGCAGCTCCCTGGGGAGTGAGCGCTGCAGCGGGTAAGCCTAGAAGGTTCCCAGAAGCTCAGAGAAATCGTTTGTGTGGAGGGGAGACAAGGCCAAGAAATCAGCCGGTGTGCAGACTCCTCTCGCCCTCTCGGGCTCCTTTGTTCAGACAGTGCATTGCAGAGCGGCCATGGCCACGGGATGTTTGGAATTCCACGGGAGTTGCCAGGAGCAGGCTGTTTCACGTCTGAGTGCAGTATGCCTATTTTTCAGCAAATCTATACAAGGGAATGATTCTTGATCTCGTCTTTAACCCAGGGTATAGATTACAGAGCTGTGTACACAGCCCCCTGAAACAACATCCATGCGCCCCGGCCTGATGGGGCACCTGCTTTTCTCTCAGCAGGCTCTGATTATACGTGTCTGTTCATCATGACCATCCTTTCAACAGTAGACAGCATGCTCAACTCCTGCTACAGAATCCTGGGCACATTCAGAGAGCTGCCCTGGGCCATGTTCCTCACGCTGCCAGTCCCTGGGAGAGGTGTCTAGAGACCAGGGTCCCCAAGGGAAAGGTGAATGCTCAATCTCAGAATTCCAGCAGGCTGAACATGTGGGGCTACTCTATGTATAGCATCGTGTAGCGTGAACTGCTGAGGGGGACCTCTGCAAGGGTGGGCTGTGGACTCCCACGCTCTGGGATTGGCAGCACACAAACACAACTCCATAAGCATAGATATCACAAGGTATTTTTCACAACAAAGGGCTGCGAGGAAAGCTGGGCCTTCAGTTGACAGAGCTTGGTTCCACACATGGATGTGATAACAGAAAGGTGCCCTTCCCTCCTTCCCCCTCACCTCCCCCCCCCGCCCCACTCTCTCCCTACTCTGCAATCTTTCTCCTATGGTCTCACCCCTCCATATCCTGAAGGAACAGATCCTTTCCAAGCTACATGAAGGGGTTTTAACAACCCGCGGGAAAATTCCATCATTTTTTAGTCCAGTTTTTCCATAAATGCTTTGAAGCCCCCTTGTGAGTGTCCCTGCTGGCAGTATCGTATCAGCTACACCTCTTGAGGTGCACAGTGCCGTTTAGCCGAGGGTGTGGGGGCTTAACTTCCAGCACTCTGATGATATCTTGTGGTGACCCCTAAAGATACAGAGTAGCCATAACAATCGACACACACACAGCAACAATCACAAGAAGGCGACGCGGGATGGATCGCGCACTGGTTTGCTCTGCTAAACGTAAGCTACCACTAGTCACCGAGGGCTTCGTTGCAACTAAACGCAAACACAAACGAACAAACACTGCCCACTGCCTTCGAGTCCGGGCCGACGCATGTTCTTCTGGGTGCATTACAGTTCATTCCAACTCACAGTGACGCTAGGCACGGCAGAGGGAAACACTGCCTGGTCCTGCACCAGCTGCACAACTGTAATTCTATATGAGCCCCTTGTCACACTGTGTCAGTCCATCTCAAGAAGAGTCTTCCCCTCATTACGGAAACCCAAATGAAGGCTGAACATGACACTGGGACAAGAGGAAAGTAAAAGGAAATAGAGGAAAGAACTAAGAGGCAAAGGGCATTTATAGAGGTCTTAATACAGGCATGTACAGATGTGAATATATTTATATATGATGATGGGGAAATAGATCTATGTACATATTTTATAAGTTTAGTATTAAGGTAGATGGATATTGGGTCTCTATTCAAGTAATCCCTCAACACAAGAACACTTTGTTCTAATAATCCGGTATTCTGAGATGCTCACCTACCTGAGACGATCACTGAAGACAAAGCAGATGAATAAGCAAATGTGGTGAAGAAAGCTGATAGTGTCCAGCTATCAAAAGATATAGCATCTGGGGTCTTAAAGGCTTGAAGATAACAAGCAGCCATCTAGCTAAGAAGCAACAAAGTGCACATGGAAGAAGCACACCAGCCTGTGTGATCATGAGGTGTCGATAAGATCAGGTATCAGGCCTCCAAGACCCAGAATAAAAAATCATGTCATTGAGAATTTGGGGGGAGAGAGGGGGGATGCGGAATGGAGACTCAAAGCCCATCAGTAGGCAATTGGACATCCCCTTACAGAAGGATTGAGGGGAAGATACCAGCCAGTCAGGGTACAGTGTAGCACCAATGAAACATACAGCTTCCATCTAGTTCTTTAATGCTTCCTCCCCCCCACTGTCATGACCCCAATTCTACCTTACACATCTGGCTAGACTAAAGTATATACACAGGTACAGATAAGAACTGGAAACATGGGGAATCCAGGACAGATAACCCCCTCGGGACCTATATTGGGAGTCACCATCCCAGGAGGGGAAGGGGAAGATGGGGGGAGAAAGGAGGCACTGGTCACAATGACCTACATATAACCCCCTCCCAGGGGGGTGGACAACAGAAAAGTGTGTAAAGGGAGGCATCAGGCAGTGTAGGACAGGAACAAATAACAAGTATTTATAAAGTATCAAGGGTGCATTTATAAATGTACATTTATAAAGGGTGTGATTTACAAATTATCAAGGATGGGGGTGTGAGGGGGAAAATGAGGAGCTGATATCAAGGGTACAAGTAGAAAGAAAATGTTTTGAAAATGACGATGGCAACAAATACACAAATGTGCTTGACACAATGGATGAATGTATGGATTGTGGTAAGAGTTGTACGAACCCCCAATAAAAGGATTTCTTTTTTAAAATGAGTCTTATCCTCTTTCACTGACCTTCTACTTTATCAAGCATGATATCCTTTTCCAGGGACTGGCCTAACCTACGAACATGTCCAAAGGACGTTATGACCTACTGCCCACAGGGTCATCTGTAATCTCCACTGAAGCAATCTTTATAGTCTCATCTTGAATGAAGCCAGCTGCCACTCCCCTTGAATTGCTGGGATTTGAACCACCAATCTTTCCGTTACAGCTGAATGCTTTAACCATTGTACCGTTTTAGCACTTGCTAGCAGATCTAGGAGCGTTCTAGCAGACAAGGTCAAGATGGAGGGTCTATAAGTAATCAAATGATGTACTTACTTCTATTTCTTCATGAGCCTGATAAGAGGGATGGGTGCCCCGGTTTGGTAATTTGTAAAGTTTATCAAAGTCTACAATTGTCATCAAGATGCTGAAATTTCCCTTTTGCTCTCCTAAGGAATTAGTCTCTCCCCATGAGGTTATACGCACACGCACACACACACACACACACACACAGAGCCCCCCCCCCTTTATGTTAGGTGCCTGGGGTGGTTGACCTCGGTTCTTGCTTCTCCATGCTGAAAGAATTCACGCCACTTATCTCTCTGCCCTTCAGTTAATCCCACTTGTGCTTATCGGCCTGGCTGGCACAATAAACTAGCTCAAACACTTTTGAAACTCCAAGGGACTTTTATGAGGGAAAGGGAAGTTTCAGGTATTAGCCTCGGAAAGTACACGCTACCTCTGGAAAGGGTGCAAGGCTGCATGGCGGGCCCAGGGAGAAAGTTTGCGACTGAAAACGGCTACTCCAGCCACTTCAGGGGAGCGCATTAGAACTCCAGTCACTTCAGGGGAGCGCAGGTACAGGACGGTGAAAGCCAGAGGGCGGAGCCTAGAGCAGGCACTCCCAAGAGGTCAAGATAATGAGGTCCTGAGAGGGCCAGGCCTTGCACGTGGGAGAGTTCCCCAGCCCCACCCCCTGCAGAGCACACTGGAACCAGAGAAGGCCCAAAGCCTTCTTTCATCCCCTCCTATCCCTATTGGCTAACGAGGCGTGGCTAGGGAGGCTTGGCTGACCTTATTGGCTGAGTCTAGGCACACCTGTGTGGTGTCAGGTCTCTGGTGCCCAGTCTGGTGCCCAAGTGACTTGGGGCTGAGCATGCTACGTTCTGGATTTTCCCATGTGTGTGTAATTAGTGTGCCTGATTTCTTTCCAACCCCGTTATTGTGGCATGGGGAACTAATTTTCCTTTAGCGTGGGCATTTGGTGGAGAGAAGCCCCTTTAATCTAGCGACCTGTCACAGTACACACTGAGCTGGGGAGCCAGCAATACCAAAAGGCTGAGGAACTAGCATTGAAAATGATTAGGCCCATTTACTTTAACCTACAGTTGTCATAATTTTTGATGACAGGTGAATCTGCCTGAAATGCAGTTTGTGCATGAGTATAGGAACAATCCTTCACCCATGAGCATGATTGCTAATATCTACTGGGTAATTAATTCTCTGCTCTGGATTGCAATCAATATTTAGAGGGCTGCCTTCTCCAATTTAGGATCCTTGCAGTGCTGGAACCGGTCCTGGAGTGTAAGTCCCTAGATGCTAATCGACACGCAGATCTGTCACACGGTTTTGTGCTGAAGTGAGAGCCCTCCACCTGCTAGTGCGAGGCTTCAACAAACCCTCCAGCTGAGAAGCAGCCCCAGCTACCGGACTCTGCTCACTGAGTACAAGTGGTTCAGTGGAAAGCAGGCATCAGAACACACAGCCCAGGTCAAGTGTGCTGGTCACACATCGAAGTCTAGACTGGGTAGGGTGGGGTAGGTGCTCAAGGCAAGGATTGCAGGACACAGACAATGTTGTCTGATACCTACTGAAGAGATAAGAAGACCTGGGTCGGTACTGAATCAATAGCCTGAGGCGAGTATCTTTAGGTGACCAGATAAGACTGTTTGGTAAGGAATGGGCTGATGCTGCCAGGGGAACTGACCTCCAGAGGGGATCTCTCTCCCAGAGGGAAGCAGAGCTCACGCTGGATGAGCGCCATGTCCCTCTGCGGTCCATGAGTCCTTTCCTCACTGCATTTGATAAGATTGGCTCAAGAGGCTATTAAATGTGACTGAAGTAGAGGTCAGGAGCTAAAACTGGCAACCGAATGGAAAGCCAGAGGTGAGAGAAAGGAGGAGGGAGGCAGCAAAGGCAGGCAGCTCATTGCTCAGGTCTGTAAACCAGCCTGCAGTAGTGGTGTGGCCAGAGCTTGTAGACCCAGGAGCGAGGCATTGTGGGAACATTGGTGGTCCAGTGGTAGCATGATTTCTCTCCGTGCTGGAGCCCTGCCTATGATTCCCTGCCCGCACACCTGGTGGACAGCCCCCGCTCATCTGCTTCCAAAAGAAAATGAACCTAGAAAGAAATGCCTGGAGATCTACTTCTGAAAGCAAGCCAATGCAAACCCTCTGGCTCACTGCGAGCGGGTCACAACTGTCCCGGGCAGTGTGCTGTTTTACTTTGGGTTTCCCTTGTACATGAGGCAATCATGCGTCAGGGGCCAGCCTCCATGAGGAAGACTGGCTTTTCTAAGAGACGATAGTTCTCCTGTGGAAAGAATAGAAATGCCCAGCTAGATAAGGGTCATTCCATTGTGCAGAACTAGGAGTGAGACATGTTTGTGTTATCAATGGATTACTCAATGGATTTACATCTGGTGTTTTAACTTCCCTTCTTCAAGGGCTCAGATGAGAATGAATTCTCTATAAAGCCTCCCAAAGGTACAATAAACCCAGAAAAAAAATCATATCAATGTGAATGAGGGGGAGTACAGAGTGGAGACCCAAAGTATATCTGTAGACAATTGGAAATCCTCTTACAGAAGAGTCATGAGGAAGAGATGAGCCAGTCAGGGTGCAGTATAGCACCGATGAAACATACACTTTTCTTACAGTTCTTTAATGCTTCCTCCCTCCCACTATTATGACCTCAATACTACCTTACAAATCCTCTAGACCAGAGCATGTACACAGGTACAGATCAGAGCTAGAAACACAGGGAATCCAGGACAGATAAACCCCCCAGGACCAATAATGAGAGTAATGATACCAGGAGGGTAAAAAGGTGAGAGGAGAAAGGGGGAACCAATCGCAATGGTCTATATATAACCCCCTCCCAGGGGGACAGACAACAGAAAAGTGGGTGAAAAGAGACATCTGTCAGTAAAAGACATGGAAAAAATATAAATGATCAAAGGTTTGTGGGGGAGGAGGGGAGAAAATTAAAAGCTGATACCAAGGGCTCAAGTAGAAAGAAAATGTTTTGGAAAAGATGACGGCAATGAATATACAAACGTGCTTGACACAATTGTTTAATTATGGATTGTGATAAGAGCTGTATGAGTCCCCAATAAAACGATGAGGGGAAAAAAAGGTACAATAGACTTCAAACCAAGTCTCCTTTATGCAGATATATATTTCCAGGAAGGAAAAGGGTAACGACTTGTTCCTCCCTTCTGCCAGTCTCTTAATCCAGTCCCTGTACCAGAAGTTTCCAGGAGAATTTGTGATCAAGTTTACTGACTGACTTTTGGCAAATAAATCCTTCGTCATTGAGGACGTGTCAGGGAGCTAGAGGCAGAAGCCTGGGGTCCTCCCTCTACATGCCAAGGCCTCTGTACCCTCTTACAGGAAGTTCGAAGCTGATAAAGGAGAGGGTACCCACAAATTCAGGCCTTTGAGACAAGAAGCCGGTACACCTGGAAGGGCACCAATCTAGGCCAGGTGGGCTTAATTCAGCTCACCCTAATTAAGCCAGCAGGCTTAATTCAGTGCTGTGTACCACGCCTCCCAGTGGAGGACCCTGAAAAGTCAGTCTGGAGCCCAGGCCCCTCCTTTCCAGCTGCCACGCTTCTCTGGCCTCAGGTCACCATGTGTGGATGTGGAGCGCCACTCAGGGGCCTGTGGTCAGATCTGACCCCTGAAACTGCTTCTATCCTCTAGAGAAACTCACTGGGCTCACAAGCAGGGCTTCAGTGTGAATTCTTTCACCTGTGAAGCCAAGGGCCGAGGTAGTTCTCACCCAAGGAACAGAACAGAAGCTTGTCATCTTGTTTCAGTTCATTATGTTTTTCAGAAGCATGCAAAGATTGGTGGAATCATCTGTCCTTACACAGTTAAAGATAAAAAGCATAAAATAAACATTGCTTATCTGAAGGTCAGGCCAAAATAAGATTTTGGTTTAGGTAGAGTAGTGTGGGGTCCTGGTTTACAACTGCTGGCACCAGCACCATGACGGGCCGTATAAAACCAAAGTCTGGGGCAGGCTTAAGCTCTAATTTCAGATTCCTGGACACTGAGGTAATTCTGTCAGAGAAGGCATCACCTGTCCCAGACTGACCAGTAGGAAGCAGCGACCACCACCCCCAATTGACCAGTCAACAGAATACGCGTGGAACTACTCGCCAACCACCACTGGACAACGCTGATACCAGAAGTTTTCTCCAATAAGTTTAAAGAACAGCAACACTGGACTGCCCTGGGTCCCTGGCCCCATAAAAGCCCAGGGAACAAAGAACTCGGGGCTGATTGCCCTTTGGACGCTGGGTCCCCACTGCGCTGGGCAGTGGAGGGGAAAAAAAAGCCCTAGCTTGAGCTAGAAAAGAAATAAACTCCTTTTGCCGTGTTTGCATCTCAACTGGTCGTAATTCTTCCGAGCGCCCGAGGTGAGCTCGCGTTCCCTTCCCCAATCCAACAGTAGTTAGAAGATAAATCTAAGACCGTGGTGGTTTATCTGTATAGTTGTAGCCCTGCCTAACAGGAAGGCTGGCAGTTTGAACTCACCGAGCAGGTCCTCACAAGTCAGGCCTGGGAGCTGCTTCCCAAAGGTCACCCCGTTGAGAAGCTTGTGGAGTGCACTCTAGTCTGAACACATGGGTCCCTGTGAGATGGGATGGACTTGATGGTCATTAGCAGCAATCCCCACCGTCCGGGAAGTGGCGGTGGAGGGATCCGTGTCAGACGGTGCTCAGGGGAGCCAGGCCAGCCCAACGCTTCGGGAGATGGATAGTTCAGCTCATAGGCTGCAGTTTTCTGTGCATACAAGGCCTGCTGGGCGCTGAGATCCAGTTTGGCCAGAACCCTGCCCTCTGAGCAAGCGCAGTCGGGTGCAAGCACGAAGAGTCCTCCTCCAGCCTTCTGGCTCTCTTCCCTCCACGCCCTCATCCTCTCACCCCTCCAGTTCTGGTGCTGATCATCTTACCCCTCTCTCAACAATAAGGGTGGAGACAGGAGAATGGCTTCAGGGAGAGCCATCCAAAACATCCTTTCTTTCTTGTTTAAAAATAATGTTTTCTTGTGTTTTAGCTGAGTTTGCACAGCAAACTCGGCTTCCGTTTAACACTTGTTAATACAAACTATTCTGTGACCTTGGTGACGTTTTTTCACAATGGGGCCACAGTCTCACGATTGCGGCAATAAGTTTGGAGTGTGTGTGTGTGTGTGTGTGTGTGTGTGTGTGTGTGTGTGTGTCCTCTAGTCTCTATCAATCCAGCCAGTGTGGCCTTTTAGGAATATGAGTTTTGTTCTACATTTTTCTCTATTATGTTAATGAAGCAGGATGCGTGAGATAAAATACAATCTATAGGGTTATGTGGTATTTTGAGTCAATCTCCTTTGAGATTAAATGAGAGCAAAGGAAGGACCTATTAACATAAAAAATAAAGTCTGCAACAGTGTGTGGACCAACATTTGAATGGCCGGAACTGAGAGAAAAACCAGGAGTGAGAGATCCTCAGAGGAGCTGAGGAAGGATGAGTCAAGCAAGGGAGGAAGTGGTCTACAGAGAAGTAAATGCTAGACATCCTGAGGGCACTGATGATGTTGCTGAGAAGAATTTCCGTGCAGGGGTGTGGACTGAGAGGGTGCTAGACCAGAAGGGAAAGCAGGAAGCTTAGGAATGTGGACAGCTTGACACTAAGCCAACCTGTGAAGAGGAAGGTGGCAGTTGGAGAAAGACGGGGAGCCTTGGATGGCTATTTCAGGGGGTTGATTTTGTTTTCATGGAATAAAGAGAGCAGGCTTAAATGCTGAAGAGAAGGAGGCAGAAATATTATGAGGGGGGGGGGGAAACGGATATACCAGAGATCTGATGCCGAGCCCAGGGGAAGGGTTCTTTGGTTAAGAAAAGCCCGCTTCTTTGGACAGGAAGGAAGTCAAAGGAGTGGGCATACCTGCTCATGAATTTGTAGGTTTAGTGAAAGAAAATCGAGATCTGGGGAGCTCTCTGTGTAGATTAAGTTAATGAACTCTTTGTCATGCCCCTTGCCCTTGTTCTCGTGTGTAGTAATACAAAGCAGAAAGGAGCTCTGGTGGCTTGGCGGTTATGAGTTGAGCACTAAGGACAAGATCAGCAGTTTGAAACCACCAGCTAGCTCTGAGAGAGAAAGACGGGGCCTTGTACTCTCAGAAAGAGTTCCAGACTCAGAAAGCCACAGGGCCAGTTCTGTCCTGCCCTATAGGGTCACTGTGAGTCAGAATGGACTTGATTTCAGTGCGTTTGCTTGTTTTTGGCTGTTTGCATGTTTTCAGGCAAAAGGGGAGATGTAAAGATGTAATGGAATAAGAGTTTTAAACAAAATTGTTGTTTTATGAAGATATTGGACATTTAAAAAGTGAGTTGCTATTTTATTTTTTCTTTCCATCAACTAGGTGGGAAAAACGATGTGAAAAGTTTGGATTAAGAAAAGAAATCCTGGGGTCTTAAAGGCTTGAAGGTGAACAAGCGGCCATCTAGCAGGGAAGCAACAAAGCCTGCACGGAAAAAGCACTCCAGCCGGTGTGATCATGAAGTGTCTATGGGAAGAAGTATGAGAAGTTCAAAAACAAGCGGCAAATCAATGTGAAGGGACGTGGATGGAGCGGAGACCCCAAACCCACCTGTAAGGTAATTGGACAGTCCCTCTCAGAAGGGCCACACGGAAGTGATGAAAATCCCAGAGTGCAGTAAAGCACTGATGAACCACATAGCTGCTATCCTTTAGTTCATGTTTCTTCCCCTTACTATTATTGCTTTTATTTGTTTTACCTCATTAACCATGTTAAACTTGCATGTGTTCATTTGTATATTTAAGATCGTTCGGTACATGACAGCCAAGAAAGATAAACCCTTCAGAAACAGTAACAAGAGTAATGGCTCCCTGAGGGTACAGGAAGAGGGGAGGGGGAGAGAATAGGGAGCTGAGAGCATTGATGACTGTACAACCCCACTTGATGGGATCAGCAGAATTGCATGTGAATGTATACACTGTATCATGTAAGACGTTGGTGGGGGGGACTATTATAGGGGAAAGATAATAAGGGTTACTGGGGGGTGGAATAAAGGGGAACTGATATCAAGGAGTTCAAAAAGGAAGACAATGTATTGAAACTGATTGTGGTAGCAATTGTACAATCTTGCTCAATGTGTTTGAACTATGGGTTGTTATGATATCTGTAAGAGCTCCCAATAAAATTATTAAAATTTAAGGGAAAAAATCCAAAACTCTACGAGCTCTTACAGAAATCCAAATTGGGACAGCCGTATGGCCATACGCTGATGGTCTCCTTTCTTCCAATGGCTCCTTTTTGTCTTTGTCTTGTCTTTGTTCCATGTAAGACTTAATAAGGAGGTCTTTAAAAAAAAACAAATTGATTGTCACAGAAGATAAACTATTGGCAAGGGTTTTACCAAACGAATTAATGGACACCTATCTTTTCAGGGTAGCAAATGGATGCTGCTTTGCCTTTTACCCCAAATAGAACTGCTTAAGCCCTCTATGTATCTTTATATTTTCTGTTAATTTTTGTTTCGTCTTCACAAAGTTTTTCAGTAATCAACCGGTAAACAGCCATGGCTGCATTAAATGCCAGGCTTCTGCTTTGTTCTCAGAGAAGTGACATGCCGTGGAGGCAGTGGTGACCTACAACGTTTGAAGAGAGTGAGAAAGGTCTGAAAGAGCTGCTCCTGGGGACTGGACAAGACTGCGGGCTGTGCAGCGTCACGGCCGTGCCTGAAAGGGCAGAGGGGTCCAGCCCCTGACCATGAGGAGTGCAGTCTCAGATGGTACTCACAGGAGGGGTCCAGGCACAGACCTGGCATCAACAGATGGTTCTAAACTTTTCTTCACTTGGCCATTTTCCATTCCCACAGAGTCCATTGTGGGTGGGCTTAATGCTGCTATGACAGAAATAACACAAGTAGGCGATTTTAACAAGGGAAAAATATTCTTTCCCAGTGTAGGGAATTAGAAGTCTGCCTTTAGGAGAACTCGTTCTTTCTCTGTTGGCTTGGGCAGAGGTCCTTTGACAGACTCGCTGGGGCACGTATCTTCCCCTCCATGTTTGCTTCTCGGCAGCGCCTCACCTGCTCTCTTTATGCCTCGAAGATGATTGATTCAGGACTCACTCTACGCAGACATGCCCTCACTACAATCACAGCAACAAGCCCTATTCCCAAATGGGATTGCGTCCATAAATGTGTTGTGGTTTGTGCCGTGAGTTTCGACACCTAGTGATCCATCATCTTGACAGAAGCAGGCAGCCCAAGCTGTTTTGTGCAGAATGGGGATTCAAGTGCCCCGCTTCTGTGGCTAAGAAGCCGAGCACGTCACCCAGTGGCACCAGGGCTCCGTTCCACAAGGAGAGCGGTTAGGATTTACAATACAGATTCTTGAGGGATACAATTCAGTCCATAAAAATCGGCTTTCAGAAGCACCTTCATTTCTGCTCTCTTTCACCACCCCCACCGCCACCCTTTTGCCTTCCTCCCTTCTGTCCTGCTAAGGTCCATCCTGTGTCTGTCCTCATGGCCAGGCTCCACTCTGGTAGGGCATGGGTAGATATATTGGTAAGAATGGGTCACTTATACTTCTTCATACGATCCACACACCCTCCCCCTCCCACACCTCTCCAGAGTTCAGTATTATCAAGATCAAAACAAAAGGGAAAAAACCAACCTGCTCAAAAGACTTCAATGGAGAGACTCAATCAGTGTCTTGAAACCCAATATTCATTGCAAGGATATTC
Source organism: Tenrec ecaudatus (assembly GCF_050624435.1). Taxonomy (NCBI): domain Eukaryota; kingdom Metazoa; phylum Chordata; class Mammalia; order Afrosoricida; family Tenrecidae; genus Tenrec; species Tenrec ecaudatus. The sequence continues at coordinate 103,746,828 of NC_134535.1, forward strand.
GCAACAGTTGCAAGGAGGGAATAACAATGTTATAAACAACATGTGGCACATGCTGTGGAATACTACTCAGCCACTTGAAGGGATGGCGTCTTAATACATGCTACAAGGTGGATGGTGGTTGAAGATATTGTACTGAGTGAAATAAGTCAGTCACAGAAGGACAAATATTGTATAACTTCCCTTATGTTAGAAGATAAAGAAAAGGCAAATGCACAGAGACCAAGGTTTTGTATCAGGGCAGAAGGGAAGCAGAAAAAAGGGGCTAACAAGGACCCCCTCAAAAAAGTGCATTAATTAAGAGTAGAGCCCATTACGGAAATTGGTTCTAGTAAGTCGTATACTCTTAAGAAGTTGAGCAGGCAAAAGTTGTATGATAAATATGCTTACAATGACAAACAAACAAGAAGAGTAGCAGCTGAAGTGGCTTATGTACATTCATAACTAACCCAATTTGGTTTTGAGGCTTAGGTTTATGGTTTCATTGGACATCCCAGTCAACTGGATTAATAAATTGCTTAGTGCTATTGTTCTACTTCCTAGTTCATCTCATAGTGCCTGGAGTTTTATACACTTGCTAGTTGCCATCTAAGACACAAAAATTGATCTTTCTTCTGGAGCAACAGATGAAGAGGAAGAATCAGGAACAGGAGGACATAAATATGCAGCTAATTACTTTCATGAACAAGTGCCTTCTTTGTCATGATATCAGAACCGGATGGTGTCTGGCTACAATCACTGAACATTTTGATGAAAGATCCTATAGAATAATCCTGATCAAAAGAGGGAAATCACAGAACAGAATTTCAATCTCATGAACTACAGACTTTCGGGAGCCAGGTAGGCTGGGTCAACCCCTAAAATTATTGTCCTGAGATTATCTTTAAAACTTAAACCAAAAATACCCTCTGAAGTCATCTTAAAACCAAGCAATATGAGGGGTACACACACAAAAAAACTGGAATCCCTCCCCCCAAAGCTATGTATTTAACTTTTTTTTTACAAAACAACTTTATCACCTTCAAAGTATTCTCCGCTACACTTAATACATTTGTCAAATCTGAGTTTCCATTCTTGGAAACTGTTTTCAAACTCATCTGTTTAGATGGCTGACGGCACCTCCCTCATTTTTTTCTTCACCTCTTCTACATCATCAAATCGCTGTCCTTTCATGTCCTTCTACATTTGCAGGAACAAAAAGAAGTCTCATGGAGCAAGGTCAGATGAGTAAGGTGCACGGGGCAAGAGAGACATACTGTTTTTTGCCCCAAACTGACACACTGAGATGGCTATATGAGAAGGTGCTTTGTCATGGTGGCAAAACCAGTGCCCCATCTGCCACAAATCAGGTCTTTTTTGTCACACACACTGTTATGCTATCTTTTCAGAACCTCTAAATAGAAAGCTTGATTAACAGTCTGACCTGGTGGAACAAACTCCAAATGCATTATGAGTAGACATTTTCATCCATTCGGAAAGTTGATGGACATCCAGAACTAGGTTTGTCATCAATCTATATTTCATCTTTTTTGAAACTAAGAAAACACTCATACACTTGAGTTTTTCCCATAGTGCTGTCCTTGTAAGCTGTGTTCAACATCACAGCAGTTTCTGCGGCACTTTTCCTAAACATGAAACAAAATTTCACAGCTGCACGCTGTTCTCTTAATTTGGGTGTCACACAAAAATGACATCCATGCAGATTGGGGACCCAAGAGCCATCTGTAGGAAACTGGACACCCCTTTACAGAAGGGTCTTGGGGAGGAGACGAGCCAGTCAGGGTGCAGTGTAGTAATGATGAAACATACAACTTTCCTTTAGTTCCTAAATACTTCCTTGCCACCCCCCTCCTAATTCTACCTTACAAATACAGCTAGACCAGAGGATGTATACTGGTACCGATAGGAACTGGAAACACAGGGAATCCAGGACAGATGATGAGTGGGGATACTAGGAGGGTGTCAGGGGGGTGGGGTAGAAAGGGAAAACCGATTACAAGGATCTACATAAACAGAAAAGTGGGTAAAGGGAGATGTTGGACAGTGTAAGATATGACAAAATAATAATAATTTATAAATTATGAAGGGTTCATGAGGAAAGGGGGAGCGGGGAGGGAGGGGAAAAACGAGGAGCTGATTTCAAGGGCTTAAGTAGAAAGCAAATGTTTTGAGAATGATGAAGGCAACAAATGTACAAATGTGCTTGACACAATGGATGGATGGATTGTGAGGAGAGTTGATGAGCCCCAATAAAATGATTTTTTAAAAATGAGGTTCAAGCGAAACTTTTACAAAAAAATTCACTGTGACTAGCAAGACCCTTCCCAGGTGACGCTACTGGTGCACCAACTCAGTTTCCTGATGCTCGCCTAGTGGGAAAAAGGCACATTACAAAAGCCCCACCTAGCCGAGCTTTTTCTGTTGTTTTTTGGGGAGGAAGAGGGGGTACCCCCACATAGTCTGTTTTTTGTTTTTTGGGGGAGGAAGAGGGGGTACCCCCACATAGTCTAGTACCCCCACATACCTAGTGAAAAATGTCTGCAACGAACATTATACGCTTTTAAGAGCTACCTACATGCGATCAAATTCACAATACAAAGCAAAACAAAAAATCCTCTGCATCAAGTGGCTGGGCCTCATGGTGACCTACACTGGGTTTCTGCAGCTGTAAATCTTCACCGGAGCCGATGGCTTGGTCTCTCTCCCCTGCAGTGCTGATGGTTTCGAACCTATGACCATGCGCTAGCAGTCCCAGGATGGCTCACCTGACAACAGCCCCAGGGCTCCTAAATGAACAACAGCAACTAGAAAGATGAGATAAGAAATTTAGGGGGCAGTAGATTATGTTATTGAAGGAAGAACAACTCAAAAAAGGAGATGAAAATGGTTACACAATGTGGGAGCAGGTTGTCTTCAACTGTACTCTGTTGCTTGGAATTCCTGGTTTTCCAAGTAGCAGAGGGCATTTATGGGATGGTCTGTAGCTCATTTCCACTCTGTGAGTAAGACAGGACGACTGTCGCCACATCCCACGATTTAAGCAAGGTCATGAGAACAAGCTGTCAGCTCTTTCCAGAGAGCTGAGACTCTAAAAGTCTGACCTTCAACTACGAAAAGGTAAGCATTTTCCCTCCTGTTTCCTAGGAAACGGCTGGAATACATCATTCTCCAGGTGTTCTGTTATTCGCCTCCCCCCTCCCCCAGAACAAAGTCTAATTGGCTAAAGATATTTTTGCTTCTTTGTTTGCCTTCAAAAAAATTGTCAGCAATCCTGTTGTGTGAGAACGTGTCACAGAATGCAGGATACGTGACAAGAACTGTGTATAAACCTGCCCTGAATAAAGTTCTGGGCCCTGGAGTGTCTATGCTTCAGAAGACCCTTAAGCCCCACGGCCCAGTCTCCTTATCTTACCTCTGGATCTATCTTCTCCATGGCGATCTTGCCCCTCTTGAAGCCCTGTTCCATTTGTGAGACAGCTTGTTCTCACTGCATCTCACGGCACAACTTGAAGCATGTGATCAATGTCAATGAATGTATATGCAGAAACAGTTGAATTGGTGTAAGTTTTGCTGTGTATATCCTCAACAACAATATTAAAGGAGAATGCCTGCTCTTCAAGGGAAGGGCTAATATTTTACTTCTTCAGTGCATGACAGAGGTGAATGGAAAAGATTGAAGTGGGTGCAGGGAGATAAGAACCTCAGGAGACGAGGAATTTATGGATTTTTGATGTTCTCAAGTGATGTTCCTCTAGGGTGAGTGTTGGAGTCATCAGAACTCTGAATTGATTCAGAATTTCCTGGAGTAAATGAGGAAGCACAAAAAGGCCAGATTGTTGAGATGATTGACATCTCGTTTACTGTCACTGAATGGACTCATAGTGACCCTGTCGGACAGGGTAGAACTGCCCCCGTGAGGCTCTCAGACTTCATTGTTTACAGGAGGAGAAAGCCCTGTCCTTCTACCACATTGAAAACATATTGGTTAAAAAAAAAAGAAGAAGAAGAAAAAGAATCACATAGGACTGATCTGGGTAGGCAAGAAAGGAAAGGTTCCGTGTGTGTGTGTGTGTGTGTGTGTGTGTGTGTGTGTGTGTGTGTGGCCGGGGTCATCCAAGAAAACAATGAGAAGGATTTAGAGGATTAGTATTTTTACTGAAGATTGAAAAAAATAGGAGGAGAACCAAGACGATGACTTTCATCCTGAAGGGAACAGACCTTGGAGGTTCCCAAGTTTGGGGGCAGTGGGGCTGGACAGCGTGTAAAGGAGAGGAGATGGTGCAATAGGCTAGAGGGTTGACATTGACTTGGGGGAAGGGGCAAATAGTAATCTGTAAGGAAGGAGAGAAATCTCAGGAAGTGGAGTAGGATAAGTAGTTTATACTACAGAATCTAAAGATATGAAATATAATATCCCTACCTAACACACAATGAAATAAATCTGTGAAAAAATAATAAAACATGAGAAATTTTGTTCCCTCTCATTTTAACTCAATTAAGGCGGGTAGGATTTTTCCACCTCAGGGACATTTGGTCATGTCAGGATCACTATCAGATTAATAAACAAGGTAAGCACGGGCTTACTTGTGCCTACTCAATAGATTGTAAACAATTTTACATTTCCCCCCCATATCCAAGATGCTACTTCTAGGTATGGCTAACATCTGTCTCCCCACAACCCCACAGCACCTTCCTGCAGGATCAAAGCCTCTTTTTCAAGTTTACTATACCTGACATGGCCGGAGTATTTGGTAAACACAGGTGCGTCCATGATAACCTGCTTATTGGATAATCTGCCTCTGGCCTGGAGACATTGTGGTGGCCACAATGGAGATGGTTATTGGCGTCTAGTGGGTAAGGGTCAGGTATGTGGTTAGCACCGTACAATGCATAGGACAGCCCCTGCCAACACCCAAAAGGTCACTGGTGGTAAGGCTGAGCATGTCATTGTACTCTGGAAACATTGCGCCCCAGAAAGTAGAATCTTTACCACTGGTTTCAAAAATGCTCTATGGAACCCCAGCCTTTTAGCAAAGGTCGGAAGTGAATCTGGAGCTCTATGAGAGAGTGGGTAGCCTTTAGTAGGGGTTCTGATAGCTATCTAGAATGCTTGGTCCCTGCCACCTTCTCTCCACATCAACAGTCTCCCACAAATGCTGCCCTAGCCCCTGCAACTGGCTCAGGTGTGGACTAGGCTTTCCGTCCTGGAACCAAGATGATCTCTTACTTGGTGGAGATGGAGGCAGTCCTCGCTACGTACACTGCCCTCTTTCTATTTATATCAGCTTGGATGGTTTTCAGTTTGTGGCTGGGGAACAACATACTATTTTCTCCTTAAGCTGCCACAGACAATGGTCGTCACCTTCTTAGCTATATTCTTATCATGGTTCCCCCATTCGTGCTATTTTTAGACGACTCATCTAAATCGAGTGACAGAAGAGAGATTTTTCTCTAGTTAGAAAATGCGGCAGATTTTCTTTCCATGTTCCAAAAATACATGGACAACTTTTGTACTCGGTTTTGGTAGGGAGGGAGCATCGTCTGATTGCACATTAGCTATTATATTTGGAAATACATGTCTGTATTCAATGCTCATGGAGCCACAGTCAAGAGATCAAAGGATGCCTTGCAGGTGGTAAATCTGCTACTGCACCGACTTCTTTAGAGATTGAAAAGCAAGATCCCTTTGAGGACTAAGTTGTGCCTGCCCAAGCCATGGTATTTTCAATGGCCTCATATGCATGTGACAGTCGGATGCTGAATAAGGAAGACGGAGGAGAAGCCGACGTGTTTGAATTATGGTACTGACAAAGAACATTGAGAATACCATGGGCTGCCAACAGGATAAACGACTGTCTTGGAGGGAGTCCAGACAGAATGCTCCTCAGAGGCAAGGATGGCGAGATTTCATCTCAAGTACTTTGGGACGTGGTTTCAGGAAAGGCTGGGCCCTGGAGGACACCATGCTTGGAAAGCAGAGGGGCAGCTAAACAGAGGGAGACCCTCAACCAGATGGATCGACACAAGGACTACAACACTGGGCTCAACCTTAAGGACAATTGGGGGGTGGGGGGTTGCAGGACCAGGCAGCATGTCATTCTGCTGTGAGTCGGAACCGACTCCATGGCACCTCACAACAACAGCAGCAGCCACATCTGTTTCATACTCCTGAAATGTGGAGCAATTCTCTAACTACCAACACCACATGAAACGAGAGTCTCCAATGTGTCTGGGTAAGATTGACCAAGAGCAAACACAAACCAGAGCAGAGGCTCTCAAGCATTAGCACGTAGCAGCCGCCCCTGCAGGCCTTGTTAGAACACCGTGTTTCTGACCCAGGAGGTCTAGGATGGTGGGACCTCGTGCTGCTGCTAGTGCTGGGACCACTGTTTTAGAGTACCAGTACCAGGTGCTGGCAAGCTTGGGGTGAGCCCTGTATGTCAGAGTAGGACTGTACCCCATATATGGTCAATGGGTATGCTATTTTGCAAGTCAACCACCAGGCCTTTCTTCTGAAGTGTCTCAGCAAATGCAGACCTTCGACCTTTCGGTTAGCAGATGGGCTTGTTCAGCGCTTGGATCACCCGGGGACTGGACACTTTGAGAAGCACTGTACAGTCTTATATTGGTTTTGGACAATGTGTTACTCTGGGTAGACTACAGAAACAAATTCATAGAGACTCATGTGAATAAGAAAGAGGTTTATATACAAGAGCAGTTAAATGTTGAGGAAACATCCCAGCCCCATCCAGATCAAGTCCATAAGTCTGATACTAGCCCATATGTCTGATACCAATCTATAAAATTCTCTTGTGACTCATGAATCACCTGCAATGACGCCGAATACAGGAAGATCACAAGAAGCCAGTGGGATGGAAGTCTTCTAGGTCCAGTGGCATTGTAAGCCTCTCAGCCAGGCAGGGATCTCCACGTGGCTTCTCCAGCACCCAGGGCTGCATCAGGGTAGGTCCATGTGGCTTCTCCAGCTCAGGGCATTAAAGTAGTTCCATGTATTTTGTTAGCTGCAATGTCTCCCAGGGAGTGAAGAGAGAGAGAGAGAGGGAGAGAGAGAGAGAAAGATATTCTCCTACATCCAGATAGGAGATGCAGGAGTTCCCAGAATTCTCAGAAGTTCACGCCCACACAGAGGCCTCATTGGCTATACAGTTATTGACAGGCTAGACTCCACTCCTTCACTCTTAATCCTCTCAAGTCCCAAATTCACACCAGATTATTTAACTACCACAGATGAGTTATGTTTCAGTGTTATGTTTAAGTAATCAGCTCCTTCTGTTTCAGCACCACAGGGTATGTTGCTGATTAAGAGAGAAAAAGTCGATCTGGTTGTGTCACACATATCTGAGAGTGAGACTATTAAAGATGTTTTCCAACTCCGAATTTTCAGAACAGCTGTTGCTATGATTCTTAATGACTTAATTTCTCTTTTATCTGTTTGTAAAGGCCTGACTTATTCAGAAAAGCTCAGCAAATGTATATCAATGTAACCACATTTTAAAAACCTAAAGTATAAGAAAAGTCAGGCTCCAGGGCAGGGATGGGAGTATTTTTTCTGCCAAGGGCCTTTAGGATGTTTATAACATTATTCTCAGGCCATAAAAAATTACCAACTTAAAAATTAGCCTGGCCAAACACTTAATTAACTCACCCTGATGTGGTGAGTAGAACTACTTCTCTCTGGGGAGGCAGGTGATATTAGCTGGTACTGATTATTTTGCAGGCCCGGTGAGGCCAGACATTCCCCACCCCTGTTAAAGGCAGTGGACTGAGTGGTAACCGGGCACCACCTAATTCTTGAGGTCTCAGGGTCATGGAGACCGATGTTTACATTGTCTATTAATCAGTCAGACTCATGTTTTCTATTTGACTTCTGTTTTCTTCACTCTTCTTTCCTCCAGATCAGGAGAGACAATTATTTTCATTGCTAATTCATAACCGTAACTTTGCTACTGTTATGCATCTGTGACCCCTGTGAAAGGGTTGTTCGACCCCCCCAAAGGGGTCGCGACCCACAGGTTGAGAAGCACTGTTATCGAGGGTTTCTGAGCATGTCAATCTTCGCAGGAGCAGATAGCCTTGTCTTCCTTCCAGCCCCCCGAGCAGCTGCTGGTGGGTTTAGAGCACCAACCTTGTGTTTAGCAGCCCACATTTGCCTGGCTCTCTCCACACGTGTGAAGGTAATACACACGACAGGTATGGGAACTGTGCCTGGTACGGTAAGCACTGAATAAAGGTTAGATGTTATTCTTATTCCCTCGGAACTTAAAAAATCAACAAATGAGAGGCTCCAGCTTTATACAGATGTTGTAATAACATAAATATATTGGAGTTAGACTTGATATATGACAAAAGCCGAGAAGAATGCTAGACACATCATAACTGTGGCAGTTACACAATTTCATGGCAACTTGATCAATAAGAATGAAGGGGTGGAGTCTAGCCTGTCAATCAGGTCACAGCCTGGTGATCCCTTCCTTTGGGTGTGGCCTTCTCATGAGGATTCTGGGGTGTCTTCTCTTCCTCCCTCTAGGTGGACACACACTCGCTGCTTGACATTCCTGTTGACACAAGAATGGGGCCACGCAGATGGCAGTCAAAGCCCTGGAGATACTTCCACCGCCACAGGACTTTCCACCCACTGGTCTGTGGTCTTCCTGCATTCGGCATCATTCCACGTGCTGTGTGAGTCTGAAGAGGAATCCGTGGTTTAATATTGGACTTATGGGCTAATATCAAACTTATGGACTTGATCTGGACTGGGCTGGGATGTTTTAAGGATGCATAATTATATATGTATAAAAATTATCTTTTATACATATATGAGTGTCTCTGGATTTGTTTCTCTAGAGAACCCTGCCTATCACAATAACGATCCCTGAAAGAATTAGTTGTGACATAAATAGCATAATCCATTGATTTATGAGTGTACTTTATATAGTCAACAGGTTGCAATAAAGTTCCACGACAAGCAATGCTGGAGGACAGCGTAGGTGTGCCCCAAAGGGCTGGAAGTCAGTATTGGAGCAGGTTGCTGCATCCTTCTTCCACAGAGAGGCTGGGGAGTGGGGTGGGGGCATGGTTCAAGCACTGGCCTTAGGGTTACCACCTACACACTCAACCACTGTTCCGAGCAAATAAAAAGTAGCAACAGAGGCACATTACTTAGAAATCTAACTATAATATCATAATCAGCTATAAAAATTGTAAGATGTTGCTATGGAAAACAAATGTTTTAGACAGGGTTCTCTAAAGAAACAAAACCAGAAGTATTAAATTGCTCAAGCAATGTAATCACATCTGGAATGGCAGCTGCAATTGGAGTCACCACCTGGTTAAGTTACGATAATCCACAGTCATTCTCCAGGATCCATCTGTCTTCGTTACAGGCCAAATAGGTGAGTTAAATGGGGATGTGGTAGGAATCCCCACCCCTGCGTCTTTCAAGGCTTTGATGGTGGCACTGATCTCTGCAATCCCTCCAGGAATGCGGTACTGCTTTTGGTTTGCTATTTTCCTAGGCAATGGCAGTTCTAATGGTGTCCATTTGGCCTTTCCTACCATGATAGCCCTTACTCCACATTTCAGGGATCCAATATGGGGGTTCTGCCAGTTACTAAGTATGTCTATTCCAATGATGCATTCTGAAACTGGGGAATTAATGACAGGATGGGTTCAGGGACCTATTGGACCCACAGTGAGGCATACCTGAGCTAAAACTCCATTGATAACTTGACCTCCATAAGCCCCCACTCTGGCTGGTGAGTCTTCTAAACATTTCGGGTCTCCTGGAACTAGTATCAGTTCAGAGCCAGTGTCCAGTAATCCCCCAAAGTTTGATTATTTCCTTTCCCCCAGTGAACAGTCAGTCTTGTGAAAGGCCGCAGGTCCCTTTGGGGAAGGCTAGAAGAAAGACTAACAGTATAGACCTTCGGTGATGTAGCAGGGTCCTCCTACAAAGGGACCCGGCCTCCCCCTCAGTCAAGGGGTTGTGGGTCTGTAAACTGGCTCAGGTCTGGGAATTGATTGAGCGATTGTGACTGTCTATTCTGCTGTTCACCTGATCTACCATTCTCCTACCTGTATAGATCACGTGAATATATAAGTTTCCCATGTATTTCATTTCTAGGGACACCGTAGCTAAGGTTGCTTTGATTACTATGGAGACCTTGTTGTCTATTATAACCACGCCCACCCTGTCTCTGTTAGTTCAGTGCTGACACCTCCCCTCTACCATCACAGGGACCAATCAGCCCCGTTGTGGACAAATGTCGGGGTTTGCTTAGGGCAATGCCCCCTGTTAATCCTGGTGCACATAAAATAGCAATTACAGGAGTCTTCAGAGATGCTGGGATCCACTTCACAAACATGTTCCTTATGGTTGTGGTAAAGGGTATGTCCTCAGGGCACTCCCTTTTTGGATCTATGGGATTATTCTGATAGATCCATTCTAACATACCAATTTCCCTAAGCTTTTAGATGCCTTCTTCCACAGTGTACCAAGGTAGGTCAGATACCTCAGCTTGGTCTAATCTAGGCCATCCGGCAGCCCATGCTTCATTGAACCAACCCAATAAGCAATTAGATCCTCTCTTAACCTCTCTTGCTGAGACATTGAAGGAAGAATATGGGCCCCGTATCAAGAAACTCAGACTGGTCTAATGTTACGTTCCTTGCACCAGTATCCCACACCTCTAGTAACCATTCCCAGAGATATTCCCCAGGCTTCTGCTTGTTACATATTCAAAAACTTGAGCAGGTCTTTATGAGTATAGTGCACTTCTTCCTGAGTCATCATTTGAACCTCACCTTTAGGAACTTTCTGAGACTTAATTCTAGTTACAGGTCTAGAGGAAATAATGGGTGGTGGGGTGTTTCCTGGGGGCTCTCAGCAATATCTTGTAAGGAATCTTCCCCCAGGTAATGCTACAAATGCAGCCCCACCTGGCATTTCAGCTTGACCAGTTTGGTAAATCTGCTCATGTGAGTTGTTTTACTGATAGTTGGTTCAAGCCCTTAGGTGGGAGGGGTGGATCTATTGACTGGGGTGGCTAAATCAACCCTAGGGGCTCAATATCCTCCTCTTCTGGATGATCAGCCGATATGTTCCCATCCCAAGTTTCAGGGTACCAATTCTTTCTGATTAATGCTCTTACTTTAATATCAGACACTGTTCTAGACCTGCAATTCAGCTGACATTGTAATTCAGCTACTTGTATAATGAGATTCTGGATTTGGTTTTCAGCAATGTCAGCTCTATTACTAGGGGAGAGAAGACTCTCCTTTGCAGCACATGCAGAACTTTTTAAGTCTGTTATTCGGCACTTGAGATGTGCTTCTGAGGTTCTGAGTTTATCCCTTTCATTGTAAGGAGGATCAGCCAACCAGCTTCCCTATACTTTTCATCCTGACAAAATTGCTGGAAAATAGCAAACACACGATCACCCAAAGCCTTTTGCTCTCTGTTGATTGGACCAGCATGCAGCTGCTTTAGCTAGTTCTCTGCCTCAACCTGTGAGCTAGACTACCTGTGGGACAGGAAACCCATGGATTGTGTTGCTAGAACTTGAGGTTCCTTGGAAATCTGCTTTACCCCACTGTGGTGTATACATTGCTTGAGCTTGAGGCTGGTGGATCCTGTCTTCTTGCATTGCTTGAGTTCAATATTCCATCCAGGCCTGCTTCACTAAGCTCCTGAGCTGTTGACTGTTGGTGACACACCCTGCTGCTTGCTGCCTGTGACCTGACTGCCTGCATTGCCCTGGGGAAGACTTAGCTGTCTGCTTCCTTGACCTTGGACCCAGAAGCCCTCATGAGTTGAAGGAATGCCAGTATATTAACTGTTTCATGGAAGTGAGTTGAACTGAGCCCTCTGTACTGTACAATTTCAAAAATATTGAAAGCAGGCACTGTAAATCATGCAGTTTCACCATTTCCCACATCTCACTGGTCCTTAAATTCTCAGAGTCCTGGTTCTCTAATATTATCTCTTCAGACTGTCTCCTCCTTTTCATCTTTACAGGGCCATCTTGATCCAGGTTCTTCCAGTTTCCCATCAGGCCCCGTGGTGGCCACTGGCATGCCCCTGATGGCCACGGTGAAGCCAGGGAGCCTCTCTTCTCTCAGTTCATGGAATGCCAGTAGGCTGACTCACCCAACCTACACCCCAGTTCTGGCATGTAATAGCCTTGCCAGTCTGTCGATCCTACCCTCCTGCCTACAGGGAAGGCAGTGTGAGCCCCCTTGACCCAGACCCCCACCAACAGACCTTGTTGTATGAGTTCCAGCGAACGAGAGGAGCTTTTCTCCCTTCAGGATTATGGCCTTTATGAAACCTGTGTGTTTCTGCAGGTTACTAGCAGCAGAAGGTGTAGCGGAGGAGACAGGAGTTGAGAGAGAAGCAAAGCTGAGGTGGAGAGAGGAAGCGATCGGGAGGAGGGAGTTAGATAGCAGTGATGACATCTGACTGATAAGCCAGAGGGGAAAGATCCCTGATCGGGCGTTGTCTGGGAGCTCTCAAAGTCATTACAGCTGTTGCTCTGATAAATACCCTTTAAAATGGACAGTCCCGCTGTCGTTCCGGGCATCTCAGTGTGCCCACGGCTCTGAGGACATGCATCTTTTTACTAGACAATATTTCCACACTGAAAAATAATTAAGGACAGGCTTTGGGAGCACTGGTTTACTATATAAAAGAAAAAGTCCAAAGTAGTGATTACTGTAAAATAGAGTTTAATTTTGTTCTTTGCATGAGGAACACAAAATTGTAAAAATACCCATATACAGTGCAAGGGAATGGGAAAATTGCTAAAAACTGTAAAAAAGACAAAGCCAAACTCTCACGATTGCATGAGCACCCCCCGCCCCCCCCCGCCCCGTAGCAAAAAGAGCTGTAAGCATGTTCCAGGCTGATCAGGTTTTCTCTCCCAGGCCAGCTTTAATGGGGCCACGTATGGAAAGTCTCCCTAAGCCAATGGGAAAGAGCTCCTAGGCCTCCTTCTCTCAGAAAGCATTTTCTTACCAAACCACCACGAAAGGTTCATTGCTCTCGAAACCTGCGGTGACTTTTTACATTCATAACTAGCCGAGAGGCAGACTTAACTCGAAGCACAAAGGTCAGTCTGACTTGCATCTCACAGGCCCCAAGTAGTTTAGAAAAAGTGATCTCTCAATGTAAACAGTCCCATCCTAAAGGAACAGTGACACCTAGTGGCCACCGGGCAGTTTTTCTTTATGGCTTATGATCATTTGAGCTAATCAGTCCTGTAACTGCCCCCGATGCTGGGCAAATATGAGCTATGTGCGTAGTAATAGGCGCCTCTTTCAAGCGGGCCCCACCCCGGGGCATCACAACACATGGTCTAGCCAACACGCATGGGCTGTTTTGTGTTTCTGTGCCCGACACACGACGGAGATTCTTTAAAGGCAGTGGCGACCGACCAAAAAACCTGAATACTCTTTGACACTATAAATAAACACTTGTTTACCCAACATGTCTCTAGTCTGTCTTTCCTCAGGCTCCTTTCTGTTTCTCAATTCATTTCCAAATTCAGTGACAACTACAGGGGTTCCAGGTAAACCTCAAATTGTATCCACGGCTATTACCATGTAATAAAAGGCTAGTACTTTTTCAAGTGTTAAATAACAACCAAGTTCTAAATGTGGTTCATGAGTAGAGATTCACAGTTACTCAACTGTATCAAATCAAAGTCCAATAGTCATTCTTTAGACCAACAATATGAGAGGTAAATGTCCTATCTATGGCATAATCCTTTGGTCTACATCAATAATATCTAGTTAGTAATACAATGTTCTAAAGCAGATCTGTACAAGAGAGAGGATGTGAGCCACGTGTCATTTTAAAAAGTCCAGTATCTACATTAAAAAAACAAAAATATACACGTGAAATTGTTTTATTTGATATAATCTATCCAAAGGATTATCACTTCAACCTATCACCAATATGAAAGCATAACTGTGATACTTTACATGATCTTTTTATGCTAAGTCCTCAAAATCCACACTGTAGTTTCCATTCACCACACACCTCAGTTTGTCCCCATTCTAGCTCCAGGGCTCAGCAGCCAGATGCACCTGATGACTACCACACGAGAGAGCAGAGGTCTGGAGTTCTAACCTAATGCTCAATGTTCTGTGAATTAGAATCAAAGAATCAGCGTGGAAAGTAAATGAAAAGATGAAAAACCCCTTTTCTGAATGAATCAATTGAGTCATGGAGACTACTCTGGCTTGCCTGGGATCACATAGGTAAATGCAAGCCAAACAGGGCTTTCTGATTCTGAGTTTCATTCTACTGCACAAAGGGCAGGGTGTGCCAGCCAAGGCTCCACAGTCAATGCCCCGAAAGCAGCAGTCAAGGAAGCCGTGGGCTAATCTGCTGCAAAGGACCTCTTGAAAACTCTAAAAAAACAAAGAGGTCACGTTAGCGCCCAAGGTATGTCCGACCTGAGCCATGGTGTTTGTCGTCACCACACAGGCATGCGACAGATGAACAATGAACGGAAGCTTGACGAAGAATCGGCGCATGGGAAGTAAGGCGCGGAATGCGCCACCGACTGCCGGAAGAACAGACAAGTCTGTCTTGGAAGGAGAACAGCCAGACTGTTCCTTGAAAGTGAGAACAGCAGCGCTTCTTTAGACATGTCCTCAGCAGGGACCAGGCCCGGAGGGCATCGCTCACGGCAGAGGGTCAGCGGGATAGAGGACGACCGTGGACTCGCGGGAATGCCACACTGGTTGCAGCAATGGGCCTCAGCCTTCCGGCCGGTGCACAACAACACAAGGCCAGACAGTGTTTGTTTTGTTACCCACAGGGCCACTGTGAGTCAGGACCAACTTGATGGTACCCAGCAACATGGTTGTAGCAATAATTCCAAGAGATTTTTTAAAAAAGAGGTTGTGTGTTTTTCTTAGGATCCTTTCATTCAATTGAAGCTACAATGCTTTTCACAAAAATGCATGGCATTAATTTGTAGGAGGAAAAAGTAACCTTCGTATAAGCCATACACTATCGGCTGTCTATAACTGTAATCAAATGTTTATGGTCAGAATGCATTTGGAAGAAAACACTAAAGTTGGCAGAGCTACCATAGTGTGTAATGCACGAATATCATATTCTGCGTCTAAGGTCAGAAAATATGAGCATGGACTGGGAAAGTTCACGGCATGCAGATAACACGGTTGACTATCTGCTCGTTGCTCTGTGAAATGACCCCTTCTCTTACAAAGAAAAAAAAAGGTTTCTGTCCCAGGTGGCAATGGTTTGCTTCTAGAAACCCTCTCAAATCTTGGCATCATGAAGATTTATCCTGCCTTCTGTTAAGGTCCTCCCAACACAGTGATCGAGCTTGCTATCCCTGCCTTGCTTAGGCCCTCTGGAGGCCAATCTGCTAAGTAGAGTTGAGTACCTTAAAATGTCATATTGGTAGACAGGTCCTCCTGCTTCACTCAGCAAACAGGGGTGGTTTTTCGAGCTTGCTTAGATCTAATCATGATGCGCAGGCTGCTGCACACTGGTCCTTACCTGCCATTGTTGTTGCTATGTTGTAGCTGTTGGCACGTTCTGTTCTACACTATGTCGTCTCTGGAAGCTTCGAGTAACAGAACCAGGACCACAGTGTTAGCTCAAGAGCACGGTGCGCCAGTACACCTTTGCCCACCTGTCCACGACACGTTCCATGCTTAGAGAATATTTGATTTGGGTCACGGTCTTTGGGCATATTTAGCATTAGATGAAAATTCTAATCTATTACCTACAGATAATTAGGTGGGGTCAAAATAATATTTTGTTTGGCGAGTGGCGCTGAGGGAGCTTTGTGGGAAAGGTGTAGCATCACGCAGAGGAAAAGAAAACAAAACTGATTGGCACCCCTCCGCTCAGCCCAGGGTGTTTCTCATCGGTCCCCCAGCTTCCCCTGCTTGCCTACGGGAGGGGCAAAGAGCTTATCTGGGAACACCCGTGGTTAACTGGAAAGAGCTGTTGAGAAATAAGGTATTAAGAAAGAGCGATCCTTAAACAGGTAAGTGGTCTCTAAATGCTTTAATTCTTACACTCAATTTGAGCCTCCTCTGGATTAATGACCGGTTGAAAAATTCTCCGTGAATGTTTAATTATAGCCAGGTTTCCAGGGCTTCGCCTTGCCTCGTGGCTTTGACATGTGCTTATTTACCCGGTATGTTATTTCCTTGGACTACACGCAATGCGAACCACAATTGCTGAGTCATCCAGAAGATCTTGATTTGTCAGATCATTGATCATTTTACCAGTGAGATCACTGCTTTCCCAAATGTGTATAAAGAAATGGCTTTACATACATTAAAGAGTAAATATATATAATTCAATGTGCAACTTAACATAGGATATTGAACGCGCCTGTTTCTTCTTCTAAAATGGATTTATCACTAACTGTACTTTTTGCCATTAGCAACACCCTGTCCAATCTGTAAGGGATCTCTCGAGTGGTTAGATTAAGAGCACATCTCATGTTACTAAAATGTAGGGCACACGATGACCCTTCCCGGCGGCGGCGTTCTTTGGGGGTGCGGCAGGGGAGGCTGGGAGAAACGAGAAGCTAATAACGATGAACACAGCATAAAGAAAATGTTTTATAACAGATTGTGAGGATGACTGTACAACTCATGATGTGACTGGACTATTGAATTGTATGATATGTGACCAAAAAAAAAGATAGCCCTTCCTTTTCTATCAGCAAAGTTGAAATGCAATCTCTTAAATTAAAAAATATATATTCTCACGTAAAAATCCATCCTCAAGTAGTCAGCTGAGCAGAACTATTCTGACTCTGTCCCTGCCTGAGTTTACAGGGGTGGAACACAGGATTCATTGTGATTACAACTCCCAATCTCACTGTTCCTCTAAATGGGGAACAAGTGCTCACCATGTCCTTAAAGTGGAGAAGCCCTATCCTCCGGGAGGAATGAAATACTCAAGATATGGGACTGTTACAAATTACACACATCCACTACAAGGTGGCTTCAAAGAAGCCCTCGGAAAAATCCCGTTACCTTTTCATCCTATCTTCTCATGTAGCCCCTTGTATTTATAAATGAATCTTATATACAAGAACAATGTCAATATATTAGAGCTCACAAATTCAAAATTATATAAAAAACAATGAACAATATGTATGTTATAGTCTTGGTTTACAACATTTTAGCAAAAATATAGCCACTCGTGGGCTTTAAGCTGTTTCACTGAGTAAAGGAGTCTGCAAAACTCTCAGAGAGTCTGTTGGGAAGAGAACAGACTTCTTCGGATGCCTGTGAGAGAGAATAAGGTGCAAATCTGTAAAATTTGGTCGAACATTAATAAAAGATAAAAACAGTATTAATACAGTACGGAAGAATATACAGTTTCTTATAGATGAACTGCTTTCCAACATTTCTCATTTTTGGACTTAAATCAAATGCTAGAGTGTCCACTGGATGTCACTGAAGTCCGCAGGGTCTCCCAGGCCCCCTTCTGCTTCAAAGTAATTCATGAAAGCAGCCATGGCCGTCTCATCGTTATCACACAGGGCATCGAAGTCCAGCTGGGCACCATCGTCTACCAAATTGAAATACAAGCCTGTGTAAGTGAAGGTGCTTCATAAAGTCAGGTTTGCACACATCTGAAGGCTACGAACTGATTATCATCAAAAATGACAAAGTATCATGGATTTTTTAGGGTCAATTATATGTCTTAAGTGGTAGAAGCCTGGTAAATCTTAAAATGGGTCATCTATTTTTATAAACATTTACTTTCAAGTAAATTGTCCTTGTGGCTAGGGTTTGGACAGAGAAGAGTTTTAATCGGCCTTGTGGGGGAAAAAGTCAACGGAAAAAAGAAGATGGAGACAAAAACATCATCTTCCAAAAATTTGAAATATTCTGGTAAAAGGGAGTTATCCAGAGTTTTAAAAATGGAAAACGGAAATAAGGAACCCTAGAACGAGAGTTCAAGTCAGAGGCCAGCAATTCTACAAATGCGAGTGAAACCACGGACACAGGTTAAGCGACGTTCCTAGACATCTTGAAAGGGCCGGCGAATTGAGATGATTGGTATATAGTTCCCTGTGAAGCTGATATCCAGGTTCCTGCTAGTTCCTTGATTCTCTTCAACCTGCCTCTGTGGTAGAGCAGTTCCTACCAGGTCTGGGGCTGCAGGATGATGCCCCGTCATCTTATTCCATTGAAGTGTACGTAAGTATCATTAAGATGAGTGGTTACATCTGAAATGCGTAATGATGCGCACCCTTTAAAAATCCTTGAGAAGGGAAATTCTTGCGAGTAGACTCCCCCTCCCCCCCCCACTAGATACAGGTATCTTCGTTTGTTTTTACTCTTATTTTCCTTTTATTCTTTAAGTTGTGGGTCTTTAACATTGCCCCGATCTGAACCAGGTACTAGGTGAGTGTTTAATGAAAAGTCCATCCATGAACAGACATAACACACATTTAAAAATAAAAGTGTGCTTATTCTTCTATAGCATTCTAAGTGTTAAAAAAAATCACAAGTTTTAAAGCTGCGTGAGCCTCTAGCAAGCTCCGGTGCGTGCGGATGTCGGATGTCGCGATTAAGGACCTTGGCCGGCAGGTGACCAGGAGCACTTACTGAGGAGCGGCTCGGGGCTGTGCAGGGCCACGGGGCTCCCGCTCCGCCTCGGAGCTTCCGGCTGCCCTGTTTCGGGACTGAGTGGGATCCTCTCCTCACCCGACACCTGGAAAGACAATCCAAAGAATGGGCAGTGAGGAGGCTCCCACCCGAGGCCACGGCACCCCTTCTGCCACGAGAATACGGCGGCTCTCTTGTTGAACTACTGCTGTGGGAGCGTGGAGTCTCAGATCACTTCGCCCGACTTGTAGGTTTGTCTCTACACGAATGCCAGGCTGGTTAAATCTGCAGTCAGTAGCTAGACGGTAATGTTTTAGGGTTAGGGCAGGGGAGGCGGGGCTGGGGTGGGGTTGGTGTGGGATGGGGCGCTAGTACTCATGAGAACAGGAATGAAGAAAAGGAATTGTGGCAATGATTGCCCGACTTTTTTAAAAGCTTGGTTTATTTATTTTTTAAATCATTTTATTGAGAGCTCATATAACTCTTATCACAATCCATACATCCATCAATTGTGTAAACTCAAAACATTTGCTTTCCACTTAAGCCCCTGGCATCAGGTCCTCATTTTCCCTCCTCCCTCCTCTCTCCCCCCTCCCTCATGAATCCTTGATAAATTATAAATTATTATTTTGTCATATCTGCCCGGCATTTTTTAAACACATTTAAACCATTGAAATACCAGGCACGAGAACTAAATGTCAATAAAACTGTAAAAAAAACAAGTAAGTAAATAAAATAAAAATCACCAACTGGCCAGAAAGATTTCATTCATTTTTTCATAGGAGAGCTTCTTCCCCCTGAAGAAGCAGTTCATCTACTCTTCGTTTTATCGTTCATTCACTTAGCGAAAATTATTACTTTTAGTACATGCATGTGCACTTACATTCCTGCAGCTGGCCGGGAGAGCTTCTTTCATCAGATCTGTTGGACTCGAACCACCAAGTGATGAAGCAGCCTGTAACCTTTAAACGGTCATACAAAAACCTGTTTGTTTCCATGATCGATTTTCAGAAGGAAATGTTATTTTTTGAAGATGTAATAATCTGATAAGTACAGCGATGAGCTTGAGGAAGAGTATTATTAGCAGTGTTCAGAGTTAGGTTGGTCTGGGTAGTGGTGACACCCTGGGCTGCGGTCCCCATGATGGGTGGTTAGGAACCACCAGCGGCTCCGCGGGAAACAGGCTGGGCTTTCTACTGCCCCAAACAGTTACACTCTCAGAGCCCACAGAGGGTGGCGATGAGTCAGCATCGACTCGATGGCAGTCAGTTTGGTTTGGAGACTTATTTCTGGTCTTAAGATATTGTAAAACACACCGTAGTAAATAGGAAAAAAACAAAAAAACTGGCGTAAAAGTCCTTCAGTGGGTTGTGCTGTCTGTCTTAATACAGGGGCCTAGTGGTGCCCGGCTGAAGCACTTTAGTGCTAACTGAAAAGTTGCTGGTTCAACCAAGTTCATCTTCTGACACATGACTCTCATCCGATTACTTCCCCGGTCAGAAATCTGCTTGTAAGTGCCTGAGCTACGTGACATCACCTTTGTTAAAACTCCCCATTGCTCCCCAACTTCCTCCCTCTCCTTGTGCCCGGAAACCATCCCGCCTTCTCCCGCCCATCTCCACAGCTACGCTGAGGTTCGTTCACACATAAGGGAGCCTCAATAAATAGAATTAAGAGCTAATAGAGTTTTTTCACGACATGCTTTTTGGAGCCCTCTCCTCTTAATGCCCTTCTGACGTCCTAAGAAGCCCTGGGGGTGTAGTCGTGACGCATCGGGCTGCCAACCACCAGGTCAGCAGTTTGAAACCACCAGCCACTCCTCTGGAGAAGGACGCAGCGTTCTACAACTCTCACGAGTTACGGTGTTGGAGGGACCGGTTCTACCCGGCCCCAGAGCATCACTGTGAGCAAGGAATCAACTGGATGCAAGGGAGAACATTGTTGTTGTCGTTAGGTGTCGTTGAATTGGTTCGGACACATAGCAACACTTAATGTACAACAGAAGGAAATCAATACCGCCAGGCCGTGGGCCAGCCTCACCATTGTTACGTTTGAGTCTGTTGCTGCAGCCAATTCCTCTCATGGGGGGTTTACTTTTTCCCACTGACCTACTTTACCAAGCAGGACAGCCTTTACCAGGGACTGGTCTCTCCTGGTAATGTGTCCCTATCCGTAGCATTATCGTGGGCATCCTAAGGCTACCCAGCTACCAACATGTGGCTTCATTTCTGCTAACCTTCATATGCTCCTCCAGATCCACTGAGGTTTTTTGTTCCCTAATGATTGACAATGATAAAAATCTTCCCACTAGAAGAAAGCTTGGATCATATTCTCAAAGCTAGTACAGGATCAACTATCAAAATGTAAGAACTACAATTTTAATAAGATAGTATATAATACTATCCATTCCACATATTAAGTCTTGTGAGGAGGTGAAAGTACATGATGGATCATATATGAGTTTATGTATGTGTTGGTGCATGTTTTAAATACTTTCCATACTTAGAGTGCACCGCACATGGTAATTATCCAATACTGTATAAAAACCACATAGGCAGACTTTATGGCACATGATAAATGTCTGACTGGTGACATTTTCAGTTAATAGGGTGTTTTTTTGAACTTTACTTAAAGATACAAATAAATTCAAGCTGTAAAAACAAGGTTGAAAATAAGGAAGCACACAATTCTCTCCTTTTCTAGACCTCTCCCCAATGTCAACTAGCCCAAATAAACTGCTGTATTTCAGATTGCAGTCTCAGATCACTTTCCCCCCCGATTTCCAAATCCCGAGCCCTCGGGAAATGGAAAGATTTCCCATCATTTATTTGGCAGCATAATATGACTAGCTCTGCCCTGAGCAGAATCCGACCTTGACTGATGTGAGGCAACAGATAATTGTTTGCTTTAGTCCTACTTTGCCCCACCCGAGGAACCCGGATGGTGTTGTGGGATATGCTAACTGAAAGGTCATCAGTTCAAAACCACCGGCCATTCCAGCAGAGAAAGATGAGGCTTTCTATTCTCATTAAGAGTTACAGTCTCAGAGCCCTTCTGGGGCAGTTCTACCGTGTGCTGTAGGGTCCTCTGCGTGGGAAGCAATTCAATAGCTGTGAGTTTGAGTTTTGTTCTTTGTCCCATTATGTACATTTACATATTTTATTCCAGAAATATCTTAAAGATTTTTTTTACTATGGAATCGTGCAATCTCACACACATACACCACATAACTTCAATCAAATCCGCAAACACTTCTCATTACAAACCTTGATTGCTGGTATATTTGTTCATCAGGTGCTGCCAATGATGTAGCTACTGAGTTTATTCTAAAACACTACCTAAATTCCCAAATAGATTCTGACCTCAAAACATAACTAGTCCCAAGGATTTTAGATGAGAGATTATGGACCTGCACATACCCATAAACACACACATATACATTATTATTTTTTCTTAATACAAATGTGATATACACACTATCCTGTGTTTCTGTGCTTTTCATATTTCCCATGTAATGTAAAGATCATTTTATAGAGCTATCTTGCGCTTAAAGGCCTTTGAGCACTCCACTGTCTGAATATTCTGGAACCAGTTTTTACCGTGATAAATGTTCACAGCACTGCTATAAACAATGCAGCAGTGAACAGCCTTGTTCCTGTACATTTGTACAATCGTGTAAGAGTGTTCACTCCTGGTGTAAACTTGATGAGTCTAAGACTATGGACACATGTTTTTTAACAGATAGTATCTAATTGCCCTGAAAACTGCTTTCAGCAATTCATACTTCCACAGTTTAAGAAATTTTGTTTTCTCACATTCTCAACATCACTGAATATTACCAAACTTTCAAGTCTCTGATAATTGTCTAAGTGAAGAAAAAGTATCTCATTGTTTATTTATTTGTTAAATACCTTTACTGGGGGCTCTTACATCTCTTATCACAATTCATACATTTACCCAGTGTGTCAAGCCCATTTGCACATAGCTGCCATCTTCATTGTCAAAGCATTTTCTTCCAACTTGAGCCCCTGATATCATCTCCCCATTTCTTCCCCCTCCCTCTCCTGCCTGCCCTCTCGCACGAACCCTTGATAAGTTACAGATTATTATTCTCATTGTTTATTATGTGTGTGTATGTGTGCGTTTGTATTTAAAACAATGAGTGGAGTTGAGCAAATTTCCTTGGCCACGTTTTTCTGTTCATGTCTGTCCAACTATTTAAATTGCATAATTTTTAAAAACTGCTTAATGAAACTCTGCATATATTAAAATAATTAGCATGTTTATCCTATGAGCTATCTCTGTTTTTCTTAGGTGATAATTTACCTTTGAATGTCTTGATAGGGTTGCTATGAGTTAAGCTGCAGCAGTGGGTTTGGTTTTGGTTTAGTTGTGTCGTGGCTATCGTTATGCTTAAATTGGAATTTTCATAGAATCAAATTTGCCAATGTTTTCTTAATGAATTATGGGTTTGCATGATGCTTACAAAGGGCTTTCCAAGCTAAGATTATAAAAATCCATCGCTCTAAATGATTTAACAACAACAATCCATATCTCTTGCTTTGAAATTCTTTTATAGTTTTTCATGTTGAAATATTTTATTTACCTGGAATTTTAGTAAATAATATGGTTGGAATTTACCTTTATATTTTCCTTCAGATAGCTACATATTTTTTGCTACATACTTATTATAATGCCATTTATTGAAAATCCATTTCTCTCTGCTGATTTAAGATTCCACTTTTACCATATGATAAATTTCCATATGTATTTGAGTTTATTTCTGAACTCTAGTCCTTTCTATTAATTTATTGATTAAAATGTTTTGGAAGTTTATCATGCATTTCAATGTCCGATTGAGTTAGTCTCACCTGAGTACTTTTGCTTTTCAGAATTTCCTTAGGTATTCCAATATGATATGCATTATATTGTCAGATAAAAAAACCCAAATGCATGGCAGTACATGGAATTCCTATGTTAGTTTAGGAAACATTGATAACCTTACAATGCTGAATCTTCCCATTGAAAAATAAACTATATATAGAAAGTTACTCAAGTTATCTAGGTTATAACATTGTGGCACTTTAAAATTTGTGCTTTTTAAAAAAATAGTTCTTAAAAAATAGTTCTTATAAATTTTATAAATGTTTTCTGTCCTTTTTACGTGGGAAGTTTTCTTCAATTATATTTATGAACTGGTTATTTTTGCATTTAGAAACACTCCTGACTTTTGTGCACAGGTTTTGTACACATGTAAATGGCTTTGCTTGTGAGAATATTAGTGACAATAAAACATTACCGTTGTAAATCCAGAAATTCATGTGCAATATCTGTTCCAGTGCTTCCAGCCCCAAGGACTGTCCCAGAAGGCATCGCAGGTCCATCCCTACAAGACTGCCTTGAAGAGGCTGCAAAGAACAAAAAGAAAATGACAACCGAGCATTTTAAAGAACACAGGAATGTATTCAATAGCTTTCATTTCCAGTTTGCTTCCCATTTCCTCCTTAAAAAAATAGATTAGCCCCATCCTAAACTGTCAGAAGGTGCTCACCCCTGTGTTACAAACAGACATGGTTCTAAGATATTTAATGAAGAGGTGATATGACTCAAACGCCGGTAAAGTCATTTGAGAGTTAGTTCAGTCTCTTCCTACTTTATTCTCTGTCCTGAGGCCAGAGAAACACAAACTTTTATTTTTACTTTTGCACGTAATATGTGAGTTAGTTAAAGTTTATTGTGTCAACCTGACACATGTGGGATTAATTGAAGGGCAGAGAGATAAGTGACTCAGGGAGCCTCGCCTTTCTAGTTCTTGGATCTCTTGCTTTGTGATGGTCTGACCAGGGTGCAGCTGCCTTAACCAGTTCCCTGCTTCAGCTGGCAAGGCTCACTTCCTGCAAGACATCCCTGAGGAGAAGCCACATGGACCTACCCCGATATAGCCCTGGGTGCTGGAGCAGCCGTGTGGAGACCCCTGCCAGTGCTGAGATGCTTACACATTCACTGACTCAGCTTTCCTCCTGCAGTCGGCATCACAGTGTGTATTTTGTGAGATGGAGGAGGACTTTGGGGATTGGTGTCAGACATATGGGTTAATGTTGGACTTGCGGGCTTGGGCAGCACTGGGTTAGGATGTTTCCTTGATGTGCATTTAACTTTTATATAAAACTCTCTTATACATGAGTTTCTGTGGATTTGTTTCTCTAAAGTACCCAGACTAACACAATATGTTAATGCATTCTTGTGGAGACAAATTAACTCAGGTAAAATAAAAAGCCTTCCTAAATGTTTTCCATTACGTGGACAGACAGCTGTATACTGGGTGCAGTAATGGATAAGGAGTCATCCTAAATGAAACGCGAATCCTGCTTTTGAACGACTCACCATAGTGGAGAGCCAGTCAAATGAATAACTAATTGCAAAACCAAATGCCAGTGCTGTCGATTCCGCCTCAGATGGACCCAGTCCCACAGAGCAGAGGTGCGCGTTTGGTTCCTCAGACTGTCATGTGTACTGAGGTGACTGCGCCACCGCTGAGGAAGGGCTGGTGGGGTTTCTGGCATTTCATCTGGGCTACTGTCTTCCTTTCGGACTTGGTCTCTTACAAGTCTAACTGAAGTTGGGACTCCGGGAGCCCACCCCACAGAAGGGGTTTCAATTTCAACTTAAAATTGCCAAGAAATAGTAACTTAATAATGATGATGTCTCTTCCATCGTAATACAGATCAGTCCTAAGGCTTCCCCCTTCTAAGACTGTGCTTACCTTCTGATGATTGAGAACCACAAGGCAGCAGCAACGATGCTTTGCCACTCTCGCCGTGCCTCCTAGAATTAAGACACACCACGGGTGATTTTTTTTTTAAGGTGAAAGAAATTAAGCTCAACAATTAAGCTCTCTCTGTATTAGATTTATCAATTCTCTACCTACTTCTATTTTATGTTTTTCAAAAATCAAATAGCATAATGTATATAACAATAAAGGCTCTGTTGGTATCATTATCAGTAGAAATATTTATGATACTGCAATATTACAGTAGTGATCATGCTAAAATAATGGCAGATCTTATTCCCCCATCCCTACCTACTTAATCATGTCTTGGTCAATGACGTCCGGCTAATCTTTCCAAAACGCTAGGTGCCAAGTTGACAGTAACTGTCTTCTTGAAGTAATGTTACAACTTCAGGAGATATTGATACCTATCACATGCAGGCACCATGCAAGGCCCTGAACAAGTAGGAAGAGGTAATGGGCAGCTGCATCTCTGATTAACTGAGGATAACTTTTGAGTATGTTCTTACATGTAAATCACCCTTTTAATCATAATAACTTACGTTTTAAATTTATGTTTATATTGTAAAGAATTTAACCTTGTCCCAAAAGAAGTCTAGTCTTTGATTTCGAAAGTCTTTGATTTTTGTTGTTGTAGCTGTTAAAAAATCATTTTTGGGGGGCTCTTACAGCTCTTATAACAATCCATACATCAACTGTATCAAGCACATTTGTACATGTTTCCATGATCATTTTCCAAACATTTTCTTTCTACTTGAGCCCTTGGTATCAGCTCCTCTTTTTTCCCCGTACCTCCCTCACCCTCCCACACTTGTGATCCCTTGATAACTTATAAATTATTTTTATTTTCATATTTTACACCATCCGCTGTCTCCTTTCACCCACATATCTGTTGTTTTTCCCGCTGGGGGGAGGGGTGGTGGTGTGTTGTACGACGATCATTGCGATCAGTTTCCTCTTTGAAAGGTTTTCTTTAAGCCCTTGGAACACCATCCCTTATAGGAGGGTCTTTGTTTAGGGAACACTAAAAAACCTCTCTGCGCTCTGCTCTGTTCTAGGTGCTTTTAAGGTATAACTTTGTTTATGGTGGGGATTCTGACAGGGGCTCGTCATCTTCAGAGCTAGTTGGCCATGGGGAGTCAACAAAGAGTCTGAATACATTCAACCACGTGAGGTTCCCTGGTTGCCAGCGCTCCGTGTGTATTGTCACACAGCAATTCTGAGCACATAAAGCAAACTTTTAGTTAATTATAAGAACTAAAGCCAATTAATTTAAATAAATGGATTACACAAAAAATGTTTCTCAAGTGATCTAAGTCCAGAGTTTTAATGGTTTAACAAGATGAGAAAAGAGGAACAAAGATTATTCAGTTTACATTAACATGAAAGTATTAACAACAAAAAGAAAATTACTTACAAAACTAAAGTGTTGACTGACACAATATATTCCAGTTCTTTGGTCCAAGGATTTGTGAAACTAAACCATTGGCTTTTTAAAGTTACAAAAGACCCATCTTTTGCTCTGAATTTGTAGCAATCTGTAAATATTTTCTCTTTACTCTGTAGAACTTAACAAGAAAGGATAACAATCAGCATACCAGTCTCCACTATAAAAATCAATCCCGTAAAGATTAATTCATGCTTCTGATTTCACTGGAATGAGAAATTAAGAGTTGAAGCTGCTCTGAAGAACAAACGTGCCCCGCCCAACGCATACCTGCTTTGTGCTTGCCAGTCAGATGGCCACAGTCATCCTGATGGAAGTACTCATAACAAGAAGTCCCCAGAAGCTCCTGAGGCAGATAGCCTAAAATGGCTGTCACCCTGGTTTTAAGATAGGAAATAAAAGTCAACGGTGGTGAACTCTCTCTCAGAATACCACAGACCCTTCGGGGGGATGCGGTCACTCTGGGGATCCACTTGAGAGCAGTGGGTTGCTTTTCAGTTTCTTTTCCTTTCTTTGAATAGGTGGCTGGGACTGAGGGAAGGTGGCAAGGGGAGGAGTAGGTAACCCCAGTGCATCACTGGAGTCTCTGAGGTTCCCTTGAGCTGCTCTTGGTCCAGACTGGAGCTGCAGAACAGAATGAACACCCAGGCAAGAGGTTAAACCTCGGCCCTGAGTATGCTCTGACCACCATCCGCTGGGGCAACTGTGACCATGGGTCATGCCCAGGTTCTGAGCTATTGGTTGAAAAATATTATATAAGTCTACATTTTTGCTTGGACAAAATCACATGTCTATGTCCTTGTTTCTTTTACATTTTTATTTCTTGTCGTGAAAGCTAAAAAACAAAACCCAGCTACTGAGCCATATCTTTTAATAGCCTTAAACATCCTATTGAACTCTAATCATTATGCCATGGAAATGTTTACCTTTGATCCACATACACAAATTTTCCGTTCACCGTAAACCTCGTTACAAATTCAGTTGGTTTGACTTTGATCTCGCCGCTGTGCTGAGGGACAATGGCTGGGTGCAATCTGCCAATGGCAACGAGGCAAGTAAAATGACTGCTGTCTTTCTTGGGGTCCCTGTCTTCTTCCAGCCCAACGAGATCTGGAGGCCAGCTTCTCAAGTAGCCAGTGCAGTAGACAGTATAGAATTTCCTATGTTCTAATTCAGAAGTAAAGAAAAAGAAAGGCATATGAACCATTATAAATCGATACTTAAATCTATTGCATTGGTATTTATAAGTTATAGTTGTACTACAAAATGCTACTTACATAAATATGGTAAAATATGAAAAGGAACTAGCATCATGCATTGAAAAGAAAGGTAAGTCTCGTTCATTCTATTTAACGACTTGCTCTTTACTGAGTGCTTTCCCCCAAGAACTCAGCCGTATGCACTGTACAGAAAAACTGACAGATTGCTGTAATTTAGGTCTCAGCTGGTCTATGGATTGATATATCTCCTAGTCAACTTTTCAATTACAGTATCGGATAAGCTGCAGAAAAAAGCTCAAACTTCAAGACTTAAACTTCATGCCCTCTTGCTCGTCACCACAAAGATGGTTTATTAAAATGTTATATTAGAGTTTATATACAAAATTGAATCACCACTCTGGATATATTCTTAAATTTCTTACTTTAGGATTTACACCAATTATAGTAGACTACAGGAAGATTTTAGAAAATGCTTTGGGAAATTTGTCATAAGAGACACAAAAATAAAATGACTCAAAAATTCTCCCTTTTCAGAAAAATCAGAAGTAATTTAATCTCAACTAATGAAAGGAAAAAGCTTGTCCAACAAGGCTAACCCACATAATAAAAAGTTGAAAATAATCCATATTCAAATATTAGGATACACTTAGGAAGACAGTGAGATACCGCACAGGCATTAAAGATGGGCAATTTACAGATTATGGCAATCCACGGTACATAAGTACTTTAGAGGTTAAAAAGTAAGGGGAGGGGCCTGATTACAATTACTTAAAACCATTGTTTGCAAAAAGATTTAGAAAGGACCAGGATATTCATTAATTTAAGATGGCACTTTGGGGTAAGTGTTATAAAATTAACCAACCTTTCAACAAAATGTTCTTAAGATCGAACGGACTACCTTGTAAGACAGCAATGAAAAATAATAGCAAAGATTTATTTTTGAAAAACACCTCTCTGTGCCATGTTCTGTCCTAAGCGCTTTACAGGTATAACTCCTTCATCTTCGTAGCAGTGCTGTGAGCTGTTCTAACAGTGTCCCCACTTTCTCAGGGGACTCGGAAGGTCATAGCTGGCCAAGGGTGGAGCTGTGCTTGTTGCTGAGTGTCACCACGGAGGATGCCTGACCAGGAGGTGTCTGGGCTATGGCAGGATGGAGTGAGCACAGAGGCGCTCTGGCTCAGCCAGTACAGACACTGAGAGGCCGGAGAACAGCGAGGGCTGGTTTGAAGCATAGACTGTGGTGGGAAATGGCTGAAGACTAACGCAGGGAACGGTTCGTTAGGTCTTTACCCTCAACAACTAACAGACATCACACTCCCACGGTTCTCAGATGCCGAAACCACAAATGCCTGCAAGTGAATTCACTGCCTCTTCCAATGCCCGCTCCAGTCACTATGCCCTTGTTCAATGGCACCACCATCAACCAAGGCAGTCACATTGTTTCAAGTCTGGAAATCACTCCAGACCCCTGCCCTTATCTCACCCCTACTATTCAAAATATCTTAAAGGAATTAAAGTAGGATAAGCATAAACACAAGGTGTTCACTCATATCCACAAAATAGTGGTCGCAAATGAAAAGGTTGGCACACAGGGGTTGGCATTTCTGAAGGCGTTTGCACGCACATTTCCACGCGATACTGACTAAACATCTGCAATGGAAGTGAACATTATATGATCCACGCTCACCTCTCAGACTCACTGCCACGGCATCGATTCCAGCTCAAAAGGATGGAATATCAAAATAAGGTTTTTCTTTATAAATGGAATGCTATTCCACAGACTCCAGCGTTTTTCTTTTGAGTCCTTTCCTACAGGGAGGTCCCCACTTAAGTTTCCAAATTAAAGTCCCTCACTTCTCACCTTGAACATTTATTCAGTTGGTAAATTTCTAGTTGAAATGATGTAATTCCATCCATGGCAATTCATTTGATCAATTACTAAAGTTAAGGAAGGGGAAGAAAAGTTCCCATAAAAAATTCTTGTCCTAATTTTTTAGATCTTATCGTGAGTCATGGACCCCAACCTTTGCCAAAAGCTAAACCCTGTCTTTACATCGTTACCCAGGGTAGATTCAAGTATAATTTGTTCCATGATTTTAAAAAAGGAACAAAATATCAATACCCCCGCTGCATTAATTTATAGAACACCTTTTCAAAATCCTTTATGATATTTTCCCTCAACAAGTCATAGGCTGGTCTCTCCACCTGGAAGCTTGCTCTCTTGGTATAAATTCTTACAGAACCAACACCAAACTTGCTGCCAGCCAGTCAATGCTGACTCACAGGGGCATGCTATGGGCTTCCGACCATCATTATTTATGGGAATAGAGAGCCCGGTCTTTCTCCTACAGAGCTGCCGGTGGGTTCAAACTCTCCACCATACAGATCGCAGCCCATCGCATCACCACTGCACCACCAGGCAGACCCTAATGAATGTAGGACAAGAACAGTAGGAGAGAAGCGATCACAGGGAACACCGGTCACTAGTGGGGAAAGGCCGAAGTGAGACAGGAAGACGTGAACAGGAAGCTAATAAAGGGCGAGTTTTCTGGCAAAATGCCTCTCTGAGAAGTGAAGCGGAGTCTTGGGGGCATCCTGAAGTCATGGTGGCATAAGGTTATGCGTGGGACAGCTAACCACAAAAGTCAGCAGTTTGAAACTACAAGCCACTCCATGAGAGAAAGATGAGGCTTTCTACTCCCGTAAAAAGTTAACAGCATCAGAAACCCACAGGGGCAGTTCTACCCTGTCCTATAGGGTCATTACGGGTCAGAATCAACCCAATGGCAGTGAATTTTGGCTTGAGTGTTTTTTTGGGGAGGAAAGTAAAACAGGAGGCTCAGGATTGTTCTGGGCAGAGGAAATCATGCTTGGCAAAGTGGAGGGTCAGAGAACCGGAGGAAGGCTCACGGAGAGGGAGTGACACAGTGTCTTCAACGCAGACTCAAACACAGCAACAATTGTGAGGCTGGTGCAGACCAGGTAGTGTTTCATCCTGCCGCGCATAGGGTTTCTATGAGGCAGGTAACAATAACATGATTGGGTCAAGGGCACTCCCCGCCAAACAAGAAAACCAACCCCACTGCCATCGAGTGACTTTTGGCCTGTCTTACTCAGGGTTTCTGAGACTGCACATCTCTGAGAGCAGCCAGCCTCGGCTTCTCCCTCGCCGCCATCATTCCTGCCCTTCAGTCCTGCTCCGGCTGGTGGACATGACTTGGCTCCCAAGGCCGGGGAAAGGCGGCCAATCAGAGCACAGGTGGATGCCCTGCACTGGCAAGAGCAGAGGGATACTATCGCCCTGGGCTCTGACAGCACTGGAGACCTTTGCTCCTTGGCAAGTGGGTTTGAGCGCCACTACTGTAGGGAGTGAGATCAATTAAAGAAAACCTAAGACACGGGGTAGCCTTCGCTGTCTCCCTCTTTAGTCTTTGATTTCACGAGATACCAGAATGCTTCTGTCTCAACGTTGGGAACTTTTCAAAATGTTAGAGTCAGGAAAGAACTATTTTTTAAATGTCAGTGTTATTTAATAATTTTTTTCATATTATCGGAAATCTCAAACATCTCCCAAATCAGAGGCAATTCTACTTCTGCCGTTATCAACTCATGTCAGTTATCAACTCATTTAAATTTAAACCCTAGATTTGGTTTCCTAATAACATTCCAAAAGGTTGCTCTCCAGTCTCTCTTCTTTTAAAATTAAACAGCAAAAGGAAGAAAAACACTTTTACGGACCCATCGGCGTTCAGCAGTACTGAGGGCTGGACTTTAGAATCAGCGGATTCCATTGACCAATTATTTCCTGGGGTAAAAAACCCCAGGGTCGCAGCAGGATAGCCATTTCCCTTCACAGGCACCCTGCTTTATGAGAGGGGAAATCTGTGGCCAGCCAGGGCAACATTTTGCAGTCACTTTACCCTGGCCCAGCCACCCATCCACATGTCGTTCTCAAACCAGGCACTTACTAGGACAGGCCCACACTGCCTGGGAACAAATGCCCTTAGCTCGCCCTAAGCTAAATTGGCCTCTTCCCTTGGGCACTTTTGTTTAAGTGAATGTGGCCCAGCTTGAAGTGGGAGTGGAGCCTCCTTGTGTGGGAGCAGGAACACATTTCCACAGCAGATGGAAACTCCCTTGTTGGCATGGTGCTTGCAGAAACTGTCTAGAAAGAATCTCTTTCATGCACAGCCTCCAGGAAGCTGCTGTGGGCGCCGTGGTATAGTAGAAGCCACGAAGCCTCGGCCGGTTACCCTCCAGTCGTGGCTGACTCGTGGGATTGAGTCAGAACTACCCAGAGGTTCCCAGAGCCGCACTCTTGCCGGGAGCGCACGGCCGCATCTTACTCCCATGACAAAGCTGATGGGGTGGCGATTGAGGGCCTCATCACTGAGCCACTAGGCTTCCTGGGTAGAAAGAATACAGCATTTAACACCAGAGCCCTGACTCAGCCCGCTTCTAAGTGATTTTAGACAAACGGCATAACCTCTTTAAGCTTCACCTGCAAACTGGGGCTGCGTTGCACAGGTATAGGGTGGCTACTGCTGTGTCTTCGAGGTGCAGCGACCCCAGAGGAGAGCGCATAAGGAATTATGCAGAGTACGGAGCACACGGTAAACTCACACGCAAAGCACTGTCATCTAGGGGATGCCGCCTCATAGCCCCACTACCATGCAGAGCAGAATTGTCCCCGTGAGTTTCCAAGATTGTAGCTCTTTACAGGAGTAGAAAGCCCCATCTTTCTCCTGCAGAAGAGCCGGTGGCTTCAAACTGCAGACCTTGCAAGTTTGCAGCCCAGAACATAGCCACTCACTCTGCCTCCGTATGAAAACGGACAGCCACCAGGTCTCCTCGCACACGTGGTTCTGAACAAATACTCAATCTCTCCTTATTCTCTTTCCTTTTCTTCTCTTCTTTCTGAGTCGAAATGCTGGCTACCACTTGTAGAGTGCTGACTAGAAGCCAAGCATTGCATCGCAAGGACCTCTGGTTGTCCCTAGTGGATGAGGACTCATCACGACCCCATGTGGGTCAGAATAGACTGGGCTCAGCAGGGTTTGCCATGGGCGGTATTGCTGGAACAGCTCACCAGGCTTTCTTCTGAGTGGACAGGAATGGCTTTGTTTAGCAGTGGCGTGCATTAATCACGTGTCCCTCCCAGGGACTCTAAGCACTGGCTCCCCCTGCCATCGAGTCAGCTCTGACCCGCAGCCCATAGGACAGAGAAGGGCTGCTCCCTAGGTTTCCATGATTGTTAATCTTGACATGAGCAGATGGCTGCTTCTTGCTCCCAAGGAGTGGCTGGGGATTCAAGCCACTGCATTATACAAAGTTCATCCCAACCACACCTGGGTGAGATACTGTTGCTATTTTTCACATGTGGAGGGTGAGATGGCCTAGTGGTTAGGCAGGAGAAGTGACTTTCAAATTCTGTGGAGTTCAGAGCCCAGACTCTTTCCACTCTGACCTCCAGCCTGCCCTCCAGGAAGACTAGTACAAGAGCATGGAACACGGGCAGAGGGTTCAAGAATACGCCAGCCCCTTTAGCTCATGCAGAATGCAACTATGACTTAACTCGGGCCCCTGCCAAATATTCTTGAATTTCCAGTACGAGATCACTTCTTATTTCAGAGTAAATAAAATCTTCCCTGTCCCTTCTATAAACCTCTAAAAACAATAATTAGAAAAATCCTTCCAGAAACCAAACGGATGTACCAACATTTGATTGCTACACTCTTGGACACACACACACACACACACACACACACACACACACACACACACACACAACCTACATGTCTTCTGTTTAAGAGTCAAGTACTACAAAAGATTGTGCAGTTTCAAATAGGATTTCTCATTTTCTTTTTTGTATCTCCGCAAAAGGTTAAAAACCAGGCACAGAAATCACCATAATTCCAAGATTACCTTCAGCGACTGCTTTGGACTTCCTACACAAAGGCAAATCATGCCCACATGCAGGCAGCCAGTCCTGAGTTGTCCCAGAATTGTGCCCCAAAGTCCGAGGAAAGCGATGGAAGGCAACAGTGAGGGAAGAGCCCAGAGAGGCAGAGCCCTGACACCAGTGCGGACACAGCTTCCCACTCAAGTCAGAGCTCAAAAGGCCAACGTCACGAGTATGCACGGATTTTCACCAAGGCCATCTAGTTTTGTTCCCATTACAGGGCCTTTTCCAGATTTAGTTCAACTAAGAATTATGGACTGCATAAATATCCAAGGAGTTTGGTAAAGTCTCCTTGGGATAAAATCTAAAATGTATGCTGAAATTGCTTCTGGGTGACACTGAAACACCATCATGTAAATCCATTCACTGAATTCCTAACTCGTCTTGTGGATCTGAAAGGGGTGATCACGGCAGTCAACCAGAAACAAGTCACAAGAGGATGGTCATTCATGCATTCAGCAGCTATTTAGTGAGGGTCTGCTAGGTGCCGGGTGCCACCATAGAAAAAGACAGGAAGCTTCGTTTCTGCTGAGAAAGGCAATCATAACAACAAGCAAGCAGCATGTCCAGTGAAAAGGGCAGCCTTATGAGGCTTGCCCAACATGGTCCCCTGAGAGCCAAGCTCCCTAGAGTGGGGATGGTACTGTGAGAAATGTTGTCAAAACCCAGGACACCATATTGGTTCCTCTTGGTAACTGGCAGATCAGTATAAACCCCTGATCTGGGCTGTAACGGATGGGTCTGTTGAGAGAGAAGTGGGGCGGACTGCCATATCCCAAATGAATTCACCAATGGGCCATCACAGGAGGTCGACCTACACATGCCCAATAAATCCAAGATGTACTCACTGCAGTGCGACAGGTCTTTATTGTTCGATTTTGCAACGTCAGGTGCTCAAGGCCCAAGACAAGTGAGGCAAAAAGGGGCATGCCTCACATGGTCCTCAGCAAGAATTTTATCCCCCAGTTTGCAAGCCCCCTCCCCCAGTTCCTCATCGGCTGAGTACTATAGGGTTACGAGTCATCCTCCCACTCCACCTTCCTAATTCATCTGGGTCCCACATTCCTTAGCCCGGTTGCCTGAGCTCTAGTGAGCTAACAGTTATCAATTGGCGCCCTGGTGATTGATGAGAGCATTATAGAACTTTCTTGCAAGACAACTGAACTACCTTGCAAGACGTTGAGCCGCATTACAAAAGCAACCCCATTCTCAAGAAGAAATAAAGCGTCACTCAGGCCTAGCCCCAAACCGGACCATTGCCAAGAACCAACAGATGGCCAGGAAAGCCACCCCCAAAAGTGTGGGGAACCCTGATAAGACTTGGCTGACATCAAAGAGCCAGGCAAGCCCAAGCTGCCTATTTAACCCAGGTAGAGACACGGACTTTTCCGAGAGCTAGGAACCAAGGCGACATCCACTCCTGCTGTCGCCAACTCTACCCAGGGAGAGCACACCGATTAAGGCAGTGCTTATTGGGACCAAGGTGCTGGACTAGGACGAGTGTCGTGTGCTGTCCTCACATGCACACTTGCCCTGGTCTTTTCATACTTAGTAGTCTGAGTTGATTTTAAGATCATTAGATTGTTTGGTGTGTGCTGGAAGTCAATAAACCGAACATTCAAAAATGTCTAAGAGCATTAAGTAATTATGGATCGCGCCGCTCATGACAGTTATTCAGTAACCACCTCTTTGCTCTCTGTTTGCTGAAGATGGACCAGCCTGGTGACTTATTGCTCACCGTATCTGAGCAGGCTTTGTAGAAAGAGGTGGCATCACCCGTGTCTTAATAGCCCAAGGTCTGCTGCAGGCTTGCATCTCAATTACTTCCAGCTGGAGAGCCTGCTGCACCTGTTGAGATTCTATGATGGACACCTGAGTTAGGGAACCCTCCAGGGCCATTTGGGAACATGCTCTGAGCCATCAGCCGGACAGGCTCCATTTCCTCATCTGTATTGGACATCTTATTATTTTTGCTGGCCATCTGCTTTACCAAGTAATCGTGTTTATCATTTTAGATAATTGCCAAAAGAAATTCTAACATCTCAGAAAGCTATGGATGACACTGAATGTCCAAAATACATTAGTAGAGTCCCCACACGGATCCAGCATTCCACTGAATTCCCTCTGACCATGGACCAGGCATGTAAATAGGCCCGCCCTCAGATAGATAGCATTGGGAAGTGGATGACTACAGCCCCTTGACCAGCCCAGGGTAGGGCAATCTCCTTCAGGGGCTTACCTGAGTGTGTCCTTGATTTAGATCACTGTGCCGGGGGTCCCATGGTCATGAGCCATGCCCTGACTGCCTCGAGGAAGCCCAGGACCAATGTTACAAGCTCCGTTGCCTTACATAATGCATGTGTCCCAGTCATGGCCCCAAAGCCACTCCACGGGTCCAACCAGTCACTAGGTCATATTGATCTGCCACCAACGATGGTTATGGGACACTCTTCTTTGACCTCCATGTCCTCTTTAAAGCTACGTATCCCAGAAAACTCTCGAAGGCTATCATGACCTCCTGGTGATAATTGCCCTTATCCAGATGCTTTGGCTCTGCAGTTGTTTTGTGTTTGTCCTGTTTAAGATTTAATACATGTTTTTTTAAAAAAATAAAATAAAGAAATTCTAACCAAAACTTGTGAGTTTAATCTAACAGCTATATGTCACCAAATTGACTGCCATTGAGTCAATACCAGCTCGCAGAGATAAAATGTGGTGTATACGCGCAAGGACTACTACTACTCAGTAAGACAAGTGAAGTCTTGATACAAGCTACTACATGGATGACACTTGAAGACATTATACTAAAGAAATAAGTCCATTACAAAAGGATAGATATTATGAATACTCACTTATATAAAAAGACAAGACCAGGTAAATTATAGAGAGTAAGGTTTCTTAGTGGTTACTAGTGTTGGAAGGGAAGGAGAAAAGAAGTTATTGTTTATGAAGTACTGAGATTGGGTTTGGATGATGATGGAAAAAATGACGATGGAAAACAGTCACATTGATTAAGGATAGGGGTGCACAGCCAATTAATGTAATAGCTGTCAACATAAGTAGTACACCTGTAAAAAGTGAAATGGGTAAAAGATGTGTGATAGATATATTTACAACAATGGCCAAACAAACAAACAAACAAACGAAAAAGACCACTTGGGGAGAACCAAACAACTTGTGGGACTTGGTTCCTTGGTTTGCAGGTTCAAGGTCCTGGATTCATGGGGCACTCCAGTTG
This sequence comes from Tenrec ecaudatus, assembly GCF_050624435.1. Taxonomy (NCBI): domain Eukaryota; kingdom Metazoa; phylum Chordata; class Mammalia; order Afrosoricida; family Tenrecidae; genus Tenrec; species Tenrec ecaudatus. The sequence continues at coordinate 103,784,130 of NC_134535.1, forward strand.
ATTGGTCTAATAATGTGTTCAGTGGCTGTGTTCTGACACTTCACTTCTCACATAGTGTCTGGGGTCGTAGAGCTTGTAAGCAGCCAATTGAGGCACAATGACTGGCCTCTATGTATCCGAGCAAGAGAGGAAGAAGGAGAGTCAGGAATACTCCAAAACCAGAACCTGCTGCCAGTGAGCATATCCCAACGCATAGCAATCCTACAGGAGAGAGGAGAACCACCCCTGCGGGTTTCTGAGACGAAATCTCTACATGAGAAGAAACCTCATCTTTCTCCCAAGGAGCGGTTGGTGGTTTCAAACTGCTCATCTGGTGGTTAGCAGCTCAATTTGATACCCACTCTGCCACCAGGGGTCCTGAGCATCAGGTATAGGAGGAGAAAATGCAATGGACCTAATTATATCCATGAACGATGGCCAGGAGATAAGAAGGCCTGGGTGATGCCTGACTACCATTACTGCACATTTCAATGAAACAATATATAGAATAATCCTGACCTATAGGGAGGAAACACAGGACCAAGTTTAATTCTCATGGACTCCAGAGTTTCTGGTATTTCCTTCTTGGAGGTAGGAAATGCTCTGCTCACACCCTGGGAGACAAAGCAACTGACAAGACACCTGGACCAACCCTGATGCAGCCCTGGGTGCTGGAGAAGCCATGCAGAGACCCCTGCCAGCACTGAGATATTTCCAATGTCACTGGATCCAGAGACTTACTACCCACGGGCCTGTGATCTTCTACATTCAGCATCATTGCAAGTGTTTCGTGAGTCTGAGGAGGACTTTATAGATTGGTATCGGACGTATGAGCTAATATCGGACTTATGGACTTGATCTGGACTGGGCTGGGATGTTTTCTCAATGTTCCATTCCTTTTGTATATAAACCTCTCTCTTATATACATATGCGTGTTTATGAATTTGTTTCTCTAGTCTACCCAGACTAACACATGCAGTTTTTTAAAAACCAGAGAAATGGCACATGTATTTATTAAAGAAAATGTCCTTGAGCTAAAACGAATATTTGAGTTTATACATTGATTGCATTCATTATGCCTAAGCAAAGGTAGATCCATATTATTTATGAAAACTATGCACATCTGTGGAATTTTTTCAAAGATGTTCAAAGAATTAGATATTTAAGAAAGCATGGAGACACACCACTCACTCACTCACTCCACTCACTCACTCCACTCACCCACTCCACTCACTCACTCCACTCACTCACTCACTCTACTCACTCACTCCACTCACTCCACTCACTCACTCCACTCACTCACTCACTCCACTCACTCACTCACTCCACTCACTCCACTCACTCACTCACTCCACTCACTCACTCACTCACTCCACTCACCCACTCCACTCACTCCACTCACCCACTCCACTCACTCACTCACTCCACTCACTCACTCACTCCACTCACTCACTCACTCACTCCACTCACTCCACTCACTCACTCACTCCACTCACTCACTCACTCACTCCACTCATCCACTCCACTCACTCCACTCACCCACTCCACTCACTCACTCACTCCACTCACTCACTCCACTCACTCCACTCACTCACTCACTCCACTCACTCACTCACTCCACTCACCCACTCCACTCACTCACTCACTCCACTCACTCACTCACTCCACTCACTCCACTCACTCCACTCACTCCACTCACTCCACTCACTCATTCCACTCACCCACTCCACTCACTCATTCACTCCACTCACTAAAAAAAAAAGCATGAAAAAGAGTCATCAATTATAGTTCATATGATCCCAAACTTGAAAAATGCACAAGAACAAATAGAAAAAAAATTAAAACTATTGATGAATTCAGAAAGGTAGATCATCGCATAATAGATATATCAAAATTTATAGAAATTAGTCATTTTCGTTGAAAAATAAAGTAAAACATTCTATCTATAGTAAGAATATTACCATCATTGCCAATTTAAAAGCAACCATGAAAAATAAATCAATAAAAGCAACAGTGAAATGCAACTGACCAATTAATAAGAAATATACAGAACTTTTAAAAAGAAAATGATAACACTCTTATAAAAGGCATACAGGAATTCTCAAAGGGATTCTTGATCAAATTTATATAAATATTCATTCTTCATACTCTAGAAATTCAAAGTAATGCCTACCAAAATTTCAGAAGGACTTGTAGAAACTTGAAAAATGGTTTCCAAACTTTTTTGAAAAATATACTGTGATGAATACACAGGAAAATTCAGAAAAGAAAATGAGTTTGAATCAGCTACAGAGGATATGAACAAAATTCTTAAGCTAAGTTAGCAAGGTAGATTCACATTTTTCCAAGAATAAGTAGCTCAATGGAATAAAATAGAATGGTGAAATGCTTCTCACGTTTGTGTGTGATAAAAATGACATTCCAGTGGGGGAAAAGATTCAGGGGTTTTTGTTTTTAAAGACCTAACATTTATGTTTTAATCGATAAAGGAACTAGGGTTATTTTTATCTCATCCCTAATATTCCCATTCACTCCAACCTGCCATTTCAGTGACTCCATTAAAGTTTTGGACAATAAGAAAAATGTTGGTTGGAAAGGGGGAACCGATTACAAGGGTCTACATGTGTCCTCCTTCCTGGGGGATGGACAAGAGAAAAGTGGGTGAAGGGAGACATCGGACAGGGCAAGATATGACAAAATAATAATTTATAAATCATCAAGGATTCATGAGGGAGGGGGAGCGGAGAGGGAGGGGAAAATGAGGACCTGATGCCAGGGGCTTAAGTGAAGAGCAAATGTTTTGAGAATGATGAGGGCAGTGAATGTTCAAATGTGCTTTACACAACTGATGTATGTATGGATTATGATAAGAGTTGTATGAGCCCCTAATAAAATGATTTTAAAAATGTACTTACCTGATAAACTCAAATGATATAATTTGAATGGACCATTTTAAGTAATTCTGGTTAAGAGACAATCTTATTTTCTCAGATTCTTTGGGCCACAACTATTTGTATGCCTTAACGGTGTATTTTCATGTTCTCTGTAACCATATCTAGGATATGAATTTTATATCCACGCTTTTATTTATTTAACATGGAATGTGATGGTACCTTTCTTCCTCGAGCTGGGCACATATTCATGTTCTTCTTTCACAGAGACTTTACAGCCCCTTATCCGACAGAAAAAGGATCGTCTTGAGCCAGAATACACAAGTGTCCTTCCAGTGTGGAAATGATTGCGAACTTGCAAACCAGCTTTCATGGTAGAAGGAGGCAAGATAAGAAGTAAAAGAGAATATTTTGCAGTAACTGTGAAATTTATCTATGAAAGATTTTTAGTTCTCTATTACATTTTGACGTCCTAGAGACCCGATAGAACAGAGTAGAACGCCCCCATCGGGTTTACCAGGCTGCCTTTATGGAAGCAGACTGGCACATCTTTCTCCTGCTGAGTGGCTGGTGGGTTCAAACCATCAACCTTTCAGTTAGTCAAGTGCTTAATGACTTCTCCATCAGGGTTGCTATGAATGGAAATCAGCCAGACAAGGCAAAACAGCAGCCTTACATTTCTGCACGCATTTTTAAAATGTATCTGTCAAGCAATCACATTTTGATGACTTATAACCACTTGCCATTTACCTCTAAATTTCCTCCTGAAAATGAATAATAGACATCATACAATAAAATGAAATAATATTTTTTAAAAACCAAAGCTCCATATTTTTATATTGTTAATTATTATTTGATATTTTTAGAGAAGATAAGAAATACTTTCTCAAGTATAAGTATACAAAGTCTTTTACTAAGTAAGTCTTACTCATATAAGAAAAAAAAATCGTGATCCCAGTTCCCTGGTACAGATAAGAGCTCTTGACACATGGAATCCAGGACAGATAAATCCTCAGGAACCAATGGGAGTAGCGATACCATGAAGGTAAGGGAGAAGGTGGGGGAAGAAGTGGGTGAAAGAGAGGACTGATCACAATGATGAGCGGGGGGACAAACAACAGAAATGTGAGTGAAGGGAGACAGAGGATGGTATAAGATGTGAAAATAATAATAATTTATGATTTATTAAGGGGTCATGAGGGCGGGAGGGTGGCAGAGGAAGGGAAAAAAGCTGATACCAAGGCCTCAAGTAGAAAGAAAATATTTTGAAAATGATGATGGCAACAGATGTACAAATATGCTTGATACAATTGATGTATGGATTGTTACGAGTTGTAAGAGCCCCCAATAAAATGCTTTACTTTTTAAAAAGACATTTTTTTCTTAACAGAGCTAAACAATTAAAATGCCAATAAATTTTATTTAAAATAAGACACTTTCTTATAAAGACTTCATTAGCACAGGAAAAAGAGGAAATATGATTTAATCATGTGTTCTCAAATCAAAGTATCTTCAAATCACTATGATTTTATATGAATACAGAAATTCTTGGGACAGCTAGACTGAATTTTTTAAAACTTTGAAGTTAGGGATGATGAAGTTGACAAATTTTAAAAATGGACATAAGTGTGCTGAAATGAGTACTTACTGTTGGCATCTACTAGTGTCTCCCGTGGTAGGGTACCAGAAGAAGAAAGTTGTTCTTTTACTTTGGCAACATCTTTAGGATGTAAAAAGTCAAATAAGCTTTGTCCAGTCAGACTGGCCTATTCATAAGACAGATAGATAATCATTTAAAACTAGAACCATAATTTTTCTTATCCAGGCAGCTGATAAATACCTATTCCTTTACTAGAGTTGCTTTTCCTCAAGTTCAAAGCATGTAGTATAAACTTAGTGCTAGAAGCAGAGTGATATTTAAAGACAGGAAATAAATGCATGACTAAAAAACCATAACCAAATACACACAAATCAACTCAAACATCTAGTCATTAAGGTTCTGCTAGTGTTTGTCTAATTTTTAAAAATCCTCCAGATCACTTGTTTCTAAATTATATGATGCTTTACTTTTAACTTTTCTTTAAAAAAAAACACATTTGGAAGCCATATATCTTTTAGGAATTTAATACCCACAATATGAGAGAAACTCTCACAAGTCAACAACACAAAGACATTCCAACTCAGCCTCTCCAAAAGCGATGGACAAATGGTCAATAAGCAGACTGTTGGAAATCATGGCCATGCTGTGAGTTGCCATTAGGTAGAACTTCACTTACGACCACCCCCTGTTTGTCCTGGGTGTTTAAGGCTGTGACCTCTGTGCAGTTTGAGGGGGTCAAAGGCCACCGACACATTTCTGGCACCTAACATCATGGGAATCTCCAGCTGCTATGGGGTGGCCGCTGAAACATACGGTCAGCGCACGGGGGATGGGGCTGCATGTGCGATCCCGACTCTCAGTTCTCTTAGTGGATGCGGCGTGTTGTGGACAGAGTGTCCTGTATCCCCAATTAGAAGATAGAAGATTCAGGTCTTGCATGGTTTTTGTGTCCTCGATTGTGGCAGGATTCATATGGTTCTCCGTCCTTCTGTGTACAGTATAACACTTCTTTTTCTGCTATTTAACTCCATATCTATAAATGCCTATTATACTCCCCACGCTGTGAGTCTATCGGAAAATGAGGCTTTATGTGAGTTATTCAAGATTAAAACTGTGGTCAATTTGACTTCCAGTTTAATTGAGACCACAGATGCAAGTTTCAACTAAGTTGTGTTGAGGAATAAGGAGGTAAGGTAAGGTAAGGTCATTACTAAGCTACTTAATTAAACACATTCATATTCCAGGGTTTGTTGCCAGAGATTGTGCCAAAAGCTGTTATGGAATGCACATAACTTAATGAAAGGGAATCTTACTACCTCTTGAAGAAGGGGAGTCAGGAGGAAACGGGTATGAAGACTGTGAAGAAGGAAATGGACAGTGTGGCCAATTGCCTCCGTGAACAATCGCTTCCTTTGCCGTGCAACCCAGTGGCATCTGTTTTGCTGTGTATCACTTCAGCAACAATTTTTAAAATCTTAAAATAATAATACTGTTGCTTCTTAGAGGAGGGAGAGAAAGGTAGCCGACAGGCTTCGGATACTCTCAGAGACAACACATCTCGTGTTTATATTTTGAGAACAGGTAGAATCATCCCTCATCCCTTTACTAGGACAAGACTGAGGCTCGACACTCCCATGCAAGACATTTCTGTTGACAAGCCACATGGAGCTATGCTGATGGAGCCAGAGCCCTGGAGCTGGAGGAGCCACGTGGAGACCCACGCCAGTGCTGCAATGCTTCCACTGCCACTGGATCCACAAGACTTCCCACCCACTGGCTTGCATGCGGCTCATTGTCTGGCTGCATGAGTCTAAAGAGGAATTTATGGACTCATATCAACCTATGAGCTAATAGCCAACGTACAGACTTGATCCTGACTGGGCTGGGATGTTTTCTTAATGTACCATTGCTCTTTGATATAAAGTTCCTTCTACACAAACACACACACACACACACACACACACACACACACGACGAAGCTACTTGAAAGTGAACACGAATCCCAGTAATAAAAGTCCGCGCCTTTTCTCCGGGCGCTCTGATTCCGTGCACACTAATCTATATCCCACTGGGAAGAAGTGAGTCAGGAAAGGCACCTGAAGACATATGTGTCTGAAAACGTGAGCACTGTGCAGAAAAGATCTTTAGCATTGGATACCTGGTCATAATTAAGTGTTTTGGAGACTGATTTAGAAACAAAGAGGATTTTTCCTCTTTCACATCCAACCACAAATAGGAAGCCTTCAGCAGTCTAGGGTTTAAAAGAAAAAAAAGTCAACATTTGAAAATATCACCAGTCTTGCTCAAACATACATTTAGATTTTGAGGAAGTTATTAGAGCAGCTGGCCTCATGAAGTCGCCATAAAGCTTTATCAAAGTGACCCTCAGATACTTCTTAAAGGCATAAAGATATTTCTACTTTATAAAAGTGACCCTCAGATAGCTTCTTAAAGGCATAAAGATATTTCTACTTTATAAAAGTGATCCTCAGATAGCTTCTTAAAGGCATAAAGATATTTCTACTTTATAAAAGTGATCCTCAGATAGGTTCTTAAAGGCATAAAGATATTTCTAAATAAGGACAAACTGAATCCCAGGCTAGTGATTTTGACACGAAAGACTGGGCCATGGTATATCCAGTTGAATATTTCCGAATGTAAGAATTATCTTTACCATTTTCTATTTTTATCAACTGAAAACAAATATAAAGCAAATTAGGTAGGTGTGTCCCAGCCAAATAAGGGGGCAGGAGAGTTAAAACACAGACTGGCGAGAAAGTTGCCAAGCTATGGCACAACCTTCTATATTTTAAAAATGTCTTCACTACCTGCAAACATCCTTCATGCTTCTAGGAGGAATACCACGTTTAGATTCAGCTACTCAAATCAAAGAGTAGCATAAACAGTTTTTGGAAGAAAAATGGACAACAGTACATATGAAGGATCTTTCTATTTGATCACACTGCGGCTTAGCACCTGGTCATACGAGCACTTGAGCACAGCATTTCTCAACTCCAGGGAGCAGATGGCAATGACAGGACCACCTTTCTTATGTCAAATAAACCTCTAGCAGAGTGAACTTGAAAACCCATGTATACAAAGTAATGAGGGCAGAAACGTCAAAAGGCATCACCTGGCTGGGGACTCAGGGAGGAGCCAGTAACTGGCTGCTCCACAGAGAACAGGACCCTGGAGGGCTGGGCTGCAGGAGCCGCTATGGGGGAGGCAAGTTGCGCAGAGTGAGGGAGAGTGCATTCGGCACCGGTGGGGGCTAGCACTCCAGGGAAGCTCTGCTTCCTATTCATGAAAGTGCCTATCTACTGGCTCTACTTTCCTTAGTCCAAACTGCTAAGTAATGGCTGTTCTCTAACTTAACATCTCTATCTCATAGGAAATGGGGTTCAATGTAGAATCATGAGTGTTTATAATAGGGAGCAAATTCAAGAAACGCTCTCATGTACATAAAAATGAAAGTGAAAAATACAACGTAAACCTATTGTTCTACTTACCTTAAGGATTAAGTGTCTGAGCTCACTATCCTGAATAAAGGAAGGCCTGTAATTATCTCCTATGAATGAATTTGTCATGCCTACAACGAAACAAGTCAGAAGTCATTGAGAGGACACGAAGGAAGCAAACACAGTACGCTATGCCGCTGCCGTCTTTGCTGGTGAAAATGACGGCATTTCTTTGAGTAGGCTGCAAGTCATTCTGCTTCATGATTAAAATGTCTTCAGTTTGCACCAGCGATTCCTAGAGCCAACTTCTTTATTTTTGCTCAAATGTGCAGACAATAAGAGCTTGATATAAAAAGAAGCATCTCCCCGCATCCCCAGGGGAATGAGCAACAGAAACAAGGGCAAAGGGAGACAGTGGATGGTGTAAGATATGAAAATAAAAATAATTTATAATTTATCAAGGGGCCATGAGAGTGGGAGGGCGGGGGAGGGAGGTAACAAAGAGGAGCTGATACCAAGGGCTCAAGTAGAAAGAAAATATTTTGAAAATGGCGATGGCAACATATGCACAAATGTGCTTGACTCACTGGATGGATGGGTTATTATAAGAGTTGTAAGAACCTCCAATAAAATGATTCATTAGAAAAATAAGCATTTACATAAAATATACATATAATATTATTAAAGGACAGAACCAGTCCCCACTTATCATGATAGAGAGGTTCAAAGAGCAGGTCGATATGCAAAAATGAAGGAAGATCACATCTGATAACAAAATGGAGGATAACCATACCATGACACAGCTGCGCAGCTCTTTATCAATCGCCAAACTACACCGAATCAGGGCACAGTCAAGCTGACACATCACTTCAACTAACACAGCCAGTGTAGCTCAGACCTCACACCTCCACGTTCATGAAGGACAAGAGTACACAGTAAGGAGAAAACCAGTCAGGTAGTGGATATTTTATTACGGTCATAAATGCAAAATGACAGATAACAAACTAGTCAATAAGTCAGTAGTAGGTGTGTAATTATTTTTATAATTGCTTATCTTATTAAAACTGGTCATCCTCTGAATGCTGGGATTCAGGAACTCTGGGCACATTATAAGGATTCACAGAACTTTCAAGTTAGAAAGTTTCTTTAGAGATCATATGATGACTTCTGAAAATATGTAACTATATATTATTATGGGGAAAAAACCTCATTTTAATCCCTTAGTTCAGAGCTAATTATAATTTTAAAAATTGAGAGACACTAGGGAAACTGAAAAACTGGCAAAATGATGTAGAATTAGCAAAATCTATATGAACCATCTATATATCAAAATCTCTCTTGGAAGAAGGAAGCCAGAATGCTCCTTAGAAACAAGGATGGCCTGACTTCATCTGACGTATTTCGGGCATTTTGTCAGGAGAGACCAGTCCCTGGAGAAGGGCATCGAGTTTGGTAACGTGGCGGAGCAATGAAAGAGCAGACCCTCCATGAGATGGACTGGCACAGTGGCTGCCACCAGGGCCCCAGGCACGGGACCCACTGTGAGGATCAGGTAGGGTCGCTATATGTTGGAACTGACTTCATGCCACCTAAGAACAACCTATAAAGTTTAACTGGAAAGATGAGAAGCCCCCAAACCACATTTGCCTTAAGGGTATCTGCCAACCAACCCTGGCTCCTCAGGGTCCTTCATGGTCATACCGGGGCATAGAGGAACAGAGCAGGGATTTCCCAAAATATCTCAGAGTAAGAGCTATTCAGAAATGACCCATTTTCTCTCATCTGCATCACACTACCTTCCTAATACCATCCCCTTCTCTCCGGCGACTGCAAGAAAGGTTGTTTTCTCAAGCAAGGTGATGGTAACCCTCTAAGATGTTTAAGTCACAAATTGGCCTTTGGATGGTTTGCAGCCCCACTTCACAAACTACAAATTGCAAAATAAAAACTGCCTCATTCTATGATTTGATACGTGTTCTCAGAGTGGCAGCATTCCCAAGAACTTGGCTGAAGAAAAGAAAAACCCTGATCTTCTCCACAGGAAACTGCCTTTTTCTCTAGGCCTCAAAGAATTCCCACAACTTGTTACTAGTACTATTAGCAGGCTGGTGGCCTTCGACTTTATCAAGCATGAAATCTTACTTCAGTGATTGATCTCCCCCAAGGATGTGTCCAAAGCTAGTAAGTCGGACAACATTCCTGCTGTGCTCCATAAACTCTGTAACTGACTAATTTTCAGAAGGACACGGCCAGGCCTTTCTTCCTAGTCTGTCTGAACTTTCCTCTGAAATCCATCTCTCAAAGGTAAACTTTTTGGAATTTGAAACACTGGTGGTGTAGGTTCCAGTATCACAACATCATGCAAGCCACCACAGTGCAACAAACTGACACATATAAGACACCACTGGCTGATGGTGCTGGCCTGTAGGAACTTGACCACTTCTTTTTTTTTCAAGTTATTTCCCCATATTTAATTGGAATGAATCTATATATCTATATATATCTCGCAAGTACCTCTTTTGTGTTTTTTTAAAAAAATAGTCTCACTGGCATATAATTCACATATGATACACTTTAATCATTCAATCATATTAAAAGAGTCGTGCAACCATCACCACAATCTATTTCAGAACATTTCCTCCTTGTCGTCAGCCTCATTTCCCAACCCGACCTCCCCTGCGATGCCCTTAGGCAATTATTAATCCAGGCACTCTCCGTATAGGCTTACCTACCCTGGATATTTCATATATAGAAACTCATATGATACACAAACAAAAACCAAAAATGACAAAACAAAAGAGAGTAAACCCTCAATCAAAAATCTAACAGAAAATATTAAAAACGGAAACTATTTTTAATAGGAGTCAAAAGGGAAATCAAATGATATGGTCATATTTTAACTAATTACATCTGTCGTAATCCACTATCAGAGGGAATTCACTGGAGGCTTAATCCATGTAGGGACCCCGCAAATGGATTTGGGTTTCTACTGTCATCCATAGATTTCTGCAAACTCTCACTCGTTGCCATCGAGTCAATGCTGACTCATAGCAACCCTCTGTGGGTTTCTGAGACTGTAACGGTTTATGGGAGTCGAAAGCCCAGTCTTTCTCTCAAGAAGTTACTGGTGGCTTTGAACTGCCGACCATGGGGATTGCAGCTGGGTGTTCATAAGTTAAGCGCTGATACCATTCCCTCCTTCGAATTTGGATTTTATTATTTACAATCCTTGGATCGCATAGGCTAGTGTGCTTCTTTCATGTGGACTTAATGACTGTGGTATTTAGGGCTTGGGTCAACTAGACCTTCCTGGCTAGGGGTGGAGTCAAGCATGTCAATAAAGTTGCAGCCCGATGACACTTTTTGATATAACACGTTTTTTTGTATAAGAGCAAGGTGTACAGAGATGATCTCACTCTCTGTCCCTTGGCTTTCCTGCTTGGCAGGACTCTGCCAACAACCCTGAGCGCTGTTGGTACCCTGCCATGTTGCCACTGACCTGGGATTCATGTGACTCTTCACCCACTGGCCTGTCCCTCTTGCTTCCTGATTCTTAGTTCACCAGCATGTGGCAACGTGAGTCTGAAGAAGGATTTATGAACTAGCATCTGGCTTATGGACTTGGGTTGAACTGGGTTGGGATGCCTCCTTGATATATAATTACATCTTGATATAAAGCTCTTTGTCATACATAGGTAAGTGTCCCTGGTTTTGTTGCTCTAGATAACCCGTCCTAATACACCACCTTACTTTGTTGGCCACTTGTTTTAAAACAAGCCTTGAAGACCCCAGATGCTATTCTTTCTGATAGCTGGGCACCATATGCTTTCTTCACCACACTTTGCTATATCTTTGGTGATCTCGTCAAAGGGGCAACTGTAGAGTAAGACTATTGAGTATGTCATAAGAACTAATTATTCTTAGATTGAAGCTAGAATTAAGTGAAGTCCCCCAATCCATTCCTATATCTATGGTTTATATATGTCTCAGATTCACTTAGGGACATCATAATAATTTCTATGAGTGAGAACATGATAAATCATCCCCGTGGGGCAGCAGCCCAAGGTCCAAACTACAGCCCCACCAACTTCTCCCGTGTCTTCCAGGGCTGACCAAATAAGAAAGTAGATTGTGGGTAATGAAAGCCAATTTTGCTCACTGTTAGAGAAAGAAAGGCTGTAATGACCCCTGCTGGAATTTCCGAATTTCAGCACTATTGACAGTGCTTTGCTGCACCTCCCCCTCCAGCTCTGTCAACCAAAAGCATCTCTAGACATTTGTAAACATCAAAAAGACCCCCAGTTGGGAAGCGTTGGCAACTTTTAAAAAATAGAAATATGTGTGGGCCACCTAATATTTGCTCCTACATGAGTCAGTGCAAAATCTCGGCCCCGAGGAAGTCCCCTCTGGGTTTACACAGTTGGCTTTTCCGTAGGTCTTCTCTCTGCACATGTGGAAGCGGGTGCTTTTAGGCTTGCCATCAAGTGACCTCAGCTGAGCCTGCAAAATCTCCTTGCTAAGAAGGGAATGGTGCACGCAATTTGTGCAAGCGTCAACTGTGGGTGAAAGGGAACTTATTTCACAATCAGTTACTATGATAATCAGTCCCACTCCCAAAGGAAGCCTCCCAGTCTTGCTTCGCTTCCTAGAGGGGGGCTCACCCTCCCCTCACCTCCGTGCGCTCTCCAGATCTCTGCACACGCACCAGCTGACTGAAGGGCTCGCCACGTCCTCCCCTGCGGAGACCTAGGGAAGGTGAGCTGACCCACAGGCACAGCCCAGCGTGGAACCCAGCTGCCACCAGGGCTTCCAGGCGGCTCACCTTCCTTTATTGCGCCTCACAATTATTTCTCTCTAGTAAACTGGAGGTTTGTGTCACCCCTTCTTGGAGGAAGTCTTTGACGCCATTTTCCAACAGTATGTGCTCATTCGTGTCACATGGTCCCCACTTTCAAACCTTTTCTTAATGCTATCTCACACTTACCAGACAACACGGTGTAAACATATTTTAGTGTGCACTGAGAAATTTTTTTTAAAAGTGGGACTAGTTTTGTCGCCAGGCTTATCTTATTGAGGTCGTCTGGAACTGAACCGCAATATGCCTACATCTATTTTGACAACCCGTGCAAGTTACTCTTCAGTAAGCCTTTAATAGCGGTCTCTAGTTTTGCTTCCTAATTTATACTTGTAAACCCTACCCCTGTCCCAGGTAAACAGAGCCATTGTCCAGAATCTTTGCTCATTCCGAGACAGGACCCTCTTTGTCTGCTCCTGGCTTGCACCAGGTTCCCTGCCTCTTATCGACACAATTCCCATCTGCCCTGGGGGAGCCTTGTTTTCCTTGGCAGGCAGGGTAGGGCAGAGGTCTAAATTAAGACCCTGGGGTAATTCTTTTGCTTAGTTCTTTTTCATATTTCTTGAGTCAAATTTCTCTAAAAGCTTTTCCATCTTTATAAACCTGAACTTTCAGAGTCTCCTCTGTAATTTTCAGCATGTCCCTCTTTCAGGTCTTTCCACGGTATTTAGAACTCAATTCCATTTCCATGACTCGGCCCATAAACTGGGTTAGGTAGGGCTGCTCTCAAACCAGAGTGATGTTGACTATATACATGTACATGTCGACTATATACATGTACATAAACATGCAAACATTTGTAATACTTTCGTTTAAAACTCAATCTCAGGTTGGAGGCTGCCAAAGTCAGAATGAATACAAATACGCCAAGAGGCATGGGCCAAAGAGCATCTGTAGCCAGTGTCCAACACATGGGAAAACTCCAATCCTGAAATTCCAGGCTTGAAGGAGATTTTGAACAGATGAACATTGATCAATTAACTATAATCAATCGTGCTATATTTCAGAACTTCCAAAATAGTAACAGGTATGCAAGGCTAGTGTTATTTTGACATTACACATGGGGAAGCAAGCAGAAAGGTAAACTCTTATCTAAGTTCACACAGATAAATACTTTTCCGCTCTGGCATCAAACAGTATTCTGTCTGCAGACAGGCTGCGGAAAAGCTTTCCACGAACACCTGCTCAGGTAAGACATCCAGAGACTCAACTGCCGGCACCAGTGAAGCAAACCAACCCAGAGCGCTCGCCTACAAAGTCGACGTTCCAAGCGTAAGGGTGGAGGCCACGGTCAAGCTCACCTTTGAGCGATTTCAAGTGCTGCACTGCCATTCTTAAGACGGTGAGTTTGTCCAGCTTGCGCGACGGCACGGGCTTGCACTGAGGGATCATCAGCGACAGTTCTTCGATGAGGTTATTCATTTTGTCTCTCCTCCGCTTTTCCGTTTGGCTGTGAGCTTCTCTGCGGAGGAAAGATTCAGCAAAGCCACGGTCACCCAGTGGTTCTCAACCTGTGGGTCGCAAACCTTTTGGGAGGGGGTGTCGAACGACCCTTTCGCAAGGGTCGCCTAAGACCACCAGAAAACACATCTTTCCGATGGTCCTTGGAACGAGACCCTGCTCCTCTCTCCGTCTCCAGGCGGGTCCGCCCACCTACGAGTACCCGACGTGGAGACTTACCCATGCTACACCATGCTTCCAGACAAAATTTCATTCATTTGTCATTAGAAATACACATTTCACTATGTATAATGACATATTGGGCTTGTGATTAATCACTATGCTTTAATTAGGTTCAATTTGTAGCAATGAAAATACATCCTACACAGCAGCTATTTACATGACGATCCATACCAGTAGCAGAATGGCAGTGAAGTAGCCACGACAGTAATGTCATGGTTGGGGGTCACCACACATGAGGCACTGTGTGAAAGGGTGGCGGCCTGAGGCAGGTGGAGACCCGCTGCCCTAACCGAAGCAGGTGGTGAATCCAGCAACCACCCTCGGTGCTTCCTCCCGAGCGTGGGCCTGGGGCTGTCCTTAGGGAAGAGAAGGCTGCTGCTGGGAGCACCCCGGAGTACCACTGCCATCGTCCATTCGGACGCATGCCGGCCCTCGAGGATGGGGGAAAAGAGTCCTTGTGGGTAACTCTTCACAGGCTCAGAAGGCCTCCTCTTTCTGCCAAAGACTGGCTGCTGTCCCACTGTCCAACCCGTGACCCACTATGCCACGCAGACCGCTTAGGAGCAGGAAGAGTCCCAATGAACCCAGGTATTTTTTAACACCGCCTCCCTTATTTCCTCTACCCTCCAAGAATTAAGGCATCTTTCTGAGCCCCAGAGGTTTGTCTACTTCCTTCCCAGGTTAGAAAAAAGATATGTCAGCTACTAGTCCATGGTAACCCCGCCCCACAGTTGGCTTACCCAGTCACATACAATTGACTTCACTCGCTCAGCTCCTGGTCATGGGTTTATAAGTAGGCTCCAGCCTTTGTCATCAGGAGAGGAAAAAACTCTCTCTCATTCCAGTTTGTTTGTCCGTCCTTGCTACTGCTTTCCCTTCTCTGCCAAGCTTCCTGAAAGAGTGCCGTCTCCATTCAGTCCTCCTTTTCCCCGGGGTGAAACTCGGGCTTCCCCACCAGCAACCCACTCAAGCCACTCTGGCCACAGCCCCTGAGGGAGTGGGTCCCAGGTGACCTCGGAAACCGCGCCACTCTGGATGTGCCTCTTCCACCCTCCCTGCTCAGCGCCCGCGCCCCGGCTGCCTTGCTTGCTCCCCAGCTGCCTTGCTCGCTCCCCCTTGAGCCTTCGGGTCCGGTGGCACGAGGCCCACCCTGGTGCTACTCTTCGCTCCCAAGATGGCTTGTCCCTAAAAGAGCTCATTCTGCACAAGGCTTTACGGCAATTCATAAGCGCCTTGCTACTTCATCCCTATCCGGTTCATACTTGACCCAGTTCCAGGCCTTTGGAAGGGGATGTGGGCACCTCAGTGATTCATAAGCACCCTAAAATGCATGACATCTCAAATTGAACTTACTCTATCCAGTTCACCCTGGCTCGACTCTCCCTTCTGTGAGGTTCATCTTGGTCGTTGACACAACAAGACTCGCTCTAAACTTTTTTCTCTGCTTCAACCTAAAGAGCCAAATGTTTACACACTCCTATAAAATCTACCTCTTAGATATTTCTGTCTGTCCTTGCTCTCCACCCACAGTGCCACTGCCTGAATTTAGTCCCTTATTATAGCTTGCTGTGCTACCCCAAGGGCCTTTTAAACTGATGTTTCTTATAGCTTCTTCCTCTTCCAGCCTACTCTACCCACTAACTCCCAGCATCACCGTACTCAGACAAATCAAGCCCCTCACCCGCGAATGCTCAGCGCACTCCCACTGCTTGAGGGGAATAGCCACACTCCTGCATGACAGACTAAGGTGTTCTATGACCTGGCACAGGCCTGCGCCTCCAGAGTCTTCTCTGCATGCCTCCCCCCGACCTCCACAGTTTACACAGCAGCAACGCCCCAAACCTGCGAGTCTCCAAGCATACTGTGTCATCTCATATCTTCCTGCCTCGCTCTCAATGGCTTGGAGCGCCCTTCTTTTCCACATTCTCCACAGTTCCAAACTCAGCTCAGAGAGTATCTTCTGGGAAGATTGTTTTGAGTGTTGTATGACTAATCACTGCTTTCTCTTGGCTGCCTCAGCACCCTTTACAAAGCAACACGGCATCCGTGAAGCCTGAGCCGCCATCAGTGGTAAGGGGCACTACCATTTAAAATATGACCAGGAGAGAAAAACACTACCAATGACGAGTGAGATGCACGGATACTAAGACATCTCCCAGGTGATAAAATGGAATGGGAAAGAGATGTCCGTCGTTGAATGGGAGAATCACACATTTCACTTTTAAACTATTTATCACTCTCTCTTACACACATATCAACTCTGGTTTCCTTGAAAAGGAGAGCTTAGGGGGGCAATGAGACGGGAAAGAAGATAAGGAGGGCCCTTGCTTCGACTCTTTCTTTAGAGATACTTCATATCAAAATCTTAAAAATGTTTTCCATACTGAAGAGTCTATGAGTGTGGCTGGCTGGGTGGACATGCTCATGGATACCAACCATTTGGCCCATTCACCCTTGGCGTTGCCCCTCCTGAAACAAAGTACATACTTTGTGGTGAACTGGATGCATTCCAAAGCCAGGACCATATGTGTACTTATCAAAACATGTTAGGTTATCTGCTCAAACTTTGCTCTACTCACAAGTAATTTTTAGTTGAATCTTTTTTTTGCCATCAATGAAAGCGTTATTTAAAAAGTTGAATCTTTTATGCTTCAAAGAATGTTACAGTTGTGTACAAATGATCACTTTGCCTTTCTTCCAGCATTAGGGGACACCAGGAAGGGTATGAGCAATGAACAAATGTCTGACTCTTGGAGTGGACAGCAGAAGGGGGTGGCCTCTCAGAGCTAAGATGTAGAGGGAGATGGAGATGTAACGGGCAAGCAAGGGCCCTGGAAAAAAACAAGCACAGTGGATGTTGACTGCAGGAGCTGGGACACTCAGAGGAAAAGGAATATGCAGTTTTGTTTTTTAACTTTCTTTCTGCTGTCTAATGTGCATGCACATGCGCGCGCGCGCACACACACACACACACACACACACACACACACACACACACACACAGCAACCCACTACCAAAGAGTCAATTCCAACTCCCAGCCATCACACAGAGGGCTTCAGAGGCTGCACACTTCACAGGAGCAGATACCTCCTCTTCCTGGCGGATGTGAATCTCTGACCTTGCAGTTGGTTAGCAGACCAAGGCGAACCCAGCAGCACCAACAGAGTTGCTTGTACTCAGCCAAGCAGACGCCAATCCGATGGTTTTACATGTTCAACTCAGGGAGTATGGTGACTTTCTCTGAGTGGTGCAGCTGCTCCCACCCTCCTTTTCAAGGTCCCCCCCCCCCGCATTTTCATAAACTCGCTGCTCCATAAGGCTGCTTTCGAATCTTTTGAGTTGTAGTGAATTTGACCACTCAGAGATAGTTCTTTTAAAAACGTAAGGCTCGAAGCAGATTGTTTTCTACTAGTCAAACTAGACTATATTTTGGTTTAAAGATGCCTTTAGGTGACATTTTTTGATTAAGGATAACTATTATCTCAGGGTAACAGGTTTACCCGGCCCCCATGGATCCAGAAAGTGTGGAGTCGATGAGAATATGAAATTCTGTTCTGTGTGCCCCTCTTTTGATGAAATTCTGCTTCGTATTTCCCCGCTTTTGATCTATAGAGCTATAGATGTCCTTTATAGAATACATAGAATCTCTGATTGAAATCAGTGTTTCTGGGTGACGTTACCCCCTGGGGTGGGGGTGAGAGGCATTGGAGTGACAGGGGTGGTGGTGCAGATAGCTATACTTTGTCCTAGATTACAGGCTATGGTGCAAACATTTTTAAATACTAGGGGAGCGCTGAGTTGTTTTTTGTTTTGTTTTTCTGAAACAGGAGCAGTAGGCCAGTAAGTGTGGGAACCCATGATTTAAAAGATCAGTGATGGTGGGGCACCATCCATTTCTTCTGTTCTCATGAAAAAGGAAGCCGCGTTCATGGAGGCAAGTACCCCATGAAATAGCCAGTTCTTGAAAAAGACATTTTACTTGAAAAAGTTGCAGGTGAAAAGTTTTCTGGAGGATTTCATGGAGGAAAGACAGATTCATCCAGAGGCTAGTTCTCTGCCTTATAACTTATCAATGATCCGACTCTTCATTCTGTGTATGGTTCATATCAGAAAACGGAGTAAGTGGAGAGAGTATGAAATTCAGATCTAGCCATGTGGCCAGACAGAGAAAATTTTGTTGTTCTTAAAAGAACATATTGAAGGGAATGAGGAGGAGGGTGGAGTGGAGACCCTAAGCCCATCAGCAGTCAATTGGATGTTCCCTGTCAGAAGTGCCACACGGAAGAGACAAGCCAGTCAGGGAGCAGCACCAATGAAAAACACAACCTTCCTCTAGTTCTTTAATGCACCTCCCCCCACTCCCCCGATTATCATGACCCCAATTCTATCTTACAAATCTGGCTCGACCAGAACATGTGGGTGAAAGGAGCTAGTGGTTGGTATAAGATATGGAATATTAATTTTAAAAAAAAATTTTTTTCAAGGGGACATGAAGGAGGGTGGGTAGGGGAGGAAGGGGGGAAAAAAACCAAGGAGCTGATATCAAGGGCTCAAGTAGAAAGCAAATGTTTTGAAAAAGATGATGACAACATATGTACATATGCGGTTGATACAATGGATATATGTATGGATTGTGATAAAAGTTGTAAGCACCTCCAGTAAAATGAAAATTAAAAAAGAAAGAAGAACATATTGAAACCATTGACAAAGGCTACAGAATGATGGATTTCTAATAACCTGACACTCCTCATAAGTGATTCTAATTTGTTTATAGCATGGATCAGTTTTGCTCTAGAACTTAAAAACCAGCAAAGGTTGGTTTTCCGCAAGTAGCTAGTTTTGAGAAGCACTGAAAGGAACACCAGTACCTTGGAATCATGACTTCTCAGAGCATACCTAATACCTAAAGTTTGCGGCTAAACATTTTCTCCCTACCACGTCCTATCTCAACACATCAACGTACCTGAAAGACTTCATTTTTACTTGGTGATCGCCACCTTCCAGCCTAGAAAAAAAGCAAGATCAAATATCAAACCACATGACAGTTTATCTCTCATTCTTGGGACAGAAATAAATGTGACAGTAAGTCCAATCATTCTCCTTTCCACAAAGTATTTAATTATAAATGCAATGATTGGGTATATTATGACCCGAACTGATTTTTTCTTCTCTCCCTGAGCTGTTCTCCGACTGAGAGCCTCGCGGGCCCCATCAGGGCAACAACATGCTGACCGATAATGAGCAATAGCTGATGCTCTATTTAGAGATGATTTCATGCTAGTCTTGAGAAAGAATAGGATTTTCTGGAAAAGACACTAAATAAAATAAAGATACTAATTTTCTACTACTTGGCCTTTCCAAAGGACCTGTGTTCACTAACTAAAAGAAACCTGAAGGTTTTTGCTTTTGTTAAACTAGGTGAAGAGTGAAATGAACGCTCAGGGCTTGTTTTGGAGGGAGTCCTTGAGGAGGCAGTGAGCATCCTGAGCACCGAGAGTGGGGAGTGGCCTCGCCGAGGTCCTTCCCGAGAACTACAGTGTATGGGTACTTTGTACCGATCACAGCATGCCTGCTTGGACTATCTGGTAGTGTTATTTTAGGTTTCATGCATCATAAGGTTTTGGTGTGATTTGATGGATTATTTTTCGGGTGAGGGAATAATATGCTTTCTGGAGTTCATATTATTAGATTTTTATCTCAGTGTAACATTCATGTTATGTAGATTTTTAAAACAATTTATTAGGGCCTCATACAACTCTTATCACAGTCCATACATATACATACATCAATTGTATAAAGCACATCTGTACATTCTTTGCCCTAATCATTTTCTTTTTTTTCCTCCTCTTCTCTTTTTTTTTATATTTTATTAGGGGCTCATACAACTCTTATCATCATCCATACATATACACACATCAATTGTATAAAGCACATCCATACATTCCCTGCCCCAATCATTCTCAAAGCATTTGCTCTCCACTTAAGCCCTTTGCATCAGGTCCTCTTTTTTTTCCCCTCCCTCCCCGCTCCCCCGTTATGTAGATTTTTATCTCAATGTAAAAGAGTTCGTATTATTTAGATTCTTATCTCACTGTAACGTTTTACACTGCAGTAACATAAAACCACACTGCAAGTTTACCTTGAA
Organism: Tenrec ecaudatus; assembly: GCF_050624435.1. Classification (NCBI taxonomy): domain Eukaryota; kingdom Metazoa; phylum Chordata; class Mammalia; order Afrosoricida; family Tenrecidae; genus Tenrec; species Tenrec ecaudatus. The sequence goes on from NC_134535.1 coordinate 103,804,742, forward strand.
AACTACTTACCTGCATTTTAATGAGCAAAGACACTTAAAATCGGAAGCTGACGTGTGTTTCCAGTTCCTATCTGTATCAGTGTACATCCTCCGGCCAAGCCGGATTTGTAAGGTACAATTGGGATCATGATGGTGGGAAGGAGGAAGCATTCAGGAACTGGAGGAAAGTTGTATGTTTCATCGTTGCTACATCACACCCTGACTGCCTGTCTCCTCCCTGCGACCCTTCTGCCAGGGGATTAGACCCTCTCTTCTAACTGCTTACGTTACCTGACTCCCATAATGCATCTCTGCTCAGCACATGCCAAGCAGAATTCATCACCTTTCCCTCAGTCGCAGTGACTGCTAACACCATTTTCCGTCTAGATGCCCAGGCCAGAAAACTCAGTTCTTCTTACATTCCTTTATCTTCAGCCAAGAATTATGAGATCTGAGAGATTCCGTCCTCTCCATGTGCCACGGCATATCCCTTCCTTTCCAAGCCCTTCCTATCCTGGCCATTCTCTTAGAGCGATGCTCTTAAAATCTCATCTGAATCTCAGCCAAGTTTCTCGAGGTTCTCTCTGCTCCAGCCCCTCGTCTCTTTCCCCAGTGGTGCTCTGAAAGGGTACATCTGACCAAGCTCCTCTCGTGGGAACATCCTTTTCTCCATGGTATCCAAGGTCATTTCCAAATTCTTTAGTTCAGCAGACAAGATCCTTCATGACCTAGTCCACATTCGTTCCTTGAGTCTCATAGCTCACTCCTATCACCCTGCCTCTATTGTGCCAACCACTTCTTAGTTCCTGCTCAGCAGTGTGATATTTCACATCCCTGGGTGTCTACCCACTTCTACCCAAAAGAGCGTCTCCACTCCTGCTCCACACGGTTCATTCCACTCTTCATTTAAAACTTAACTTGCACTATCTTTCCAAGAAGTTGTCCTTCACCTCTGACCACAATCTTATTTAAATACCCAAGTTACTGTTGCCATAGTACCCAGAGTCGCTATGATAGCAATTATAATACTATGCGATCATTATTTTTATCTCTCCCACTTTTACAAGCTTTTTGAAGGTAGGGTCTGTGTTTTATCTGTAATTATACTTCCTAGCCTACTAAGAAGAGACTGTCAATGAGGCGGATTGACATAGTAATTGCAACACTGGGCTCAAACATAGGAACAGTTGTGAGAATGGGGCAGCATGGGGTAGCGTTTCCCTCTAAGGTACATAGGACCCCTATGTTGAACCTGACGCTAGGGCACTTTAACAGCAACAATAGTCTATAAGGTGTCAACAGCAGGTAGACAATAAATATTCAACAACCACATTTCAGCACTTTTCATCAAATATCCCTTTAAAGAATCAGCTGTCCAGTCAAAGCCAACAGTGATTACAATCCAGAGCAGAAAGGATGCACATTCTTACACAATCCTTTTTGTTTAAACATATTCAACATTCTTAGACTATTACATGGGTATCAGGCATTGATGCCCCGCGTCTCTGGAGAGAATGCTTGACATATATTTGTTTATCATGATGCTATAATCCAGTACTTGGTAAAATTTCTTCAGTACTTTGACATCCATCATTTCATTAGAAGGGATTTTAAAAGTGGTAGATAAACGAGGAATTGGAGCAGAATAAAGAAGCTCTTGGCTAGATATCAAGCAACTTAGCAGGACGTGCACTCTCCTTCAAGTGCTTCTTCAAGTAGGAATTTGCCAAATGAGGGTGTGGGACTTACCTGTCGCCACTGGATGCCGATATTCCTATCCTTGTTGAAAGAAGAAAAGTTACAGGATTTTGAGAAAGCTTTTCCACCACTTCTGGCATAATTCCTGACCTGGAAGGAAGGAGGCCTTGGGTCACCCCCACCCAGACGTACTGAGGAATGGGCAGTGCGACCGCCATCAGATGCTAGAGGTACCTAACCCTGCCCAGTGGCAGAAAGACAAAAAACAAAGCGTAATGGAAAAAAAAGTAAAACAAACTATTAAGAAGTAGGTACTTTAACTGTGCAACCTTGAACAAGTTGCTTGGTATTTCTGAGTCCTAGCCCTTCCATTTTCTAAACTCAAGCCAAACAGATCCATTGTCATGTAGTCGGTTAGGACCCACAGAGCAGAGCAGAACTGCTCCCGTAGAGTTTCCACGGCTGTATTCTTCATGGAAGCAAGTGGCCGCATTTCCTGTGAAGTGGCTGGTGGGTTTAAACTTGACTGAAAGCAGCCAACCTGTAAACTAAATCATCTGTAGGATTGCTTAGAGTCAAAACACATTCTCTGTCAGAATTCTCCAGAGTTCCGATTTTTCTCCCAACTCTTGACTCTATTCTCCCCTTCAGCACCCAAACCACTGCACAGTCTCCACCATGTCCTCTCTCTCTCTCTCTCTCTCTCTCTCTCTCTCTCTCTCTCTCTCTCTCTCTCTCTCTCTCTCCTCTCAGCCATTGGGTTAATGCCAACTCACAGCAACCTTTTAGGAGAGGGTAGACCTGCCCCCGTGGTTACGAACTGTAGCTCTTTATGTGAGGGGGACGCCCAGTGTTTCCCCCATGGCATGGCTGGTGGTTTCGAAATCATAGTCCACTCCAGCACCAGGGCTCATTCCTTGACAGAACATTGTGTATCATCTAGTATTCGCTACCCCCATTCCAGTAGCCACAATCACACTTATATACTAAGAAAGAACATTGCCTATGATTCCGAAGAGTAACAAAGACCATCTTTAAGAGAGTGGGGGCTACTAAATCAACGGTCATTTAGAACGGCAAAAGCAGCAAACACCTACAGCTCTTTGTGAAGTGGCACGCGCTTGGCTACAGTGACTCATGCTCACCTCGATCAGGGGTTCTCACCTTCCTAGTGCTGCAGCCCTTTCATACAGTAAGTTCCTCAGGTTGTGGTGATCCCCCAACTATAAAATGATTTTCATTGCGACTTCATCACTGTAATTTTGCTACTGTTGTAAATCAGGTGACCCCCGTGAAAGGGTCATTTGACCTCCGAAGGGGTCGCGACCCACAGGTTGAGACCCGCTGCTCTGCCTGAAGGGGTGAGATTTATGAAATACCAGTAACTGAAAAGAGGAGCTACTTCTCACACAACTTGTGTGTGGTTTGGGAGCTGCTTTGATTACACCTGAACAACAGAGGTTCTGCTGAATTAGAACTGCATTAGAAAACGGAATGTTTAAGGGCTAAGTTTAAAAAGAGCGAGAGGCAGGATAGTTCATCATTGCATGTCTGATGCCCTAGCCAGAGCCTTTCCTTTCAGTCTTGTTGAAGAGATGTCATCCACCTTCACACGCATGCACCACCTCAGATGAGTTGCTGGAGACTGCTGCACCTCTCCTTTCACCTCGTATTTTCACCACCTATACCCCATCTGTGCAGAAGGCAATAAGGGGTGGTAGGGGATCCAAGTCGCATGAGGTGCCAAAATAAACTAGGAGAAAGAATTATTCTAAGCAATGCTTTTACTATCGACTTGGCCTAATAAACATGGAAAACAGAAATCTTACCTAACGAATGTGGCCACAAAGAACCAAGGGTTGATTGTTATACAGATAACGAGGAGCATGAGAAGTGACGGTGGTAATTACGATTTTAAGCCAAACAGGCAGCGAGATGTCCTCTTCAATGGCAAGTACCTCAATTAACAAGGCCAGTATCTTTCTGTGGCCATACAAATTAACTTATGTTCCCACGCTTCTTTCCGAAGTCCCGTGACATTTCTGGAGAACTAATATCCTTTGGAGCTTGAATTAGAAGAGCAGGGCCGTCCAGGGACAGAGGTGGCAAGGAGTGAAGAAGCAACTGCCCTGGTCCCAGTGCCACCATGTACTAAACGTCATAATGATGATGATGATTTTAAAATTAACCTTTTTCTCTTCTCCCTAGCGTCAAAGATTTCTGGGGTGAGGGAAACAAATTCACTTACTGGGATGGGTCCGAATCATTTCCTTTGCGTTTTCTTGGAAACTCTGTAGCATGGGAGCTGAAGCATCCAGTAACGAATGGTGTTGTCCCTGGGCTCAGATGACGAGAAACCACAGATGTCATGCACCGGTTCTCATCTACTGGTACTTTATCTATGAATGATTAAGCACAATAGACATTTATTTTACACATAAACTTTTGCTTCGCACACATCCCATATCACACATGTTTAATGTGTTCGCTCTCAAAATATACATCCTATATATCTGAATAAAGTAGCACAGAATGAAAAACTAGGTCCGCCCAAATACTGGTTCCCCAAAAAGTCACTGCCATCAAGTCGATTCCAACTGGACAAGTCAGAGCTGTCCCTGCAAGTTTCTGAGACTGAATCTTTACAAGACTAGAAAGCCTCATCTTTCTCCTATAGGTCAGCTGATTATTCTGAACTGCTGACTCTGTGATTAGCGGCTCAATGCATAGCCCCCACTTCAACATTGGCGGTGGTGGCAGCTGTTAGGTAGCGTTGAGTCAGTTCTGACTCATAGTGACCCATCCTCATAATTGTTCTTATGTTTGAGGCCATTGTTGCAGCCTCTGTGTCAGTCCATCTTGTCCAGGGCCTTTCTGTTCTTTGCTGCCTCTCATTTAACATAGCATGATGTCCTTCTCCAGGAACTAGTCTCTCCTGATAACATGTCCAAAGCACATGAGAGGAAGTCTTGCCTTCCTTGCCTGTCACACGCACTCTGGCTGTACTTCTTCCAAGACAGAGTTGTTGGCTCTTTTGGCAGCCTGGTACTTTCAATAGTCTTTGCCAATACCATAGTTTAAGTAACTGATTTTTCTTTGTCCATTCCCATTTAGTATCCAACTTTCACATGCACAGGAGGTGATTTTAAAATACCATGGTCTGAATCAGGTGCACCTTAGTCTTCAAAGTAACCTCATTGCTTTTCAACACTTTAAAGAGGTCTCATGCAGTAGATTTACCGAATGCACTGAATCCTTTGATATCTCTCGTCCCCCCCCCCGCCCTCTCCAAATCTCGTGTCTAATGCCTCCATGAGCACTGATTGTGAATCCAAGCAAGATCAAATCTTTGACAAGTTCAATCTATTCATGACGTCCCATGGATACCATGAGTTAGCCCTGGTGCAGACGGGAGGACTTATGTTCTCTTTACACTGGGTTGGGATCCATACCGAGGGCTGCGGTCCTTGGTCCTCCTCAGCAAGCACTTCAAGTCTCCTCCCTTCCCGCAAGCAAGGCTGTATCATTCGTATACGGCACATTGTTGACAAATATTGGTTAGAAATGTATTATTTGCTAGTCCATATTTTTATTTCCCAAAAAGAAGCATTAATCCAAGTTTATTTTCCCTATTTGTAAAAGATATACAAGACATTGTAGACGGTAAGGAAAACACACAAAGAAGTCCAAATGAATAAACTTTCTATTCACCAGTAGCAAGTAATAAGAAAATAGAGTATTTTAAAAGATAGAATTTATGATAACCTCAAAAATATAGATTACAAGGAACAAACATAGAAAACAAATCAAATGAAAATGGGTAAGATTTTTATGGGGAAAAAACATAAGGCTAATTAAAATAAATAAATAAATAAATAAATAGATAGATAGATAGATAGATAAAGGGAGGAATGTCATGCTTCTGGCTAGAAGATCTCAATATCATAAAAATTCACCTAAAATAAATGTGCAATTCCACTCACAATCTCTCGTTTGTGCGTGTGTGTAATTTGACAAGCTTGTTCAGGGATGAAAACTATTCTACTATTTCACAATACGTATTGAGAGCATAATTAGGTGGAGCAAGTACCTAAAACCTTTTAAATTCAGTTTTTTGTTGTTAGGTGCTGGCACGTTTGTTCCGATGCATTGCAAGCCTATGTACAACAGCATGAAACACAGCCTGGTCCGGAGCCACCCTCACAGCTGATGGATGTTTGAGTCCACTGGGGCAGCCACTGTGTCCATCCATCTCAACAAGGCCTTTTCCTGTTTCGTGTCTCTCCATTGACAAGCACGATGCCCTTTCCCCTAACACTATATCCAAATATATGGACTAAGGTCTCAGCAGCCTCACCTCTAAAGGAGCATTCTGGGTGTACTTCTTCCGGGGAAGACTTTCAACATTCTTCCCTAACACCATACTTCAGACGCACTGACTCTACTGAGGTCTCCTTTAGTCGAGGTCCACCTTTCACATGCATGAGACAAATAACCATCCCGGTCTGGGTTAGTCCTCAACACGACATCCTTGCTCTTTCACACTTTACAAAGGTCAGGCACAGCAGGTCTCCCCAGGGCAACACATCCTTGGATCTCTGGACTGCTGCATCCTTGAGCATTGATTGCGGATCTCAGCAAGCCAAAATTTTGACAACTTCGATCTTTCCTCATCTGTCGTGATGCTGTCTGGTGGTCGAGTTGTGAGGATTGGGGTTTTCTTTGTGGGAGTTTCAATCTGAAAGCCGTGGGACTTGATCTTCATCAGCATGTGCTTTAAGTCACAAGACTCAGAAGTTGCCCTCAAAAATCTTATAGCCCTGTATAGGGGGCTTCAAAAAGTACTTGGGAAAAAAATGGAAAGGAAAGATAATGAAATTTTTCATTGAACTTTATAAATTACAGAATGAAATCAAACTTGCTGGAGGTACAAGCTGATAGAACAAGAATAGAGGGAGAAGGACACTTAATTTTTGATGATGAGGAGGAAATAACATTTGGAAGTATTTTATGGGTGGGCATTTCAGGCTGAAAGTACACTGGATGCAATAGGTCACAGACAGAATGTGAGACAAATGTAGAACAAAAATCAAATTCCTACCCAAGACCAGACCTACTGAACCAGTAGAGACAGAGGAACCCCTGAGATTACTGCCCCATGATAGCCTTTGAACTTAGAAGTCAAGCAAGTGGGCCACCTTTGAGCCAAACAATAGGCTGACGTCTGAAATAAAGCCTGTGTGCAATGTTCTCTCTTAAACAATCAAATCTATGAGATCAAACATCATCATTTACCCAAAGGCAAGCGAGGAGGAAGGTCCGTGGAAACAGAACAAGCAGAATGGGAAGCAATGAGAATAAGGAGAATGATGATCTAATATAAAAATGGTAGCCAATGTCAGGGAACCATTGATATTTTTGAAAACTATTAAATGAGAACCTAATTCGCTGAGGATATTCACACTTAAACACAAGAAAATATTATTTTTTTTAAAAGAACACAATGAGCTAGAGGCAAAGTAAACATATTCAATAATATCCTAGGTAGTCATCAAAAATGACATGCATGATGAATTGTATAAATATGAAAAATGCCCATAGAATTTTTGGTGCAAGAAACGGTTTCTTTTTATAAAGACCACGTAAAAATAAGAAACAAAGATAAGATCTTTGTGTGGGAGATAAAATCCTACCCCAAGCACAGTAAGATATTTCCAGATGTTTTGTCTAAGTGGCCAAAGGAGTCTTTCACTTCTGCATTTGTACATCGTTCCACAATTTTATAAGTACCCCGCTTTACTTCTATACCAGAGACACACAATTTAGAAGGGACAAAGGAAGGCATGTGGACGACTGGGGAGCAGCAAACACACCAGTCTGGCTGGTTATGCTATGAAACCACTATTAGAAAACCAAGCTGCAGAGGAAGGGTGCACAGGGCCGTGGAGGGGCCTGCGTGTCACTTCCAGTAGACTGAGCTTGATGGCCAGCTAGCAGGGAACTCAGGCAGTCAAGGGACGAGGTACATTTGCAATGTTCTCCCTACTAGCAGATACGCTTAGAGCTATGAAGTCCCTGGGTGGGGCAGGCTTTCAGCTGCCCGCGTGCCGCCGGGAAGACTGGAAGCTCGAGTGCATTCGCAGGCACTTGAGAAGAAAGGACTTGTGATCTTACAAATAATCAGCATCATAGTAATTTAAAATATCAGTAAATAAAGCTCGGTTCTTTTATCCTTATAATAAAAATAATACACACTCACCACAGGAAAAAATTCAAAAAGGAAAAAACATCCTCCTTCCCACTTACCATTTTGTGCATTTATTTCCACATAAATATTGTCTGTTTCCATTTAGCTTTGACGGGGCCGTTTCTACATTTGAATTCCCTGCCCATTTCATTTAACATCATAGTATGTAACTTTGTCTGTGATCACCCAAGCTAGAGGACCCAATTAGAGAAACTTCTCACAGATGGTTTTATTTACGCAAGGCCAGTCACTGCCAAGGTAAGTCCATGGTAGGTCAGAAAGGACACTGGAGTACTATGCAAGGTCAAAGAAGAGTGCTGACTCTGTAACCACGTAAGACATGCATGAAACTGAAGGACATTATGCTGAACGGAATTAGTCGATCACGGAAGGACAAATATTGAATGAGGTCACTTTTATATAAAGAGAGAGAGAGAGAGAGGCTCTCACACTAAGAAACGGACTTCAGACATTGCCAGGGGTGGGCAGGGAGGTGGGAAGAGGGAGTGAGGCTAGGAGGTAGACAGTGTGCACTTGGGTGAAGGCAATACCCAACAAGAGGGAGATGGGTAAAAAGGAGGGAAATGGAGCAAGATAATGGGAGGCTCAATGAGTCGTGGAATACAAAAAGATGATCACTTTCTCTGAAAACCCTTAGCTAATAGGATGCGTAGGGACTTGGTCAATGAGGCACCCCTGACTGTTGACGAACTTGATGTTGCTAGAGCTGACAATGTACTGAGCCGCTTTCAAGAGACATGCGAGTGTTTTCTTCATGGGAAGTTTTTAATCAAGTACATGGGATTCTAGTCTGACCCTTGTCCAGAGACGTGTGTGAAAAGAAAGACCTGTTGACAAAAAGTAACAGAATGACTTCTGTTAAATAAGAACCTTCCCGAAGAGTTGGCCGCCTACAGAAGATTCCCTTTGTGCTCAAGGGGAGAAGTAACTGGACGGCTTTCAGAAATTGGCCACCATCTGGCTTTGATCAGAGCAGCACACCACACTGGAAAGCAGGAAGAACATTAGTGAGGTGTCTAAGTGTGGGCTCAGAGATTCCATAAGGGTTATTGCTCATGGCAGGGAAGCAGCCACAGTCGGCCAAAGAGACCTGTGTTCTCATGGAGTGTGAGTAATCAGCCCTTGACAGATTGTACTGATTGCTGATGACTTTTTCCTAAGGGAAGAATCTCCTGGAGGTCTTCATGAAGCACCAAGGAGACAGGACACTCCTAGCTCACGGACATACTACATGCGGGTTCAGGGCTGACCAAGGAGCCGAGTGGCAGTGAGACCACAATGTGTGTGCACAGCGAGAACATTTTCACCCAGTGTGCTCCTAACTCATCCAAACTCCCCATTTCTCACCCCCGACTTCCTCTTCTTCCAAACAGAGATTATCATACCCATTGACCTCTCGGAGCTGTCATAAGAAGAGAAAGATCATCTACAAGGGGACTTTTTAAAAGTTCCTGGGAAAAGTGGAATGTAAAGATCAAAGAGCTGATGGCCGCTTGTTTACCCAGATGCTTTATCTTTTGCTAGCCGGGCACCATCAGCTTTCTTCACCACTTGCTTATGCACCCACTTGTCTTCAGTGATCATGTCAGGAAGGTGAGCACGCCATCTAGCTCAAAAGCAACAAAGCCCACATGGAAGAAGCATACCAGCCTGTGCGATCATGAGGTGTTGAAGGGATCAGATATCAGGCATCAAAGAACAAAAAAACATATCATTGTGAATGAGAGGGAGTGCAGAGTGGGGACCCAAACCCCATCTATAGGCAACTGGACATTTCCTTACAGAAGGGTCATGGGGAGGATACGAGTCAGTTAGGGTGCAGTGCAGCATCAACATACAACTTTCCTCTAGTTCTTAAATGCACTTCCCCCGCCACTATCATGATTCCAATTCTACCTTACAAAAATCCAGCTAGACCAGAGGATGTACAGTGGTACAGACAGGAACTGGAAACACAGGGGATCCAGGACAGGTGATCCCTTCAAGACCAGTGGTGAGAGTGGCAATATTGGGAGGGTATAGGGAAGGTGGGATAGAAAGGGAGAACCAATTACAAGGATCTACATATAACCTCCTCCCTGGAGGGGGCAGGCAACAGAAAAGTGGGTGAAGGGAGACATCAGACACTGCAAGATATGACAAAATAATAATAATTCATAAATTATCGAGGGTTCATGAGGGAGGGGGAGTGGTGAGGGAGGGGAAAAATGAAGAGCTGATAGGAAGGGCTCAAGTAGAAAGCAAATGTTTTGAGAATGATGATGCAACAAATGTACAAATGTGTTTGACACAATGGATGGATGGATGGATTGTGATAAGAGTTGTACAAACCCCCAGTAAAATGATTCTTTTAAAATCAAAGAGGTTGATCTAGGAATTGTTTGAAGCCCCCTTGTATTTACTGAGTAGATTATAGCCATGTATGAAATATTTGCCTGGATTGACTAAGTGGCTAGGGACAGAACAATACCCAAACAAGCACTGATGTGCACATGGTCAGAGCAGGGTGTCACTGTTGAACATGACTGAGGCCCAAGCAAATTAAGCAGCAAGTCAGCTGTGAGCAGTATCATGCTAGACAAACTAACTTCGACATGCAAATCCATAGGCAGAAAGCCAAGTTTCTATTTCTTCCAACCCTACTGATGTAGGCAAACGCAGATGTTAACCAATGATCAAGCATCTAAGCCTAAATTCACTGCAGCGAATGAAAAGCCGTGTGCTAGGAGAATACTTAATATGCCAAGCACCAACAGTGTAATTACTATACAACCTGATCCGATCATTCCATTGCTTAAAATCCAATTGTGACTCCCTCTGAGTTTGAGGTGCTTTGAAATATGAGGCCTATCACAGGCCAGCCTGTCACCTGGCTCTGCTCCCTGCGGCTCTCTTATTCACACATCAGGCATCAGCACTGGCGACACTCGACACTCTGTCAGATGGTGTCCTTGGGGATCTGCTCCCTGTCCGTGCTTTCCCTCCACCGCCCAAACAGAACCAAAACACACCTGGGTCAGGGCAGAGGCGAGGTGTTCTCTCCCCCAAGAAGGATCTGCCACTGACCCCCAAACCTGACTCTGCCACTCTACAGGGATTACACAAGACTTCCACCGGCTATATAAGACATACTACTGTGTCATGTGCCAGCACCCGTCACCGACGCGATCCCTGCACTCCGACTTCATCGTAATGCGCTCTCTCTCCCACACTTGTCTCAGGATCTTGAGGGCAGGGACCACATTGCTTTCTAGCCACCTAAACCCAACCCTGATACATCAGCAATAGTCCGTAATTGAAGAAATGAAGGAATACCTGACCTAGGTCAGTTCCTTAACTACTCAGAAACGATCGGGGCTGCTTACTCCAGTGGGCCAAGATAAGCTCCTGATGAAGGATGTTCAGTATAAGGGTGGGAAAGACCCAGGAGCATGTACGAAAGACATATAGTTGTAAAGGCTTAAAAGGAAGGTAGACTCTTGAAGTATGACACGAAGATTAAAAAAAACAAACCTGTAAGATAAATGAGTACATATGGAAGTTAAAATTTCTTTTTTTTTAAATCATAGCATTGTGAATGAGGGGGAGGGCAGAGTGGGGACACAGGGCCCATCTGGGGGAAATTGGACATCCCCTTGCAGAAGGGCTGTGGGGAGGTGACGAACCAGTCAGAGTGTAATGTAGCAATGATGAGGCATACAATTTTCCTCTATTTCTTGAATGCTTCCTCCCCCCCACTAGCATGATCCCAATTCTACCTTACATTATCCGGCTGGACCAGGAGATGTACACTGACATGGATGGGAACTGGAAAAGCGGGGAATCCAGGACAGATGAGCCCGTCAGGAACAGTGGTGAGAGTGGCGATACCGGGATGGTGGAGGGAGGGTGAGGGAGAAAGGGGAAACAGATGACAAGGTCTACATGTAACCTCCTCCCTGGAGGACGGACAGCGGAGAACTGGGTGAAGGAGACGTCGGATGGTATAAGATATGATAAAATAATAATTATTCATAAATTATAAAGGGTTCAGGGTTCAGGGGGAGGGGGGAGTGAGGGGAAAAAGAGGAGCTGATACCAAGGGCTCAAGTAGAAAGCAAGGGTTTTGAGAATGATGATGGCAACATATGTACAAATGTGCTGGACACAAATGATGTATGTACAGATTGTAAAAAGAGTTGTATGAGCCCCTAATAAAATGATTTTTTTATTTCATTTAAAAAAAAATAAGACCTAAAAAACTAGGGAAAATAGCTACTATGCATGACAGTTAGGTTGGTGTGTCTTATAAAGAACTTTCAAGAATCAACAATTAGCTTAAACATAGAATAAAAGAAGAATAGGGCATATTTAAAACCATACACATTGTTAGTATTGAAAAAAAAACAAATGTTCACCACTGTTTTAAAAAAAATCAAGAAAAGTTTTACATACTAGAAGAAACAAACTTTGCCGGTGACCAGGGGTGGGGGGCAGGGGAAGGTGGGCAGGGGAAGTGAGGCTGGAGGCAGGCAGGGGTTACCTGGGGGAGGCAACAGCCAACAAGAGGGGGATGGGCAAAGAGTGAGGGAAACAGGTCAAAGCATGGGGAGGGTTGACAATCATTGAATGTAAAACTGATCAGCTGCTCTGTAAACTCCAAATCCACAATGAAAAGGTTAAAAAAAGAGAAGTAAATGTCCAACCTTACTACTAATAAAAGAATGCAAATTAAGAGTAGACGTTGGCTCTACCTATAAAATTGACAAAAGACGGGCAAAGCATAGTACGTGGAGTATGTGGCCTGGCGAGGAGGCAGTGAAGCCTGCCTGTACCTGTAATGGAGGTGTGGGTATAAAGCGGAAAAGCGTTCTGAGGGAGCAGCTTGTCTATCGTATCCGCAGTCTTAAATGATGAGTGCCTTCACAGACAACATCTCCTCTTTGGGGAAAATACATTAAGAAAATCATCTTCCGTGTATTCAAATAATTCAACTAAAGGGACATGGCCGCTGTATATCGAGTGAGCCTTAAACAACATATGTGTTCAACATCTGAAATACCTCGCTGTATTAGTAAGCGGGGTCTCTGGGTGATGCAGATGGTTAATACACTTGCTACAAGTGAGTTCTTTGAGCACCTGCAGAGGTGCCTCAGAAGAGAGGCCTGGTGATCCCTTCTGCCAAATCAGCCATTGAAATATTTATGGCTACACTTGTACTCTGACATGCATAATACTGACAAGGATTGGAACCAACCCAACACAACTTTTGATGACAATGACCCAGTGAAATTAATAATGGCGCACTGAGACCCCACGGGGCCCATCCAAGTTTATGGTGTTGGCAGGACCTACGCGCATCGTGATTGCCCTTCTGTGGTTCCAGGCCTCAAACATGACGAGGGCCTTTTGAGGAGAAAGCCACTGTCTGCTACAATTGCTGAGGATCAGCAGACAACCCTGGTGGCTGGAGGCAGCGGGATGCGAGCCACCGCCACAGCAGGCATGCTGGAGATGTGATCCCCAACTCTGACCGCACGGGCTGCCTGGGGGTTCCTGCTCAGGACAGGGGTTCACACTGGGGCCCTGCCTTTGGGTTCTGTCCCCCACTGGAGAATGTCTCCCCCAAATATGTGTGAACTCACTGGTTCGGCAGTTATAGAACGATGCCATCATCCCGTGATGTGATCTGATATGATCAGTCAATCCATTTTAAGAGGATTAGTGTGGACACAATGCCCTTAATTAGGTCACAGCCCTGATTCAATGTGAGGGGAGTTTCCACGAGGTGTGGCCCGCCTCACCTTTTCTTGCACAAGAGATAAAAGGAGGGAGAAACTAGCAGAGGCAGAACTTACCATCCCTAAGAAAGAAACAAAGTGCATCGCTTAGGCCCAGGGCCCCTATGCTGAGACTCTCCTAGACCCAGGGGAAGATTGATGTCAAAACACATGGAGAGCACCAGGACACACTGGGCCCACGGATGCTGAAGGAGGCAAGGGCCTTCTTTCCTCCAGAGCGGACCAAGAAAGGAAGCCTTCACCTGAAGCCAGTGCTCTGAACCTGAAGTTTAGACTCCTAAACTGTGAAAGACCTAATCTGTTGTTGTTACAGCCACCCACTGTGGTATCCTGTGATAGCAGCACAAGAGAAGTAAGACAGGTACCCCCATCAGCAACACGGAGAGTCAGCCAAGGCAGAGGGCACGTGCTGTACTGTGGAGGGAGGTGAACGGGATGGCCAGAATCCAGCCACTCTGTAAGAGGGAGATGCAGGTGCTGTCCGTGTCGGTCGGGGTAACGCTGGGCCAGGTATCCCGTGCTGACCATAAGAAAGATCATCAGCAAGGCTGTGTCGCCCACTGGACTTCCGGGGGCTGCTGCACCACAAGGTAAGTTCAGCCCCTAACCCTCAGGAAGATTTAAGTTAGGTTTTGGTTTTTGTCTTAAGAATTTTGAGTTCTGTCAATTTTCAAATATTCACAGAGTTGGTGATCCTTGGTCCTCCTACCAACAATAAACAGGGTTCTGCCACATGGCACGGCTAAATTAAAAATGAGCTTAATTTTTATACTTATTTACAATTCCTTACTTTTCTACAAAGTATATGCTTTGCTGCTGTCTTCTTAAACTTTTTATTAGGGTTTGGGTAAAAGTTTACAGAGCATATTACTTTTCCATTCAAAAATTTATGAACATTTTGTTTCATAACATTGATTGAAATTCCCATAACATAAATAGCCTCCTGCCTAACTCCTCCTGTGTTCCCTGCTTTTGTGCCTCACTCCCTCACCTGCCTCTTTCTGCCTTCTGAGTTTAGACAATCTTCAAGCCCAGAATAAAACCCACCCCTGAGCTCAACTCTCAGTCCACCAGTAGACAGAACCATAAAGTGAACAATAACAATAATGTCATGATAAATGGAGAAAAGGTTGAAATTGTCAAGGATTTTGTCTTGCTTGAATCCACAACCAATGCTCCTGGGAGCAGCAGTCAAGAGATCAAATGACACCACGTATTCGGGAAACCTGCTGCACAAGCCCTCTTTAGAGTCTTGAAAGCAAGGAGATTACTTGAGGACTCAGGTGACCCTGGCACAAGCCATGGTATTTTCCACTGCCTCATATGCTTGTGAAAGTTGGACACTGAGTATGGAAGACAGAAGAAGATTCGATGTATTTGAATTATCTTTCTGCCCAAAGGACTAACAAATCTGTCTTGGAAGAAGTCTGACCTGCATGCTCCTTAGAGGCAAGGATAACTCCATCTTACATACTTTGGACATGTTTCCAGGAGGGACCAGTCCCTGGAGAAGGACATCATGCTTGGTAAAGTAGAGGGGCAGTGAAAGAGAGGAAGGCCCACAACAAGAGGCATGGACACAGAGGCGCAAGCAGAGGACCGACGGGGAGGGGGCCCAGGGTCAGGCAGTGTGTCCTTTGGTCGTGCAAGAGGTCACCTCTAACTCAATGGCACCAAACAACAACAACAGGAGGCTCACATTCTTTGTTTTTAATCATTTTATCGGGGACTCATACAACTCTATCACAATCCATACATACATCAATGTGTAAAGTACATCTGTACATTCATTATCCTCATCATTCTCAAAACATTTGCTCTCCACCCAGGACCCTGGCATCAGGTCCTCATTTTCCCCTCCCTTCCTGCTTCCTCCTCCCTCATGAACCCTTGATAATTTGCAAATTATTATTTTGTCATATCTTACACTGTCCGGCGTCTCCCTTCACCCACTTTTCCATTGTCTGTCCCCCAAAGAGAATATTCTATGTAGATCCCTGTAATTGGTTTCCCCCTTTCCAACCCACCCTCCCTCCATCCTCCCAGTATCACACTCTCACCACTGGTCCTGAAGGGATCATCTGTCCTGGATTCCCCGTGTTTCCAGTTCCTATCTGTACCATTGTACATCCTCTGGTCCGGCCAGATTTGTACGGTAAAATTGGGATCATGAGAGAGGGAGGGGGGAAGGAAGCATTTAGGAACTAGAGGAAAGTTGTATGTTTCATCATTGCTACCCTGCACCCTGATTGACTCATCTCCTCCCCACCACCCTTCTGTAAGGGGATGTCCAGTTGCCTACAGATGGGCCTTGGGGTCCCCACCCCACACTCCTCCTCATTCACAATGATATGATTTTTTGTTCTTTGATGCCTGATACCTCATCCCTTCGCTACCTTGTGATCACACAGGCTGGTGTGCTTCTTCCGTGTGGGCTTTGTTGCTTCCATGCTAGATGGCCGCTTGTTTACCTTCAAGCCTTTTGATAGCCAGACACCATCAGCTTTCTTCACCACATTTGATATGTACCCGCTTTGTGTTCAGCAATCGTATCTGGGAGATGAGCACACAATGATATGATTTTTTTGTTCTCTGATGCCTGATAACTGTTCCCTTCGGCACCTCATGATCACACAGGCTGGTATGCTTCTTCCATGTGGGTTTTGTTGCTTCTGAGCTAGATGGCCACTTGTTTACCTTCAAGTCTTTAAGATCCTAGATGCTATATCTTTTGATAGCCGGGATCCATCAGCTTTCTTCACCACATTTGCTTATACACCACTTTGTCTTCAGCAATTGTGTCGGGAAGGTGAGCATCATGGAATGCCAGTTTAATAGAACAAAGTATTCTTGCATTGAGGGAGTACTTGAGTGGAGGCCCAATGTCTATCTGCTACCTTAATACTAAACCTATAAATATATGCATATACACCTATTTCCCCATCCTCATATATAAATATATTTACATATGTACATGCCTTTAAACAAGCAATCATATAAGAAAAGGGTAGCATTTGCCGTACCCCCATCCCCGCCCCAAGAAATCTCAGAAAACAAGCTTTGCTGTCATATAAAGAAACAAGTGCATAAAGTGCTGGTGAATGTTGAAACTTGCAAGCTCAGCCCCCTGACCCTGTGCAAAAAGTGGTACCCCGATAATCAGAAATCAAACCTCTGCTTTAAAATCTCTAGCAATAGCCAATTCATTTTCCCATTAAGAGACTATTACTTCTTTTAACAATTAACTTTGCTGAGCTATAACTTACACATCATAAGCTACAGCCATTCAGTGTACAATGCAATGACTTTCAAAAAACAGTTTTATTGGCTTACACATCATGTACCATACAAAGGTTTGGATATATTAAGCCAGTAGGGCAATCACCACCACGATCAGTTTTAGAACCCCTTGTTCATTTCCTGCCTGCAATGACTTTTGCTAGCTGAACATAGCTGCCTCAAGATAGAGAATACTTCTGTTGGCCCCAAACGTTTCCTCATGTACCTCTGTATCCATCTGTTGCTCCATCCTCAACTCCAAGGAAGCCTGATTTGCTTTCTGCTACCTAAGCACTGGTTTGCATTTTCTAGATTGTAAAGAAGTCGACTCACACAGCGCACGTCCTCTCAAGCCTGGCTTCTTTCCCCCAGCATGATGTTGACATTTATCCATGTTGTGTCCCATATGAATGTGTTCCTTCTTCTATTGCTGAGTTGCTCCATTCTGTGAATGCATATTTTGTTTATTCATTTAACTTACTGGTTGGTGGCCCTTTCATTTGTTCCCAGGTCTTGGCGATTGTAAACGAGATTTAAAAATGAAGACCACACTGCCATTGAGTCCGTCCTAACTCCCCTGGTCCATATGTTGTCACCATATTTTCTAAACATTTACTTTCTATTTGAGCCCTTGGTATCAGCTCCTCTTTTTTGAGACTATAAGCCTTTATGGGCGTAAAGAATCTCACCTTTCTGCCTTAGAGTAGCCCATAAGGTCTCCGTGAGTCTGAATTGCCTGAAGGGCAGTGAGTTTGGGGTTTTATTGTGATTTCGGTGAAGATTTATAGAACAGATTGTCAGTTTTAGAGTCAACGGTCTAGATGCCTTTTGTTTCAATGCATCCATTGCAACTCCCTCCAGGTACCATCCTCATTCCACTTCCCCCTAGTGTTTCACTCGCCCTCTGTCCTTAGGCAATGCCACTCTGTTTTATTTTAAATGGTCAATGATTCTAACTTTGAGGTGAATTTGATTCCAGGCTTGAAGTGTGAGCAAGGCCCACCATCGTCTGGCAGGTCCCACCAGTCTCTATCACAGACCTGCTCTCTTGCCCACCTTTGTCTTTTAAAATCATTTTATTGGGAGCTCTTACAGTTCTTATAACATTCCATACATCAGTTTTATCAAACATCTTTGTACCTATGTTGCCATCATCATTTCCAAAACATTTTCTACTTGAGCCCTTAGTATAAGCTCTTTTCCCCCTCCTTCCCCCATCCTCCCACCCTCATGAATCCTTGATCAATTATATATTGCTAATATTATTTCATATCTTACACTGTGTTGTCACCAGAGCTATAGATCCAACCTTGTGATGAGTTCCCCCTTTCTCCTCCCTGACCATCCCCCTACCCTCATGATCACTACTCCCATTACTGTTCCTGAGGGGTTTATCTGTCTTGAATTCCATGTGTTGAGAGCTCTTGTTTGTACCAATGTGTGTTTTCCGGTCTAGCCAGATTTGTAATGTAGAACTGGGTCATGGCAGTGGTGGTGGGGATGGCAAGTATTCAGGAACTAGAGGAATGCTCTGTGTGATCTGTCGGTGCTGAATTACACGTTGGTCGAATCATCCCTTCCTTATACTCCTTCTGAGAGGGGATATCCGATTATCTACAGATGGGCTTTGGGTCTCCACTCCAACCCCCCTCTTTCGAATCAATATAGTTGTTTGTTTTGGATATTTTGATACCTGATATCTGATCCGGTAATACCTCATGATCACACAGGCTGGTGTGTTTCTTCCATGTGGGCTTTATTGCTTCCCTGCTAGATGGCCGCTTATTTAACCTCAAGTCTTTAAGACCCCCAGATGTTATATCTTTTGATAGCCAGGCACCACCTGCTCTCTTTGCCACATTTGCTTAGGCACCCATTTTGTCTTCAGCGATCGTGTTGGGAAGTTGAGTATCAAAGAGTGCAAGGTTATCAGAACAAAGTGTTCTTGTGTTAAGGGAGGCCTTGAGTAGAAGTCCAAAATTCATCTGCTATCTTAATACGTAACATACAAATATAGGTACATTGGCCTCTATCCTTCATTATAAATTAATATATTTACATATATATATATATATATATATGTAGCCATACCTCTATAAATAGATTTTGCCTCCGATTTCTTTCCTCTTTCCTTTCACCTTTCTCCTATCCCACTATCATGCTCACCTTCCATTCAACTCTCAGTGTTTCCTCTCAGATACACTGCTCTTCATCAAACCCCACCTGACATTACACACCCTCTTAGCCATCAATTTTAGATCTCTTGTTGTTTCCTTATCTCTGAGTTTGTCGGCTCCCTACTCCCCCTCCCCACCCCCTCCTCTCCCATGTCCCCCCTGAACCGCTGTAGTTTTCGACTCAGGATTGTTCGTCCTGCCTATCTTACAGAGCTAGACATAGGGCAAAAGAAAGAGAAAGACAAAAAAACATAATAAAACAAACAAAAAAAGGAAAAAAATAGATAGTTCCAGGTCTGTCTGCTGACCCTTATGTATGTTTTCCAATCAAGTCTGATGAGGTGCCAAGCCCTGTCCCCCGAGTTAGAAGTCCATTTCAGGCTTCCTCGGGGACGTGGGTGCTCAGCTCTCCTCGCTGCCCAGTTGTTCTCCCTTCCCGTTTCACCCCGCTGTGCGTGGGCCAGACCAGTGCCCGCCTTTTTCACCGTAATAATTCTAGTGAAAGTGTAATGTATCTAATTGCACTTCATGTGATTTGAAGACATCTCAATTATTTGCACAGTTCACTTCGGGTAAGGCCGAAACAACGTCTCTGCAGTTTCTATGCATCAGTCCTTTGCTGAACAAGCCTCGCATATTTGAATTCAGTTGCTAGTATTTGCAAACTGAGTTACCGTGTTTTAGAAGTTAGAGCAGACATAAAGTGTGACATAGCATTTGCTCTAATAATCCCAGTTGGCCAAAGGCAGAATAATCGACCTGTCAGGCAGAATGCAAAGTGCCCTGGAGAAAGCTGGAGCACCACATTTCATAGCTGACAGCAGAGACCATCGGAGCTCTTGGACCCTTTACTGACAGTCAACATTCCACCTTTTTGGACCCTCATCCGTCTCTCTCCGAAGCCACACAATGCAATTCCTTCAACGAGTACTCAGCAAATACCCTGACTCCAGTCTGACGGCTCTCTTCTTGACTACTGTGGGCTACACGTTCTTTGATGTGTGGCGCGGTCGGCCTGCAATACTCACGGATGGACTTGCCCAAGGAGGCAAAGTCAAAATGTTCTCAACCTTATGGTTTTGTCATCTCAATGACTGCAATAAAACTCACTGCCATAGACCGATGCCAACGTGTGCAGACGACCCTGTAGGACAGGACGGAACGGTCCCTGTGGATGTCTAAGACTGTAACTCTTTACAGGAGTAGAAAGCCCCATCTTTCTTCCTCAGGCTGACAGCTTCAAACTGTTGACCTTGCAGGTCAATGCATAACCACCACACCACCTGGACTCCTAAAAAGGCCTGCAATAGTTTTCATTGTATATACTGAGTTGTCTCCTTATTAGAACTGGAAGTGACATTACAGATGATCCAATATGACTTTCTCATTTTCCAAGAAAGAATGAGAGCTGCTTAGCGGGCTAAGGTTTTTGCGCTTTCTCCTACCACTGGCCTCTGTAGAAGAGAAGCAACACGGCAGGGCCTCTTACTTCAACATCTGGCTTTCCTGGAGTTCATCCGAACTTTTGTTCCCCAGGCTGTTGGCAAGCCCCATCGTTACCATTTTATGTCTGGATATCTTTTTTTTAAGTACTAATCTTTATACATTTATGTCTAAGTTTAATCTTCTCTGGATCAGCCTATCATTTTAAAAGTTCATATTACATTGGATAGATTCGCTAAGCCTGACAAAAATATCCCAGCTGCAAGAGTGACCAACATGACATTTACGTCGTCAAGCCAAATGACTGACTGGCATTTGGACCAAAAAAGCCAAAGAGAGAAAAGTTGCGAATGTTACTTATGATGATTGAAACTCTCACTTCCACTGAGTCAATTCTGACTCATAGCGACCCCATAGTACAGAACAGAGCTGCCCCTGGAGGTTTCTGAAACTGTAAATCTTTATGGGAACAGAAAGCCTGGTCTTCCCAATGGAGCAGCTGGTGGATTCAAACTACTGACCTTGAAGTTGGAAGCCCAACACATAACCTGCGATATCACTAGGGCTTCTGTGACCAAAAACCATGCAGGCAAAGTGGAAGCCCAACTCAGAGTTGTCGAAGAAAGCAAAAGGTTGACAAGGGGGAAGAAATGTAAATGTGGAGAATAGACTTGGACAATCATTCAAACAGGCGGAAACATTGTACAAGGCTGGCTTGGAAAATACAATCTGGGATTAATTCGTGTCAAAATATCAGGGATTAATTTGACATAGTTGTACGGGTTGCGGTTGGTCTGATGGTATAAACCGAACCAGAGAAGGCCTGCATAGTCCTAACGCATGTCTCTCTTCCTAGTAATTTCTAGCAAAGGACTAGCAATTTCCCAGGCTTGCTCAGTGCAAAGGCCATCTGCAAATACTGTAAATACATTCCAGAGTATATTTACAGTAAGCCATAAATGTGCTATACCGCTCCCACTGGACTGTGCGACAAAGGTGTAACAAAGGCTCTCAGTCTCTCCTCGCAAGGGCAACATGTAAACCATTGACAGGAGAAGATGGAAGGAGGAAGCAATGACATCTATGACTTCTAAAATTTAAAATCAGTAACAATACCAGTTCACCAATTTGTCGCATGACTTGGCGGAAAGAGTAAGGTAGAACAGCACTAGTCTGTTCGTTATCTGGATGGTCATCCTACTGAAAGGGCCTATACGCAGTATCTGGCCGATTACTCGATGGGTAAGCTCTCATGGAGTCCCTAGTACAAAGCAGACATTGTGCTAGGGGTTAGGACGGCAATGGCCATCCAAGAAAGAGACTGCTCCTTTGTGGAACTTAACGTGTAATGGATTCTCTTGTATTTCCTGGCGGTGGGAGAAAATGGGGAAGACCAAACTGACTGTGGGATGGCGGGAACCACCAGACACTCCACAGAAGAAAGACAAGATTTTCAACTCCTGTAGAGTTGGAGTCTCGCAAACCCACATATCACGGCACAAACCCTGTCGAAAGCGTCACTGTGAGTTGGAATCAACTAGGTGGCAGTGTGTTTGGTCTGGGGTTCACAGGGTTTATTTGTTATTTGTGGCCAAAATTAGTGAACTTTCTGTAAAGAAGATTATCCCAGATAATCTGGAGGGCCTAAATGAATCAGCCAAAAGGCCTTAAGAGCCGAGCTGTGGCCTCCCATTGAAAGAAGAAATACTACAGGTGCCAGCAGCTTCAGCCCATGCCTGAAAGTTCCAGTTTGTCACTCCTGGGGGCCTTCCCGATGAATTTGGGGCTTGTCTACCCCTCCCACAGTCCTAGAAGTACAACAGACCTCTTAATGTAGAGGCTCTGCTCCTCTGGTTGAACCTAACCGTAGATGACACGCGGTTAAGTAAAAGAGCTCAAATTCAAGGTTAAATCGCCTGGAAACCAGGCTCCCTGGGTTTGATTCCCACCGCTACCACTTACTACGCATCCTTAACCTAGACAAGATCCTCATCTCCGTGTCTCTCTGCATCTTCACTTCCTCCTCGCAGATACGGGGTCATAGTGGCACCTACATAGGTGTCACCGAGGGTAAAGCATGCAGAACATACCTAGCACGGAGTATATATTCTTTGGTTAGAATGTATTCAGTAGTTCTTAGAAGCAGGAGATTATAATGAACGATGTCAACCTTTCGAAACGAGCCAGAGGAGTAGAAACACCCTTGATGACTACCAGGAAACGGGAGTCATGGGAAACCTCACGGATGCGATGCAGAATAGAGATGGTGACATAAGCACTGAAGAATGCCCCCTCCCCCCCCACTATGACCGCTGCAGAACGGGCCAGTGTGTCTTTGTTATTGTAACCTCATGCCGGGATGGGCAAAAGCAAGAAACAGCAGTGCATCGGAATGTGAGTCCAGCATCAGAAAAGTCCCCTGACTTGTTGTCGGCCCAACTGGTTTCCTGCAGAAGGAGACGACAGGGCTCAGCATACTCAGCACGAGCAGGTTTTTCCACAAAGCACAAACACAGATTTAGATGTGGATGGCCTACACCCACATCACTGCTCCACATGGAAGAACACAGCACAAGAACATGTGTTCCCGTGGCTTCTCAGGAAGGAGAAGACGTAAAGTGGGTCATTTTCGCCATGAAAAGCAGGCATGCTTCAGCCAGACAAAAAAATCCCTCACCACCACAGAGTCCATTCGACTCATTCTGACCAGCTCTGCCAAATGCTACACAGACCCTAGCAAAGAGCTGTAGCTCCTGACATCTAAGGTATCAAGTGCATGAGGCATCTGGGGGTTACCTTTCAGAAAGATTTCCCATCATATTCATAAAAAGAAATATTTGCGTATCTTTTTGCTGGGTGGTGGTTATCACAGAAAGAGGAAATAGCCTTTAAAATCCAGAAAATACTGACGATGCCACAGGCAAATGTGGAAGCTCTTCGCCCTGAAACACGACGTGAATTTAAAAAGCAGCAAGACCCCGGGGACGTTGGTGTGAAGCACATGGACCTTCCTGGCCGCAGGAACCATGAAGAGAAAGCTAGGGCTGCTCACGGGCTCTCCCCAGAGAAATCGCTAGACAGTTCTCCTCTGTAAGCCTTTTGATAAACAAGCTCCTTCGGAACCTTCCATCATTGAGGGTGGATTGAAATGCCCTTCGAAGAACAGACCTCTGCTTATTACCACGTGTCCCTGAGGTAGATATGATTCTTGTTAAAAGAAACTGGTAAGCCAAGAAAGAGTTCATCTTACAAACCCGAGTTGAAAGCTAAAGGAAAAATCCCATTAGCACCCTGATGCGTGGAAACGGGGTTCGGTCCCTCTTCCAGGTCAGTAGGGTTGCCCAGGTGACCTGTCATAGAAGTCATAGCCTCCCTAGAAAGCAATGTTGCTTATCTTCGTGGTAGTGTAAGCACAGCCTACTTTTAGGTATCATGTTAACGTGGAGAGGAAATTCCATTCTCCAAGCAGATTACTGGTAAGTATTCAGAGAAATGGTTGCAGAACGGACCATCTTGTTCACTATTTCAGTCAGAACTTTCCTCTTATTAATCACCCAATCTTTTATTCACTGGATACTTCTAGGCTCAAATAGAGGAACGTAGTCAAGACGTTCCAAGTCTGCCTCTTGTACACGGACGAATCTTTGCAAAGTCTGTGTTTCTGCGAAGGAAGCTAAGGCACGGGTCCTATTTTGGGCATCACAACAATTTATTCTCTTCTTCTAAGAAGGAAAGATCTAGAAGTAGGTCGATGTGGCTGAAGGGCGCTTCTGTTTATAAGTAACTTCTAAAGCCGAGATCCTCTGGTCTGTATCTGAATCAAAATAAGACGAACATCTGGTGTTATCACACATAGGGAACTCGGTACGTGTTCTTTACATACTAAGAGTATGTTCAGACATGATGGCATCTGATTTCTTTGTGCTTCTAAACCTTCAGTCAGCGCTG
Source organism: Tenrec ecaudatus (assembly GCF_050624435.1). Taxonomy (NCBI): domain Eukaryota; kingdom Metazoa; phylum Chordata; class Mammalia; order Afrosoricida; family Tenrecidae; genus Tenrec; species Tenrec ecaudatus. The sequence continues at coordinate 103,829,314 of NC_134535.1, forward strand.
GTGTTAGAGGTCAAGGCTGAGGGTGCTCTGCAGCATTGTGTCATGTGACTGCATGGGCAGGGGCTGGGAGCACCATATGTTCTTCTCTAAGAGACTGCCAGGAGCACACACCCACGTGAAGGGAGCACCTGCAGCAGGGGCACTGGACTGACGGTCATTGTGTTGATCAGAGTTCAGAAGTCCAGACACCTGCTTCACTGTAATGGGAATAAATGAAATAATGCATGCACACGTGTGTGTGCCCATGTATATGTGTTTCAGAAGATGTGCTGTGGATTTAAAGAGACAAGAAGATAGGAGAGAAAAGGAAGCCCAGATAGATTTGGAATGTAGACCAATGTCTGGTCGCCACCCAATGGCAGGAACCAGGACCTCAGCTTTCTGGCCTTCCTTATGATCCAAAATAGGCCACACTGTGATCATGAGGCGTCAGTGGGATAAGGTATCAGGCATTTAAGACCCAGAAAAAAATCATACCAATGTGAATTGGGAGTGGGGGGGAGAGGAATGAAGACCTGTTGCCCATCTGTAGACAACTGGACATCCACTCACAGAAGGGTCACAAGGAAGAGATGAGCCAGTCTGGGTGCAGTGTAGCACCCATGAAACATCCAACTTTCCTCTAGTCCATTAATGCTACAAATGAGAGCCCACACATGGGGAATCTGGGATAGAAAACCCCCTTAAGGCCAACAAGGAGAATAGAGATACCAGGAGGATTGGGGGAAGGTGGAGGGAGAAAGGGGGAATCGGTCACAAGGATCATCAGATAACCACCCTCCAGGGGGATGAACAATGGAAAAGTGGGTGAAGGGTGACAGAGGACATTGTAAGATATGAAAATAATAATCTATAACCTATCAAGGGTTCATGAGGGAGGCAGGGAGGGGGGAAATAAGGAACTGATACCAAGGACTCAAGTAGAAAGAAAATGCTTTGAAAACGACGATGGCAGCATTGTACAAATGTGCTCGATACAATGACTGAATGTATGGATTGTATTAAGAGATGTGAGAGCCCCCAATAAAAGTATTTAATAAAATTTTTTAAATTAGGCCACACTTAGCCTTTCTGGGTGAAATAAAAATGCTGTTGCCACCAGCCAAGAACAGCAGGTGCAAACCTCTTTCCTTTGGAGTGCCAGCAGGCTCCCCACACACTGCCATGCCCTCACCACACCGCAGGGTAACTGTGCTGGTTCAAGTCTTCTCTTTTCAGTTTTCTGATACACAGCCAAATTCTGGCATCAGATCCTCCAACTACATAACTGCCGAGCTTCTGTTTCCATGTCAGTTTCCTCTCCTGAAAGACCCTCTTCTCTGCCTGTGCAAGAGTTCTCCATCCATCCATATTAAAATGGGCACCTTCTCTGTCCATCGGGACTAAAATATGCATCCCTCCTTGTTGACCCAGACATAATTTCTATCAACTTTGGAGAAAAGGCGGGCTCCTAGCAGATAAGCTATGTATTTACCATGTTCTGTCTTGCATTTCCATCATTTTGGCTGTATATCTCACCAAGCCTAATAACTGGATGAGCTCATTAACCCCTTCTCTTACCTTATTCATCACACGCTCTCTGTCAGCCTGGCACACTAGTTAGTGTTGTATATAATGCATGTCTAGAAGTGCACCGAATCCGTCTGAACCGCAACCAACTCATCATTTGTTTCAAGTCAACAAACCTGCACTAAGCACTATGTGTAAGAAATTGCAAACTACAGCAATGAATAAGAAGCAAACTTGCCCTCCTGGTAACACACCACCTAAGAGTGGAGCCAAAAAACTTAATAAACAGTGTGAGGCAAACAGGGACAGTAGTGAAGCAGAAACATAGAAACCTACAACATGACCAAAGAAGGGAAGAATCTTTTCAATTTAAGATGAGGTCCTAGGAGAATGGAAAAAATCACATGGAAAAGAGAAAAAAGCTTTTTTTTTTTGATAACCAAAGTTCACTAAATAGTTTTCCATATTATCCCATTTAATTCCACAACACCCCTACAGGTTATGTGCTTCTGCCACCTTGTCCCTTTTATAGATAAGGAAGTTGGGGCCTGGAGACGTCACTTGGCCCTCTTCTTCCACAGCAGGGAGTGCAGGGGTACTCTGGGACAGGCAGCAGCCTGAGCAAAGAGCTGGGGGGGATTGGGGGGAAGGAGGTGTCCAAAGAAGATTAATCATGCTCAGGAAAAAACAGAGTCCATCACATACTTGAGTGTCACACATATGGAGTGGAAGTGCTTGGGAGGAGAAGTCTGATGACTTCACGTTTCTTGCACTCTATATGGTAAAGGGCATTTCCTATCGACCTAAAAATACATGAATTACTGGGAAGCAAAATATGGTAAAATCTCTCAATAGGAGCATGCATTGTAGGCTCTTGGTTTTCACAGCCTCCACTCGCCTTTCAGTTTGTCCTTCTGTGGTGACTTGCAAGTTGCTGTGACGCTTGAAGCTCAATGTCAGCAGCTGAAACGGGGCGGGGGCTGAGTGTGGAACTACCCATCAACTGCTCATAGGTAAGTTCAGGTTGAAGCTGAAGAAAACTAAAACAGGTCCACGAGAACCAAAATGTGACCTTGCGCAAATCCTCCCTGGATTTGGAGAGCCGCTCAAGGACAGATCAGTTACACTGATCACTAGTGACAGAGGCATGATGAGCTGTAGGAAGCCGCCAGGGGGAAGACAAGACAGGCAAGAAGGGAAAGACCAAAGTGGATGTCAGCAGAGACTCTGGAATTTGCTTTTAATCATACAGTACCTAAGGCAAATAGAAGACATGATGAAGTCAAAAAGCAGAACAGAAGATTTCAAAAGGCAGCATAAGAAGCAAATAAGATATTAAAATGAAATATGCAGAGCCCTAGAGTTGGAAAACCAGAAAGGAAGAAAGAACACACTCAGCAAATCTTAAACTGAAAAACTCAAGCCGCAGTTCCAAGACTGAAAGATTCTATGGGCGAAATATTGACTAAGATAGGAGGCATCAAAAGTAGATGAAAAGAACGGAAAGAATCGGTGTGCCAAAAGGAACTAGTCAACATTCCACTATTTCAGGAGACAGCACATGCGCAAGATTTAATGACACTGAAGAAAGATGGCCAACCTGCGCGGGAAGCATTAGCCCAAACAAGCCTCCAGGAATTGATGGAGCACCAACAGAAATGTTTGACAAGCTGATGGAGCACTGGAAACACTCACTCATCTGTGCCAGGAAATTTGGAAGACAGCTACTTGGCCAACTGACTGGAAGAGATCCATATTTGTTCCCATTCCAAAGAAAGGTGACCCAAAAGACTGCGCAAGCTACAGGATATCATTGCTATCACATCTAAGTAGAATTGTGCCAACGATCATCCAGCAACTGTTGCAGCAGTGCCTTGACAGGGACCTTCCAGAAGTCCAGGCTGGACTCAGAAGAGGACATGGAATGAGGGGGATCATTGCTGATGTCCGATGGGTCTTGGCTGAAGTTGAGAATACCAGAAAGAGGTTTACTGGCGTTTTATTGATTATGCAAGGCATTTGACAGCGTGGATCATAACGAACTATGGATAGACTCGAGAAGAATGGGAATTCCAGAACATTTCAGTGTCCTCACGCGCAATTGGCACATGGATCAAGAAGCAGTGTGAGGACACGCTGCATGGTCTAAAATCAGGAAAGGTGTCATCAGGGCTGTGTCCTCTCAGCATACTTAGTCAAGGTGTACGTGGAGCAAATCATCAGAGAAGCTGGATTAAATGAAGAAGAGTACAGCATCAGGATTGGAGGAAGGCTTATTAACAACCTGCAATATGCAGATGACGCAACCTTGCTTGCTGAACATGAGGAGGACTTGAAGCACTTGCCGATGATCAACGAGTGCAGCCCGCAGTGTGGATTACAACTCAATGTAAAGGCAATCACAATCCCCACAACCAGACCAATAGGTAACATCATGATGAATGGAGTAAGTTTGAAGTTGTCAAGGATTTCATTTTGCTTCAGTACACAATCAATGCTCGTGGACGCAGCAGATAAGAGATCAAACAATATAGTGCAATGGGTCAACCTGCTGCACAAGCGCTCTTTAGAGCAGCGGTTCTCAACCTGTGGGTCGCAACCCCTTTGGGGGTCAAATGACCCTGTCACAGGGGTCACCCGATTCATTGTGAGCAAAATGACAGTTATGAAGTAGCAATGACAATAATTTTATGGTTGGGGGGGCTCACCACAACAGGAGGAGCTGTATTGAAAGGTCCCAGCATTAGGAAGGTTGAGAACCATTGCTTTCGAGTGTTGAAAGGATAGGGTACTACTTTGAGGACTAAGGGGCATCTGATCCAAGTCACGGTATTTTCAATCGCCTCATATGCATGTGAAAGTTAGACCTGGAGTAAGCAAGAAGGATTGATACATTTGATTATAGTACTGGAGAGAAGGGTGGAAAGTTCCATGGAGTACCAAAAGAGCAAACATGTCTGTCTTGGAAGAAGTACACCCAGATTGCTCCTTAGAGGCAAGGATGGAGAGACTTTGTCTCACGTGCTTTCGACATGTTTTCAGAGAGATCAGACCCTGGAGAAAGGCATCAAGCTTGTAAAGTAGTGGAGCAGTGAGAGAGAGGAAGGCCTTCAATGAGATGGCTTGGCACAGTGGCTGCAGCAATGGGCTCACATATACGAACAATTGTGTGATGGCGCAGGTGTTTCATTTTGCTGTGCTTAAGGCCACTATGGGTTGGGACAGACTCAATGGCACCTCACGACAACCACAACCACAACAGAATGCTACCTGTATTTCCTTTCTTTTTTTTAACCCACTTCCTTTGTTTCTAAAATTTTATTATTATTATTATTATTATTATTTTAACCTGTATTTCAAATACTAACAAAGTCACCCATGGTGGGTAGGTTTGAATGGAGCTTTCAGACAAAAACAGACTAGGAAGAAGGGCCTGAGGATCGGCTTCTACAGACATAGTGAATGAAAACCTTCTGCGCAGCAGTGAACCACTGTCTGAAACACTGCCAGAGGAGGAGGCCCTCGGGTTGGCAGGCACTTCGAATCCAGCTGAGGAAGAGCTCTCTTCTAAAAAGAATCAACTTCAGCAACAGTGATGGAGGAAAGCTCTTAGGACCTTTATTTGCTTATTTGGTATGATTCCAAATGAGACGAAACTGCTGTAAATGCCCATGAATAATTGGGTCATGAAATACACTAAGTATGAACCTAGAAAAATTATAATCCTCAAAAAAGAAAAGAAACACATGAAGATCGATATCATAGGCATGAATGAGGTGAAATAGACTGATTCGGGCCATTCTGAATCAGAAGATCATATGGTCCACCATGCCAGTCAGCAAGCACAAATGAAAGACTAACGGCAACCCATTCATCATCAAAAAGAACATTCCAACATCTACCCGCCAGTACAATGCTAAGAGTTGTAGGATCATACTCTTATATCTACCCAGAAGTCCCGTTAATATGACTCTATTCAAATTTCCACATAACCACCACTGCCAAAGAAGACAAAAAGCAAAGATTTTTAGCAACTTCTGCAGTCTGAAATTGATCAAAAGATCAAATGCACATGCGTTGGTAATGGCCGGTGCCAGGAGTGCTTAGGTTGAAAGAAGAATCTGTAGCTGAAAAGCCCGGCCTCGGTAATAGAAATGACGCCAGAGGTCGCGTTGTGCACCTCCCTAGACCCCTTTCCAACGCCATGAATGACAATTCTACAGGGCGCTTCACCACGTAGAAGACACAGAAATGAGGTCAACTACATTGGTGTGGGGGTGGGGAGACAAAGAAAAAGCTTAATATCAGCAGCAGCCAGGACAAGGCCAGGGGCCCACTGCAGAGCAAACCGTCCCCTGCTCACATGCCAATTCCAGTCGAAGCGTAAGAAAATTAAAACACAAGCACGGGAGCCAAAGTACCACCATGAATCTACTCCACCTGGATTTAAAGACCGTCTCAAGAGTAGATCTGATGCATTCGGCACGAATGACCAAAGATCAGATGGGCTGTGGATGACATCACGAGCACCGTACACGAAGAACTGAGGTACAAAGAGAAACACGAGGACTTCTGCATTGGAAGTAGGGCCAGGATGCTCCTGGGATGCCCGGACGGTGACTGTCTCAGGCACTTTGGATGTGTTCCCGAGAGTCCCTGAAGAAGGGCATCATGTTGGTGAAGTAGAGGGTCGGTGAAAGAAAAGGGGAAGATGCTTCAAGTGAGTTGGCTGCGTGGAGCAGGCAAGGCTTTGTTCTGTTGTACGTGTGGTTGCTATGAGTCAGAACGAACTCCTTGGAACCTAAAGACGCCAACGACTCTCTTGGCCTCCAGCCACTGGGCCAGCCTGGGGGTCAGAGAAGGTCAGGCATGTCATTTCAGTTGGACAACTTGCAGACGCCAGGGCAGGCAGTCACCATGCCGAGGAGAGGCTGTACACTTTTCTCCTGTTAGGCACCTGGCTCACACCAAGCCCCCGACAATGCTGATGACGGTGCTGAGGCTGACTAGTGACCCAGATCGCAGAACCCTGAGTAACTCAGCTGTCACACAGGAAAATGGGAGGCCTTTAACGAACTGGGTCAACTGAAACCAGGGCTACTTGAATGAAAGGTCATTACCTTATTTGTGGTCTTCTGAGTATTATGTGGCAGAAGGGGTTTCCAAAGCGTGCCATCATCAGAATTCACAGCACAGAAAGAGATAGTGCTTCTTAGAACCAGGGGGCCTTTCCACAGGGGGAGAGCAGGGGAAGGCCCTGCACTGATGTTCCGCATATACACACACATACATACATATGTGGGTGTTGTTTTCTCTCCAAACCCATCTTATTGGGAGCGAAAACAGTTAGCACGTCATTCCATAGGTCAATCCCATCAGGCTGTATTGCACAATTGCTACCATAATCAGTCTCTTCCATCCTGAACTCCTTGGCATCAGCGCCCCTTTACTCCCTTCCCCCTTTACTCCCCTCCCCCTCTGTACCCCCAGGAACCCTTATTCTACTTGCTGTGTCTACAGGCTCATCTGTCCTGGGTCTCACGTACCGAAATACAGAAAAGCATATACACAGTTCAAGAGGATTACCCACAATGACAAAATATGCCTGAGATACAACCCAACATGGGGGTGAGAACCGCAGAAAATGTTCAAAACCAGATCAGGCCTAACGCGTAGCCGAAGGGGATCAGGTGATAAGTCAGGTTGTAGCTGTTTACGTCAGGTTTGTAGTTTTGATCTCTTACAGCCATCTCTCCAATCCTCTGTTTGGTAACAGTGCCTTCCCATCCGTCTAGCACGGACAGAGGGAATCATCGGAGGCGTATCTCCTAGGTAGAACTCACAGATGCATCTTGGGCTTCTGTTTCCTTATCCAGCCCCCTTCTCTCTTCCTCTTTCTTTCCCTCTTTCTCTCCATCTCGTTCCCTCGGTTTTCCTTTCTTCTTGCTTTCACCTTTGCTCTCTCCCTCTCGCCTCCTTTCTCGTTGTCACCCCCTTCCCTGTTTCCCCAGCGCTCACCCACCAGCTCTAAAGCAAGCAGGCCATACTGGCTGCTACGTGTCTGCAGAGGCTCTTGGTTTATCTTGGGGATGAGTCCTGGTGGCCCAGTGGGTAAGGCTGAGAGCTTCCCACTTGAATTGCAAATAAGTTAAGGATGCCCACTCCCACCGCTGTGTTCACCCCCACACTGGAAGACCTGGTCTGAGCAACACGACAAGAAGAAGGGGGACAGATGAGCAGATGGGAAACCAAATCCAAACTCACTGCCACCGAGTCGATTCCAACTCATAGAGGACAGGGTGGGACTGCCCCTGTGAATTTCTGAGACTCTACGTCCTTATGGGAGTAGGGAGCCCTGTCTTTCACCCTCGGACAGGCTGGTGGTTTCAAACAGGTGAACTTGCAGTTAGCAGTCCAACGCACAAGCACGATGCCACCACGGCTCCCCTGATGGGAAAGGACGTAGTGAAAGTATACCTATTTGTGGATGACATTAGCCTAGCTGTGGAAAATCAGAACGCGCCTGGTAGCAATCTGAGTTAGTCACTGGCCTGTGAAAAGCAAGGCTGGCTGTTGGAAACCACTGTGGGAGAATGAGGAGCTTTCTAGGCCCGGAAAGGGTTATAGTCCTGGACACCCAGAGGAGGCAGCTCTCCTCTGTCCTACAAGGTCAGGGTCAACTCCATGGCAGTGAGTTTGGTTTCTTGGTTTATTAAAAAAAAAAACAATAACAAAAAAACGCAGAGTACAAGAAAAGATTGTGAGCTCACAGAGGAAAGTTGCCGGATACAAAGTGAAGGAAGATCAGCTGGGCTTCTACACAGTAGCAATGAGAGCTCGGAAAGGGGGATTTGGGGAACAATTCCATTTACAACAACATGTAAGAGAACAAAATACTTAGGAATAAATCTAATCAGGGAAGTGAGCACTACTCAAAGAGATTACAAAAGACTTACATAAATGGAAAGATGTTCCATGTTCACAGATAAGCCTTGCACTGTCAATGGAAAGGTTGGAGGTTCAAATCCACCAGCCTCTCCTCGGGAGAAAGGATCCTATCTGCTCTATAAAGAGTTATAACCCTAGATGTCCTGTAGGGTTGCTATGAGTCAGAATTAACTGAATGGCAGTGGGTAGGTTTTACAATCACTCAGATTAAAAAATAATAATAATAAGAAGAAACAAATGCCTGAGCGGATGTGGGCTAACTGGAACCCTGTCACTGCTGGTGGGAACATAAAATGGAACAATCGTTCTAGAAAAAGACTGCTGCATCCACCAAAAAAAATGCACACTTAAAAATCCAACCCATAATTTCACCTCTATGATTTGAAAAGTAAAGGCTCAAAAAAAGAAAAAAGAGACTTGTACACCAGTGTCTATTTCAGCACTATTCACAATAACCAAAAGATGGAAATCATGTAGTCATATTAACAAATGAATTTCTAAGCAAAATGTGGTACATTCACACAGTGGAATACTACTCACCCAGTAGGAGAAATGGAGTCTTGATACATGCTACAGCATGGGTGGGACTGAGCCAATCACAAAATGACACTGTATGATCCATTCACATTAAAAACAACAACAACAACAAAAAGCAAATCCATGTAGATCAAAGTACTAGTGATTATCAGGGATGGGGAGGGGGGAGCAAGGTTAAGAGGGATGGAAAAATAACATTGGTTTCCACAGCCAGTTACTGTAGTTGTTGTCAATCAGGTGTATACCTGTCGAAAGGTGAACTGGCAAAAGGTAGACACACTGTATTTAAGATAATGACACAAAAGAAAACAAATAACAAACCCTATGGTTTGTTAAATGACAGACAGGCTCCTCTGACACACAGAGGGTCTGCATCAGTGAGACTCTTAATGTCAACCGGTTTCAACTGGTTTTAGGATTTGTCTTGAGTAGTGGAATTCAGGCTGAATTTTGCTTAAGGACCCAGTCCAGGAACACAACTTTATGCATATGCGTTTCTTTTTAAAATTTCTAAGTCACAAAAAACTTAAAGCCCCATAATTGCCGAAATCCACCTTAAAAGATGCAGTCTGATAGCATCGCCAGTGAAAAGGGGGCGGGAAGAAAGGTTAGACTAGAAACCTGACATCCTTCCCTGTCAGTCTGTCCTGGAAACAACATGCTCCGGCCCCAAGACTGCTCTCTTTGTAACTGCTCTGAGTCAGTCCCTGAGAATGTCCTTCTAGCCACCTGGCAGCATGCTGAGTTATGCTATTTATCATAAACCTGTCAAAAGATATAGTGAACAGGTAATTACATTTGGCACCAGCTCATTTTTTGGTGACAATCTTCAAAAGAAGTTCTAAAGCAGCGGTCCTCAACCTGTGGGTCATGACCCCTTCAGGGGTCCAACGACTTTTTCATAGGGGTCACCCATTCATCACAGTAGCAAAATTACAGTGATGAAGTAGCAATGAAAATTTTGTGGTTGGGGGTCCCCACACCATGAGGAACTGTGTGAAAGGGTCATGGATTAGGAAGATAGAAACCACTGGGGATGGGGAGGGGGGACAGTTTGTTGTTGCTGCTGCTGTTGGTTTGGTTTTGTTTTTAATTTTTGTTTTCTTTTACCAGGAGAGCTCAAATGTTAAACTCTCTAGGGGAAAAAAAAGACTCTTCAGAGATGTTGTGTCAGGATAACATAGCCTGGATTCTGATACTGAGGCACCTGTCTTCCCGTACCTTCCGGGCGGGGAGGTCAGGCAGAGAGCAGGGAACCAGTAACAACAATATTTTTTCCACCCTTTGTTGTCAAAGAGGCCTCTGGAAGTCTGGTTGTGAGCACATATGAAATGGGAAGTAAGGGATGGAAATCTGGTTGTGAGCACATATGAAATGGGAAGTAAGGGATGGAAGTCTGGTTGTGAGCACATATGAAATGGGAAGTAAAGGATGGAAGTCTGGTTGTGAGCACATATGAAATGGGAAGTAAGGGATGGAAGTCTGGTTGTGAGCACATATGAAATGGGAAGTAAAGGATGGAAGTCTGGTTTTGAACACATATGAAATGGGAAGTAAGGGATGGAAGTCCGGTTGTAAACACATATGAAATGGGAAGTAAGGCATGGAAGTCTGGTTGTAAACACATATGAAATGGGAAGTAAGGCATGGAAGTCTGGTTGTGAGCACATATGAAATGGGAAGTAAAGGATGGAATTCCGGTTGTGAGCACATATGAAATGGGAAGTAAGGGATGGAAGTCCGGTTGTAAACACATATGAAATGGGAAGTAAGGCATGGAAGTCTGGTTGTAAACACATATGAAATGGGAAGTAAGGCATGGAAGTCTGGTTGTGAGCACATATGAAATGGGAAGTAAGGGATGGAAGTCTGGTTGTGAGCACATATGAAATGGGAAGTAAAGGATGGAAGTCCGGTTGTGAGCACATATGAAATGGGAAGTAAAGGATGGAAGTCCGGTTGTAAACACATATGAAATGGGAAGTAAGGCATGGAAGTCTGGTTGTGAGCACATATGAAATGGGAAGTAAGGGATGGAAGTCCGGTTGTGAGCACATATGAAATGGGAAGTAAAGGATGGAAGTCTGGTTGTGAACACATATGAAATGGGAAGTAAGGGATGGAAGTCCGGTTGTGAACATATATGAAATGGGAAGTAAAGGATGGAAGTCTGGTTGTGAGCACATATGAAATGGGAAGTAAGGGATAGAAGTCTGGTTGTGAGCACATATGAAATGGGAAGTAAGACATGGAAGTCTGGTTGTGAGCACATATGAAATGGGAAGTAAGACATGGAAGTCTGGTTGTGAGCACATATGAAATGGGAAGTAAGGGATGGAAGTCTGGTTGTAAACACATATGAAATGGGAAGTAAGGGATGGAAGTCTGGTTGTGAGCACATATGAAATGGGAAGTAAAGGAAAGCAGCCTATGTTGCAACTATGGATTTCCATCGTTGAGCTCTGTCACTTCCTGGCTGTGGAGCTGTGGCCCCAGCCTCAGTCTTACCCTCTGTGAGATGGAAACAATACCACCTACATCCAACAATTGCTATGAGACTAGCAAAGGTGTCGTTTGTGAAATATCTAGCACCTGTCCTGTCATGCGAGCAGGGAGCCATGTTTCTGCGATGGGGGAGTTATAACCACCGGCCTTGGGGTTTAGCAGCCAATGAGCAGACCCCACTGGAAGTCTCAGTTCAGGCTGCCGCTCCCAGCCCCCGTTGAAGTGGTGCTACTTTTAACAAAAAAGATTAATTTTTTGATCCTTTAAAATGTCATATTGGACAATCAGTTAAATAAAAACAAATAATTTAAGCCCAAACATGTCCTAATCTTTATTAGGTGAAATCCATTCTTTAAGTTAATAGGGACATTTTCACTTTTCTTCTGCAGAAAACCCAGTATTTTTTCAATTAGTTCCACTTTGTGCTTATTTGAACTCAGAATACTTTCATCATGGACTACACAGGGCTCATGGATATTTCACAAAGCAAACTGGGTCTTTTAAGTTACTAAGAAAAATTATTAAGATAATATTTATGAAGCACTTACTATCTCTTTGCCAAACATTGGACTAAGTGCCCTCTATGTCTTTACATGCATTTTTATCTCGGTTCATTCCGACAGCCCAGGAAGAGGTCCGGGGAGTCATCCCCATTTCGGACATGTGGAGCGTAAGGCTAACGGACTGTAACAACTTCGATGGTGTGACGTGACCGGGAAAGCGCACAACTCGGCCACAACCCGGAGTAGAGGAGATGGCGTCTGAGCTTAAACCCTGTTTGCACCGTCTTTCTTCCACAAAGCGTTTACGGGTCTTTATTTCACCAGGAAAGACTCCAAATAGTCAAATGATGGCATTTTTGACCTCTTCCCCAAATCCAACAATACTAGAATTCCAAAAGTCAGTGAAAACCAAAAAGCCCAAACTCACTACCATCGAGTGGGTGTGGACTCAGAGTCACCCCACAGGGCAAGGCAGAACTGCCCCAGTGAGTTTCTGAGACTACACTGCGCGCGCGCCTGGTAGCCGGGCGCGTGCTACGAGGGCTCCCCCTTGCACCCACAGGGGCAGTCCTGTCCTGTCCCTTAGGGTCCTACGCATCGGAACCGATTGGAGGATTGCGATTGAGTTCCTTGTTTGTGGAGTGGTGGTCACGCAAGGCCAGGTCAGCAGTGGGAAACACATCAAGAGCCACAGTCTCCCCGACTCTGAAGGGCAGCTCCGCTCCGCTCCGCTCTACAGGGTCACTGAGTCCGAGTTCTCTTGTGGTTGCTTGCTGCCTCTCAATTGCCTTAAGCAACAGCTAGTTTATAATCTTAACAACAACAACTGTGAGTAGTCGTGGCAGAGTAAGAGCCTGGTCGCAAACAGCAATCAGATTGGCTTTGAACTCACCCAGGCAGGTCTGCGAAACAAACAAAACCCTCGCAGCCATGGCCTGGGGCGACCTTCTCGGACAGAGTCCAGAAAACTGCCTCGGTGGGCTCCCGCGACGGTCAATCATTCCGGTAGTAGAAAGCCTCTTCTCGCTCCTCCGTGTGGAGAAGCTAGAAGTTTTGAACTGGTAACCTTGTGGTTCGTGGCCCAGCGGGAAACCTCTCTCCCACTAGGGCTCCTTGCTCTGCAGAAGAAAGGCCTGGTGAACTCCCTCCTTAAAGACCGCAGTGAAGAAAGCTCTGTGGGGCCACTGCACTGTGAAGCACAGCATCCCCACGAGAGTCGGGGCCACTGGAAGGCTGGCGGCTCCACAGCGGCCCCACCGCCCCAGGGAGGGGACCAAGCCGAGCGTCCAGCTGGAGTCAACTCCTTGCAGACATGAAATAAAACCTCCAACGACCGTGCGCCCGAGCCGCCTCTCCTGGACACAGGGCTTCGTGGACCCCGGGCACACCTGCCCACCTCCTGGCAGATGTTGACGCTGGGAACAACGGGAGCCACAGGGCTCAAAGGCGCCGCATGGACTCGCAGAGCCCGAGCTCTTTCGATGGCTGGTGGCAGCTGATGGCAAGAGGGACCAAGAAAGCTCTCAGAAGTGCCCGCGGTGACCCCGGCGAGAGAGGGCGGCACACGCCCAGGTGGGCGCCCACGGCACGGCAGGGGAGGTACTCCCGCTGACCTGCTCAAGCCCGGGTCAAGACACTCGGCTCAGCGACCCTGCGACCCGGCCATCCGGGCCGCAGTCCCCACGACTCCACACGAGGTGCACCACCAGGCACCTGTGCCCCCAGGTACCACCTCCGACCCCAAGCCCAGCGGAGAGGCAGCCTGCCCCCAGCAGGGCGGCCCGACCCGGCCGCGGGGAGCGGGCACCGCTGGCCCCTGCCCAGCGGGCAGGGCTGGGTCGCCGCGCCGCCCGCCGCCCCCGCCCGGCCGGGGCCTTCCCCGGCTCCGCGCCCCCCGCGCGTTGTGTCGCGCCCCACCTGGAGCCGCCCCCGCCGGGCGGCCGCCGCTAGCCTCACCTCCCGCTGCAGCCTCACCTCCCGCTGCAGCCTCCTCTTCCGCCGCCATGGCAGGAGCCACCCGGCCGGCTCCGCAGCCCCGGGGCTGGCAGCATGGAGGAGCCCGGCGCCCGGCCCGCCCCGCTCAGGCCCAGGCGGCGGCCGCGCAACCGGGGCGCGCGCGCCCGGGGGTCCGTGCCGGGCGGCGGCGGCGGCCACTGCAGCCGCGGGGCGCGCAGCCAGCGCCCACTCCCGCCCGGCGGCCGCGGCGACTGAGCCTGCGGGCTGGGCTCCGCGCGGCTCCGCGGGCTCCGGGCCGGGGCGCGGGGCGGAGTCCCAGCCGGCACAGCCCCGCGGGCCCCGGGGGCGGGAAAGGCGGGAGCCGGGGGACGGTCTGCAGCACCTTCGCCCAGCCTTTCCGGAGCCCAGCCCTTTAAAACAGTTCGCCGCCGACGAGTCTTTTTCTGGGTGTCTCGAAGGTTGGATGCATCGCTCACCCCTGGGAGGAAAAGTAAAGACCGTGGCGTGGGGAGGGGAGTGGGGTGCTGGCAAGGTTTCTTCGTGGCCGCTAGAAATGCTGGCTTCTAGGGTTTTCTGCTTAAGGACTCAGCTGCCGAGAGAGGGTGTTGGCTCCTGGAACAGCTGGGGGAAATCAGGCTTCTTTGGGGGCCCCTAGACCCCATCGCCATATTTCTAGAATATACTGCGCCTGTCCCCTCACTAGTTCCCAGGCAGGAGCCCTTGCCTACAGTTTGCTTAGCGGCGGTGGTAATAGAACAAGCCAGACAGACACATAAACTGCATTAAATAGACTAGATGCCATCGTTTTTCTGCCAGGACTCAAGTACAGCGTCTTACTAGCTGCTTACTCCTCCTGAGGGTTGCTTAGGGGGTTGTTTCCCAGCCAGAAGCAGCATTCTAGGAGGACTAGAACTTGACACTGGATGTGGAATGAGGTGTTAGGAGAACTGCTCTGCCAAGACCCACCCACGCCGGAGACATCCCTAATCAAAACCATTCTTGAGACATCTGAGTCATGGTTTTGCTTGGAATACTGCCTTCCACCCCAAATTCCACCAACACCAACTTTTGCGGGCAGATCCAGAAGAGCCCGTCCCACCAGAGTACAGCACACTAGACCTAGGAGAGAAGTCGTCTCATCGGGAGGAGTTGCCTAATGGATCACAACATGGCTTTCCTGACAAGGGCACCCATTGACTGAGGAGCCATCTCTCCCACTGCCAGGAAGGGAGGGAGGGGAGGGGAGTGTGTGTGTGTCCTAGAGGTGAGCATGTTAAATGCTACCTTATGCTGAAGCTGCTCAGACCCAAGCCACCAAGCATTTGTTTTAGAAAGCATGTTGCTTGCAGCACGCTGTTCATGTGAGCCTCTAAACTACTACTGCACGAGGAGCAGTGCAAGACAGTCAACCCGACCTGGCTGGATTCTGATTCAGAGCACCCTTACAGGACAGGACAAAGCTGCCCCACTGGCTTTCCTAGGCTGTAATCTATACGAGAACAGGCGGTCAAGTGCTTCTCCCATCAGGCAGTGGCTGGGTCTGAAAGGCTCACTTTTTGGCGAGTCTCTGAGAACTTAGCCAGCACACCGCCAGGCCTTCACTGTGCGGTGCAGGAGGTGGTTCCTGTTGTCTTCATAGGGACATGGAGGGTGCTGATGGGGAGTCAAGGCAAGACAGCGCCTCTCAGTTCATACCACAGTGGTCCGTAAGCTTGCCTGTGAATCACCGCAGCCCCCACTTCTTAGAAATGATGGTTCCCTACTCCCAAAAGTCGTGAAGCAGATGAGGAAACCCCCCAAAGGTAAAACGTGCCATCAGGAAGTGGTGTGCAGGTTGGCATCGTTGACGGTGTTCTGATTATTCAGGTTTATATCCTACTTGCTTCCAGCGCTACAGCTTTATTTTCCAAGACATGTTACCTTTGTTTGTTTGGGGCTGGTTTTTAAGTGTCGTTAAATCACACCGGAGAGGACAGCACATACAGAGAGAGAAACAGTATCTTGAGGGATGGCTGGGAAGGCGATGGCATTTCCAACCAGTGGTTTTCTCACATTTTCTTCTTAGACAGAGATGTGCTTTGTCTTTGGATAACCTGTGAGAAAAGTGAATTTGAAACGTGGCTTGCAGAATGTGTGGTATGCTATGATTCCACTACTCAACATGGCTCCTCAGCCAAAAGCCCAGGCACTGGGGGCTCTTACAACTCCTTTTACAACCCATACATCAATTGTATTAGTGCATATGTTGCCATTAATTTTATTCTACTGATAAGGAATACACACAAACACACGAGCTCAAGGTGTGTCTGTCACAAATTATAAAATCTTCTTTTAAAAAATCTCGAATGGAGTGTCACAATATAACTTAGTTTGGAGGTTCCCTTAAGGCTACTTAAAAATTGGTCTGGGGGGAATAAAACCCAGAAACATATGTTTCAAAACACAGAGCAAATAAAAACACTCTTTCCAACAATACATATAATTCACAGCTACCCATTATTGAGCACCTAAGTGGCTGAGTCCCTGAGACAGAATCCACTGGATGGCACGGAGTTTGTTTTTGAGTTTTAAGTGGCTGCGGAAACAAGCTACCTGAGTATTTAAACTCCTTTTCTCCTCCTCCGCCCAGTATTCTACAGAAGGTGAATCCGGAGGCGGACTCTTGGATTTGTTGAGCAGGTTGATAAGTGGGAGTGTGGTTTGGAGAAACAGGGCACCCCAAATTCCCTGTTTAAACCCGCTGACTCATAGCGATGCTGTTTCCAAACTCTCTGCCATTGAGTCAATGCTGACTCACAGCGACCCCTTGTGAGTTTTGAGGCTTGAACTGGTTATGGAATGGAAAGCCCAGTCTCTCCCTCTGAGCTGCAGAACATGTGGATCATAGCTCAACTCGGAACCCCTATTCCACCAGGGTTCATAGCGATGCTGCTTAGAGGGCTATAAAACAACCTGTTTGAACTTTGCCTACAACGTGGAGACGCCGAGGAGAGTGTACACATGAGGAAGAAGGCAAGAAAAGCGGTTCTCTCTGAGGGAGTAGACACTTGAGAAATGTCTTTTTTTTAAAGGATTTACATAGCTCCATTATGTGGTAAGAGGAGCCCTGCGGTGTTGTGGGTTATGCCTTGAGTTGCTGACCACAAGGTCAACAGTTTGAAACCACCAGTCAGTCCTTGGGAGAAAGATGAGGCGGTCTGCTTCCAAGATTTAGACGCGGTCCGTTAGGGTTACCGAGTGCGCATCACTCAGTGGCGATGAGTGTGATTACTTCCCTGGAGAGAAACAACTTCAGCCCAAGCTTTACTCTTTCAATGCTTTTGGAGTTGTATTGATGATTGGAGATGTATTAATGTTTTGGAATTAATTTGGGGTGCAAAGTAGGGCCACTAAAATGCATTCACTAATATTTTACTGCTTAGTATGCATGAGGCTCCACTTCAGCACCGACTTTTATACTTCACCTACGAAGTATCAACTGCTTTATATATACGAGTGGGTACCCCAACAATCTGGTGAAAAGTTCCTCTGGGCAGAGCTGTCATAGTACCCACCCACCCCCACCCCACAACCGAGTATCAAGCAGCTCCCTCTGAGTTAGTGTACCCTGTGGCATCGCCTGGGAAGGTTCTATTTGTTCACAGTGAATTTTTTTGTAAAAAGTTTCACTTGAACCTAATTTTTTTGTGGCCAATTTAAGAGAACAGCGTTCAGCTGTGAAATTGTTTCATGCTCAGAGAAAATGCCGCAGCAACTGCTGTGATGTTGAACACAGCTTATAAGGGCCGTGCTATGGGAAAATCAAGTGCATTTGTTCTTTTCTATTTCAAAAAAGGTGACATGTTGATTGATGACAAACTTCATTTTGGATGTTCATTAATTTCCTGAATGGATGAAAATGTCGATTGGTGGTGCATTTGGAATTCGTCCCACTAGGTCAGACTGTTAATCAAGCTCTCTCTTTAGAAGTTCTGAAAAGACTGCCTAACAGCATGCTATCTTGCCCCACCTCACTCTTTTTGCAACTTCTTTTTGAGTCTGAGAATGAAGAGGGCATGAAAGGACAGCAATTTGACAACATAGAAGAAAAAAAACGAGGTGCTGTCAGCCATCCAAACTGAGTTTGAAAAATGTTTCCAAGAATGGAATAGCAGATGTGACAAATGTATTAAGTACATTGGAGAGTACTTTAAATGTTTCATTAAATAAATACATGTATTTCAGGGGAAAATTTTTCGTCTCTTGAGGGTACCACTTGGTATACACGAGGGGGCTTCAAGGAGTCTGTAGAATACTTACAGGTTGAATAGAATCTATTTGTACCTGTGTGTTCCCCTCTGCTGCAAACACACTCATGACTGTGGTAGTATACACAAGGGGCGAGCTATGAACACTTCTTAGAACCGACAAGGCGTGGGGATGCAGGACCATAGTCTCAGGGACACCAGGGCAATTGGTGTAACACAGTCCACAAAGACAATGTTCCATACCCTACTTTGGTGAGTAGTGGCTGGGACCACAAAAGTTTGTGAGCAGTCATCTGTGGTGCCAGCTATTGGCATCTCCTGACCTGGAGAGAGGGATGCTGAAAATCAGAAGTGCCTGGAAACAATCAGTCTGATGCATACATGGGCCATGTGAACATCCGGCTCCATGACCCCAAAAACTAGATCGTGCCCACTACCAGCTACTCTGAAGGGACCACATTAGGTCCTCCGGAGTGGAGTGGCTAACTGAGGTACAACAAAACCTAAAATCCCAAGACCAGGCTCATTGCGTAGACTGGTGGGGACTTTGGGCCCCAGGTAGAGCCATCTCAGAATAACCAACTATTTGAGATCAAACGGGCAGCATTTATCCAAGGGCCAAGTTCAGAAGGCTTAGGACATGAAGAGGAACGGAAGCAGGAAACACTGGGCAGAAGTGGGATTAGAGGTGGTACATAAGGCGATGGCCAAAAAAAAAGTGTATGGATTGTTGAATGTGAAACTGATGACCTGGTTTGAAATTTCACCAAAGTCACAAAAACACAGCAAGTGAGAGAAATGAGGTCATACTGTGGGGAGTGTGTGTGGATCAGCGAACTGCTCTGTAAACCTTCACCCAGTGCTCAAGGCTGGGAGGGTGGTGGGTAGCAAAAGCTCCGAGAACACAAACCCTGCTCCCAGGGTCGGGGCCCGCGTCACTATGCCCGCGTAATGGCTCTCATCGTCCTGGGCCAGGGTCCCACTCACAGGTGCCAGGCCGGGGAGAACCCTGGCTGTCAACTGATGTGGCACGCACTGGTCAAAAAGAACATCACTGTGCTGCTGGCATCAGACGCCCGACATGAGCCCTCACCCCACGAGTGCTGACTCGAGTGTAGGACATTTTGTCAGTCATGGTCATTAAGCTTCCCAGCCCAGGCAACGGAACAGGAACGGGCAGCCGACTCAACCGGGGACCCCTAAGACGTGCGGGTTGTCTGCTTCGAATGCTTCTGGAAAAGATCTTCCTTGCTCTTAAACATGAAGCAACACAGGAAATAATCTCTCTTTTTAAATCTCATTTGATGACCTGAAAAGGCAATGCCAAATTTTTGGAAGATGGCAAAGCAGAAAATGGAAAGAATCTGGCTCTTAAATGTGAGTGTCTCTAATGACCACTCTGAAAGCCCCGTCCTGGGTCTGTTACACAAGAAATCGACTTTCCTTATTGCTGAAGCCACTGTTGTTTTCTGCCACTTGAAGTCAAGTCAAGCGGAGGGGCGGCGCAGAAGACCCTCGATTAGATCTGTTGGCGCGGCGGGGCGTCATTTTGTACACATGGTGGAAACCGTCCCAGCAGACTCGACGGCACCTCACAGCTGCAGCAACCAGATTCTTCTGAGGCCCGGGAGGTGCTGATGAGCCATGCTCTCTCATTTATTTCCTGTGTTTTGGGCCACATCACACCTCTCGGCCCTATGTGCATAATCTGTGAACTGATGGGAATTCTATTTATAGCACAGAGTAGTTGTAAAAAACAAAATGGATAATATACATGAAAGCATTTTTATACAATTTTAAGTTTTTTATCCATTTGATGCCTTTGAAAAATGATTTTAGAATCCCCAAGTGCACTCTAATGCCCCAATTCTGACCCTCAGCATTTCTGCCATCTCCATCTGACAACGGCCTTAATGGCCTGGTGGGCACAATGTACCAATGGCACAGCACGGCTATGCTGCACCGGATTCCCAGTGGTTGCTTCGGCTCAGTGGAGGCTGGTGCCGTCTTCATGGCAGGATGTGGTGGGGCCCGAGAACGTGGTCCGCTGCTATCTCCAGTCTACCTACTGTTTTGAGGCACTTTCGATTTCCTGCTTGCTAATTGGTTTTGGCCCAGAAGTGTGATGAAAATCATCTTCAGGGAAATGCAGGTAAGCTGTACACCCACCACGTATCTCACATTGTACTCTACTAACTGTGCAACCATGTGTCTTCTGCACATCTCAACAGAGATTCTGAACACAGACTTGTTTAGCTATGTATGGTATTTTCATTAGACATCACGATTATTAATCTTGTTCTTGACATGATCTTCAAGGGTAAAAGCTGTATGCATTTTTAACACAGTCTAAAGAGTTTTTGATAAACACTATCTCAGAACTTGAAAATAAACCAAGAAACCTCACCAACAAAAATTTTGTAAACATAGTTTTTATTTTTGTCTTACCTTCAATGAAAAAGCCTTCACGCCACCCAAACATGTAAATTCAGTAACCGAACACAAACTCCAGAGTCAGACCATTCACTTCAAGACAATTGCGAAATAATTTATATTGCTTTTTGTAAAAAAAGAACTATGATCTATTTTTATTATTAGTTTTAAAAGCAGCAATATTCCCTCACATTTTCCATAAAAATCTAAAATATATCTAATAGTCCCAAGTGTCTTGTATTTATAGTTGTTCTAAGTGTTTGTGTCATAAAATTTTTCAGAAATAAGTGCACTTCTAAAGAGAAAGCAAAACAGAAATAAAGACAAGGGAAAATGACCGTGGCTGCAGCCCAACAGCCGTTGATTGGGGAGTTCTGAACGCTAACAATGCAGACTCTGCTGGTCGCCATCTCAGTTCACGTCTCTGTGACCAGTAGAGACTGTTGACTGATTGTCTAAAGGTTTTCTACAATAATCTACCAAAATAAATGCACTTAAAAATACTTTTAAGTATACAGAGTTGCACAAAGTTATGCAGGTGTATTTTTTAAAACAGAAATACTATGCCATTATATAAATTAATGAAACACTATTAAGCCTTAGCAATTTTTAATATTCCACATTGGTTATTTTCATTCAACCAACTAGCTTAAGCGAACTAGTCAGTGCCACTAGCTAACTCTGCCACATATCTCATTCAGAAGAGGCTGATCTAGGGGATTCCTTTTTTTTTTTCAGACAGCACTGTTTCAGTAAGTTTAAAGGAGATTTAAAATGCTAAGAAATGTATATAAAGAAAGGTAACATAACTTGCTTTAATACAAATTTTTTAATAAAAAAGTCAGTGTACATTAAACCAGGAAATCAATAAATCTGAATTATACAAGCTTCCTATGTACTTAGAAAAACCAAAAACAGTTTATAATAAAACTCTTAATTCAAAATAGAGTCCAATTTTAACAAAAACGTCATTTTACCCAATAGATTAGATAGGGCTGTTATTTAAATTAAATGGTTCACCTGAAATATGGGAAATGTATAATCAAGAAAATTCAACCTCAAGGGTACTTTGCAAATTATCTAGTTAATTTGCATCATTAATCAAATTCTTTACTTCCAAAGGGCAGACACAGTCTTTAATTGCTTTTAGGTAGGCACTTAACAAATGTTTCTGAGGAGGAGAGAACCCCTAAAGATTGTGAATCACCCTGTTAACTCCAGGGGAAAATGAGATGCTAAGCAAAGCCAACTTCCCAGAATGATTCGTCCACTGCCAGGAAAGCCCAATTGTTCCCAAGTCCTTCCTGATCACAGTGAGACGCTCAATTTTCATACAACTAAAAAGGACGCTTAGGTAACCCAACTCTTCTATCAGCCTCTTCATCTCTGTCCCCTTGATGATGCGCCCCTGGACGAGAACCTTGCAGCGTCCTCACCCCATACCGTGCGCTATCACATTAACAACACTTGTCTTTTTCCCAAAAGGGGGTGAGTAGGGAGAAATTCTGGTAAAACCTGGCAGATGTTGTAGGTACTTTTTAAATCAAAGGCAGTAGTAACTAGAAAACTCAGTCTAATTGAAATTATCTAAGCATTTTAAAAGCTCTCCCCTAAATATTCAGCCACGTGACCTAATGGAGAAATAGAGAGATGAAATATTTAGCAAACACATAAGTACTCAAAAACAAAAGAAAAACCCAAACACCTAAGAAGATAAAGAAAAAGGAATGAGGGGAAAGACCCTCAAGGGCCGCATTTGAAACTCTGTGGAGTTACCTAGCAGCAGGAGCAGCAGCAGCGCCGGGAAAGCTTGTGTGGTGCTGCGTAATGCTCCTGCACTTTCCTTCCCAACGAAGAAGAACATTCCTATGAATAAATCATCGCTTCCTAGTTTGGTCATTTGCAATGGTTATAAATGTTATATTTAAAATGAATTCTCTCAATCAACAGTTAAGACAAACAGGCCATTCTTTGATAAAGTTATTAATTCAATTAGAAGTTTTGAAAACAAAACCTCAGAGAATCATTTTAGGATTAAAGTGTTGACTTGGAAAAGATTATCCAGTTCTCAGGGATATATCTGAAATATGTAATGCTGGCATTCTCTCCCCTACCCATCACAACCCCTAGGGACTGCATTTGCTTCCTTAAGTCCACTGACATAGACCACAGTGATGAAGCTAAACAGGAACAAGATTGCCCTTGAATAAGCTGACCTCTAGCAAAGATGTCACGTCTGAACACAGCATTCCCACAGGCAAGTAAAATCCTACTCAGTGTGAACACCCACTCGCCTCAAGATCTTTGGTACACTGGAGTGTAAGAAACAATGGCACAGTAAGACACGTACGATCAAAGCAAGCGTTTGCATCCAAAGAAACAAAAGCCATGATATGTAACAACTTTCTAGAAAACCAAAGTAAATAGCTCTTTGTTTTCTACAAGTCCATTTCTGTGATCAGAAGTTTGACATATAAAAAATAGTTTAATAAAAATACACTAATTCTACAAGCAGCCTTCATGGTCATTTCTTAAATCCAACTCACCAAAATCAAACTAAAATAACATCATGTCCTCTTATTAAAGAAGAGATGCTCTTGTCACCAGAAAAACAATTTTACATTTTAGAGAAAACAGTACATCTCCCTGTGAGTATAGAGACTACGCATACAAAGGCCATCAGTGTTTCCGGATACAAAGTAAATCTATTAGTGGAGTGGTTGAGTGAAGATGTTAAACTTCCTCTGCTTGTTAGAAACCTGGTACTCCTTACTGTCGAGTTTGTGTAATAGCATGACCACATATTTTATGCTTTAAATAACCAGTGTATTTCCTTGTTTAAGATTTCTTAAAACCATTACAGAAGTGGAATTCATATATATGTTCTATAGATGTCCAAACCAACAGGGTGAGTCTTCTAACACCAACTAAGGAAGGATGGCTTTCACTGATTATCTAGACCCCTAAGGTTTGCAGTGGAACAGCAATACTGCAGCGGTACCTACAGGTGAGCCTATGGTGCTTTACATGATATGTGTTTCTCCTGAATTGCTTAAAAATGTTACAGTACAAAGCCACAGGACACACAGGCAGAATGGACCTTAATACGCATGTAGGCAGTGCAGTTAGAAGGGGATGTGCGCTCCTTTTATTCCAGTACCTTCGTATAATAAAGTTAACAAAAATAATATTAAAAAAAAAGCCAGCTGGCACTGCCAACCAATTCCTGTAGTAGTCTTAGAAATCCTAATCCTGTAGAATTTCCTCTTGTAGTCGATAAGCACCACCGTCTTCGGGAATATTCAGTGTATTGTTATCTACTACGCCAAGCAAGCCTGGTGATGCAGCTACCTGAGTTCTCTTGGGTGTGGGCCAATATGATCCGCATTCATAATTTCCCAGCTTTCATGTAGGTGGGGATACAGCCACGCTGAGTCAGCCCTTCAAACCTCTTATAGGTGTAATTAAGAAAAACCCAGTCTTTGGATTTGTAGTCCGCTTCTGTGGTGTTTGGCACTTGAAAGAGAGAAAAATCAGCCAAGAGCAAGAGAATTCATTAGTGAAAATGGCATCACCTTCACAGCCTTTGACCAGCATTAGTCATGTTAAACATGGTCTTACCTGGTTGTAAAATATCTGATTCAGGAAAGTCATCAAAATTTGAAGTATCATCAATGCTTTTGATCTCTATAGGAATAGCTGCTGGCCTCTCCCTATGAAAGGAATTGAGCAGACATGGTAAACCTTTGTGCACTCTTAATTTTCGCATAAATAATGCTACTTGTAAACTCTGCAAGCTGTTCTATGGGTATTTTGTTGTTGAACGTTAAGTAGACTTCAAAATTATTATGAGTATACATTTTTTGTTAAGATATTTTCATGCAGTTACAATTTTTTCTCTGTCTCATTACTTTCTCAGTATTTTAACATGGAAAATCAAGAGCTAAGGAAAGGAAATGGTAAGACAGAATAATCTGTCTTAAAAGATTTGATAATGATGGCTGTGTAGACTGCAACTTATCTCAGTGGTCCAGGAACCGAGGTCTCCTAATAGCGGCCCCATAAATCAAGGGGAGGAAGGGGCGCAATGGGTGAAAGGATGAGATCTGAGCAACAGAACTTCTTAGGTTTTTATTGCTTGTAGGCATAAGGCTATCAGCTTGTTTGTTCAAAAATATTTAGTGGATTAATGGGTGCAGAGCTTAACAAGTTATGTAATATCTTCCTAAAAATAGAGTTATTTTCCCCTAAAATAAGCTTACATTCATTGGGAGGAAAGAACCAGAGACCCTGGAGCCAGGAGCCCTGAGAACTACCAGCCAACAATGCCCACATTCGTAGCAAACCTTGTGACAGGGCACTGGTTAGTTTTCTATGCACATTATCGTGGTGTAAGCTTTGTTTCCTTGTTGCCTTAGATTGTAAAAATTCTGGTAATCTTACCTGTCTCTAAATAGACTTAAGTATGGCTTTAGGCAAGCAAGTTCCTACTCTGGGTCTCTATTTAGATAATATCAAGAGATGAGATTCACGGTCTCCAGGTATCCTTCCAAAAACACAGGGGGTTAGGAGGCCATAATTCTATTGAATGAGCTGATGAACAGAGAGCAGAATCAGGTCATTTACTAGTTCTGGCACTTTAAGCAAATACCTTCTCAATGCCTTATTTTCCTCATCTGTAGAAGAGGAACAGTAACATAGTGAATCCTGTGAGAGCTGGAACTCGACAGGACTGCCATGTTCGTAGCTTGAAAGTTTTCCAGCTTTGGCAGGGCGCAGTCTTACCACTTTTCTACCACTTGTCTTCATGGAAAATATTTGCATTTTCCTTTTCTGATAGGTTTCCACCTTACATAGGCTCCAGCTTTCACAGGTTTTTCTTTTAAAAAATTTTTCATTATAGTACCCACTTAATCAGTTTATGGTGAGGATGAAATTTAAAATCCATAAGAGCTTACAACAGTGCCAGAAACCTAGTACATGCACAAAAAATTATTAACGATGAATAAGTAGAGTGCCCAGCACTTGGCAGGGCCCCCAGCAACGTGGCATTGAGGACACAGCACGTGAACTGCCTTGGAGGATTGAAAGGACGTGGCTAGGCAGGGCAGGGAGGAAAAGGGCACTTCCATCAGAGCAAGTGACAAATGAGCAGGAAAGGCCAGGCAAGACAATACTTGTCCAATGACACAAGAACCACACCAAGCAATTAGCGGTTTTTTAAAACTTTATTCTAATTGCAGAAAGAAGGAATATGGCACAAATTTATGGTTCTCAACTGACTGCTGTGTGGAGAACAGACATGGGTTATTGAAGGCAGTTTGGCCATTCAATGAATCAAGGTCAATGCCCTCAAGTATCAGCAAGCAGATTCTTAGAAGTTATTTGTATTACTTAACTCCTCCACCCCTGGTTTTAAAGAAAGGCCTGTATTTATTATGAATGAACATGGGGAAAGTTGTATATGATAAAGAGGAGGACAAGGAGGAGGGATTAGAAAGCCTGGCTTTCAAACGAAACTCTAGAATTCTATTCATCTTTAACTCCTCTGAGGTATTTCCTTACCTGTAAAGCAGTGACAGTAACGACGAGCTAACACTGCAGCTCATTTCTTTAATGGCTAAATGGTAAGAAAGAATCCCAGGTAGCTAGAATGGCTAAATCCTTGATTACTACCAGAAAGGCTGACAGGTCAAGCCAAGTCAGACGAAGACTGCCTGGCAGTGTGCTTTAAAAAGCCTGGGAACCCCCATAGAGGAAAGTTCTGTTCTGCACACTTGGGGCCAGCATGAGTTGGAAGTGCCTGACAGCCACCAGTTGTGCTTTGTTTACGAGGTAATGGGGACACAGCAGTGCCTGTGGAAACGGACACCAGGGTGCACAAGGCAGTAGTTAGGTGCTGCCAAGTCAACTTTCTACTCCTAGCAACTCCCTATGACGAGAGAACTGACCCAGAGTGTTTTCTACGCTGGAATCTTTATGGAAGCAGTTCCCCAGGGTTTTCTCCAGGGAAGCTGCTGTGTGAGCCTAAACTGCCAATCTTTCTATCTGCTGCCAGACACTGAACCACTGAACCACCAGGCTCCTTGTAGTAGGCAATGTACAAACATCTTTTCTGTGCTAACAGTCATCCTGGTGTAACGCTGAATAAAAACTTCTAAATAAGTGGTTTTGCTTTCTCTTACCATGGGCATTAGGATAATTTAGCTGTACCTATTATAATCCCACTCACCTCTACAATCTAGAAAACACTGACGATATAAATTGGTGTTACTTCTTATAGTCAGTCTAGTAGGATCAGAGACAAATTAATCATGAGTCGAAAAACTTGTTTTCACGCACACCTCAGCTGCACAAAGCTCAGGAACATACCTGATGTGGCCCCAGTCTACACCTTCAAAAAATGGATGGCCTTTGATTTCTTCTACGCCACTATTTCCAATTCTATTTTCAGAGTCAATACAAAACCTAGAACATAGAAACAGAAATTACCATAGGCAAGCTATCTCTAAATATCCTTATTTGGATTATTTGAAATATTAATCATCTTACAGAATCAAATTTTTTGTTGTGATGTATTGAAGTTAATTATATTTATTGTGGGTATATGGGAGGAAAAAAATCAAAATCACCCAAAATTATATTATCAGTAATAACCACTATAAATATTTTGATGTAATTCCCTTGGAGTCTTTTATAATAACTTTTTAAAAAAATGTATTGAGAGAATAGTTAGTATTTTAGAACAACTTTTAAAATCTAATATACTGTAGACATTTTCCACATCTTCATCTATAAATTTACATAAGGCTATGTAATGATTTAGTCAGTCCACTATTGTTAAATCGAGACTGTGTCTCATTTTTCACTACTATGAATGAAAATACTTTATCTCTGTAGGCAAAACTCCTACAAGTGGAACTGCTAAGTCAGAGGCCAGGCCCAGTTAAAGAGTGCTTTGTAACATGCCGCCAATGGCTGTGCCCACCTGTCCACATTCCCATTCCTTCCAGACATTCTCGATAGTACTAAACACTTCATCCTGCCTTGAGGAAGAGAATGGAATAGTTTATTTAGAAAAGAATCCCCCATATAGTCCGTCTTGATACGAATTTCTGCTACTAGTAATTTCTCTTTTTTTAACAGGACAGTGTTATTACATTCCAACAGGGGCGACTTTTACAATGAACATAGACCAGTAACTGAAGGGATATAAGAGCACATCTTGCTTTCAACTCCCTTTCCCCTTTGTCACTTCCTTTAGGAGATTATATATATATATATATATATATATATATATATGAGTTTATTATTTTTTAAAGTTCCTTATCTTTATTGAGTTCTTTGTACTGATCAGGATTACCCCTCCCAAAAGTGAAATGGGCAACTTAGTGCTTTAGGAACCTGGTTAAGTTTTAGGATATCAAGAACTCCTCTAGGGATTTAATCATTAACCTTAGAATTAAATCCTTGGCTTTCTCAGATATAGGTACTTCTGGTGGAAATACCAGCGTTTCTTTCCAATTCATCACTTTTCTGTATGTTTCTTGAGGTGTTTCAGAACAGAAAGGTGGATATCCTGCATATCAGAGGAAAAAAAACTGTATTAGTTTTTCTCATCTGGTGCTATACCTATTTTTCATGTGATTTATCTAATTTTAAAAGGTGCCACCACGGATCAATCACAATAAAACTGCCAATAAGATCAATAACAAGGATTTTAAGTGTCATCCCTCCTTTACCTGCAAGGCCCTGCAGCTATAATGTTGAGCCATGGGGAGTGGGGGATAGACAGCTTCCTTCTTCCTTAAAGAGGCCTCCAGAGGGCACATTAGTATTTACCACTGTGTGTTTACTTAGCACGGGGAACTGTCAGAAGCAGGCTGTGGAGAGTTCAGGTACTTTAGCCTACTATGATGTCTACACTATGTCCAGGAAATGACATTCTAGGATATTGACACATTGAGTACACAAATTAATGCTCAAACATACCTATTAGCATTTCATACATAATCACTCCCAAAGACCACCAATCACACAGTTTGTTGTAACCAGTCTGCATGAACACTTCCGGAGCAATGTAATCTGGCGTCCCAACTGTGGAATATGCCTGCAAAGGAGAAGCCTGTCAAGCCAAGATTTTAAACTTTGTTTTTAAAGAGCTGCATGGCTCACGATTGGAAATATCTAACATCATTTCCCACTCAGTCCTCTTTTGTTGTTGCATATTTATCAAGTGTGAGGCTCAGTGATATGTATCAAGTTCGGTAAATTATATAGGACATGATTTCTGCTCTTCTACCCTCCCCCCACACCAAAAAGCTTACCTAAGCTATCTATATATTAGACCTAAATATACTTCAAAAAGTAATGGAGGTGCAAACCCATGAGACATGGCTTCCTCACGACTTAAGAGTCTTCAGCAAGGTACTCAACCTCTTTGTATCTCAGCTTCTGTGCCCATAAAACTGAGCGACACTCCCCTAGCAGAGCTGTATGAGGGCCGAGCTAAAAAAGAAATGGGTTTTGTAACTCTAAAGGGTTATGTAAACATAAGGTCTTTTCATCATAAACTTAGTTCCAGGGAACCTTTGCTCAACTGCTACCTAAAGGGTAGAGGGTCAAGGCCACCCAGAGGTTCCTATCAGACAGTGCTGGCAACGTCCTTCTGAAACGCCAGCCACGGAAAACCCTACGGAGCACAGTTCTACTCCGACACGCCCCCATCACCACCGCCAGAATCAACTCCAAGGCAACGGCTGGCTCTGCCTACCGATCAGGAAACTGTCATTTTTTATTCTTCATTCACGTAAAATCTTGCAAGAATAGTCATGTACGGTAGGTAGTATTCTCAACTCGGGGCGTACTCTGGGGGCCCTCTAAAACTGTCTGGCAGCAGGCTGTGCTATCCCCATGACCTGTGGGACGGAGGGACGGCATCATGAGTACAGGTGCTCGAGAACCGTTCTCTCCGAGACACCCATCCAGTCCTTCTCTGACCCCCCCGGGAAACCCTGAGCGAGGGCACGGCTCCAAACACAAGAACAGTAACCCACGCACACGACGCTCAATCCGTGGGTATTCTGGGGCACACGATCCCCTTGAGCATACTTTTAAGTATGTCTTTTTTCTTTCAAAGGAAGTACTGTAATTCTTTCTAGATTGTACAATTTCATATGAAAGTGACACGTTTTAAAGGAGTTTTCCTCCTTAAAACACAGCTCAATACACTTTGAAAACGGTTTGAAACACTTAAGAAAACAACATTGAAATGTTTTACAATCACAGGAAGCTGGCAGTCTTATTGGCTAAGAAGAAGAAAATGAGCTCAAGAATCCAAGGTCATCTATTTGATTTAGAGGACATCAGACTATTACTTTTCAGTCTATTTACTTTCCCACGGCGAGGTAAAGTGAGGCTGCATTTCATGACTTGGCTGAATACAACAAATATTTATAGACTGTGCACACGTGCCAGGCATTGTATAGGAAAACAAAGTGTAGCAGCACATTCTTAATCTTGAGATTGTTCACCAAGCTACAACAGGATGGAGGGTGGTGGAAAGGAGGGAACAATTCCTACATCTGCTAAGTAACAGAGGGGAAATGGCCTGAGGTTAAAAAGAGGCAGTAAGTAGGATTTCACACAAAGAAGTTTATCTGAGGTAAAGTTTCTTTAAAATTTTTTATTTATTATGATGTTGTTGACATACAAAACTTCCTATAATTGTCTATCATTTCTGAGGGTTTGAGCACAGATATAATGTATGGAAATTATCAGCTACGATCATATTATTTTAAGTGTGTTTTATCTAGAGAGCTAGTGACTAGGAAACAGTTTGCCAGCTCACAGGTTTACTCACAAAATGCTAACTTAAAGTTAAATCATGAAATGAAAACCAGCTTTCTATTCCATAGACATAAACACTTACGAGCATCTAAGCGAACAATGTGGTCCCAGAACAAGCTTTATCTTTGCCAGGGAATAAGTATCAATCATTAAGAAGACCCCAAATGATCAAGTAGAGCCCAAATGTGATTTCAGGCCCAGGGCACAAAATTCCTTCTCATGACTGACTCACCAGCTGCCTCCTGTTCTTCTTCCATGTTTCTGCTTTCCTTTTTGAGTTCATATTCTGAAATGCTAATTTCAACAAAATGGAATTAGGAAGGAAAAACTCTCACTGAAAAGCAAATTCACATACAAATTTCAAAAACCCTTTTATAAAAAGAGGAATAAAAGGCAGAGAACCTTTAGACCTCAATTAAACCAACTATCATTTCAAACAGAAAAAACTCCCAACTTACAGAAGTCACTTGGTGGGTTGTGCGTGAGGTTTCTATAGAATTCAGTCCTGTGAGCTTTCTTTAATCCCGTGCATAAACCAAAATCAGACAATTTTACATGACCCTGAAAAATACAAATCCACTAAATCAAGAGATTACAAAGCCCTGGAAACAAAAAGCCTAACTATAAACTTTCCTGTTGAGTGCAACTGTTACAATATTTCTTGGGAATCCAGGGCAGATGATCCCTACCAGTGCTGAGAGTAGCGATACCAGGAGGATGGAGGGAGGGTGGGGTGGAAAGGGGCAACCGATTACAAGGATCTACATATAGCCCCCTCCCTGAGGGACGGACAACAGAAAACTGGGTGAAGGGAGACGTTGGACAGGGAAAGATATGGCCAAATAATAATTTATAAATTACCAAGCGTTCATGAAGGAGGGGGTGGGGAGGGAGGGAGGGGAAAAATGATGAGCTGATACCAAGGGCTCAAGCAGAAAGCAAATGTTTTAAGAATGATGATAGCAACAAATGCATACCTGTGCTTGACACAATAGATGTATGTATGGATTGTGATAAGAGTTGTATGAGCCCCCAATAAAATGATTAAAAAAATAATAATAAAAATAAAATTTCTTAAAAGTCACAGGTGAAACTGTTAAATTATGTATATATCTGATAATTAAGACTTTAAAAAGTAGACATCAGAAGATCCCGTGTCAGCCATATTTCATAGATGTCATTTCACTCCAGGGTCCTCTCCTACAGCATTCCTCTATGAAACAATGTCGTCTGGCGGTCACACAGACACCCTGGTGGTGTAGTGGTTATGCGTTGAACTCCAATCCACAAGATCAGCTGTTTGAAACCACCAGCTGCTCCACAGGAGAAAAACTGTACTTTCTGCTCAAATTAAAGACTTAATCTCGGAAACCCACAGGGCCCCTTCTGCCCGATCTTGCGGGGCCGCTGTGAGTTGGCGTCAACTCAAATGACAGTGAGCTGAGAGAAATAACATAATTTTCATTTGCTCAACTAGAAGAAAAGCTCTTTCTAAATGATCAGCAAGGTATTGATTCAACACTTTATTCACATACCTT
This sequence comes from Tenrec ecaudatus, assembly GCF_050624435.1. NCBI lineage: Eukaryota > Metazoa > Chordata > Mammalia > Afrosoricida > Tenrecidae > Tenrec > Tenrec ecaudatus. The sequence continues at coordinate 103,861,339 of NC_134535.1, forward strand.
GGCATCCAATAAAAGGTTGTCTGGTTTAATATCACGATGGATAAAACCCAACTGGTGGATTGCATCTATTGCCAGAACAGTTTCTGAAATGTAGAACTGTGTTTCCTCTTCTGTCAGAGTATCTTTCTTCATTAGCAATGTCATCATGTCCCCTAAATACAGATAACAAGCAGCATGCTATTGGAAACGCCTTGTAAAAGCCTTCTTTGTATGCATGCAACATATTCTTGATTTCAAAACCCATCCAGCACACTTCCAACAGTTTCTACAGCCCAAGGAAGGGTTGTGCTTATGCCAGTCTCTCACGATCGTTAGGTTTACTTTACCTCCGGGGAGAAATTCCATGATCAGATATAGGTTCCTCTTATCCTGAAAACTGTAAAACATCTTCACCACCCAGGCACCATCTGCTTCTACCAAAATATCTCTTTCTGCTCGGATATGGGCTACCTAGTGAATATATTTTGAAGAAATCATTGAAACACATTGTACATTTTGCCATCTTAACTTCTACAAGTATCCACCAGTTCATTACAAACTATGAAGGACAGCGAACCTTTTTGAAGATACACCACTGGAAACTTAGATGTATGTCCATATTCTCATTAACCATGGAGAACCATGGGAAACAGTTTGGCCTTTCGTCTCTGGGCCAGAACACTTAAGAGCCATAGTGATACCATGAGTATTTATGGCCTTGAGCTAAGACAATGGGATGGTGGGACTGAAAGAAACTTTCTAACCCTAATCTCCAGCAGCCAGGAGCCTGGCTTTGTGAGGCAAAGTGAGGGTCCTTAGCAAGCTCTTTTTAACTGTTAATAGTCAAACAAAGGACTCGGACTTGATGTTTACCTATTTGGTCAATTTTTAAAGAAACAGAAACTTTTATATCTATATTATAAAATAATATTTTGTCAATAGTATCATAATGTAAAATTTTCATAATATCAATGATCATGAGCTACAGCTATTAAGTATAACTTTCTGTGGGGCTGTCCCTCATTTTTTTCAGGAACATAGTTACATAGCATGCTATTAAATGAAATTTCCATAGGCTGGATAAATTACAGGACAGGTAAACCAAAGGTGAGTGGATCAAAGCCAGCAGCCAGCTCACAGATGAACAATGTAGTGATGTAGTAGCCCTACATGGTAGTTCTACTCTGCCTCACAGGATGGTCGTTATGAGTCAAAATTGGCTTGTTTTTAGAACGCACACCACTGACCCGGGGGCTGGTCCATTTGCAGACACTATAGGAGCCTGGGCAGCACAGTGGGCTAAAGCAGTCTGAACCCACCAGCTGCTCCACGAGAGAAAGGTAAGGCTTCTAATTCCGTAAAAAGTGGCAGAATAATAATAATTTATAAATTATCAAGGGCTCATGAGGGAGCGGGGAGGGCGGGGTAAAATGAGGAGCTGATATTAAGGGCTTAAGTAGAAAGCAAATGTTTTGAGAATGATGAGGAAAACAAATGTACAAATGTGCTTGACACAATGGATGTATGGATAGTGATAAGAATTGTATGAGCCCCCAATAAAATGATTTAAAAAATTGTAGGAACCCCCAATAAAATTATTTAAAACAAACAAACAAACAAAAAGTTATAGTCTTGGAAACCCATGGAGGCAGATCGAGTCTGTCCTAGAGGGTTGCTGGAAGTCAATTGAGTTGATGACAGTGAGGTTTGGTTTTGTTGCATTGATTATTTTACATTCTTTCTTCAAAGGTCAACTCAAGCTTAAGATTTTATGCTTTTGCTTTCAGTATAAATTATCTCCAAAACACGAGAACACAGATTTTAAAGAATCTTTACATGATAATGAAATACAACCTACTTAAAATCACTGTATTCTTATCTAATACAGTGAGTGCTCCGAAATCAACACACAAGAGTCTGGAATGAGGACGCTGTTTTCTGCACCCCCCAAAACTAGGTCTATTTCCTTAAATGGTAGCAAAAATTCTTACCTCTTACTATTATTTCTAATTTTCCAATGGTGATATATATATATATATATAATTCAGACTAGTCACATTTCAAGTGCTCAGTTTTTTTTAGAAGTTGAAAATTTGTGGAAATCTTACATTTTTCAAGAGCATGTGCTCAGTTTGTGTCTGTACCATTTTGGTAATTCTCATAATATTGCAAACTTTTTCATAACACTATTACGCACTTAACAGATTACAGGACAATATAAACATAATTTTTTAGGAATCCTTTTATTGGGAGCTCTTACGGTTAATTAATGACCTTAATTATAGTCATCATGTTGGGCAACCAACTACTTTTTACTTATCTTTTTCATTACCTCAAACGTAAACAGTAGTCACTAAGCAATACCTACTTCTACAATCTCTCCTCTCCGGTCCCTAATAACCATTCATCTACTTTCTGCCATGCCTATTTTTGATATTTTATGTGTGATAACATTGTGGCCTTCTGTGTCTGACTTATTTAATTCAACCTAATGCTTTTAAGTTCATCCACATTGTAATATGCTTCAGAACTTTGTTTCTTTTCATGTTTGGATATAGTCTATTGTATGTGTATAACATTTTGTTTGTCTGTTGGAGGGCAACTGGGCTGTTCGCATCTTTTGGCTATTGTGCATGATGCTGCAATAAACATTGTCACCATGGGCTCATGGACTCACCGCTACACGCATGGCGGAGTCCCTTCTTTCAAGTCTCTGGAGTCTGCGCACACCTGGGAGAGGTACTGCTAGGTCATGCAGCCATCCTAGCCAGTGCGCCTCCTGTGCAGCCACTACCTACCTACCTGTTAGTAGAGGGTTATATGCTGCTATAGTGCTGAGCACGTTTCACACAGCAGCCACACAAAGATGGATGAGGAAGAAAGGTCTGGCGATCTATTTTTTAATAAACTAGCCAATAAAAAGGCTATGGTCCAACCCAGCAGTGACCATGGAGATGGTGCAGGACCAGGTACTGCGTAGCTCTGTTGTGCGTGGGGGTTGCCATGAGGAGGGAGCTGCCTAAACAGCAGCTAACAACAGTAATCCCAAGTTTAACTTTTTGAAGAATCGTATTTCACAGAGGATGCACCATTTTATCAAATCTGGTGACTTATTTATTTATTTATTTTGGCTTAGTGTTGTTTAATTACAGCCATCCTAGGGGATGTGATATGGTATCTTTTTTTCCCAACTAACACAGATTAAAATTTTTAAAATTTATTTTGATTTTAAAAGAAAAGCATATTCTACATAGTTGCAAAGCCCATCTCATCAAATGAAATCACTAACAAGTACCCCATTATCCCCCTTACCCCCTAAACATGGTTCTTTTCCCACCCTTCGTTCTTCCCTAGTTTCCTGTCCTTCCTCGCTCCCCGCCCCCAGCTCTGTCCCTGGTCGTCTTCAAAGTCTTTTTTTTTTTTTAATAAATCTTTTTATTGGGGCTCATACAACTCTTATCACAATCCATACATACATCAATTGAGTAAAGCACCCTTCCATTCGTTGCCTTCCACTTGGGTTCCTGGCATCAGCTCATTTTCCTTTCGCTCCCTCCCCCTCCCTCCCCGGTGAAATGGTAGCTCACTGCGGTTTTATTTGTAGTTCCTCGTGACAAAGGGTGTTGAACATCCTTTGGAGAAAGGTCCAATCAAGCACTTGCCCATTTTTTTGTTGTTAAGCTCTAGAGACTTCTATACTCTGCTTTATGTGTTATTTTTGCTGTTAAGTCGTAGGGTTTACATATTCCAGACTTTTTTGCCTTTTAAAAAGCATTTTTGGGTCATCATGGAAAAGCTCTGAACTTTTGGTGTTGCACGGGATGCTGTCAAGTAAATACCCGCATCATGAATCTGACCTGCTTATGTTTAAGTAGCTTAAAGTTGGTTTACAGAGAAGTTTCCCTATTGGGATCTGAGGGTACAGAGTCTGCCTCACAATGATCTGGAGTCACAAAGAGGAAACTAGATAGTCTGAAAGGAAATGTGATAAAACTCAAAATACTGAAATATTAGAATTTTACTGAAAGATTTTCTAAAATGAAATTCACTGGCAACAAATACAGATTAGTTGGTATAGGAAGAGAAACAACCCAAATACAGAATAGACTTGACACTGAGGTCTAGTGAGATTGCTCCTACACAGGACCTAATAGAGGTCCATGGCTATCTAACAGAAAAAAATACAATGCAGGTAATGTAGTAGGCACACATAAACAAATAGATGAAATTAATTTTAATAAGTTTATACAACCAAAATTATAAAATATGATCTCCCCATATCATCAATATAAAACCCGAGTTATTATATAGAATGATATATGCATACACACATATATTTAATCAAGCCTTCAAAATCTGACATTATACACAATTATCGCACATCAAGTGTTCAGTGGCGCCATGGCTGGGAGCTACAGGGTAGAGCTTAAGCTAACTACTCCTGTTTGTCCTTCCTCTATATTCAGAAAGACTCTATTCAGGATTAATCTCCTGATGGCCTAGTTCAATTCTTAGTCCACCTCCACGTCTCGGAGGCCGTCTCCTTTCACTCAGCCCTGTATTCCATCATTTTCTGTAACTCTGTAATCCAAATCAATATTCCAACTTTCCCTGTCTTCCAAATCTCTTTCAGTCTCTCATCAAAACAGCACTCAGCAAAGTCCTTTCCACTGTTCTTTGTTGGTTCCCATCACCTTCTCACTCTAACTGAAAGGAGGCTATCGAATTGAGAGTTGGGTCTTCCTGCAGCCTTCTCATGAACGGCCTGATTTCCTCTCAGGTGGACATGTTTCCTCCTCCTTCTCCATGACTGCTCTGAACCACCTTGACCTTTTCCTTCCCAAAGCCCCACTTCCCTGAAGGTATATTCTGGGAGACTACGCGAGCCATCATCGTTCTCTCAGATGTCGTTCCAGACCTGCTGGTCACTCTCTCCCACGCATTCATCCCACAGAACTGTAGTGAGCCACAGAAAAGTTGCAGAGAGCCAAGAGCACAAAAACGAAGTAGCTAGAGATTTTAGTGCTACATCAAATCACCACAATGTCAGGAGAGCAGCTTGGCTTATTTGATATATGATATGGACACCTGATTATATAAGATCAAATAAAAACTGCCCTTACTTATTTTTAAACAATTTTTAAAATTCTAAATTAAATAGGGGCTTAAATTTCAGAGCATCACTTTTACATTCAACAGTCTAACTTGCTAATCAAACCGACCAAACTTTTATCCTTCCCAAGCCTCCCTGATTCTTCTTCTCCCTCTCGTGGACCACCTTCCCTGTCACTAACACCCAACCACAGGTGAGCCTATTCAGTGTATTATCGTTGAGCCCTTGTTCTGACTTTGACTGAACCCAGAAAAGCATGTCTATCAGAAGATACATAGATTAAAAACTTGGAAGCAATTTCTACGATCAGAATTGAGAAACACTACTTAAAAAAATATAGATGCACCAGTCTCTTTAATAAAAAGTGAATACATTTCTAATTCTAAAATTTTATACAAAAAATAAATTTTCTAATTCTCATTCTATGTCTAATATTTATGGTCTTTTGGGCCACATGTGTTAAAGAACACATACCTGCTCCTTTTCAAGCATATCAGCCTTTCTCAATATCTTCATTGCATAGATATGACCTGTGTCTTTCTTCTGGACCAATCGCACCTAGAACATAAAAATATAAACACACTTTACTATTTCTCAAGAGTGAAAGGCAGGTTCTATTAAAACAAGCAGGAATTTGCCATTGTTATTAGCTCAAGACATTTTAATACATATTTATACTATTTTAAAGATATAGATACTTTGTGGCAAGCACAGATAACTACACACATGCCAAGCCGGAACAGGTGCTCTAAAGATCAAATGGGTAGAATTTCCAGCGCAGTTAACTTGGAACAGGAAGTGATAGGAAGATTAGGGATAGAGGGGGAGTGTCTCCACCGAATGCCTACACTAAACAAAACAGAAATTCCCTGGCCACGCCCCAACCAAGGGGTTGGAAGGAAATCAGGCACACATTAGGCACCTCTGGGGTCACTCCAAGGCTGGGGATGCTCAGATCAAGGTCACCTAGACACATGTGGAGGTCAACCTGGGCACACACACTAGGCACCAGCAACATTCCATCACATGCGCGCCTGAACACAGCCACTCAGATGGGCCAATACCCTCCCCACGCCCTCCGAGTGGGGACAGGAGGGGCTAAATAGCACAGACCCGGGGGCAACACTCTCCCTTCAGGTCAGAGGGCGGGATCTCTCAAGGGCTCACACTCTCGCTTCCTTTTTTGGGTTCCCGGACTCCTCTTCTGGTTCTATGAACTCCTCTTAACGGTCACTTTCCACGTGTTTTTCACACTCCCCTGAAGCGGCCATTTTTAGTGGTGACCTCCCCCATGCCCCGCCATGCAGCCTGGCATGCTTTTCAGAGATAGCGTGTCCTAGCTGAGAATGTATCACTGAAACGTCCCTTTCCCTCATATGTTACTTGGATGGCAAAAGTGCTTCTGCTGCGTGAAATCTTCCAGCGCTGAGAGGCAAGCACCAAGGAAAACCACCCCAGCAACCTCACAGAAGCACACCTCGCCGAAAGCCCCTCTTCCGATAACTTTCAGAGACTCAAAGTCGTCCAAGCCAAGTCTGGTCCTCTTGAGCCGTAAGAACTCTGTTTCTTTGCGCGCATGTTGTGATCGGCGTAACTTTTTCTGTTAAAAAAAAAAGGGCACTTTAATTGGATAATTTTATCATCAGATGGCTTCAAAGGAATGCTACCATACTACATAGAACCATACTACATAGAACTGAAGGTAAAGCGTAATAAATGTTACACGCTAATGCTTTAACTTATTTACAAAAGGATTAAGTATGGAATGACTAAAACAATCTAACAATAATACTTCATAATGTGATAAGTGTTACTTTTAAAGTATATTAATTTAAAAAACATTTTTATTGAAAAACGCATTTTCATACACTTCAATATTTAAGTATATTGAAGAACTGTGCATTCATCCACCCCGTCAATTTTAGAAGAGTTTCTTCATTTTTGTGTATCTATTTCCTCATTTCCCGCAGTGTCTCTTGTCATAATCCTAGGAAGCTATTCATCTAGTTACTGTCTCTAGAGATTAACCTATCCTGAGTCTCGTATAAAGAAAACCATTTAAACAAACAAACAAAATAAGCCTAGCACCTACAACAGAATAAAAGAGCCGTGATCTAAAAGAGATCAAGTAATAAAAACCAGAACAAGTTGAAAATCAGTTAAAGGAATAGCAAGTGGTGGTAAGATGTTAAATTTTAAACTATATCTAAGCAAGGCATTAGGTAAGCCATATGGAAGCACACCAACCAGCACAAAGGATTATTAGCAGTAAAATCCAAGGTCAGAGAGACTCTCAGAGCTTGCATTCTGAGCGTTCCTATGAAAGACAGTGGAAGCCCAGAATTTATTTGAATTCCATAGATTCACAGACCAAGAATATGAATAGACTTACACCCAGACGGAACACATCGGAATGTGGATTCCTAGAGGTAAAACTTTTGAGAGCGTTTGGTTCAGAGTAGATAAGTCAAGACAGTGAGAAAGGCACATAACAGCAGCTACCACGATCACCTGTTCTGTCCCAGGTAGAATGGAAGAAAAGTGGAGAACAGAACTCCAATTCGTACAGCGGGCTAGGTCCACTGGCCTGACAGAGGTTACAGGACCCCTTACCAGGACAGTCACCCTATAAAATAACCTTTGAAGTGAAACTATTTCTGCAGCCACCTTTTCTTCACTCAACAGATTGGCTTATCAAAAAAATAATATCACCTGTGAGTAATGTGCTTCCTTAAACAACAAACTATGTCTTCATGAGACAAAAGGCTAATATTTACTCAAAAGCAAAGGAGAGAGGACAAGGAGGGGTGAAAAGCAAGATCAGTGGAAAGAAAAATAGAATGAAAATAAGAATGCTTGCTGACACATTATAAAAACTGCAAGCAGTGTCATGTAACAACTTGTTCAAAAACTGTTAAATAGGATTTAATTAGCTGTGTCAACTTTCACTTAAAAACACATTAATATATTATCTTTTAAAAAATAATTTAAAAGACCACATGGTGGCACTATAGGATTATGATTTTCAAAATTGTAGGTCTCTTCTACCCCCCCACACATACCTTTTTAAAAAATTTCATAAATGAATAAAATTATAAGGTATTTTAGATTTCTGCCATCATGGATTATGAAACAGGATGTAATTGGGTAGCTACAGAAAGTATGACCTCACTAGGTAAAGTTTCATAAGCATGTTGAAAACGAGATAAGAGGTGCGGTTAGAGAAAATGATGGGAGCAGCTCGCGGGCTGTGCAAGGCAGCAAATAATGACGTGAATGTACTTGGGGCACAGCTACTGAAAGACAAAAGAGGAGACTGGAGTGGATTCATCATTTTAATCTTAAAATCGGCACAGTGCAGAAGTAATGAAGTAAGTTCCTATTAAAAGCAATTTTTAACATGTTGATTGTTCAAGATTTACATTAAGTAGCCTTGAAAGAGGAATCAAGCTTCCTTTCCTCCCCAAAGAAACAAAGAAAAAATTTAAATTCCTGAACAAAACCTAACATTTCACATCTCTTTCTCCTGTAGCTTGAACTTGAGTATTTTAATTTTCCATTAAATCCAAGCCAAACCTGTTGCTCCAGTCAATTCTGACTCACGGTGGCATTAACTGCCCTGGACAGCTCCGTCTGTCCTCTTTCGGAAGCAGACACCTCCTCTGTCTCCTGCTGAGCAACTGGAGATTTCAGGGGACCGACCTGTAGATTCACAGCCGGCCCCTTTTATTTCCCATCAGAGCAAATAATATTTCATGTTTGATGGAATTTTCTTAGTAAGATGAAACCATTATTAAATCATTTTCTTCTTTTGTCAATTCCTTTTGAAGTAAGTTTTCTGGTGCCCAGATTTTTAAAAGACACAAATATTTTGAAATAGAGGTAATTTAAAATATAAATATTTTGAAATATAAATTTCATTATTATTGCTTTTCATGACATTATATAAAGATTTTACAATTTATTACATAATTTTCTAGTATAGAATGAGCTAAATTTCTCTACTGTAGTTTCTTTAAAAAACACAATTCTTAGGTTTTCATAGCTTATTAAAAAGAAAGTTACCCCACATAAAAATAATGCCAAGATATATTTAATACTAAGGTTGAAAAAGTTTATCTATTTTATAGAACTTGACCTAATCCAAGATCTAGCATGGACTCTGGTAATTAAAAGCATTTGTGAAGTTAAAATTATGGGAATTTTTAGAAAATTTAGAAATGGTTATAACAAATCAACTATCCTTAGGGACTAATTAATCTCAAATTTTCTCTAAGTTGTTTATAAGATTCAAATAAAATAGCTCTGAGTGTAGTTAATACTTGTAGGCCAGTAGCTGAAAATGGAAAAATGTTAAAAACTTCTGAATCTGAGTTGTGACGCTCTCTTAGCCTACAAAATAAAGCGTAAGTAAGCTTTCCTTACCTCTCTTAGTAAGCTACTTCAGGTTTAGCCTTACAGCATGAGCGATGACTTTGTCCTTTATTGTACCCTTCATATACTCACACATGTATAATTTTGTATATGCTTCTTACCTACATTAGATACAAATCCTACTCATGCTTTAAGGCTGCAATCATGTTACATGTCTTTCATGAAGTCTTTCCTGATGCACTGAATTTTTAAAAAGTTTCTGTGTATTTTGAAAGTCTGCAACATTCTATGTTCTATATGTAAGTTTACATACTATACACACACCACTCATATAAACTTCTTGAGGGCAAATAAATTAATAAGTTAACTACTTGTTAATTTACCCACCAAATATTTACCATACTCTTCTGCCTAATGCTGAGTGAGACATGAACTGGGTGGTTGCAGAGTGTCCACACCGCGGGGAGAAGGTGTCGGTGTGCGATGACGGGCTGGAACGGCGTGCTGCAGTGGCACGTAAGGGAGTGACTTGGACACAGGGAAGACATCCCACTGGAAGGGTGCCTAAGTGAGACCTAATGTTCCTTGACGATGGAGCTGTGAGGGCGTTAGGAAGAGTTCCAAATGGCAGGAACAGCATGTGAAAAGATCTAAGGGGGAGTTAAAATAAATCAGTATTGTTGTTGAGATGAAGCTAGAGAGGCAAGCACTGGCCAAACCCTAAGATATGCTATACACCAATGGCAAAGTTCATAGTGACCCTGAAAGCACTTGGGAGCCAGCAAAGTGTATTCAGCAAAAAAATGGCACAATCAAATCTGTTTTTTAGATCACGTTGACTGCAACATGAAGAAAAACGAGGGCTGAGAGTGGGGCCAAGAGGGAGGTAGAGAGATCCAGCAGGTACAGTTAGATCGGGGTCTGAGGTAGGCTAACAATGCTGGAGCTAGAAAGGTGAACTGTTTTAAGAAATACTGAGAACACAGATGAAGCCTCACTCTTTTGTTCCACAAGTCTAGAATAGTGCAGATACCGTTCACTAAATATATGTTCGAATTTTATTTTAACCCGTGGCTGCCTTTTAAAGACACTTATAATAGCAACAAAGTCAGAAACCCACTGCTATAATTCCAACTCAGAGTGACCGTAGAGGGCAGCGTAAACTACAGCTCTTTATGGCGGCAGACAGCCTCACCTTTCTCCCAAGGAGTGGCTGGCTGCTAAACTCAAACTGCTGACACGGCAGTTAGCAGCCTGACACTAGCAGCGTGCCCTTCGTGATCTACATTAGAGTAGCGTTTGAAATCAACCATGAGAGTTGCTTTTGCACAGTAAACACAGCTTACATTACCTCCTCATCTGCTAACCCTTCTTCTTCCATGGCCACTTCTAATTTCTTCTGCCTTTAAAAAGAAGAAATAATTTTAAAACTTGGTTCTAACAACTTTCAGTTACGAACCATCCATTCACTTGAACAAGTTTAACACTAATGATTCCTATGTGAAAATGCAGTATCTTTTGCCTTAGAGCATAAGAACCACTAAGAAGAGGGTATTTTTCCTCCCGAACATAAAAATCCAGGTCTATCTCTCGCATACTCGCCAAAGAGATAACAAACTTACAAAATTTACCTCTCCCTTTCCTAAATGAACTGTGACTAAGATGACGAATGTTTTCATATTGAATACTGTGTACCCGTGTTCAAGCTACACATCAATGCTTATGCTAAAGGTATGCAGGTACATACAGCAATTAGATGTAGTCCTGACGGTAACTCGGCTTGTGTTTGAAGCCTGATTCGAACACTACAGTAGTCCTACTTTACACATGAGGCATCCGATCGAACACTCCCAGTGAATTCTTGAAAAACCAGTTAGTATGAACCCTATATAGACAAAGGTAAGTCAAACAATATTGCTACAAAAGTTACAGCGCACCAGGAACAGGTTTATTCCAAACAAGATGTGGCTACGCATGAATCTGCAACCATGGGTGACCGCACACAAGGTCCTTCAGAGACACCTGTCTGCCTTACAAACAAGCCAGTCAAAAGAAAGCTTCTACAGAGATCTGTGAGACCAGACAAAGCAGTCTTTAAATTTCTATAAGTCAGAATAGGTACAATTCTTCCTTACTGCCAAACAGTTATCTTAGTCTACAATATACATAATGCCCCTCTAATGCACTCAAATGCTTTCAGAGGCACTGAAAGACCACAAACATAATACAGTAATACCACTGTTGGATGTGTGTCCCACGGGAGTGTGCATTGACTACTAAACCCATTAGACAGACAACAGACTTTTAGGAGAATAGGTTACACGGATGGAGGCTGTCTGTAACTGCGCAAGCCGGACGCTCGAGCCTCCGCGACTAGAGATACTTCAGTTGTTCTCTTCTGCCTTTCCTGGGACTGCTCTTTTCCTCAGCTCCCCCTAATCTGGAAGTTGCAGACTCTTTTTACTCTTTTAGCAGTTGCCCTTTTAACTACACTACATGTGCACTTAATCCAGCACGTCTGAACTTCAATCAGTTTTCTTTTTCCCTCTATATCACAGGGATAAAATGATCTCTAAGAACACTTTGATTCTACTTTTAATGTGTGAGAAATTTTCAATTGCTGCTGTGACATAGTCAATTTCTATTCGGATATATCGCCCTATCTGCCATTTCGATGACTGTGATCACTTTCCTTCTACCTTCAGTCAACCTTTGATCTTCCTAATGACAACCTCAGTTTTTGCTTGGTCTTGCTTCATTCTGTCTTTTTTTTAGGAATTTTTATTAGATATATGTTAGCTCATCCCACTATTCACCATGCTTAACTATTTTCTTGTCTCCCATTCTGTTTCTCTAAGCTGCCTTATGAATAATTACTTAAACTTTATTTTCTAGTTCACTAATTCCTCGATGGTATGTAATTTGCAGTTAAACCTATCCATTGAGATATCAATTCATTTATTTCTATAGGAGCTCTACTGGTTTCTTTTTTAATTGTGATAAAAATACATTTAACATTTCCCATTTCAATATTTTTCCACCAGTACAATTCAGAAACATTAATTACATCCATTAGGTGTGCAACTATTTATTACCTCTCCCTATTTCCCTTAACAGAAACTCAGTGTCCCTGAAACAATAATCTGTTCTTTTTTTTAATCGCTTTATTAGGGGCTCATACAACTCTTATCACAATCCATACATACATCAATTGTGTAAAGCACATTTGTACATTCATTGGCCTCATCATTCTCAAAACATTTGCTCTCCACTTAAGCCCCTGGCATCAGGTACTCATTTTCCTTCTCCCTCCCTGCTCCCCTCTCCCTCATGAACCCTTAATAATTTATAAATTATTGTTTTGTCATATCTTGCCCTGTCCGATGTCCCCCTTCACTCACTTTTCTGTTGTCCGTCCCCCAGGGAGGAGGTCACATGTAGATCCTTGTAATCGGTTCCCTTTCCAACCCACTCTCCCTCTACCCTCCCAGGATTGCTACTCACACCCCTGGTGATCATCTGCCCTAGATTCCCTGTGTTTTCAGTTCCTATCTGTACCAGTGTACATCCTCTGGTCTAACCAGACTTGCAAGATAGAATTCGGATCATGATGGGGCGGGGGGAAGGGGGAGAGAAGCATTTAGGAACTAGAGTAAAGTTGAATTTTTCGCCGTTGCTATATCACACCTTGACTGGCTCGTCTCCTCCCCTAGACCCCTCTGCAAGGAGATCTCCAGTGGCAGACAAACAGGCTTTGGGTCTCCACTCTGCACTTCCCCCTTCACTAGGGCAAGATTTTTTTTGTTGTGATGATTCTTTATACCTGATCCCTTCGACACCTCGTGATCGCACAGGCTGGTTTGCTTCTTCCAAGTGGGCTTTGCTGCTTCTCAGCTAGATGGTCGCTTGTTCACCTTCAAGCCTTTAAGACCCCAGACACTATCTCTTTTGATAGCCGGGCACCATCAGCTTTCTTTGCCACATTTGCTTATTCACCCGCTTTGTCTTCAGCGGTTGTTGGGAGGATGAGCATCACAGAATGCCAATTTAATAGAAGAAAGTATTCTTGCATTGAGGGAGTATTTGAGTGGAGGCCCAATGTCCTTCTGCTACCTTAATACTTAATACCTTAATACTCCACCTACCTTATACTAAACTGCTCTTGTCTCTTCCTTTCCACCTCTGGTAACCAGATAAACATTTGCCTGTTCTTTTCTTTCCCATATGTGATGCCACACAATCGTTCTTTAGTGACTGACTTGTTTCTCTGTCTTAATGTTTTACAGGCTCATTAATCTTACAGTACATTATCAGGACTTCAATTTTCTTAATAACTGGATGTGTACACACACCATTTTGTTTATCCATTCATCTGCTGATGGGATGGTTGGGTTGCTTCTACTTTTGGGCTACTGTGAATAGTGATGCAATGAACCTGATGTCCAAGTATCTGCATCTTACTGAATTCTATTACTTTGAGTATGTGCCTAACAGTGGAAATGCTCAGTCAGGTAATCTTTTGCTTTTTTAAGAAAAGTGTGGCTCTTTTTCAAAACTCAGTATTTTTTAACTTATACATACCAGGTTCTCTTATTTCTTGAGAGACTTTCTGCTGGCTCTTGTTCACAGTGTGGAACTTTCTTGATTAATTTTCTTATAAACTATAAATGATTCATTGTTTTAGAATTGTATGAGAGGAACTTCCTCAGGGTCTGTGGATAAGGTAGCATCTATGATTTGCACTGTCTTCTCAGAGGCCCACAGTGGCACCATCGGTTTGTTATCCCAGCTTAAAATTTTGGCATCATGCATGTTATATGGCATTGGACTACAAATCCATGGGAGGACCAGGATGTGGTTACAAATTCTTAAGGAACGGTTTTGCTTTGTGTCTTCTAAGCAGAGTATTTTGAGCTGGTAATTGGTAATTTTTTTTCCTGGGGGGACAGACAGACTATGTATGTGGAGGGAGGAAGGTATGTTTATTTCTGGTTCATCCCCAGAGGATTTATTTCTGGTTTACCTTTATAAATGTACTGAGGGTACAGCCCTCTGAGACAGTGGCTTCAAGGAGAATAAGCTTAGTGGTGAGTCAGGAGGCTGAGCTGCAGGATGTGAGCAGGGCAGGAACAGGTCTCTGGTATAGAAACCACATTTACCAACGTGGTTCCGGCATGCCATGAAGGCATATCCAAGTAGACTCTCCAGTCAGTGGGCATAATCTATTGTGTCTTCTTTCCTGAGCTCTGAAAACAAATGCTGAAGTTCACTAGATTCAACACATACTCTCCTGGAAGACACTAGGTTTTAGTGCTCTGCTTACCGTACTTCTTCTTCAGGCTCTTATGTTCATTTGGTTCGACAAGACCTCTGATTATTTTAATCATTTAAAATATAAGTTGTTTTCCGTGTAAGGGTTGATCTAGGCACCCAGCTCATCATTGTGCTAGAATGAATTTCTAAGTTTTCAACTCCCACCCTCATACAAGTTACTTAATTTTGGCACATCCTATTTCTCAAATTCCTAACTCTCTTCTTTATCTATCCAGTCAAGAGTTCATAGTTCATGCCACTTAAGTGTCTTTCTAAAATCTCAAATGTGACATGTCCAAAGCTAAGTTCAAAATCAGACCTCTCTGCTTTTGTTCCAACTTCCTAACTTAGATCACTATCTTCTCAGGTGGCCAACATGAAATTTCAAAGCCAACGGTGACTTATTTATGTCACTGTTCAAATTCCATTTGCTGTCATGATTTGTTCATCTTTCTCACCTGCCATTTCCCCTACTCTTGTCATCAATTCTAGTCCAAGCTGCCTTTCCATTTACCTGGGGCACATCTCCAGTCATTGCTGTTGCTAATCTCTCCTTACCCCCGCACCCAACCCCTTCTACACTAAGTAACTAAAGTTCTCTTCCAGAGGAACACTTGTGACCACTGAATTGTTCTGCTTGCCAGCTCTGTACCACCTGAGAACACCTACTTTCAAATGTTGACATCCAGCACTTGCTTTGCTTATGCTACGTGAGACGCTGCCCGACCCAGCACTGGCGGTTTCTGAAACTCTGCCTCCAGCTCACTTAGCTCGCCCTCCTTGTATGAACGTGTGAGCAGTGCTCTGCCTTTATGGGCTCCTTCAAATTCGACCGCCATTTAGGATGCCTTCTCAACGGCTTTCCACAAAAGCACTCTCTCCCTTCTTCGCCCGTCTATTAATGATAGTTTTCATTTTTACTTGCTATATGTTTCTTGAAGACCAAATATATCATTTGTTTTTCATTCTGCCATCAAACTCAAAGACAACAATAAGCATTTTTGAATTTAAAGCCAGTGAGTGATTCACATAGCATCCCTCTAAAAGAAAGGTATTACTTAATTTCATGGCTGGAAAAATTTTGTTTAAAACATCAACTGAATGTGATCTACATGAGTACACTGGACTTTTGGTCCCCCAAGAAGTTACTTTTCGAACTCAAAACCAGTAATGAGGAGGACTGTTAGGTAAGCTGAGGAAACGTAAAGTTGCAGGCAGGGACCTACTACCATTTCCTACTGTTTCCTACTGTTTCTAACCTCTCCTTACTGAATGGAAAACCAGCTTGCACTCCATGCGTGGCACATGGCTTACAAATTGACGCAGGGAATCTTGATTAGCCTACTGTACCTGGTTTCCCTCTCCTCGTGCTGTAGTATTAGATTGCTGTAGAAATTCTCCAGCGTGAGCTTGGCCACAGTCACTCTCTCCCGAGTATGGTTGCTCATAGGAAAGCTGGGTGTAGTCCCTGCCGTCATTGCCATAGTAACAAAAACTGAAAAGACATAGGATAACAAATTATTCAGCTAAGAAATTTAAAAAACTTTGAACTTTACTTCTCTTATAACACATTCTAAAAACAGTTTGTTACTTAAAAACAACAAAACTCCTGCCCCAAACAGTTAACACACATCCCAATTTTCTGCATTATAAACAACAAAATGTTAGTTAAGAAAGAGAAAGACAAACCATTCCCACAGCAATAGAAATTAGCCTAGGGGCTGGCAGAACTCAAGGGTAAGTTGCTGTCAAGACCCAGCAGTCGGCATATAATAAAGGCACATTTATATTTAAACAGATTCTACATGTATTCAAAACAAGAAAGGTTCAATCTGTTTGGGGCTGGTTTTACAGATTAGAAAATAAGTATCAAGATTCTACTAATATTTATGACCTATCCACAACTTGTCTCTTAAGAGCTAACACAGTTCACTTAAAGTGTAAAATGTAACTTCTGCCTTATAAATTCTATAGGACAAGTAGTGTTGAAGCAAAAGTGGATATAAACATCAGTCTAACGCAATTCTTGCAGGTATATATGTTTTAGGGAAAACTACTCTTTAAAAAACAGCTGCTTTGAACAGGAGCCCCAGGGCCACCCCATTTCATTCTGAATTCCACACCACTCCAGAGAGCACCATGACGAAACTAGCACACTTCTCCAGTCTGTGAGGCCCATTCCATTCTCCAAGGATGCGCGAATGCACGAAGGAACTGGGCAGCAGGCCAAGTGACAATAAGGAAATTTTGTAGCCTTGACTGGTAGCCACTAATGATCCTGTGAGTGAGTGTGTGTGGTGTGGGTGTGTGGCACTCAGGCACTGACTGGGAAAAACCACTGAGCCAGCCAAACAAGGTATTTTGAAGAACATATGACTCTCAACCTTCCTAATGCCGCCACCTTTTAATACAATTCCTCGTGTGGTGGTGACCCCCCAACCATAAAATTACTTTTGTTGTTACTTCTTCACTGTAATTTTGCTACTGTTATGAATCGGTCGACCCCTATAAAATGGTCGGTCCTTCGACCCCAAAGGGGTTATGCTCCCCCCTCCAGGTTGAGAACTGCGGCTTTCGGCAGTTAAGATAAGGAATGTAGCAGAATGGCTGCTTAGGCTGAACTTGGGTGGCCACTCTACACAGGCACTGATCTTAATAGGCGGGTCTATCTTACAGCACATCTGAACTAGAAAAGATGAGAATAATCCACCACAGAAGATGGGGCTTACCCGAACTGGGATCCGCGCAGCCCATCCTAGAGAAGATCCAAGTGGCCAAAAGTACCGATCCAGAGTTGCATTCCTAGCTGAACAGCACGACCCCAAATGTGCCATTTACACCACACGGCTCTCTAACAACATGGAAACACAGCCCCCTGGATATGGGTCTGAACTGGACTAGACTCCAGGGGTGATAGAATGAGACAGAAAGACTTCTCTTGGGTTTTTTAATGGTGAGCAAGCCAGTCCAGTCAACATTTGTACAACACGAGTCGGAACTTTTACACAGATTTTCCTTAAGACGCCACATAAGGCTAATTATACTGTGTGAGTAGTTCATCTCTCCAGTAAATAGCAAATTGCACATCACAGTAATAAGCAAACCCTTGCTGTTCTAGTGTATTTTTGTGGGGTGAAATTCCTAGAAACCTTAATAACAGCATAGGATCTGTACAAAGTGCCACTAGTAATGTTAAGATGCACAGAAACGTCAAGTTGAACAGCTTGCTCTATACAGTCGATTAAGGCTCCAGTGCTGCTACTGGCCACCTCAAGAAAATAAATGCAGCATAAAGACCTTTGTAAAGAAGGAAATCGGTGATGCTATCACTGCAGCTCCACCTGCAAGCGAGAAAAGTTTGCACTTTTTCAAAATCCCTTTTTATCTTATATTAAAAATATAGCTTTTATGTGCATGCAATTTATAATGCATATAAAAATGTAAGGCTTCCAGCCAACAGTAGGCTATTGGTAAAGTTTTAGAGGAGTCAAAGTTGTATACAGAGTTCTGACTGCAGGGAGGGGATGTCACTGCCCCAATCTCTCCTGTTGTCCATGAGTCAACTGTAGACCACAGCCATGGAGTCAGTCTTGACTCAGAGCAACCCAACATTTCAAAGCAGAACTGCGCACAAGTATTTCCAAGGCTGCCATCGTGTTGGACACAGATTGCCACCACTTTCTCCAAGAAGCATCCAGTGGGCTGGAACTGCTGACCTAATAGCAGGTGAGTGCGGCACTGCTCTGCCACCAGGGTTACTATCTGAGTACAGGTTAAAAGGACCCAGTTGAACAAGGTAAACACTCAGCCTCAGGCCTTACTGGGCTTATGGCTCAAAGTACATCCTTGGGACTCAAATCCATTATGTCTAAAATTTAACTACCATATATACTCACCCGAGTATAAGCCGCGGTAACTAATTATTACCAGAAAAAGTGATCGACTCAAGTATAAGCCTAGGGTGGGAAATGAAGGATGTGAATTAACACAGAGACAGCCACAGACACATCCTTATGGTGCTTCTGTAAGGCAGTCACAGACACATCCCTACGGGTGCTTCTGTGAATTGGAGCCATCCACGTCATAGGACAGCTCTGATTGGTTAGATGTGAGTAAACCAACATGCAAAGCCCTGCAGTGTCAGCGGGGCTTTGAATGAACAGCGGAGGAACACAATCACCTGCAAGATGTTACACCTCGCTGGGGTACCAATGACCCATGTATAAGCTGAACCCCCGTTTTTCAGCATATTTTCTGTGCTTATACATGAGTATATACGGTAATTGTTTTGATATCATAAAGAAGTTCCTCTCTGGTAAACTCTAAATCTTTCTATGATGTCAAGCTGGTGACACTTGTTTAAAATCATCCATGACCCCTCACTTCCTGCAGCAAGTCAAATGAACTTAGCATGATAAACAAAGGCACCTTCCACACACTGCCATCTAGTCAATGCTGACTGATAGCAACTACTCAGTGGGTTTCCAAGTCTGTAACTGGTTAGGGAAATAGAAAGCCTAGTCTTTCTCCTGCAGAACTGCTGGTGGCTTCACACTGCCGACCATGGTGAGTCTGGTATATGCCAGGAGCTTTAGGACATCCATGTCAGTGATTTTCCCTTTTCCATGAGGACTAAAGGGAGAGGCACTTTTGATGCACGCCTGCATTTCACTAAAGGGAGAGGCACTTTCGATGCATGTCTGCATTTCAAACAGCCTTGCCGGGTTGAAAAGCTTGGAAAAGTTACAAATCTAGAGAGCTATCTAGTCTTGGGACTCCAAGTGCTGTCTCCAACGTGCCTTCTAGTCTCATCTGCTGTCCTTCCTCACCCCTCACTCTTCCTGACCTTTCGAGTCCTTCCAGCCCTTACATGACCTACCCTTGAACCAGTTATGTTCTGAATGCAGGAACTCGCCAGAGGGGCATGACATTTGACATTCTTTTGTGTTTTTAGTATTTGTACCAAACAAATTTCAGGCATTGCAGCATATAAATACCCCATTAAACTAGGAACAATAATAGCAGACAAGAATTTTCTTGATTCATTTTTTCATATTCACCATTGTAGTATCATCTCTGGCATATTGTAGATACTAATGAATGAAAGGATCAACTTATCAAATGGGAGAAAACCAGAAATCAAACTCCTTGCCATCGAGATGCAGACTCACGGTGGCCCTACAGGACATATTAGAACTGCCCTGTAAATCTGTAAGCCTGTAACTATTGGAGTACAAAGTCCCAACTTCTTCCCATCAACTGGGAAAAGGAAGGATGAAGAGCAGTACAGGCAAAAAGTAAAGTATACCAAATCGTCAGTTATGGACATGGTTATGGTCCAAAGACTAGGGTGTTAATCAAAGAATCAGGGGGATGTGAAAATGGAGAATGACTACATCCACAGAAAACTGCCAAATCACTGAGAATCACAGCCCAACTAAGGTGACACATGACCTTAACCAGCACAGCCACTATTAATCTCACCTTGCGTTCATTACAACAGACATACAACATTAATGCACAAATTCATCGGTCGTTTTTACAATGGTCACAAATGTTCAATGTCAGATAATGGGATGATCAATACGTGAAGAGGAGCTAGACTCTCAAGTACAGCTGTAAAAAGAACAGTTCAGAGATCTAATCCAGGCCCTGGTGGTGTGTTAGGTGTCTACTGCCAAAATATCAAGAGTGAGTGGCTTTTAAAAATAGGAGGGTGTAGGAGGCTCGAAGTGTGAATTCGGGTGCCAACTCTAGGGGAAGACGTTCACTCCGCGTCAGCTCTGGAGGAAGTCCTTGTTCCTTAGCTCATTAGTGATCTTTACATGGTATCTATCAAACTGTCTGCTTTTTTTTGTTTAATCTCTTTTATATCTTGAAGAACATTTTTTTTCAAAATACACCCTATACTAATCCTGCACATTAACATAACTACTGCTTATTTAATTTTTTATAATTTCAAAGACATTTATTGGAAGCACGCCTTACACTAATACTGCACATAAACATAACAAAGACAGCCCATTCCCAAATGAGATTATAACTACAAGCATAGCAATTAGGATTTGCTACCTACTATGTGTGTGCACTTTGTCTTTTGAAGGGGAGTGGGATGGAAGAGAAGAGGGATGGCGGACCACAATTCAATCCCTAACAGCTGCTAATCAAATCACCACAACACTCTGAACTCAAATGACTTTTGTTCTAGAAAAGGATTATTAATATTTGTCCTACCTTATTCACAGAACTACTCTAAGACCACCAGAAAAAATACATCTGAGAATGGCTTATACAAATGTAAGCCATTTATTTAAACATCTATTTTAAATTTTAAAAATACTTTAGTAATAATGGTAGTATTTAAAAACCCCAAATAAACAATAAAAATAAACAGAACTAAAAAATTATCATGGCCCAATGATTCTGAGAATTAGACTGCTACTCTTGGAATGCTATCTAAATGCCAAACCATTTTTGGAAATCTTAGAATCACTAGGCTCAGGCTTATTAGATACACAGAAATCAAGGAAGGAAAAGTCAAACATCTCCCAAATTACATTTGCTGATTAGAATTTGCTGGGAGCAGAGGGATGTGGTGGACTGAATTTGAGAAATAAATTAAAGAAATCCAGATTATACAAAATTAAAAAGGGTTCTTCTTGCAGTACTTCTCAGCATCTCTAAAAATGCTAAGAAGCACCCTAAATCCTCAAAAGGGGTACAGATACAAAGGTGAGTCCCAAAGTTTTGCTCTTTAGGGTCCAGTTCATACACGAGAGGGCTTGTTCTGAACAAATGCATCTAAATATGTCTATAATAGCAGTGCATAGCTGGACAACAGCTCTCTCAGTAACACGTGTTCTAGTCTTGTGAGTTACCTTCAAAACAACAAAAAAAGGCCCAATAAAACGGTGTCTTCCAAAGGAAACTGAGCACCAGTTAAATTCAAGGCAGAGAGGTCAACTTAGAACAGCAGTTCTCAACCTGTGGGTCGTGACCCCTTTGGGGGTGGAACAACCCTTTCAGAGGGGTCGTCCGATTCATAACAGTAGCAAAATGAGTTATAAAGTAGCAAAGAAAATAATTTTATGGTTGGGGTCACCACAACACGAGGAACTGTATTAAAGGGTCACCACATTAAGAAGGTTGAGAACCACTGACTTAGAAGATTAAAACAACTGATTTTTTGGACTCAGAAGGAATATTCTCAAAGAATACCAGATGATCATGGGAGCTGGTTAGGAAGAAGTTTCAAGAAAATGAACACTGCATTGGTTGAATAACTGTTAATGGAAAGTGGTGTCTCAAATAACTGGGATTAGAAAATCCATAGACTCTAGCAAGCTCTCTGCCGGGCACACCCCCTAAAGAAGTAAGATACATATGCACTCCTGTGTTCACAATAGCATGAAATTGTAAACACTCGATGAATGGGTAAAGAAACTTTGCTTTATACACAAAAGAAACACTATGCATCCCTAAAAGAACACAGGAATCCACAAAGCACCTCATGATATGGGTAGATGTGGAGACTGTAATCTGATCAAAGTTAATCAATCAAAAAAGGACAAACATTGTATGTGACTACTGTCAGGAAAAATACCAAGAAAAAGACTTGCTTAACAAACGGACAGACTGTGGAGGTTGCTGAAGGTAACAGAGATAGATGAAGCAATGGACAAGAGGTTGGACAGGTACGATGAAATGTAAGCCTGACACTCAATTCAAAATAAAATAAATTCTCAAGGGAAGGAATAAAACTAGGAAAGGTGCTCAGGAACTGTTTTCCATCCTAACAATACCCCGTCTACTCTGCTAGGGTAGAAATGGTTGTCCTAAGAGAATTTCTCTGGGGAATCTTATCCGATCCACCCTACAAGCCCTGATCTTGCTTCTTCAGATTGCCTTTTGTTCCCAAAGCTCCAAGATCATTTAAAGTGAACACATTTGTGAGGCCCCAAAGGATGACATACATTGAGCAAAGACTTCTTCAGGGAAGGGTTCACTCCTGCAATCAAGCCAATTCTCACTCACAGTGACCCTGGAGGACCGGGCAGAACTGCCCCTGTGGGTTTCCGAGATTTAAACCGATGTGGAAGTAGAATGCCTCATCTTTTGGCCCCAGAGAAGGTTAGAGAATATGGAACTGCTGCTTTCAGGAATATACAGGCCTTGATGTAGGACATGTTGAGAAGCAACTGCCTCGAATGTTATGGTCCCCCAACCTCAAAGGTCTCTAGGGTTTTTGCAGCCCTAGCTTGGGATCTACCTTTGCATACAATAGCCATCCATGGTGTTCAAAGGAACCTCTTTTAAGTATACAAAATAAAAGGTCATAGATAACATATTCTAAATACTCTGTAATTTCAAAAATCTGTTTCTACTTTCAACAAACATTTTCAAAAGAAAGAAAAAAGAAAAGAAAGCTCAAAGAATACACCTAAGGATTTTAGAGTGCTTTCTGATTTGCCCTTAATAATGAACAGAGAAATATCCAGAAGACAGGTACCCGAGGGGAAATTTTCAAATTGATTTGTCAATTTCAGGGGTAAGGGTCAAGACCAAAGGAGAGATGTCCAAGATCCATATACTTTTCTCAAAAAGAAAATGGTGAAAAGGCAAGCAAAACCGTTTAAAATGCATCTTGATAAAAGCCCAAAGGAGTAACACATCAATTCTAGACTTATGCGGTCCATGCATAATAGGTGTAAACCGTCAGAACAAAAGAGGTATGGAGAACTCGGGGTGTGTACTTGAAAGGCAGCTGCCTGGACGCTGAGGGGTCCAGTACCATAGAATGTCCTGCTCACTTGGCCAAGTTACAAAGTTTGGTCTCAACTCTACTACTACCCAGGGACAATCAAAGTCTGGGAGCCATGTTATCCTAAGAAGTTCATGAGAAAGAATGGTGATTTATTTATTTTTTCAATACGAAGTCTAGCAATAATAGGAACAGATCTTTGCCTCATCTGTCAGTTGCATTCTGTCTTTGTAGGCAGCTACATGGGGAGCTTTAGTTAGGATCAGAAGATTGCTTCGTGAGCCTGGCATCAAAACAAGTAACTGTTATCCAATTTAAATGTTTAATGGCATCAGGATAAGGTAGTATCTTTTTTAAAAATCATTTTATTGGGGCTCATACAACTCTTACCACAATCCATACATACATCAATTGAGTAAAGCATCCTTATACATTCATTGCCCTCATCATTCTCAAAATTTGCCTTCTGCTTGGCTTCCTGGAATCAGCCCATTTTCATTTTTTCCCTTCCCTTTGCTTCCCCCTCCCCCCTCCCTCACGAACCCTTAATAATTTATAAATTATTATTTTATCTTATCTTACACTGCCCGTCATCTCCCTTCACCCACTTTCCTGTTGCCCAACCCGCAAAGAGGTTATATGTAGATCCCCGAGATCGGTTCCCCCTTTCTACACCCCCTTCCCTCCCAGTATCGCCACTCTCACCGTTGGTCCTGAGGGGTTCATCTGTCCTAGATTCTCTGTGTTTCCAGATCCCAACTGTACCACTGTGTATCCTCTGGTCTAACCAGGTTTGCAAGGTAGAATTGGGATCATGATAGTCGGAGGGGAGGAAGCATTTAAGGACTAGAGGTAGGTTGTGAGTTTCATTATTGCTACACTGAACCCTGAGTGACTCATCTCCTCCCCACAACCCCTCTGCAAGGGATGTCCAGCTGTCTACAGATGGGCATTGGGTCCCCATCACACACTCCCCTCATTCACGATATGATGTGCTTCCCCCCCCCCCCCCGCCTTTGTTGTTTGAAACCTGGTCCCCTCGGCCCTTCATGATCACACATGTTGGTGTGCTGCTTCCATGTGGGCTTTGTTGCTTCTGGGCTAGATGGCCGCCTGTTTACTTTCAAGCCTTTGAGGCCCCAGGCGCTATATCTCTCATTAGCCGGGCACCATCAGCCTTCTTCACAACACTTACTTATGCACACATTCGTCTTCAGTGTTTATGTGGGGAAGGTGATCACACAATGATGGTTTTTGTTCCTTGGTGTCTGCTACCTGGCCCGTTCAACAGCTTGCATTCACTTAAGCTTGTGTGCTTCTTCTCTGTGGGCTTTGCTGCTTCCAAGCTAGATGGCCGCTTGTTTGCCTTCAAATTTTTAAGACCCTAGAGGCTATTCTTTTTGATAGCCGGGCACCATCAGCTTTCTTCACCATGTTTGCTTATGCACACGTCTGTCTTCAGCGATCATGTCAGGAAGGTGAGTATCATGGAATAACTGTTTAGCTGAGCAAGGTGCTATTGTATTGAGGGAGTGTGCGCGATGAGGCCCAATGCCTTCCTGCTACCCTACTACTGAACCTATAAATATACGCATATAAGTCTATTTCCCCCATAGTCATAAATATATTTACATATGTACATGTCTGTATTTAGGCTTCTATGTATGCCCTTTGCCTCCTACTCCTTTCCTCTATTTAGGATAAGGTAGCATCTTTAAAAAAAAAAAAAGTAATAGCTTACCTTGACCCAGAATTTTCTAGATGGAAGCAGAGTTTGGATGCTACCCCAAATCTGCTATAAGTAGAGTCAATTCCAGCAATAGCCATCCTTTAGGACAGAGTAGAACTGTCCCATACTGTTTCCAAAGCTGAAAACCTTTACTAAAACAGAATATCTCATCTTTCTCCCTCAAATGATGGGCTCAAACTGCTGTCCTTTCATTTGGCTGCATGTGTAACCTCTGTACCAGCAGGGCTCCTTTGGGAAGCTTCATGTAGATAGAAGAATGTTTTGAAACATGAAAGTGTTAGTAAATGCAAAATAACAGAAATTATTCACACTAATAACTTGGGAGCAACTATTTTGAATAAAAGTCTATTAAGCTGAAGATGTTACAACATAGAGGAGTTAACACATCAGGTTTCTCTTAAGCAGATATAATCAGTTTAACATCAAAATCTAGACTTGTACGTCAAATAAGAAAACACATCTTTCAGAAATTATATAATTTAAACTATTTATTGTGACCCTTCCATTTTAATTACACATACATGTGAAACCTGTTGAAAGACCAAATTGGAATAAAATGTATGTCTTATGCATCTTTGTAATGAAAGTAAAGCTGTACCAGGCAAAAAGGGCTAAACACATTTTGTGGGGATTCTGTAACGATGATGAATAGCTGAAATGAAATCGATATAACATTATATGTGTATTTCATATACAATAATTTCATTTGGGTTAAAAACGGAACTATTATTTAGAGTTATCTTAAGTTTCAAAAACAGATCTTTAAGTATATATGCAAAAAAGGTTTTTTTTAAATTCCACTTGTTTTGATCACTTTACAAGTTAACTTTATTTTGTTAATTTTTTTGTGTGTGCTTTATTATTTTATTTTTTAAAACATTTTATTAGGGACTCATACAACTCTTATAACAATCCATACATACATCAAATATATAACGCACATCTGTACATTCTTTGCCCTCATCATTTTCAAAGCATTTGCTCTCCACTTAAGCCTTTTGCATCAAGTTCTCTTTTTCCCCTCCCTCCCTACTCCCCCTCCCTCATGAGCCCTTGATAAGTTATAAATTATTATTTTTCCATATCTTTCCCTGTCCAGCGTCTCCCTTCACCCTCTTTTCTGTTGTCCGTCTCACAGGGAGGAGGTCACATGTAGATCCTTGTATTCGGTTCCCTCTTTCCAACCCACTCACCTTCTACCCTCCCAGTATCACCCCTCACACCCCTAGTCCTGAAGGTATCACCCACCCTGGATTCCCTGTGCCTCCAGCTCCTATCTGCACCAGTGTACATCCTCTGCTCTATCCAGACTTGCAAGGCAGAATTCGAATCATGGTAGTTGTGGGGGAGGAAGCATTTAGGAACTGGAGGAAAGCTGTATTCTTCATCAGTGCTACATTGCACCCTGACTCAGCTCCTCCCCTAGACCACTCTGTGAGGGGATCTCCAGTGGCCGACAAAGGGCTTTGGGTCTCCACTCTGCACTTCCCCCTTCATTCACTATGGTAAGATTTTTTTTTTTTTCTACTGATGATGCCTTATACCTGATCCTTTCCACCACTCGTGATTGCACAGGCTGGTGTGCTTCTTCCAAGTGGGCTTTGTTGCTTTGGAGCTAGATGGCCGCTTGTTCACCTTCAAGCCTTTAAGACCCCATACTCTATCTCTTTTGATAGTCGGGCACCATCAGCTTTCTTCGCCACATTTGCTTATGCACCCGCTTGTCCTCAGCAATCTTTCATGGAGGTGTGCACGCAATGATATGATTTTTCGTTCTTTGATGCCTGATAAGTGATCCCTTCAGAATCACGTGATCACACAGGCTGGTGTGTTCTTCCATGTGGGTGTTGTTGCTTCTAAGCTAGATGACTCCTTGTTTACCTTTAAACCTTTAAGACCCCAGACGCTATCTCTTTTGATAGCAGAGCACCATCAGCTTTCTTCACCACATTTGCTTGTTCACCTAATTTGGCTTCAGCAATTGTGTCAGGAGGGTGAGCATCATAGAATGCCAATTTAATAGAATAAAATATTTATGCATTGAGGGAGTGCTTGAGTAGAGGCCCTAAGTCTTAGGTTTTGTTAGCCCAGCCAAGCTTCCACCAAACTTTAAACATCTCAACAGTATGAGTTTTCTTCTCTAATTTTAACTTACCATCACTAAAGATCTAGATTAGTGAAAAGTAAAGAAATTATATTTAAATAAAAAGTTCAATTTAAAGCTTAAAATGTATGCCTTAAAATATTGATTCTAGCCACACACAAGGTCACAGAATAGACAATTAGGCTTGAGGAGGCAGAGAACCGTATCAGTGATCTCGAGGACACTCAAACAGACCTTAGGAAGCAGGAAAGACAGTCAGATAGGAAAGTTAAAGAAGCAGAAGATAACCTGAGATCAATAACAGATGCTATGAATAGAAACAATATCTGAATAATTGGTTTACCAGAGCACAACATAACACACAAGTTGACAGCCAAGATAGCAAAGGAATTTCTGGAAGAAAACTTTCCTACCCTAACAAGTGAGAACCAGGAGTTAATACAGGAAGCAGAAAGGACTCCAGCTAGACTAGCCCCAAGAGGAACATGCCAAGACATATAAGAGTAAAAATATCCAACTTCCAGGAAAAAGAAAATTTTAGGAGCAACAAGAGAATGGAAGACAGTCACATACAAAGGAGCGTAGGTAAGAGTATGCAGATACCATGAAGAGGAGGAGAGAGTGGAGCAACATCCTACAAAAGCTAAAAGAAAAAAACACCTCTCCCAGAATCCTGTATCCTTCCAAGCTATCCATTAAGATAGATGGTGAGTTAAGGGTCTTCTACTACAAGGAAAGACTCAAAGAATATACAGCAAGTCACCCGACGCTGCAGAAGATACTGCTGACTCACTATGGCCAGAGGATCAACCTCCACCAAGAACAAACAGGAGACCACCATATAACCCAGCCCATCTCCATCTAGAAACCAACATACCAGGAACAATTACCAGGACAACAGGGTCTCAGAGGGAAAAGTAGACAAGATAGAAACTCTCCACTCAAACACAGGGAGATATGAAGGGAGATAGTTAAACACCCAAAACACAAGGCAGGGTATGACAACTATGAATCCACAGATAGTGATATTAACTCTGGATACCAATGGACTCAATTTGTATATTTAAAAAACAACTGGAGGACTGGCTCAGAAAACATAATCCATCAGTCTGTTGCCTGCAAGAGACACATCTTAAGTGCACAGACAAAAATATGCTAAGAATAAAAGGCTGGTGGGAAGTATACCAATCAAATGGTAACTCAAAAAGAGCAGGGGAGGTTATCTTAATCTCCAACAAAGCAGATCTCAAGGTCCAAACTGTAAAAAGAGACAAGGAGGGACACTACATAATGCTCCAAGGCTCAGTAAACCAAGAAGCAGTTAGCATATTGAATATTTACGCACCTAATAATGGTGCGGCAAATTTTGTGAAACAAACTTAAAAAGCTGAAAAAAGAAATCATGGATACAACAATCATAATAGGTGACTTTAACACTCCACTATCAGAAAAAGACAGATCATTGGGAAAGAAGTTCAGCAAAGAGACCCTGTAGCTAAACAAAGTAATTAGGCAATAAGATCTGCTAGACATTTATAGAGCTTTCCATCCAAATGCAAAAGATTCGCAATCTTCTCAAGCCCACATGGATCTTTTTCAAGAATAGACCACAACACCCATTCCTAATTAAGTCAAGCCTGAGTAAAATTAAACACATAGATATTATCCAGATGTCTTTCTAAAATCACCATCCCATTAAGCTGGAGATTAATAAGAGGACGTCCAGAAAAGCAAGGGCAACCAATTGGAGGATGAACAACGATCTCCTGCGACATGAATGGGTACAGGCCCAGATTAGAGAGGATGTTAAGAAGTTTCTAGAAACTAATGAGAACGAGAATACACGTATCAAAACTTATAGGATACTGTGAAGGCAGTTATCAGAGGTAGTTTGATATCATTGAATGCATATATGAAAAAAGAAGAGAGGCGTATGACAGATACGTTAACACAAAATCTCCAACAACTAGAACAGAGTTAGCAGAACAACCCACCAATAGCAAAAGAAAAGAAATCATAAAAAAATCAGTGCAGAGTTAAACCAGTGGGAAGACAAGAGGACAATGCAAAAAATAAATGCAGCTAACAGCTGGTTCTACAAAAAGATAAACAAAATAGAAAGCCTGCTGGCAAATCTGACCAAGGATAGAAAGGAGAAAATATCACTAGTCAGGATGAGGGATGAAACAGAGGCAATAACAGACCCCAATGGGATTAAAAGGATAACCATGAATTACTATGAAGGTCTGCATTCTAATAAATTCAGAAACATGGAAGACCTGGATAAATATTTGGAAAAACAGTCTCTCCCTAGATTAACTCAGACAGAGGTCAAGAACCTCAACAAACCCACAGTGAAAGAAGAAATAGAGAGGGTCATCAGGAACCTACCAACAAAAAAAGCCACTGGGCCAGAAAGCTTCACAGCAGAATTCTACCAAGCATTCAAGGAAGACTTAACACTGATCCTCCACAAAGTATTCCATAGCATAGAAAAGGACGGCAAACTCCCAAACTCATGCTACAAAGCCAGCATTACTTTGATACCCAAACAGGGCAAAGACCCCATAGGTATAGAGAATTACAGACCAATATCTCTAATGAATATAGATACAAAAATCCTTAACAAAATATTGGCCAATAGAATACAAAAGTATACAAAACATATCATCCACCAAGACCAGGTAGGATTCATCCCAGGGATGCAAGGATGGTTTAACATCCAAAAATCCATCAACATTATACACCACATCGAGAAGAAAAAGGATAAAACCATATGATGATAATCAGATGCAGAAAAAGCTTTTGACAACATCCAACACCCATTCCTAATTAAGACACTCATGAAGATAGGATTGGAAGGTAAGTTCCTCAAGTTGATACATGCTATCTATGAAAGGCCAACAGCCAACATCATAGTTAATGGAGAAAAACCAAAAACAATCCCACTGAAAAAGGGCACAAGACAAGGATGCCCCCTCACCCCACTTCATTTCAACATCATTCTGGAGGTTCTAGCTAACAACATAAGATAGCAGAAGGACATCAAAGGGATCTAAATGGTAGAGGAGGAGGTGAAACTATTGCTATTTGAAGACTACATGATCCTGTATATTGAAAACCCCAAAAGCTCCACAAAAGGAGTACTTACAGCAATAGAGGAATATGGAAAAGTGGCAGGATAGAAGATCAATAAACAGAAGTCAGTAGGTTTTCTATACACATCAGAAAGGACCATGGAAGAGGGGATTAAGAAGGAAGTACCCTTCACAGTAGCTAAGAACTGAAAGACCTAGGAATATATTTAACAAAAGAAACTAAAGACCTATACAAGGAATCCTATAAGACCCTACTACATACAGGAAACCAAAAGCGACCTCCACAAATGGAAGAACATCCTCTGCCCATGGATTGGAAGGCTTAACATAGTAAAGATGACAATTTTACCTAAAGCACTTTACAAATTCAATGCTAAACCAATTCAAATACCGTCAACCTTCTTCAAAGAATTGGAAAAACTGATCACCAATTTCATATGGAGAGGGAAGAAACCCAGAATTAGCAGAGAACTCCTCAAGAAGAAGGACACAATTGGAGGACTCGCCCTACCTGATTTTAATGCCTATTACACAGCTATATTGGTCAAAACAGCATGGTACTAGCACAATGACAGACAGACCAGTGGAAAAGAATAGAAAGCCCAGGAATAAAACCATCAGCATATAGACAACTGATCTTCAACAAGGGTTGCAGAACCATCAAGTGGGAAGCCAATGCCATTTTTAACAAGTGGTGCTGGAAACAATGGATATCCACATGTAGAAAAATGAAACAAGACGTTTACCTCACCCCATGCACAAGAATAAACTCAGGGTGGATCACAGACCTAGAAGTTAAACCCTAAATCATCAGGACCATCAAGGAGGGAATCGGACAAACCTCAGGGAACTGGCCCAGGGAATTCATAGGCTCACTGCAAAAGGGAAAGTTACACACAAAGGTAAACTGGAAATCGACAAATGGGATTTAATAATAAAGCACCTGTGCACCTCAAAAGACTTCACCAAGAGGGTGACAAGACAACCCACAGACTGGGAGAGGACTTTTAGTAATGACACATTGGACAAAGTGCTCATTACTAAAATGTTTAACACCCTCATGTCCTGCAAAAAGAGGAAAAAACAGTTAACCCCCCCTAAGGAAGTGGGCAAAAGAACTGAAAAGAACTTTCACTAGGGAGGAGACCCATATGACCAACAAACATATGAGAAAGTGTTCCAGATCATTAGCCATAACAGAAATGCAAATCAAAACAACCATGAGATACCACCTAACACCCCTGAGGCTAGCACAAAGCAGTAAATCAGAGAGCAACAAGTGCTGGAGGGGTTGCGGTGAAGTAGGAACCCTGCTCCAGTGCTGGCGGTCATGTAGATATGTAAAGCCACTGTGGAAAGCAATCTGGAGATACTTAAGGAAAATGGAAAGTGATCTACCTAATGACCCAGTCATCCCTCTACTGGGCATTCACCCGGTGGAAGCAACAAATAAAACACAACCAGTCATCTGTGCTCCAATGTTTATTGTGGCACAATTCACAATCTCAAAGACTTGGAAACAGCCTAAGTTTCTATCGATAGACGAGTGGATTAGTAAACTCTGGCACATACACACAATGGAGTTCTATGCAGCACTGAAAAGCACAATCACATGAAACGAGTCGTTTCACGCGAAGAGCTGGAAGGAATCATGTTAAGTGAGGTAAGCCAATCTCAAAAGGACAGGTATAACATGCGTCCCCTGAGGTTAAGTACAATCAACACAGCAGGTACAGAAGAATAGACACTTATCTCACAATAAACGGGTGGAAGAATAGGTAGTTGGGGGGAGGGCAGACCACACCCAGGGAGGTACATGACAGTCCAACATAAAGAAGGGAAAGGAGGGCAGGAGGAGAGAAAATCGGGGTGGGGAGAAACTGAGTTGATGACACGGGAAACAGGGCACTAATCCACCCAGGGGGAGAGTATTGGTTGTGTCCCCACAGAACTGGAAGTTGCATACAGACCCTACCATGATGCACCAAATCAGGAGGGCAACGTAGAGGCCCAGCCCCAACCAGAATCAGCCTGACTCCCACCATGGAAGGGAGTGCCACAGAAAATGAAAATAGATCATCTGGTGAGGTTAAAGAACTGACCGACCATACCCAGAAGGATGCTGAAGCAAATGAAGAGGGAGGAAGGTAGTGGTGCACACCAGGGCCCACCAAGCTCAGAGGATGATAGCCCGGCACGGAGCGGCCAATGCAAAGAGGACCGTAAGGCCAGCCCCACTTAGAGATGTGACATCCTGCACATGGCCCCACATGGGATAGCACCGGAGACACAGTGTGGGGTGTGTGACTGAGCTCACCCCACCACACTGAGGCAAAACACTGAGGGCATGCAATAGAGCGGCAGGGGAAGCAAAGCAAGGAGGTCCCGAGGGAGTATCAAGGATGGACTTTGGGGCCAGGACGTGGCACCCCATCAGACTCCTCCGGAAAACACTCCTAAAGGTCAACAAACAGACCTTGAACTATTAAGAGGCGTTTCTTTCTTTTTAAAAAAAATTCTAAAGTTATTTTTCGTTTTTTTCTTCGCTTAGATTTTGTATGTCAGTGGCTTTTTTGTTTTAGTTTGTCAGTGTTGCTGCCACCATCGCCATGTTCTTATGTGTCACTTTGTTTGGTGCTGTCCAGGCCATCCGCAATTTTATGTGCATTTTATTGCTCTGCAGGTCTACCTAGATAAGATAGGCTGGATAAACAATTTGGAGAAGAAAACAACTGGACCAATGGCCCCGGGGGGGGGGGGGGGGGCATGGGAGAGTGGGAGGTGGGGGTAGGGAGGAGGTGTTGGCCAACCCAGGGACAAGGGAACAATGAGAGGTTCAAAACCAGTGGCAGGGAGGGGATGGGAGGACTGGTAGGGAGTGACCAAGGGCAATGTAACCAAGAGGAATTACTGAAACCAGAATGAAGGCTGAATATGGTAATTGGACAGGAGGAAAGCATAAGGAAATAGAGGAAAGGAGTGGGAGGCAAAGGGCATACATAGAGGCCTAAATACAGGCATGTACATATGTAAATATATTTATGATTGTGGGGTAAATAGACTGATGTGCATATATTTATAGGTTTAGTACTAGGGTAGCAGGTGGACACTGGGCCTCCTCATGCGCAAACAATACAAGAGCACTTTGCTCAGCTAAATGGCCATTCCATTATACCCACCTTCCCGACATGATCACTTAAGACAAACATGTGCATGGACAAACATGGTGGGGAAAGCTGATGTTGCCCGGCTATCAAAAAATATAGCGTCTAGGGTCTTAAAGGCTTGACGATAAACAGCCATCTAGCTGGGAAGCAACAAATCCCACAGGGAAGAAGCACACAAGCCTGTGAGATCACGAGGTGTAGAAGGGATCAGGTAGCAGACACCGGAGAACAAAAACCATCATTGTGTGATCACCTTCCCCATATAAACACTGAAGACGGATGTGTGCATAAGTGTGGTGAAGAGGCTGATGGTGCCCGGCTATCGAGAGATATAGCGTCTGGGGTCTTAAAGACTTGAGGGCAAACAAGTGGCCATCTAGCCCAGAAGCAATAAAGCCCACATGGTAGAAGCACACCAGCATATGTGATCACGAAGGGTCTAGGGGACCAGGTTATCAAGCACCAAAGGGGGTGTGGAATCAGATCATCGTGAATGAGGGGAGTGCGTGATGGAGACCCAATGCGACCTATAGACAACTGGACATCAGTTGCAGAGGGGTTTTGGGGAGGAGATGAGTCACTCAGGGTACAATGTAGCAACAATGAAACTCACAACCTGCCTCTAGTTCTTAAACGCTTCCTCCCTCCCACTATCATGATCCCAATTCTACCTTGCAAACCTGGTTAGACCAGAGGAGGCACAGTGGTGCCGATGGGAACTGGAAACAGGGAATCCAGGACAGATGAACCCCTCAGTACTTGTGGTGAGAGTGGCAAAATCGGGAGGGAAGGGAGGGTAGGAAGGGGGAATAAATTACAGATAACCTCCTCCTTGGTAGATGGGCAACAGAAAAGTGGATGAAGGGAGATGCCTGGCAGTATAAGATAAGATAAAATAATAATTTATAAATTATCTAGAGTTCATGAGGGAAGGGGGAGTGGGGAGTGAGGGGGGTGGGGTGGGCAAATGAAAAATGAGGGGCTGATACCAGGAGCCCAAGCGCAAAGTGAGAGTTTTGAGAATGATGACGGCAACGAATGTATAAGTGGGCTTTACACAATTGATGTATATGTGGGTTGTGATAAGAGGTGCATGAGCCCCAATAAAATGATTTTAAAAATATATTGATTCTAAAGATATACATTTAGAAATGGGAAAAAATAATACTGTTAAAAAAATTTTGAGCAACATTTTGTAAAATACCTAAGAACAACCTTACCCACAAGAAAGCATGTGCTAGCCTTTTAAGAGGAAACTTAATGACAGAGTGTTGGAGGAATGCAGTTAATTTTCAACAAATATGTACTAGAATGGGTTATCTGTTTAGAAAAATATTAAGTCAGATACTCATTTCATCCACAAGGCTAAATAAACCCTCAGTGGTTAAAAAGGGTGATATAAAAATAAAGGACACTTCCTGTAAGATGATACCCAGGTAAGCAGCTTGCATTAAGAGCTCCGTGCAGATCAGTAAATTCACCAATTAGGAGACAGAGTGGGGGTTCAGGTAAAATGAATTAACTCCTGTAGCAATGCAGAGTATTCCCTAGGCAAGGAAGTGACCTTGTCTCACAGTTAACCATGTCCTGGTGCCCCTAGGCTCTGCCCTAAGTTCACCTGATGCATTCACAACCGTGAGCAGACCTCTTCTCCTGACCCACACCTGGTACCCTCCCACCACCAGGCCACAGTCCCAGCTAGACCCCATCCATAGCCCGCCTGAGGCAAGCCGGCCAACAAGCAGGTCTACGCACGGTCAGCCAGTGGCCATAATGCCACGGTTGGAACCCACCCCCACTGTTGCCCACAGTAGCTCAGGCACCTTTGCCCAGGTTTCACTTACCTACTAATTGCAGCCTGTGCCACTGCAGCTGGAGCCTGACAGCTATCTGTGCGGGGCTTGAACAGCTGTGATAACTGCATGGAGTCCAACCATCACCCTTTAGCCTGAGGCCAGATCCTGCCAAAGCTAGAGACTGTGGCTCTTACAGGTGCAGGCAGAACCCATCCACGGACTCCTGCAGTGTCTCCCAGGGCAGAACTGGACACCGCAGCCCTCTGGTGAGCCTGTCCTGGACTAGTGGCTTCTCTGCCAGGCCACCTCCAACCCTGAAGTTTCCAGCACAGCAGCTGTAGAACCATAGCTTCTCCACTACATTGCTTCCACCCCAAGGACCTACACACAGTAATGCCATGACCACACAGCTTCTCTGCTGGCCCACCCCTGACAGCTGGGATTTCCTGCAGCATTGACAAGGCTCTGCACTCTCCACCAGGCAGTGACCAACCCCCAAGGATTACCCATGGTCCTCTGCAAACACGTGGCTTCTGTGCCAGATTTGCTGCCCCACCCCCCTCATGCTCCCCTACCCGCAGCACAACCCAGCCCAGTAGTGTGCTGCCCAGCCCAGCCCAGTCCCAAAGACACACCATAGGCACACATGGGCCTGGTCCAGAAGAATACACACAGTCACTGGCCACAGGCCATCTTTTGAACACTCCCAATGCTACCAGCCATCAAACTGCCACGACACCTACCTTGCGTAGTAGCCTTATATGGGCCATAGGTAGGCCCCAAGCCACAGAGAAAGACCAGGGCCCTGAGTCTTTTGGGATTATGGCACTGAGTATCACCAAAGCAACACAAAAACTTCAAACTACCTCAATACCCTCAACTAGAAAACAGGAGAAACAAAATGCAATGCTGGAGGTAGTCCTAAACATAACAATACTCATAGAAAAAGCATAAGTTGATCTGTCACAAAAAGAAATCCTCAGAATGCTTCTTGGAGTCATATAGGCTATGAGGGAAGCAATATACAATAAGGATACAAAGATTGATGAGATAAAGTCCATGGTCGATGGGATGAAGTCCACACCAAAGTAAAGCCACCAGAGTTAAGAGGAGAGGTTACAGAAGCAAAATCCAAGTAAACAGATCTCACCAACAGACTAGAAGAGGCGAAGAATCATATCAGTGATCTTGAGGACCACCAGGCAGACTTCAACAAACGGGAAAGACAGTCAAACAAGATGATCAAAGAGGCGGAAGAAAACTTGAGCTCAATGACAGACGCTATGAAGAGGAATAAATTTCAAATAATAGGAATAACAGAATGAGACACAAGAAGTCAACAACTAAAGAAACTTCCCCAACTTAATGAATGATAATCAGACAATCATACAGGAAGCAGAGAGGACACAAATTAGATTAAAACCCAAGAAGAAATCACCAAGGCACATCACAGTTATCCAACTTTGAGGAAAAGGGAAAACTCAGAATAGCAGCTAGAGAGGAAAAAAAAGGCAGCCACATACAATGACACTCAGGTAAAAAGATGCTCAGACCTAACAGCAGATATTGTAAAGTGCAGGAGAGAGTGAAATAACATCTTCCAAAAGTTTAAGGAGCACAATCCAATTCAAGAATCCTCTATCCTGCCAAACTGTCTATCAAGTTAGATGGAGAGTAAGAGTCTTCACAGACGAGGAAAAACTCAAAGAATACATTATAAGACACCCAACCCTGCAAAAAATCCTTGCTGACTCACTGTGGTCAGAAGATCAACATTCACCAAGTAAAAATAGGAGACTACCACATAGCATGACCCCACCTGGAAGTCAACATACTGAAAAAAACCCCACTAAGATAACATTGCCTCAATGGCAAAAAGAAGGAAAGAATGAAGCTTCTCCCTCCCCCAAAACACACATGGACACGGTACAATGTTATGTGGGGAGAAAGGAAACACCCTACACAAAAGGTACGGGGATGAAAACAATGGAACCACAGTTGGTGATAATAACGCTGAATGTCAACGGTCTGATTTGCCCTTTAAAAGTCAAAAGCTTGAAGACTGTTTAGAAAATAAACCAACAATCTGTTGCCTGCAAGAGACACACCTTCAAGTTACAGACAAAAATAGGCTAAGAATAAAAGGCTGGCCCAAAATATACCAAACAAGTAGTAACAACAACAACAGCAACAAAAAGCAGAGGTTGCCAACCTAATTTCAAACAAAATCAATCAGAAGATGCAAATCATAACAAGAGATAAGGCTGGTCACTATATAATGCTAAAAGGAACAGTAGATCAAGAACCAGTGAGCATAATAAATATATACACACCCAATGAGAGATCTGCAAAATTCATCAAATTCTTCAAAAACAGAAATCACACACTCAACAATCATAGTAGGTGACTTTAATACACCACTATCAGAGAAAGATAGGTCACCAGGAAAGAAACTCAACAAGGAAGCTATAGAAGTAAACTCCACAATTAAGCGACTCGACCTGATAATTTAGAGAGCTCTCTACCCAAATGCAAAAGGTTTAACATCTTTTCAAGTGCACATGGCTATTATTCAAAAATAGACCACTTGCTGCAGAACAAGTAGAGCCTGAATAAATTCAAATATGTAAAGATCACTCAGACATCCCTCTTGAACAACCACACCATAGAGCTGGAGATAAACAAAAAAGACAATAAAAACCAAGGACAAACCACTGGAAGATGAATAACGATCTTCTGTGGAATGAGTGGGTACTGGCCCAAATTAGAGAGGAAATTTGTAAATTTTTAGAAACTAATGAGGAGAACACAATGTACCAAACCTATGGGACACGGTAAAAGCAGTTATCAGAGGGTGTTTAATAGTGATTAACGCACACATAAAACAGGAAGAGAGACTCATGCAAAATCGTCAGCAACTAGAGCAGAGTCAACAGAACAATCCCTTCATTAGCAAAAGAAAAGAACAAACATCAGGGCAGAGGTAAAGGAGAAGGAAAAGACCAATGTAAAAAATCAGTGCAGCAAAAATCTGGTTCTTTGATAGGATTAAGAGAATTGGTATACTGCTGTCAAACCTAACCAAGTATAGGAAGGAGCAAACACCAATAGCCAGGATGAGAGATGAATCAGGGGAAATCACAATGGATCCTAATGAGATTAAAAGGATCATTACAAACTACTATGAAAATCTGTATTCCCATGAGTTCAACAACCTGGAAGACATGGACAAATAACTTTGAAAAACAATCCCTCCCTAGAATATCCCAGATAGAAGTCAAGAATCTCAATAGACACCTAGCAATAGAAGACATTAATATGGTTATTAAGAAACTACCAGTGTAAAAAATTCCCAGGCCAGACAATGTCACAGGAGAATTCTACCAAGCATTCAGGGAAGAGCTGACATCCATCCTACAAAAACTACTCCAGAAAATAGATAACGATGGTAAACTCCCAAATTCATTCTATGAAGCTAGTTTAGCACTGAGACCCAAACCAGGCAAGGGTCCCATAGAAGTGATACCTCTAATGAACACTGATGCAAAAAATCCTAACAAAATACTGGCCAATAGAATACAAAAGTATATTAAACAAATCATTATGACCAGATGGGACTCATCCCAGAAATGTAGGAATGGTTCAACATCTGAAAGTCTATCAACATCATCCATTGCATTGAGAAGAAAATGGGTAAGACCACATGATAATATCTATAGAAGCAGAAAAAGCACTTGACAACATCCAACACCGATTCCTAATTAAGACACTCAAGAATATAGGAATGGAAGGGGAATTCCTCAAGTTAATACAAGCTATGTATGAAAAACCAACAGCAATGTCATAGTCAATGGAGAAAAGACTAAAACAATCCCATTGAAAAAGGGGATCAGACAAAGATGTCCCTTGTCTCCACTTCAATTCAGCATTGTACTTGAGTTCCTAACTAACAGCATAAGGTAATTAAAGGGCATTAAAGGCATTCTTCTGGGGGAAGAAGAGGTGAAACTATTGTTACTTGCATACAACACAGCTCAATACACCGCAAACCCCCAAAGCTCCACAACAGGAGGGCTGGCAGCAATAGAGGAATAAGGAAGAGTGGCTGAATACGAGACCAACAAACAGAAGTCTACTGGATTCCTATATACATCGGACAAGACCATGGAAGATAAGCTCAAGAAGGCAGTCCCCTTCACAATAGCAAGCACAAATTGAAATACCTAGGGATATTCTAACCAAAAAAACAAAACAAAAAATGTATACAAGGAAAACTACAGAACCCTACTACAAGAAACCAAAAGTGACCTCCACAAATGGAAGAATATCCCATGCTCACGGGCTAGAAGAGTCAATACAGTAAAGATGTAAATCCTACCCAAGGCACTATATGTTTACTGCTATACTGATACAAATAACAACAACCTTCTTCAAAGAATGGAAAAACAGACTACCAACTTCATATGACGAGGAAAGAAGCCCAGAATTGGCAGAGAACTCCTCGAGAAGAAAGACAAAGTCAGAGGGCTTGCTTTACAAGACTTTAAAACACACTACACAGCCACAGTCGTCAAAGGGGAGATGGCACGGGTATAATGACAGATTCTCAGACCAATGGAAGAGAACAAAAATAAAACCAGTGACATACAGACAACTGATCTTTGCTACGTGCCCCCAAAACATCAAATGGGAAGTGGATGCCTTCTTCAACAAGTGGTGCTGAGGAAAAATGGATATCTCCATGCAGAAAAATGAAGCAAGATCTCCCCACGCACAAGAACACACTCAAGGTGGATCACAGACCTCAAAGTAAAACCCCAGACTATTAGGGCCATCAATGAAGGAATCCGGACAAATCTGAGAACCTTGGAACATACATAGCCTAACTGAACTAGAGAAGGTCACACACACAGAAGAAGCTGAAATTGACAAATGGGAAAAACTAAGGATAAAACACATCTGTGCATCGAAAGACTTCTCTTCTCCAAGAGAAAGAGAACCCACAAACTGGGAGAATATATTTAGCAATGACACCTCAGAGAAAGCATTTATTACTAAATTATATAATACCCTAATAACCTACAAGGGGAAAAAAAAAACAGCCATCTGAGGAGGTGGGAAAAGGACCTGAGCAGATGTTTCACCAGTGAGGAAAACCAAATGGCCAATAAAACTGAGAAAATATTCACAACTTTATCCATCAGAGAAAGGCAAATTAGAACTATGAAATACCATGTAACACCCCTGAGGATAGCCCAATTCAAAAAATCAAAGAGCAACAAATGTTGGGGGGGGGGGATGCAGCAAGATGGTAACTCTCATCCATTGCTGGTAGTCTTGTGGATATGTACAGCCACTGTGGAGAGTGATCTGGAGTTATCTAAAGCAAATGGAAATTGAGCTACCGTATGACCCAGCAATCCCCCTATTGGACATATACTCAGAAGTAAAAAATAAACAGCAAGCAGCCATCTGAGCTCCAATGTTTATTGCAGCACAATTCACAATCACAAAGATCTGGAAAAAAACTGTAATTTCCATCAATAAACGAGTGGATTAGAAAATTCTGGTACAGTCACATAATGGAGTACTACACATGCCTAAAAAAACAGTGATGAACACATGAAGCACATTGTCACAAGGGAAGAGTTGGAGGAAATGATGCTACGCAAAGTTAGCCAAACAAAAAAGGACAAGTACAATATGAGTTCACTGAGGTAGCTGCAATCAACACTGTGGGAACAGAAGAAAAACTATTTAATATATAATTTATGGGTTGAGGGACAGACACAGAGATAGGGGACAGACCAAGCCCAATGATGCATACAGCATACTAACATAAAGAAGGGGAAAAGAAGGGTGGGCAAACAAGAAAAATGGGGGGTGGAGAACGAAAGCATTGGGGGAACAGGGCACTAATCTACTACAGGGAGGGCACTGTTTATTGTCTCCACAGGAAAGGGAGAGAGAGACCCAACCTCAACCTGGTGTGCCAAAACTGAGGGCAATATATCAGCATGAAGCAGTGAACTAACAGAGAGGGCTGCAGGGACCTGCCCCTATTCCAGCTATATCAACCCCCCTAACCAGAAGAATGCACTACAAAGGAAAGCAATGAAGATACAGCCCAGAGAGAGATTATGGACAGTGTCCTGGCCCACCAAGCTTCGAAGACGTCATTCCCACTCAGAGCAGCCAATGCTCAGAGAGGACTGGTGGGATCCGATCAAGTGCAATGTAGCTGAGAGGAAGTACAGAGAGCCTAATGAAGGTCAAACAGGATAAGAGGACAAAAGTAAAGTAAAGGGAAATAGAGGAAATAACTAGAAGGCAAGACATTTATAGAGATATAAACATAGGTATGTACATATGTAAATATATTAATATATAATGATAAGGATATAGGTCTATGTACATATATTTATAGGTTAAGTATTAAGGTAGGAGACGAACATTGGGTCTCTACTCAAGCCATCCCTCAAAACAACAACACCTTGTTCTAATGACCTGGCATTCTGTGAGGCTCATCTTCCCAACATAAACACTGAAGTCAAATGGGTACATAAGCAAATGTGGTGAAGAAAGCTTAAAGTGCCTAAATATTACAAGATATAGTATCTGGGCTCTTGAAGGCTTGAAGTTAAACAAGCAGCCATCTAGCAGGGAAGCAACAAAGCCCACATGGAAGAAATACACTAATCAGTGTGATCACGAGGTACTAGGTACCAATGGAATCAGAAGATCAGGTATCAGAAGATCCAAAACAAACAACCATTTTGATGGGAACAAGGGGGGCCAGAATGGACCTCCAAAGCCCATCTGTAGATAATTGAACATCCCCTCACAGAAGGGTCACAAGGAAGGGACGAGCCAGCCAGGGTGCAGTATAGCACCGAGGAAACGGCCCCCCTCCCTCCTCATGGATAAACAACAGACATGTGAGTGAAGGGAGACAGCAGATAGTGTAAAGTATGAAAATAATTTCTAAATTATCAAGAGTTCACAGGGGTGGGAGGGGAAAAAAGGGAAGCTGAAACCAAGGGTTCAAGTAGAAAGAAAATGTTTTGGAACTGATGATGGCAACATATGTACAAATGTGCTTAATACAACTGATGTATGGAATGTTATTGGAGCTGTAAGAGCCCCCAATAAAATGATTTTAAACAAAAATAAAGAGGAAAGGTCTAAGAAGATAAATTTAAAAATTAAATTAATAAATTAGGAGAAGGATAAAAGAATGAAGTAAGGAAGGAAAAATGGAAATAACAAAATAAGGGGTGGTGGGGTAAAACAAAAGCAAAATTCAACTTAAAAAGCATTTAGAATAAAATGTAAACAAATACATATCTAATAATACTTGGAAGGGAGATGACTTCGTCAAAGGAAATATTTACAATAAATAGTGCTAGACAGCCCTGTTTAAATACACACACACACACACCTTTATCAAATAAGACTAAATGGCCATACCTGAGAGAAAACCATGCAAACTAACAATATATATGAAAAGTACATATTAAAAACAAAATATCTTAAATATGTAAAGATCAAAAATAGCATTTTATATTAAAGTTATAGATTACAAACCTTAGTAATAAGTTACATTGAATATTAAATTAAGTTTTAAAAATCTAGTTTTAAACACAAACATACAAAAGAAAGATGCTGACTTTTACTAGCAGATCAAAGAAATAGAAGGGATTCAGAAGGAAACGCTCCTACTGAGGTTGTCTGTCAGAAGATGCCTTTCGCCCACACCATCTGTCCTGGTGTTAACTTACGGATATAAGCAATTCTGGAAGAGAATAGGGTAAAGAGCCTTTAAAATTTTTTTTTAAATAATCCCACTTTTAGGAATCTATGTTAGGAAAATAATCAAAATTTTGACGAGACCTGTATAGAGTTGTTTTTTCAAATCAAAGTAATGATTAAAATAAGAAACAAATTATACCAAAGGCATAAAACTAAGTGCCATTATTGATGGAATAATGGTAGCATCAAATAGAAAGAATACTAAAGAAAAATCAAAAAATATGTTAACATGAGAAATGATGTTATTATGTACATAAGCAAGATACAAAGTCCCACCTTCAGGTACAAGATGAACCCAACTACTTTAAAAATACAAAAAAGGAAGTTATGATGTTAAACATGAAATTACAGGTGATTTAAACTTGTCCTTTACAGTTGACTTTGTTTGTTCCTTTAATTTTTGAAAAAAAATTTCCAAAAGGGGAAAACAATCATTTTTACAAGTTAGAGAAAAAGGTATTTGTGACGGTGGGAAAAGGTTAACGATGGTGAAATATATGCAATTTATACTTTCAGGGAAAAAAGGCGGGTTTTCGGGTACCATGTATTTGCCTTTCTATGAACCAAGTTGTCATGTCTAATTTGGTGGAAGATTGTGGAGAAAATAAAAAGAATATGCTGTCCTGGAACAACGCTGAGGAAGACCCTAAAGAGAGGAATTTCAAGGAAAGTTATTCAGCTGTATCTTACATTCCCTCTTCTACCTTTATCACTTTAAGGGCTCAAATGGTTCCTCTCTTTCCAAATATATTTG
The DNA here is from genome assembly GCF_050624435.1 of Tenrec ecaudatus. Taxonomy (NCBI): domain Eukaryota; kingdom Metazoa; phylum Chordata; class Mammalia; order Afrosoricida; family Tenrecidae; genus Tenrec; species Tenrec ecaudatus. Next base: position 103,905,360 of record NC_134535.1, read on the forward strand.
CTTTTGCTGGTTTGAAAAGCAGATCAGAAACAAAAAGCAGAGCAGCACAAATCATAGCTAAATTATCTTCACGCCTCTGTTGAGGAAACTACTCTTCCACAACCATTCCAAGAAACAAAATGAAAGCTCTACCTTGACAGAAGGACTACCCCTTCCCACCTTCAAAAGACTCGCACAGCCAGTGCGTGCCGTACAGTGTGTGCGCCAAGGTGGCGTGCTGGCACACGAACAACCAATGACGGGACAGGTAGGAAAAGGATGGGTGGTGAGAGGTGGTGTGACATGCTGGTAAAGGAAAGGGGAGGAGCCAGCTTTGGGAAGCAGCCTGAACATACAAATTACTCAGAGACCCAACTATAAAAAGTCTGGTCATCTTTGAACACAAGCTTTTCATTTACTTAACTGTAAACTTCTTAAATGAGAGAGAATTCACATACAAAATGTAACTTGAAAATGGATAGGGGAGAATGTAAAATTTCAAAATCTCAAACACAAGGACTTAAATTTCAAATACCAATGCATATTCTAATTTTCCCACTCATTCAGGACATTCAGAGTTTCTAGATTACTGAGTAATTTCAAGAAAGACATATGTGCATGCCTTAATTGTATCAATTCATTTTTGTTTTCACATTCCTTCATTTTCAAATGACAGAGTAAGTTCATTGATTATTCACTTTCAAATGATAACAAACCACTAAAAGAGATCAGACTAGTTTAACAACTTAAAGAGACAGAAGCATCAGCATTCTCTTTGCCACCACCCCCAAACTCAGATAAGACCAAAATTAAAACATGACCCAAACAAGCTTACACTTTATAGCGTTATTTTGAATTATTTAAACTCTCTCAATACACTTTGTGAACATCCTAAATTACCAGGAAAACTGCCCCCAAGTAAACGCAGACTCCGCCACCTGACTCATCAGCCTTGAATGCTGTGTTAAAAACACAGGCCACTTGACCTCTGCAAGCCTGGAAAATCCAAAAGGTCCACACCTCATGAAAACACCCAAATTTAAAGAGTGTAAAGGCAGGAAAAAAGTAAGTGCTAATGACCTCTATATTAGTATCAGAACAAGTGAGATTTTATCAAGTGCCAAGACTAGAGTTTTACCATTTTATTGGTTTGTAAATTTTTAGAATACAATTCTGGTTTATTTTGGAAAACATCTACAGGCGGGGTGCAAAATCGAAAGTGGAACAAAAACTTAAGTGTATAGTTTGTCATCAAGGAAATTCTGTAATTCAAGACTCTCTACTGGAAAATGCTCCCATAAGTCAGTTTATGAGCTCAATTCTGCTCAACATTTTCCTAGTCTTGTAAGTAAAGTTCATCAAGATGAAAAATGCTAGAATCACAGAACCTAAAAGTAAGGAATATTAATACTGAGTACAACTGGGTTAGTTGACTTCTGATTTAGAACTCAGACTAGAATCCAGGTCATCCAGGCACCAAGTGATGCTCCCATTCTTGCTGGAGTCTGCAATGCACTGGCTGATCTAGGACACAGAGAGGGTGGGCAGCAGAATGCTGGCAGCCAAGGTTTGCGCAAGACTGGAGGGGATCTACTAGCTATAAGGCTATTTCAATGACTTACTCTAAGTCACTGCTTCATAATATATGGATCAATATCAACGGTGATTTCTTCTTGGCGTATTTTCTCTGGTGACCAAAAAATGGCATTTTACCCCAGACTTTGTGGGTAAAATGCGAGGAAACCAAAAATATGACTAAAGGCTTCTTAAAAGTTTCTAGGATTTCTGTTACATAAGCTGGTCACTATCACATGAAGTCAATTTACTCTAGTACCCTACTTGTTTCGAAAAACTTCTTTGTAAAAATCTGGGGGAGAAAATCTGTCCCCAAATGACTTTGGGGTTAGGGGCACTCCTTACCCAGGACACCTGAGAATGAGAGCAAACCTAAGTGCGCCATTTAGTCCCACTTTTTGGCTTGATACAGGCGTTCTCTAACATGTAAAAAAAGATTTCTAAAATCTCAAAATGTACAGTATTTTCTTTCCAAAACAGACTTTTCTATTTTAAAAAGTAAAATGCATCTCTTATGAAAAACTCCAGTTGTGCATAAAATGCAAAGTGAAAAGTGATCTCACAATCCTACCGTCCAATGATATCCAACTTTTGGGGTGATACACGAGTTAGACTGCCTGGATTTACAGCTTGGCTCTGCCCCTTATGATCTGTGAGAATTCTCAGGTGTCAGAGTTCTCATCTACAAAGCAGAGAGATATTAGCTGTATGTGAGAATCAATGGCTAGTTTGCTGAGTACACAGTGTAGGCACTGTCTCAACCCACTTAAAATATACATTAACTAGCTTTAACAAAGTGATAGACTGATGATGTGCGTAAAGCACTTAGAGCAGTGTGTGAGACCCAAGTCAAATAAGTGTTCAGTAGAGTTTATCTGTTATTATGTCCTTCTACTTTCATGCATTTATAAACATATATACTGTTTTGATATAAATAGGCTCATAAAACTATTTCATAACTTTCTTTCCCCCTTACGATACTGCAGACAACCCTCAATGCAAATAGACATACTTGATCTTTATTTTTAAGGAGCAGATAGTATTTCTACCATAAGGTTTTTCACTAGACTCTGAACTTTACATGTATCACCTCACTTCATCTTCACAGCAACTCTGAAAAGGATGTGCCATTATTAGGTTTACTTTAGAGAAAAAGAAAGACAACTGGATTTAGCAACTTGACCGAGAACATAGAGCTAACATGGGGAAGCCAGGATTTGAATTTAGGTTTAGGTTCCTCTGACTGTGAGTCACTATAGCACACTTCCGCAATGTATCCATCCCCTTCTACAGTGCCACAGCCTTTAACCAATGTCCACTGTGTTTATGTGGGCTCCATTCAGGGAGACGTGCTTAAGCACTGCTGTAGAGAACATACTGGGTCATAGAGGGTGGACTCTGCCTCTATTTTCTCATTATGTCTTTGCAGGCATGCAATTGCTGAGTCAAAGAAGATTCACAATTAAAAATTTGGTAAAAATTTCCAAGATACTTCCCAGAAAGATGGTCCCAATTGGCTACCAACAGCAATATGAGTGCCAACACTATATATTAACCACTTTTTAAAATCTTTATCAATCTCAAAAATAAGACCATCTTACTTTTACTTGCATTTTCACTACAATTAAGTATATTTTATGTATTTTAAATACTTATTTCTAATTTTATTAAAACAAAAGATTTCAAATCCTTTGCTCACTTTTCTACTGAAAAGCTAACTCTTTAAGACAGACTATATTTTAAAAGGCCGGTCCCAATCCCAACTACGTGGTGAGAATGGCAATACTGGGAGGGTGGAGGGAGGGTGGGTTGGAAAGAGGGAACCGATTATAAGGATCCACATGTGACCTCCCTAGGGGACAGACAACAGAAAAGTGGGTGAAGGGAAACGTCATACAGAGCAAGACATGACAAAATAATAATTTATAAATTACCAAGTGTTCATGAGGGAGGAGGTGGCGAGGAGGGAGGAAAATGAGGAGCTGATACCAGGGGTTTAAGTGGAAAGCAAATGTTTTGAGAATGATGAGGGCAATGAATGTACAAATGTGCGTTACACAATTGATGTATATATGGATTGTAGTAAGAGTTGTATGCGTCCCTAATAAAATGATTTAAAAAATAAAACAAACCAAAAGAGGGACTATATTTAAAATGTAATGATCTGGTAAAGAAGAAATCATTAGAGAAGTTGAATTATATGAACATAAGTATGGTATCAAGAATTCATGGCAGCTATTAACTTCCAATAAGAAGAGACAACCTTGATTGTTGAAAGTGAGGACTTGCTCATTTGCTGCTGAAAATCCAGGATTTCAGCCTTCAGGATGGACTGCAACTCACTGTAAAGAAGACCAAATCCTCACAACTGGGCCAATAGTGAACATCATGATAAACAGGGAAAAGAAGGAAGTTATCAAGGACATCCTGTTTAGATTCACAATCAATGCTCATGGAAGCAGCAGACAAGAAATCAAATAACACACTGCATTGGATAAATCTGCTACACAGGACTTCAAAGTGTTGAAAAGCAAGAGTGCTATTTTTAGGACTGACGTATACCTGACTCAACCCATGGTAATTTTAGTTGCCTCATGTGAAAGTTGGATATTGACTAAGGAAGACCAAAGAAAAATCGATGCATCTGAATTACAGTGCTAGTGAAGAATATTCAAATTACCATAAACTGGTGAAAGGATAAACAGATCCTCTTGGAAGAAGTACAGCCAGAATGTCCTTAGAGGCATGGATGACTAGACTGTGTCTCACATGCTTCGGACATGCTATCAGGAGAGACCAGTGCCTGGAAAAGGATATCATGCTTGGTAAAGTAGGGGCGGCAAAAGAAGACCCTCTACAAGACCCTCTACAGTGGCTGCAGCAATGGGCAGAAACATCAGAGCAATCATGGAGATGGCACAGGGCTAGGCGGGGTGGTATGTAGGGTTCACTGTGAGTTGGACCTGACTCGATAGCACCCACAACAATGTTAGAACAATATGTCTAACAGTCAAAGACCATTCAAAATAGCCGAAGTGATACCCTGATATTACTATCTGAATATTTCAGTTTATTCAACTTAAGAAAAATCAGAGTATGCTTAAAAACTCATGTGAGAATGACAATTATATTACTTCAGAAGCAAGACACTTCTCTATAACAGAACTGAATTCAATACTGCTGCCACATCATTCAAAAAGGTGCCTTGATGGAACAATGGGTTATGTACTGGGTTACTAACCACAAGGTCAGCAGTTCGAAACAACCAGTTCTCCTCAGGAGAAAGAAAGTAGAAAGATGAGGCTTTCTGCTTCTCAACAAAGGTTTTGTTATTCAGATGTGACAATAAGAACTTGTTTATTTATTTGGACTACCATATATAAATATTTTTTACAAATAATGCTAATTTACCCTTCAATAGAAAACTCTCCCACTTTGGTAATGATTCTCTGGAAAGGAACTAATCATTGTTATCACTTCCATTTAAAAATGAAACAAAACCTCTAATCTTAATGTCAAGGAGTCAATGAAAAAGTCAACAGTGTGCAAGGGTGGCAAAAGACAAGGCAGTGTTTGTTCTGTTATATGGTCACGACGGGTCAAAACCGACTCGATGGTAACTAACAACAGTACAGAAAGGGTGGGGATGGTGCAGTGGGTTGTGTGCTGGACTGTGAACTACCAGGTCGGCAGTTTGAACCCACTGGCTGCTTAACTGAATACTTAAATAATGGTTAAAGTTGATCTCAGGGCAATAGCTTAATCTTTACAACAGCCATATGAGCAACGTGCTATTTCCCCATTTTACAAATGAGGACACAAAGGCGCAAAGAAGTAAAGTTACTTGTCAAACACTTCTCAGTTAGAAAGCGACAGAGATAGGATTAAACCCCTGCCTAACCCCAGAATTTTTATTCTAGCCATTATACACCCTTTATGGCCAGAAACTCCAAACTCTCTGCCATTGATGGACGCTGACTCAAAGGGACCCTACAGGACAGGGTAGAACTAACTGCCCCTGTGGCTTCCGAGACTGATTTTCTACAGGAGCAGCAAGTCTCGGAACAGCTGCCTTGCTCCATGCGGACCGCTGGTTTAAGAAATGGCAAGGGATCAATTCACCTTTCAGAGAAAAATCCCTTCCCTACCGCCCTTTGGCTCATATGGCTCTATGCCTTTTTCTTTCCCTTTTAACTTTATACTATCTGTATAGAAGAATAAAATGTACACTAGGTACCCTATGCTGCCTTAATTTGTCTAAATAAAGAAAATAATATCATAATGGGAGGGTAAGTCAACATGGTGTGACATCTAGCATCCAGGTAAAGATGTCATCCGCAGGGAGCTAGGATCAACATCCAGGTCTAACCTGCATTGGGACGGGTGCCCAGAAGCCCTGAAAGAGCCTCAGGATTCCAGAAGGGAAAAGTTTCTCTGGCAAGGTCTCCTAGTGGTGACAAAGCAGTCTACCCTATCTGCCTGGCAGCTTCACAATCAGAGAGTTCTTCTTTCATCTAACCTAAATCTCTCCCACTGAAACTCAAACCCATTTCTTTTTCTCATATTCTCTGTAAAAATGAAGAATTTCAGTGAAGTAAGTAAAGTAACTTGGTCAAATTCTCACAGCAAGTAAGCAAAGACCGCTGGAATCAGAACTGGTTTTCTGTAAGCCTGTTTCATGACATAATCAAACGTTTTAAACTTTCAGCCCATTTTGCTAAGAGAATAAAAACTTGTTTCCCTCAAGAAAACTGTGAAACTGATTTGAAAATAAAGTTCTTTCTAAAATTTTCAAAATTAGTACATATCTGAGAATTTATAAGTGGAGATACTTCAGAGTGCTTTTAAAGGTCTTAAAAAAAACCCTTTCATCAAACACTTCTAGGTTGAGTACAATGCATGGCACTCTTTGAACTTTAAAACAGTTCTATAAAATAGGTACTCCTATTTATAAGTGAAGAGATGAGGAAATCAAAAAGACATACAACTAGTAAGTGGACCCCAGTCTACCACACCCCAGAGCCAATGCTAATAACCCATTTCAGTTATATGTCACCTCACACCTGCAACTGGGAAAGACACCCCTTATCCTTTGTTCCTGATGTCATCGAGGTATTTATAATAATAAAGCTTATTTTTATCTCTTTCCAATATAAAATCCATGGAAAAATAACAACCCCAAGGTTTCACAAACCAGAAGCCTACTTCGGAATCCAGCATTTAGAGGGAAGGAGCGTATGTGCAGTAAGAGTCAGGAGCTCGCACCTAACTTCTACAGAGCTTTCACACTAAATCATCCGCCCACGGTCCACTTTGAAAACTTCCACTCATCTATTTATTGCCATAGTGAACCCAAACTATTTTCATTTCTTATCTATATTACCAAGAAGCACCTCAAAGAAAGGCCTGACCATCTGCTTCTGAAAGGTCCTGGCCTTGCAGGCCTCCTGCAGTGTGGCTCTAGGCTGACACACACGGGACCCAGGAGTTTGAGCCGACTCAAGGGCAATGAACAACATATTTTGACATCAGGATGTGTAAGTCCCTTTCTCTTTCTCTACAATTCTTGCATACTTATTCTTTTTACATGAATTATAGACTCTTTATATATCAATTAAAAATACTGTTGGGACTTTGAATAGCAACCATTTTTTTAAAGAGGTGAAATTGGGAGGGTGGAAGAAAGTTTGGCGGTATTTTTCAGTTAATTCCAGCGGGCGGGCCTCTGTCAGTGAGTACGCTGTTAAAACGCACGGGCTGTTTGAGCCTCCGCGCGTATGTTTTGAACCGTCCGCCATTGTGAATCCGGCGTCGTGCGAGGCTGCAGCATGCTTAGTCACAGACCTAGGAGGTGGCGGGCGACAGCTTTACGGATGGCGCGCCTGAGCCACGGGACAACCCAGCTTCTTGACTGCTCTGCTGAGCACGCGCGGCGGCCCTGACGGGAGCCTTCCTGACGCTTTCTCGCAGACGGCAGCCGTCCCGCGTGAGGGCGGAAGCCGGGCTCCGTCGGCCCCCCGCCCTCGCCGGTGTGAAAGGGCCGCACGTTCCGAAACCCACGTGAGGGGGCGCTCAGGATGCTGTGCCCGGAGGCTCGCCTGCGCCGCGAGTACCTGTACTGCAAGGCCCACGAGGAAGCGCAGCGAACCACCCCGGAGAAGGAGGGGCGGCTCCGGCGCCCACTCGAAGAGAACCGCCTGATTCCCACCGAGTTCCGTCGTGAGGCTCTAGCGCTACAGGGGTCCCTGGAGTTTGATGATGCTGGCGGTGAAGGGGTAACCAGCCATGCGGATGATGAATATCGATGGGCAGGGGTTGAAGACCCCGAGATCATGATCACCACCTCCCGAGATCCCAGTTCCCGCCTCAAGATGTTTGCAAAGGAACTGAAACTGGTGTTCCCAGGTGCACAGCGCATGAACCGAGGCTGGCATGAGGGAGGCGCGCTAGTGCGAGCCTGCAAAGCCAATGGCGTAACCAACTTGCTGGTGGTTCACGAGCACCGTGGCATGCCAGTGGGGCCCATTATCAGCCACCTGCCATTCGGCCCCACTGCATAGTTCACCCTTTGCAACATCGTCATGCGGCATGACAGCCCTAACCTGGGCACAATGTCAGAAGCCAAACCCCACCTCATTATGCACGGTTTCTCCTCCCACCTGGGCAAAAGGGTCTCTGACATCCTGAAGTACCTGTTCCCTGTCCCCAAAGATGACAGCCACAGGATCATCACTTTTGCAAACCAGGATGACTACATCTCATTCCGACACCACACCTACAAGAAGGTGGACCACCACAATGTGGAGCTGACTGAAGCTGGACCTCGCTTTGAGCTAAAGTGGTGCATGATCCGCCTGGGCGCGTTGGCACAGGAGGCCACGGCGGACGTTGAGTGGCGCTGGCACCCGTACACCAACACTGCACGCAAGAGGGTCTTCGTGAGTGCTGACTGAGCTCCGTGTGTTGGTCAGAGACGTGGGCTTGCAGCACAGAAAATGGCATTGTTACAGACGCGTGGACTATGAGTTCTTTTTTTTTTTTTTAATCATTTTATTGGGGGCTCTGACAGCTCTTATCACAATCCATACATACATCCATTGTGAGCTATGGGTTCTGTAGGGGGAATCAAAATAAATCCTGTCTGCCACTTAGAAAAAAAAAAAGAGGTGAAATTCATCAACATACAATCAACTATTATATGGCCAACAATTCAGTAGTATGTATTCATGGTGCTGTATAATCACCATCTTTCCCTAGTTTCAGAACTTTTTCATTGCCCCGTAGCCATTATGTAATTACTCCCTGGTTACTACCAGTTGGCCTTCTGCCTCGATCTCAATGGATTGACCTATTTTGGACTATGTTAACGTTTGTGTCTGGTTTCTTTTACTGGTTTGTATCTGGCATGTTTCCCAAGTTCATGTAAATTGTAGCATGCATCACTATTTTGTTTCTTCTGATGACTGAATGAAAATTTCCTGCTATGTGCATAGATCAAAGGCAAGAGAAAGAGTACTCTTGTTTGCTCCCATAAAGATATAAAGGTGGAATTGCAGAATTGTACAGCCATGACAGAAATCAGTATGTTGTAACCTCAGGCAACTGTTAGCAGGAATCCCACATGATCTGGCAATCTCTCTACTCATTAAATACCCGCCAAATAAAAAAATTTAAAAAACCAAACAGGTATGTGCACCCACATAGATCCACAATGGTATAAAGATGGAATCAATGAAAATGCCTGCCTGTGGCACAATGAATAAACCAACCGATTCATATATACTGCACAAGGGATTAAGAATCCTTAAAAAACAATGATGAAACTGTTAGACTCCTCTAACATGAATGGATTTGGAAGATATAAGCAAATTTAGTGAATTTTAGAGACAAATACTATGCGTGAGACCACTACTATGAAAAAAATATATAGGTCAATCACGAGGATTGGTTATAAAGAAGTTTTAAGAAAATTAAAATTGCATAGGTGAGAAAAATACCAAAAACAAAACAAAAAACCAGGGAAGTGCTGTCAGCCATCCAAACAGATGAATTTGGATGCTTCCAAGAACGGAACTGCAGATTTGACAAGTGTATTAAGTATAATGGAGTATACTTTGAAGGTGATAAGGTTGGTTTGTTAAAAAAAATACATACATAGCTTTGGGGGGAAAAGAAGAAAGAAAAAACCTGAGGACAAATAATTTTCACACCAAAAGAAGCAGACTTAAAGGTCTGGGGAAAGCTTGGGAGGAAGGGAAGGAGGAGGAGAGGATGAACAAACAAATTAAAAATGACACGCAAATCTAAGAATCCACTGCCAAATCCAAGGTTGTGAGCAGATTTACTCCTGTGTTGTCTACGAATTTTATAGCTTTAACTCATAATTTAGTTGTTGACCACGTTAATTTTTGCACATGCAATGTGGTAAAAGTAGGTAGCATTCTTAGAAGCTTAAATAATCCCAGCCTTACCTACTTTGATTGGACCCCCAAAAGGGTTGCGACCCACAGGTTGATCTTTATGGGAGTAGAAAACCTGCTTCTCCCTGCGAGAGGCTGGTGCATGTGAATGGCTCACCGTGAGGTTAGCAATCCAACTTGCAACCCATGAAACTAACTCAAAAAACTCCCAAACACTGCTTTCAAATCAATTCCTACTCACAACGACCCTGTAGGGCTGTAGCACTGCCCGTGGGTTTCTCAGACTGTGCGTCTTTCTGGTAGTAAAAAGCCTCAACTTCCTGATATTTTTGAAGTGCTGACCTTGCGATTAGCAGCCCAACAAGTAACCCACGAGGCCATGCAACAAACTAGGTGACAGAAAGCAAGCACTAGACATGAGATTATGCTAATTAACTGGGCCACTCAATGAAACCACAATCTGAAACCTCCAAACCAAGAAACCAAATCCCATGACGTGGTTTGGTTATACATAAGCAACCTCAGCACCGCTCTTCTTGTGGTGGTGTAAATACATTCATCACACATAATTTTCCACCTTTTTTTTTAATGTATAAGCAAGAAAGAGCTTTATATATCAGGTAAACATTGTAGCCCAGTCCAACTGAAGTCCCTAAGTCTGACACTAGTCTATAAGTGCCTCTCTTTAGACTCGTGGAGCCACATGTAATGGATGTTAGGCACTTCATGCCTTTATCTTCCCCATTTTGGGTATCCAATTCTATACTGCCCACTTATATCAACTCAGTGCTCTGAGGATAAAAACATGTTCTTTATTGTGAAGAATCTTCATTCCAGTAGGAATCTTGTGAGTCTGCATCCATAAGCAAAGTCACATCAGGACAAGCAGTGCATAAAGTCAGTAGCAATATGCACCGAGTCACAGGCTCAAAAATCTTCTCTGTGTCTGGTTGGGTCCCAGTCAACTCAAAGCAGGCTGCCTCACTTAGCTTCATGAGGGTACCCGTTTGGCCACCTCACCTTTTAAAACCAAGGGCCCCATCACAAATTTTCAACAACTCTATCCCCCTTGGGCTAGGTCATGCTATAAGCTCAGGTTCCGCTTAACTCTGAACTTCACACGAGCAACCTTTTCCCTACTCAACTTTTTACAAATGAACAATTTACGGACATCAGTTCCATTAATAGGCAGTGTGACCTTCACTTATCCTTAACCAATGGAAGTTCTTTCATCCAACACTTTTTAAAGCAGTAACACTTCCTACCACTCTAAAAGTTTATAATTCTTAAGAATCTCTTATTTAAAAATTGCAAACTTAATTTTTGTAACTTTTGTACAATGTACAAAATAAAGTAAGATATTAAGTAAATCTAGTAGATGGTGCTTACAAGGCATTTAACACTTTCAAAATGATTAAAGATAAAGAAGTAGAGGCAGCCAGGGCAGGCCGGCTAATGGTTCCACTGCTGGCTTTCAGTTGGGGCTGATCAATGATTGCACCATTAGCACTCGTCATGGAAAGAAAAGCAAATAGAAATACATATAATAAGAACAGGCTAAGATCCCATACTATGGCTGGAAAAGACAGTACTAAACAATAAAAAATAATTACCACAAGTGACAAAGATGAGTGGACCTTTGTGATATAAGCAGAAAAAGGTCATTGTGAGTTGCAATAGCAAAGCTCTCTGAAAAGTGGGCCTTGAACTAGGTCTTGACAAAGTTAAAGCCAAACCAAACCCACGCCATTGACTTGAGTTGCACTCAGTGGGAGCCCTAACAAGGGCTTCCATGACCGTGCATCTTTACAGAAACAGCCATCCTGATTGGCAGGCTTGAACACCAGCCAACCTGGAGGTTAGCAGCCCAACACCTAACCCACAGCACCTCCAGGAAAACTAGCTAAGTTGAAGCATTTATGATATACTTTCCTCTCCACTAAGGGGAGTATGCTGTGGTTGATGTCAGAAGTGTTGGAGTGGAACAGCAGTGTGGAACTTCTTGGGGGCAGTCTTGTGTTAACTTTCAAGAAGGAAATTGTTACTATAATTGGGGAACGTCTTTAGCTTAACTTACCGCCTGGTGGTAATAAAAAATTAATGGCAGCCATTTAGAAGCCAACATGAAGAGATGAAATGATCTCAACTTGGTTTGTAAATCAGGACTGTATTATACATTTTAGAACATCCTAAGAAATGGCAGAGATCCTGTAAACAAACATCGTTACTGTTACTAAAGCAGTTACTCCAGATCACAAGCATACTGTGCTAGCCCTAAGATCAACACAATGGGAAATTCCCAAATGCCCGTGGTTCAGGAGGGGCCAGAAACAGATCCCACGCCTCCTTCTTGAAAAGCTCTTATTCCATAGGATTTGCAGCTACAAAAACCCCACCTACTTCCCTGACATCATGGAAATTTACTACGCCTCTCAGAAGACCTTATTTGTGGAAAGAGGTAATTCTTTCCAAAATTACTCCATTAGAATCTAGTTACCATCAACTAGGTTTTTGTTGTTTTTTTTTTTTCAAAGAAGGAGGGGGGAAAACTTCCTCTGCCCCAGTTGAATAAACAGGATGAAATCTCCTTCTAAGGAGTAAAAAAATATAGTGCTAAACTTAGCTGGAAATTTTGGTTGGGAGGAAATGGAGTAAAGTTTTAAAAATTAAATTTTATGCAAGCTCTATGGTTATTTAATTTTAGGTAATGCAAACATCTCAGACTTCATTAGCAAACTGTCATGTCAGAAAGAATCGCTGAGAGAGCTGACAGTATTTCCTTCACTTATTTCCTTTGAAAGTGTAAAGAAAACTTAATTATGAGTTGGTTTTAAAACAGTCTAACTCAAATGAGGAAGTGAAGACTATGTAGCCCCCCAGGGTTCTTCCAGTCCTATGACTCCATTTATACTTTCTAAAGGTAATATTTTAAGCAAAGAAACACAGCTGGGTGTGAAGTTTTCCTAGAAAGTAAAAAACAGGCCCTCAGGGCTCTGTTACTTAAAAAATACCTCAAATTATTAAACTACTTTATCTCACACTCTGTAGTTCTGTATTAACAAAAGTGGGGTGTTTTAGGAGGTGGGTTATGCATCTTGGGAGGTGACATATTCTCTACAGTTTCCTGCATACTGAGATGTGAAGAGCAACTGGAAAAGATGAGATTGCTTTACAAAATTCTAATCAATCAATAAATCAATGCAAAATACTACTTATGAGAAGGATATATGTGTACTAGAACAATGAAAACTCCAACTTCAGGATCATGGTTATTTCTGGGAAAGAAGGAAGGGAAGAACCACAAACATATCTTGGCTCTAACTCTATTTTGTTGTCACTTACGTAACATCCAACACAAATGACAAAATACTGAGATTTGATAAGGCTATACAATGGACACATGACTGCTCATAATATTTTTTCGCTACAACTTTTGTGGATTATTTGTAATCATTCAGAATATCATTTTGAGAAAATGAAAATGGCAAAGGATCCCCACGGATTTTAAAGGCATCTTACAGATACAATTTTTAAAGCTGCTGAATTCAAAACATAAAAGTCAATCTATGAACAAATATCTACTCTTGTTCATATCATTGCTATCTCGTTTATTCCTTAAACCTCCAACTAACAGTTTAAATAAATGAAAAAGCATAAGCAGGGGCAAATGTTTTGTCACATTTTTACCCATCCCCACTCCTAACCCCCTGAAAGAGGAAGGAAAACACGCACACTCTCTCCTGGGAATGTGAGCAAAGAATGCACTAGAGATGGCTCAGTTTGAGCAGAGCAGTCCCGGGAGCAGTCGGGTGGGAGAGAACTTGGGGACAGCAAATCTCGGCCCAGCTGGGGCAGCTGCCACGTTTCTGGAGCCAAGTCTTCAATGGGGCTTCGCGATTCTCCCAAATTTCAGATACCCAAATTTAGAAGATTAAAAATATCTCACACATTTTGAAATCTTTTCAATGCAATAACAGAACATCAATGATTTACTGCAAAATAATATGGAGTGAAATAGATGAAACAAGTATGTGTTGTGAGTGAACTGTTTAAGCCAGTAATGGGTACTGGAAGTACATTATATTCTTTTCTTGTGTACTTTCAAAGTCTTCCCTAAAAACCTGTGTGCTTTTGTTTATAATCCCAAAGGTAAAACAAATTAATTACCACAACATTAACATTCTTGCCTACATTCCAATTTGTCTTCCTAATCGCAGGAGGAAACATCCTGCCCTGGGAATCAAACAGCCAAACTACAGTTCATTTTGAGCTCCTTAGTCAGCTGTAAGCCTCTGTCTAAGCTACTCAGTCTCTAGGGTTTGGGATTTATCCATTTGAAAGTATAGCGGGTTAGGTGGGGTGTCATGTAAGTTCCCTGCTGGCTGCAACATCATTACCGCAGTTACTAAACTGGCTTATAGTTACTACACAATACAACGAAGTTTCAAGTGTTATAATATGGTCAAGTGGTAATATCTAGTTCCTCGTTTATTCATTTGACAAACATTTAGAGGATGTGCCCTGTGGGTAGTATATAAAAGTGAGATGATATAAAATATATGCCTTATCATGATAGTCGGATGTATAAACAAAATACATGAGGGGGCTTGCTTCAAAAGGTTTTTAGAAAAACGCTAATATCCTTCAACTCCCCTTTTCTACAAGTTTTCTGAAGCTCCCTCATCAGAAAATGATAATACTGATGAAACCGAGACTACCGAAAGGCCATCACCATATGAAAGCGTGTGTAAGGAACTGTAACTAATTTCCTATGTGGGAGGAAAAGCGAAAGTAGTTGGCAAGGGATAAGAGTGGATAGGATAGTAGGAATCAGACTGGGAAGGACCATGAATGTGATGCCAAGGAGTCTGGATTTTATCTGGAACAGTGATAAGGGAGTTATTTTAAAGGTTAAGCCTACAAGTGACACTGGTCTGGTTTATATTTAAGATGAACTGCTGAAGCAGGAAGATAGATTTGACAGCTGGTGGTATTTGGGGGACAGAAAAGGCGGGGGGGAAGGGACAGGAGGTTTAACTAGTAGTAAGGAGGTAACTAAAATTGTTCAGCAGAAATAAATAACGAAGACTGAACAGGTAATAATACCATATATACTGGAGTATAAGCTGACCCAAATATCAGCCAAGGCACCTAACTTTAGCACAAAAACGGCATTTAAAATGTGGTGGAAGACTCGGCTTATACACAAGAATATATGGTAGTGATTCCTGAGATACTGTTATAGTAGTTTCTTGGGTTTGGGAGTAGGAAAAGGAAAACAAATTATTTAAGTGTAATAATCAATTCTTCCCCCCTCCCCAATTTTACATGAAGCAATCATTTTAGTAGTGCATATTTCAGGTACTTTCTATTTCTCCCTACTCAAGAAAATGAGGGGACTGCAAAAAGGTTGTGGAGAAATGGAACAGCAAGATAACAGAACTGAAGCCCTCTCCCAGAAAAACCACATCCATTCATCTAGAGGTTTCCAGCAAAATGTCTACAGCACATGGAACATGACAGGTGCTTCAGCAAGGTGGGCTGTGTTGATGCTACAGATTAAAACACCAGTAACGACAAGACAGGCCAGTGCCAAGCAGCACAAGTGGCAGCTTGCTGCTCTCTGAACCTAGCAACAGGGAGTTGATACAAAGCACAAGCAAAGAAGGAGAGAAATTCTTTTCCTAGCGATTTTCATACCCCTCGGTAATTTTTCACCACAGGATTCTTAACTGTATAATTAAGGATCTCTTAACATGATGATTACATACTTCTTATTTTAGATTGACAACTTGTTGTTAGGTGCCATCCATTCAGTTCCAACTCAGCGACTCCTAACGACAGGTGAATGGAATACCTCTTGGTCCTACGCAATCCTCACAGCTGTTCATGTTGAGCCCATCCACGCAGCCACTGTGTCCATCCATCCTGTGGAAGGTCTTCCGATTTTTCTTTGCCCTTCTACTTTACCAACCATGATGTCCTTCTACAGGGACTGGTCTCTCCTGACAACATGTTCGAAGTTGAAGTGAAGCCTTGCGATCCTTGGCTCTAAGGAGCATTCTGGTTGTATTTTTTCCAAGACAGATTTGTTGGTTCTTTAGGTAGTCCATGATGATTTCAATATTCTTTGCTAGCACTACAATTCAAAGGTATTGGTTCTTCTTCCTTATGCAATGTGCAACTTTCACCTGCATATGAAGTGACTGAAAACATGGCTTGTGCAGGGCACACCTTAGTCGTCAAAGTAACATCCTTGCTTTTCAACACTTTAAAGAGGTCTTATGCAGCAGATTTACCCAATGCACTGCATCCTTGGATCTCCTGACTACTGCTTCCATGAGTAGTGATTGTGAATCCAAGCAAGACAAAATCCTTGACAACTTCCATCTTTTCTACATTTATCATGATCTTACCTGGTATTCTCTATATTGAGTTGAAATCCACACTAAAGGCTCTAACAGTTGATCTCCATCGGCAAGTGCTTCAGATCTTCATTTTCAGCAAAGTTGTGTTATCTGCACGTGAGGTTGTTAATAAACCTTCCAATCCCAATGCCACATTCTTTTTACATAATGCAACTTCTATGATTATTTGTTCCTCATACAGATTGAATACGTACAGTGAGAGGATATATACAACCTGTCCCACAACTTTTCTGATGTTAAAACACATATATCCTTGTTCTGTAGCACAGCTGCATCTTGACTGATAAACAGGTTCTGCATGAGCTGAATGAAATGTTCTGGAGTTTCCATTCTTCTCAAGGTTATCCATAGTTTTTTATGATCCACACAGTCAAATGCCTTTGTACAGTCAGTAAAACACAGTAAACATCTCTCTAGGATTCCCTGCTTTCAGCCAAGACTTGCCTGACATCAGCAATGACATCCCTTGTTCCATGTCCTCTTCTGAATGCAGCCTTCACCTTTGACAGCTCCCTGTCAATGTGCTGCCACAACCATTGTTGGATGATCTTCAACAAAAATTTACTTGCATGTGATATCAATGATATTGGTTCTATAATTTGAGCATTCTGTTGGGTCATCTTTCTTTAGAATGGGTACAAATATGGATCTTCCAGTCAGTTGACCAAGTAGCTGTCTTCCAAATTTCTTGGCATAGATAAGGGCATGTTTCTAATGATTTATCGGCTTGTTGAAACATTTGAACTGGTGTTCCATCAATTCCTGGAGCCGTTTTTAGCTAATGCTTTCAGTGCAGCTTTAACTTCTTCCCTAAGTACCACTGGTTCTTGCTCTTATGCTACCTCTTAAAATAGGTGAAGGTCTACTAGCTCTCTTTGGGTACAGCAACCTTGTATTCTTTCCATCTTTCATACTACTCCTCACAAATTATTTAAGTCATTAGTTGAAGACACCTCTATTTTCCCCCATACAAATTGAATAGTGTCCTTTATCTGGGTCCCCAAAAGTATATTTCTAATAGAAGTATTAGAAGTTTTTAGCCATCCTTAGGTGGCACAAACTATATGAATTTTTGCTTATGTTTTGACAACTATATTTTCCCCTCAAAAATACTTTTATTTGAATAGATATATAAGTAAAGCAATGAGAAGGTAGATCAGCAAGACAATGCCAAACTATGAGTGGCTCTTACTCTGAAATGAGAAAATTTCACTTTCGATTTTCTTAACTATGAACCTGAAGTGCCAAAGATGAAAACTTTTGGATCATGCTATGCCATACCCATACTTTATAAAAGGTTACTGACAAAATTATATAACTAGCTGGGCACTAATTACATTAATTATGCCTCACATTTTATATTATCTCATTTTCTTTTGATCTTGACATTAACCCTAGGAAATGATACATATTGATAGTTTAAAAATGTTTTTAATTAGGCTCTGAGAAGATGTATACAAGGAGACTTCAAAAATATTGTGGAAAAATGGCGGAAATGGAAAGATTTTGGAAGTAGAATAATGCGGGCATAATTAGATTAAAATTTAACACCCTCTCATTTGTTCTTTCTTTTGACTCATTCTAAATTTGCTCTAGTTTTTAGTAGTTTCTTTTGAAGTTTTTCTGTGTTTTATATTGCTATTGTTGGTAGGTTATTCGTTTTGCTTTTGTATGTTTTTCTTTATATGCAATCCAGGATAGGTAAATCAATGGAGACAGTATCTGGATTAATAGTTCCTTAGGGTTGTGGGAGGGGAAGTTGGGGGAAATGGGGAGTTTATAATATTAAGTACAAGAATGAAGAAAATATTCTACAACTGGTTGTGTAGTGACTGCACAACTCTTTTTAGTATGTTTAAATAACAACTGTATAGCATGTGAAATATATATCAATAAATTTGGGGCTTTTTTAAAAGATAATAAGCTTTCCATAAGCTTTTTTAAGCCCCTGATATTGTATCTTACCCAGTATAACACAACAGAAACAAGTCTGTCCAGTTCAGTAATCCAGTCCACACCACAGTCCAACATGCTTCTTCCAAACCATGTGAGCTAGGCGGGCAGGTATTATTACCTCTCTTTTGAAGGTGAAAAATCTGATGTAAGAAAGTTGGTAAGGTCACACATTCAGAACTGGAGCCAGAATTAGGCTAGTTCAGGGCCTCTCCCACTCTCCTTTTTTTTTTTTTTCCTCCACTCTCCTTTTAAGGCTGGAACTGGTCCATGAAATAAATCACTGCCACTCAGCAAAGTACAGAATCCCCACCCTTGTTTAAAAGAAAAACGATAAATGTACAAAGAAAAAAATATCAGGCAGCTTTGTCAACATAAGCATAAAGGTCAGGGTTTTGTTTTTTTTGTAAGACTATGAAATTTCTTTTGGACATCCAATGCTGCTTTTAAGTCAAATCATAAAAGAAGCTAATTTAGGAAAGAATACTTTTCATAATTGATTGGTGGGCTGATTTTTGTTTTCTCAGTATTTGTTTCTTTTACATTCTACAGCAACTGCCTAAGTTTTCAGTTCTCAAAAGTGTGAAAAAGAGTAGTTTTCTGCTCCCAATTTTGAGAAAACAATGTCCACAATTAATCTTAAGTAACCTATTTCCTTTAGTAAACAGGTGCGGTATTTCTTTGCGGCAGTACGTGAGCTTTAAAGAGAGTAGAGAGAAACTTTAAAAATGGGCGGGAGGTCATTTCATTTAAATGGCTTACATCTTTTATCAGGCATTTGGCTGATGACAAGATGATCCCACCAATGAATACACGGAAGTTGCACCCATTCTCCTAAAGCAAAGATTCAATCACCCCAGACAGGAGTTTGGACTTCCCTCCGAGACAAATATGGAAATCAATCTGTGTGATGCCTTGAATGCAGCTAATTAATTTGCAATGGTTTATTATGACCATACAAAGGCGGGAAAAGAGCTACCTTCCTAGTCCTTCCTTGAGTGGGAAGCACTAGAGGAAAAGCATAACATTTAAATCCCATAACAAAGTTTTCAAACTTTTCCACTAAGAAACACACCCTGGCTGAGTCATCAGCATAAGGCCCTCAGTCCTGACGACCTTTCCCACTGGGTCTTTCTGACTGATCCACTCTAGTCGAAACAGACTGGGCAAGACGTCATGGCTTGTTGAGCTCTTTTCAGTGAGCCATTTAATCCTGTACTCTTCACCAGAAATGCACTCAGATGGGCAAACAAGCCACCCGTGAGTGAGGGCTATACCTAAAAAGAGCCAGAAACCAAAGCAGCAATAGCAAAATTACAGAGGTTATTTCTAGAACCAAAAAGAATGATTTAAATCCAAAATTAAACTTAGGAGAAAAACTTTCATAACCTAAAGTGAATGAGTGGGCACTTTAAACTGTTTAACTATTTTGAAAAGTTGTATAAGATTCTCTGTTTTGGTCTTTGGGGACGATGGGCTCAATCTCAAATTGATAGTAAGCATCCAAGCTTAAAAAGCCCACTTGGAGAACTCGGTGATATTCTAACAGCCATTCCTCCACTGCCTAACCTCCAGATATTTGCATATGACATGTGGAGGATTAAGTTAAAGGATATGGCCTTTCTGAAAAAAGATTCAAACTGTTCATAATGGATATGTGATCTATCAAGCAATTGCAGCTCCAAGATTTGCTCCTCCCTTAAGAGTATTTGTCCCCACCTGCCACACTGAAAGTGTTTTCTCTTCATAATTTACTTAAAAATACATTTTCCCCACATACCACATTAATAAGCACTTTATGAATCTACCTTTGAGATCCTACAACTAAACTTCCTGAGTATGAATCCTGCATTTCCTTCTTACTTACCAACTAGCTTTGTGGTCTTAAGTTACTTCATCAGACTGAGTTTTTCCGTTCAAACACATTCCACACGAGTTAATGCATGGAATGTACTTTCAACAGCGCCCGGAACATGATATGGGATTAATTTGAAAGAAACAGTGTCATCATCATCACTATTGTTGACTATACTCATGCTGCTAACATGTACCTTTTGCCCACCCTTTGCATATGTGGAACGAGAAAATGAGGGCTTCTGCACTAGAAGGCTAAAGGAAATGATACACTGACAGTTTAATCAGCAAGTTCTAGGCACCAGTTACCAAGTTCAAGCAGTCCCTAATTTTTATTAAGCTTTTAGAATCTTCAAGTCAAAAGTGTTCTACTTCCAAAAATAGTATTAATATATTTTAAAAATAGATATAACTATGTTACAACATGGAAAATAAAACCAAAGTAGTTTGAAATGGGAACAAATGGTTCATTTTTCCTGGATTAAAAATAAATAAATAAAACAGCAGCAGAAACAAACAAACCAAACAACCCTTGACTGAAGACTAAGGAGGTATAAATTATGAAATCAAACACCTGCACCAGGCAGTATACTATGTTGATGAATATTCAGATTGAGTTTATGAAAATTCATAAATAAGGGGCTTCAAAGGCTTCCTGGAAAATGGATTTAAATAACAATGGAACTGTTCCATAAACTTTTGGAAGCCCCTTCATGTAGTAAAATGCTAGTAAGTCTTTTAGCATCACAGAATTTTTTTTAAAAAGGCATACTAGCTAAAGATACCCACCACACATGAAAGCACCAAGTTAAGTACAACAGTAAACTCACCCTCACTGCCATCAAGTCAATTCTGACACATACAGTAGAACTGACCCACTGGGTTAAAGCTGTAAACTCTTTATGGAAGCAGAAAGTCTCAACTGTCTCCGTCGGAGTAACAAGTGGGCTCAAACTGGTGGCCTTGTGGTTAGGAGCCCAACATATAACTCATTTTGACACCAGAGCCAGTACTATAATAACAGCTATTCTTACATCAAGAAAAAAATCCTTCACATTATGATAAACAGAAAATATCAACGTTTTCAAGAATTTCATCTTACTTGGAGCCACACTCATAAAAGCAGCAGTTAAGAAAGCCAATGATGACTGCACTGGGCAATCCGCTGCAAAAAACCTCCTTGAAGTGTTATAAAACTTACCATGTCACTTTCAGGACTCAGGTGCATCTGATCCAAGCTACTGTTGCAACCGCTCTGATGGTCCAGGGGTACTGAGAGATAGGAGACAGAGAACCAGCAGGCTGAGCGAGGAAAAGAGGTCTTGGTGGGCTCTCTAGCTCCTATCTCCACCAAGGTATTTTTAGTTGCCTCATATACATGTGAAATCTGTACAGTGAATAAGGAATATTGGAAAAGAACTGATGCCTTTGAACGATAGGGTTGCCAAGAAAATATTGACTATACCCCGAACTGCCAGCATGAACAAATCCGTGCTGGAAGAAGTACATCCAAAATGCTCCCTTGAAGCCAAGGGTGGTGAGACTATCTCATGCACTCTCAACGCATTATCAGAAGGGACCAGTCCTGGAGAAAGAAGAACACCATGCTGGTAAATGGATCTGACAAAAAGAAGACCATCAGCAAGATGAGATGACACAGGGGCTGCAGCAAGGGACTCAAATGTAACAACTGTCCATGAAGATGGTGTTGGATGGGGCGGTACCTTGTTCTGCACACAGGGTAGCGATACGTCAGAAAAAATTCAATGGCATCTAATAATAGCAAACATGTCATTTTCACAATGTATCAGGCATTGTTCTAAACTACATATATTTGTTAATTCATTTGTTGTCTATAACAACCCTATGGAGAAAATGCTAACATTATTTTGTCCATACAAATGGGGGAAATGAGGCACAAAGATGTTAAATAGCTTGCGAAAGACAGTTAAGCAGGAGAGCTAGGGTCAAATCAAGACCATATTCAATGACTACCTTATAAATCGTGATACTGTCCTGCCTCTATATCTTAAATACATCAATAATTCCCAGGAACAAGTAATAAAAACACAGACAGAAAAATAGAAAGTGACCAAAAAGCCCAAGCAGGAACACCACCAAAAAGAAAACACACGTGGACCATAAACACAATGAAAGGTATTCAATAACAATTCTAACCAAGCAAATGAAAATCAAAACACCTACCAGACATAACTGCATGCGCCTACACTGGCAAAACACTTTAAGACCATAAGTCTCTGGTTGTGTTGGAGAAGTGGGACCCCAGGAATGCTTACTCACTGCCTGAGTGCACACTGTCAGGGTGTTCACTGCACAACTGCCTCAAAGCACAATTTGATACTACTCAGTGAGGATGAACACACACACACACACACACACACACACACACACACACTAAGCAATTTCACACCACAGGTTCCCAAACTTATTTAGCCTACCACCTCCTTTCTAACAACAACAACAAAATTACTCAGTGCCCCCAGGGAATCAAAAACTGTTTTACTACAGTTCAGAATCCAGGATAAACAGAGACCAGGGGTGGTATCGTCCATTGTGGTGTATACCACAAAGTTACCACTGCTGAACATGTGCAACAAGTGAGTGTATACCTCTTGCTCACTGAAGTACTGTTCATAAAGGGGAAAAATAAATAAATCAACATAAGGGAACTATAAACCTTTTGTGACCCCTGGAACATAGACTGCCTACCAACCTTTATGACTGTTTAGTGAGGAGCTGATATTCCATGTTTAGTATATATTGTCATCCGGTTGGGGGGTGGGAGCTCTGTAACTACATTAATCCTAGAGAGGGGGAAACCAGAGTTCACAAGAGATCCCTCCAGACATAAGCGTCCCATTGATGGTATCAAATCCATTTTTACCTCCCCAAAAACTTTGTCATTTCATTCACAATGCCTGTCACTACTGAAATACGGGTGTTTTTTAAACAATAATAAATATAATGTCTTGAAAGGGTTAAAAACAGTGTGGAATATTCATATAACTGGAAACTACCCCATAGTGAAAATGAACAAAGTATCATTACATGGCTGCATCTCAAAAACCTAAGGCTGAGAAAGGAGGCAGGTGACAGAAGAATATACACAGTGTATGTTTGCTTTTCATTTAAGCTCAAAATCAAGAAAATCTAAAAATAATACTGACAAGGGATCTATTCCTAGACGATTAAATTATAAATATGAACAAGGAAATGCTTGCCATAAAATTAGAGATAATAGTTACCCTGGGAGGAGAGGTAAGATCCTTTAAAGAAAGAGCACACTGAGAGCGTCTGGGAGATCGTTCTACTTCTTAACTCCTGTGGTAGGTACACTGGTGTGTGTCATTGTTTTTCAGGAAACTACATGACCCATTTGTCATGTTTTTAGATGAGTTGTGGGTAAATCTAAATAATAAATCAATTAATGAAACAATGTATACATTTCAGTGTAGGAATGTAACTATTTCAGGATAAAAGAAAACTCTAAAACCTGCAAGAGAAACAAACGTCAGAACTTTAAAACAGATTTGGACAGGCTAGACAGTACTCCTTCACAAGTTGACAGATATGTAAATGCCACAATTTTCAAAGTACATCAGTTGTACAAGAGCAGGATTATGAACAGAGACCCCAAAATAAGTGAGTATCAGCAGTCTGACACAGCCTTCACTGATACTCAGGAGGAGCCACTCCGTAATCGCTGGCCCTAAACACGGCGGCAGAATTCTTTGCCAGGTTCGTTAGGGAATCACGAAGACAGCTCAGTAACAGAGCAGGATTCTCCTCCAGAGGTGGGTGGGCCAGCACTGCTCCAGTTGCGCGAGTCATCTCAGTCGATGCGGTGCTCTGGACAGCGGGACGTGGGCACAGCAGGGTGAGCCGTGAGCATTTCTGCATCCAGAGCTCGCTCACATTGGTAGCGCAGCGGAGTGCCCAAGATGACAGTGAAGTACTCTTTTATCCCTGCCCCACCTTCAGTAGCAGCATCTTCCTGATGCTCTCTCTGTGATTCCTCCAGATTGCTTCTCGTTTGCACTTTCCTGTAGAATGGAGTCCACATGCTTCTTGGCGGGAAGATAACAGTGCTGTTTAGCCTGGTGATTAAGTCCCAATCATCAACAAGCCACGGTTTCAGTTCTTCAGGAACCTCGACTTCAACTTCAACTCTGTTCACAAGGTGGCTGCAGTGTCTCACTTGTACTGCCACCATCTCTGCTACCAGGCATGATCTGCTTATTCGGGTCCAGCTCCAGCACCATTTATAAGGGATTCGTGGCTGCCTCCTTCACGTACCACTCCGGATACCGCTCCCTAATCTCTATCCCATCCAGTTCCATCTCAAATGCTGTCAGGCGCCACCAACACTACATCCTACATCCGAGTCTTTAGCAACTAAGTGAATCCACGTGTTATGTGAACATGGACACAGCTTTCCTGTGATTCCCTTGGCAACAAAATAAGGTGTATGAATAAAGTGAAACAGAAAACAACCATGTGTGATATGAAGAATTTCATAACTATTGTGCTTATAATAGACTAACAGGCAATCTTTGGTTGGAGATATATAAAAATAAGATATGCAGAAGGTGTTATTTGTATGTGATAGAGTTCAATGGAAGCTCTCAATGTAGAAATCTGTTTTAAATCAGATGTTTCTATTAGTCTACCACTTCTGAAAAAAAATAGAAGTTCTCTAAAGTTCTTTCTAAGTATAGGAAAATATATGAACTGGATTTGAAATATTTTCATAATGTGTTTGTTACTTTAAGAATGTAGAATAATATCCTTTTAAAGAAAATATAAACACTGCACATTTTAACAGTTCTCTAGATGTTAAATGGGAACTTAATTTGCTGTATAAATCTTCATTGAAAATATACTGAAGTTATATTTTCTAAAAGTTCTCTAAACCAGTATCAGAAACATGTGCATACAATTCATTCCTCTTAGAAATTAACTCTTGTATGACAATAAAATATGTTTTAAGGAAAAAACTGCTAGACATGCTTTGACATCTCAAATATGTTAAAGATATTCTTTTCCAAAACAGTCAAACATCATCTTTCTAAGGACTCAAATTGGAAATGTGATACTGCTAAGGAGTTCTACCTGCATGAAGTGCACTGTCTTCTGCAAAGGGCTCCGGAGAGAACATTCATTACCTTAGCAATTTACCATGGCCCAATCCACAAACAATCAGGTTTGAAAATTTTACTTAATTATCATCCAAAAGGTAGCTTCATATTTTAGAAGCAAATATGCATTAACCAGACTTTAATAGAAACTGGAATACAAAAATAAGCCTATTAATAAAAAGTACTGGCAAAAGTATGTCATAGAAGCAAGAATGCTTATGAATGGCCACATATGGTCAATGCTTTCCATTACAGCCAGACTTATATGTACAGTAAAATCATAATCAGAAGGTCCCTGGGTAAGCACAGAATCAAAACAAATAAATTAGAGAAACTAAATATTTAGTGGTCTTTTTGCATTCAAGCAATAATTGATTTTTAATTGCTTTCACTTTTGGAGGTGCTAGAGACAGAGGTCTCTGCTCAGAAAGCTCCTAAGTGACAGTATATATTTCTAGCTTATTATAATATTACTAGCAAAAGAAAAAAATGGAAACAATCAAAATGCTGAACACTACAGATCTGATTTATTAATGAAAAATCTAAATGATAAGGGGAAAATAAAGCCCATTAAAAATGGTTTTCCATCCTGCCCCTCCCCTGAAAAGAATTTGTTCCAAAGGACGACATTGACTCTGCAGCTCCGGGAGATGGACATATCTGATCAGAGCACACGGGAGAAGATGAAGGGGCAGGAGGAGAGAGTGGAACACAGCCTGGCCCACCAGGCCGTGAGGATGATGTTCCTGAGTAGAGCAGCCAGTCCACAGAGAGAACAACATGGCTGGCCCCACTATGAGAAATGATGCCCCTCAGTGACTAAGGGTGATACAGGGGACAGCACCGGAGACACAGTGTGGGAATTGCACCTGACCTGATCCCACCACACCGAGGCAAAGCACTGGGGGAGTGCAGCAGAATAGCAAGGGAATGGAGTGGCAAGGTCCCCAGGGAATGCTGAAAGTGGACTTTGGGGCCAGGGCGTGGTGCCCCAACAGACTGGACTGGAAAACGCTCCTAAGGGCCAGCAAACAATCCCTGAACTAACTACAAGCTTTTCTTTTGTGAAAAAAAAAAATGGTTTTCCACTGGGACCAACAGTTACGGGGGCACATTGGAGAAGGGGAGGCAGGGAAAAGGAAATGGGTGTTAATAAACCCAGGGACATGGGAAAAAGTGATCTAAAATTGATGGCAAGGAGGGCGTTGAAGCCCTGGTAGGGCTTGATCAAGGGCAATGTAACCAAGCGAAATTACTCAAACCCAAATGAAGGCTGCATATGATAGTGGGAGACAAAAGTAAAAGGAAACAGAAGAAAGAACGTGGAGGCAGAAGGCATTTATAGAAGTCTAAATACAAGCATGTACATATGTAAATATATTTATATATGATGATGGGAAATAGATCTATATATTTATAGGTTTAGTATTAAGGTAGCAGTTGGACATTGGGCCTCTACTCAAGTACTCCTTCAACGCAAGAACACTTTGTTCTATTAACCTGGCATTCCATTATGTTCATCTTCCCAACACAATCATTGAAGACAAAGCGGGTGCATAAGCAAATGTAGTAAAGAAAACTGATGGTGCCCAGCTATAAAAAATATATAGCATCTGGGGTCTTAAAGGCTTGAAAATAAGCAAGCGGCCATCTAGCCCACATGGATGAAGCAAACCAGCCTGTGTGATCACGAGGTGTCAATAGGATCAGGTATCAGGCATTAAAGACCCATAACAAAAAAAATCCTATTATTATGAATGAGGGGGAGTGCGGAGTGGAGACCCAAAGCCCATTTGTAGGCAACTTGACATCCCTTACAGAAAGGGTGTAGAGAGGAGACAAGCCAGGGTATAGTAAGTATAGCACCGATGAAACATACAACTTTCCTCTAGTTCTTTAATGCTTCCTCCCCCAACTACAATGGTCCCAATTCTACCTTACAAATCTGGTTAGACCAGAGCATGTACACGAGTACAGATAAGAGAAGGAACCACAGGAAAACCAGGACAGATAAACCCTCAGGACCAATCTTGAGAGGAGCCATACCAGGAGGGGAAGGGGAAGGTAGGAGGAGATAGGGGCACCTGATCACAAACTATAACCCCCTCCCCAGGGGGTTGGACAACAGGAAAGTGAGTGAAGGGAGACATCGGTCAGTGTAAGATATGAAAAAATAATAATTTATAAATTATCAAGGGTTCGTGAGGGAGAGAGGGTGAGCGAGGGAGGGGGAAAATAAGGAGCTGATCCCAAGGGCTCAAATAGAAAGAAAATGTTTTGAGAACGATGATGGCAACAAATGCACAAATGTGATTGACACAATGGATGGATGTGATAGAGTTGTATTCCCCCCAGAAGAATTCACTTCAGAGGACAGCACTGAAGCTACTGCTCAAGAAGAGGGACTTGTCTGATCAGACCACACAGGAGCCAAAGAGGGAGGAAAGGAAGAGGGAAAAAAGAGTGTAGCACATCCTGGCTCACCAAGCCCTGAGGATAATGTTCCTGCTCAGAACAGCAATGCAGAGAGATGACGACAGGGCCAGCCTCTTTCCTAATTGACCCATAGCACCACTGGGGACAACACTAGAGACACACGGTGGGAACTGTGCCCGCCCTGAGCCCACTACACCGAAGTCAGCCACTGGGGGTGTGCAGCAGAGCAGCAGCAGGAGCAAAGCATTGAAATCCCCAGGGATAGATGTGGGGTCAGGGCATGGCACCCCATCAGACTCAACTGGAAAGTACTCGTGAAGGACAACAAATAGACCCTGAACTATTTATACTTTTTTGTGTGTGTTGTTGTTGTTGTTATAGCTATTGTTTTACTTTCTATTGTTGTTTCGTTGTACTGTCTTGTGATGGCACATAGCATGTCTACCTGGAAGGGATAGGCGGGATAAACAAGCCAGAAGAACGGGATGACAGTTAGGGGGGACATGGGAGTAGGGGAGACAGTGGAAAGGAAGTGAGTGTTAACAATCCCAGGGACAAGGGAACAACAAGAGATTCAAAATCAGTGTCAAGGAGGGTGTAAGAGGTCTGGCAGGGCTGAATCAAGGGCAATGTAACCGAGAGGAATTCCTAAAACCCAAATGAAGGCTGAACATGAGAGTGGGACAAGAGAAAAGTATAAAGAAATAGAGGGAAGAACTATGAGGCAAAGGGTAGTCATAAAGATTTAAATACAGACATATAAAGATGTAAATATACTTATATACGATGAGGGGGGGAAAGATCTATGTACATATACTTATAGGTTAAGTATTAAGAAAACAGATGGACAGTGGGCCCCTGCTCAAGTACTCCCTCAATACAAGAACACTTTGTTCTAGCAATTGGGCAATCTGAGATGCTCACCTTTCTGGCACGATTGCTGAAAACAAGCAAATGTAGTAAAGAAAACTGATGGTGCCCGGCTACCAAAAGATATAGCATCTGAAGTCTTAAAGGCCTGAAGATAAACAAGCAGCCATCTAGCTAAGAAACAACAAAGGCCACATGGAAGAAGCACACCAGCCTGTTCCAACTAGATCGCTGAAGACAAAGCAGGTGCATAAGCAAATGCCGTGAAGAAAGCTGATGGTGCCCAGCTGTCAAAATATATAGAATTTGGGGTCCTATAGGCTGGAAGATAAACAAGGGGCCATCTAACTGAGAAAAAGCCCACATGGAAGAAGCACACCAGCCTGTATGATCACAAGGTGTCGAAGGGATCAGGTATCAGGCATCAAAGACAAAAAAAAAAAAATCATAGCATTGTGAATGAGGGGAAGTGCGGAGTGGGGACCCAGGGCCCATCTGGGGGAGAATGAACATCCCCTTGCAGAAGGGCTGCGGGGAAGAGAGGAGCCAGTCAGGGTGCAGTGTAGCAACAATGCAACATACAATTTTCCTCTAGTTATTGAATGCTTCCTCCCCCCACTATCATGATCCCAATTCTACCTTACATATCCGGCTGGACCAGAAGATGTACACTGGCACAGATAGGAACTGGAAATACAGGGAATCCAGGACAGATGAACCCTTCAGGACCAGTGGTGAGAGTGGCGATACCGGGAGGGTGGAGGGAAGGTGAGGGAGAAAGGGGGAACAGATTCCTTCCTGGGGGATGGACAGCAGAGAAGTGGGTGAGGGGAAGGCGTCAGATGGTGTAAGATATAACAAAATAATAATTTATAAATTATCAAGGGTTCATGGGGGAGGGAGGGAAAAATAAGGAGCTGATACCAAGGGCTCAAGTAGAAAGCAGGTGAATGATGATGGCAACAAATATGCTTGACACAATTGATGTATGCATAGATTGTGATAAGAGTTGTATGAGCCCCTAATGTTTTTGGGGGTTTTTTTTTTAAGGAAAGGGGGTAAAGATCAAATGATTTTAAAAAGAAAGGGAGGTACAAATCTGGCTAGCCCAGAGAATGTACACTGGTACAGATAGGAACTGGAAACACAGGGAATCCAGGGCTGATGATCCCTTCAGGATCAGTGGTGAGGGTGGTGATGCCAGGAGGGTGGAGAGAGGTGGGGTCGAGAGGGGTAACCGATTACAAGGATCTACATATAACCTCTTCCCTGGGGGACAGACAACAGAAAAGTGGGTGAAGGGATATGTTGGGCAATGTAAGATATGACAAAATAATAATTTATAAATTATCAAGGGTTCATGAGGGAAGGAGGGGGGAAATGAGGAGCTGATGCTAGGGACTTACATGAAGAGCAAATGTTTTAAGAACAACGAAGGCCATGAATGTACAAATGTGCTTTACACAACTGATGTATGTATGGATTGTGATAAGAGTTGTATGTGCCCCTAATAAAATGATTTTTTTAAAAGAGTTGTATGAGCCACTAATGTTTTTTTTTAATGCTCTGAAAAACTCGGCTTATACACAAGTATACATGGTATTAGAAATGCTTCAGATTTGCCTATTAGAAGCTATGCCTGAATTTCAGTCCTCTGTCTTAGAATTCACCTTTTCCTTGGTTTTAAGAGAGCCTTTACAAGGCTGACAGTGCCCTGGTGCCACAGTGCATTCTGTGTGGGGCTGCGGAAAACGATGAGGCTGTTGGCTCCTGTAAAGATTCGCAGTCTCAGGAGTCCTTTGAAGCAGTTTTATTCTGTCCTGTGGTGGCAGTGGGGTTTTGATTTAGGTTTACAATGCTGTGCATCCCCTTAAGTCCCCTAGCCCTATCTTTTCATACAGCTTTCCAGTCTTATATATCTATCTGCTGAACATTTCAACTGAAACATTTTAACAATACCTCTTATTTAATTACAAACACAAGTAAACCTTTCCCACCTAAGTCAGTCTTTCAGCAAGCCCATTTTCATCCAGGGCACTAATCCTCTTCCCAGTCAGAAAGCTTGGAAGCAGCCTTAATTAATCTCTTTCCTAGTTTAATTTCATTACCAAACATTGTCAGCATCTCTCTCTCATTGCACCTTACTCTTCACTCTCGCTCCCAGAGCCATCAGTCCACATCTTGCCAGTAACATTACATTACCAGTCTTCGAGTGGGCCTTCCTGAAGCACTTTTCTCCCACTCCTGAATTACTACTATTCTTTCTACAGAAGTTAGACGACGCCAGGCCTTGGCTCAAAAATTTCTAAAACTTTCCCTATTCTAACACTCCAATTTAAACTTTTATGCTTGGCTTTTATTGAGGCCCATAATTTGGCCCCACCCTAATTACTTAATTTTCCACTGCGCACCAGTCTCCTCCCTCCTCAACCAACAGACACGCCATAGTCAACCTCACCACCAAGTTCTGGGATCACTAAACTGAAAAAGTGGCCCTTCCCTTCCCCTCTAATTTTATTTAAAGGACCTAAAGCAGTATTCCTCTTCTACAAAGCTTGTCTTGATTGATCTAAGTCTCATTTATGTTTACTCTTCAGAACTTGTCCAGCATTTATTAAGAATCTCACAAAATTTAATTACAAACTCTTTTAGGTGGGC
This sequence comes from Tenrec ecaudatus, assembly GCF_050624435.1. Classification (NCBI taxonomy): domain Eukaryota; kingdom Metazoa; phylum Chordata; class Mammalia; order Afrosoricida; family Tenrecidae; genus Tenrec; species Tenrec ecaudatus. The sequence goes on from NC_134535.1 coordinate 103,936,692, forward strand.
ACCCTGTCACGTATACTAGCTGGCTCATATTATATTTCATACTGCTGGAGGGCAAGAGTCACTCCTTAATCTGTCATGCACAGTATTTAATATGGCGCAGAACACATGGTAAATGTATAATTCTTAATGCATAATCCAACCAAAACAGAGAGATGATCAACTGAAGCCCTACCATCTATTTAATAGATATATACAATTTGGCAGGAGCCCTGGTGGTGCAATGGTTAAGCATTCAGCTGTTAATCAAAAGGTTGGCAGTTCACATCTACCAGCCACTCCACTGGAGAAAGATGAGGCTGTCTGCTTCTACCAAGATTTAAAGCCTTGGAAACCCTGTGGAGCAGCTGTCCTCTCTCCTACAGGGTCCCAGTGAGTAGGACTCAACTTGTTGACAATTGGTTTGCTTTATCAATTTGGGCACCATCCTGAGCACATTACGATGGAGGTTATGACATGAGAGTGATGACAGAGGGTCAGGGCACTAAAGAGTTTTGAGGAGAGCTAACTGGGATCTCTGTGTATCTTTCAAGGGGATAACACTGATGGATCTGAAACACATGCAAATTGCCATGAGAAAGGTGTTGGGCTTTTGAGAGAGTACTTTGATTAAAATGACTATCAAAGAGAACTGTATAGTAAAGCAAAAGGCCTGCAAAACATCCTGTGCATTGCTTACTCCTAGGATGATACTACAGAAATCACAAAATTGCATGGAGCCTGAGGACAACCTGAGGCAGTAAGGGGTGGTCATATATTTAGATGCAAATCAGCAGGACCCCTATCTATCAATGTCTTTAGCATCTACAAAGGGCTTTCCACATCCATCCCTTTTACCATCTGAAAGTGCCTAAATCCAAGGTGTCATTAAAAAGTGAAGAGAATATTGAATTTTTCCCTGAGTCTTTTGTGTGTAACATTTTTTTAAAATTCAGAATCAACTTTAAGTAAACTGCCCACATCATCCTAAAATTAGGAGCTACTTTTCAAAATCTGATTACTCAATCCTCTTCTTTCAAAGATTTAGTGTTTAGAGTGCTTACTTAGCTTATCAATGTCTAGCAAAAGTCTGTAATGCTTTCTCCACCAAGAGGCACCGCATTATCCTGTATTACACTGCATTAAACTAATTAAAGTGTGTATAGGATTCACCAAATGTGGACTATAAAAGGTAGTTTTCAACAAAATTTCTATTTCTAGAAGTTGAAATTTTACTTTAAATTTAAAGATATAATTCATATTCAATTTCAATGACTAATGACCAGGCTCTCAATAAAGGCATTGTTATTGTAGGGAGTTCCAACCTCAAAATAGAAGGTTTTTCAGAGAGACAGGACTATTGTAATGCTTCTTGTTGTTTCTTCTAGCTACAGAATAGAGTTAAAGGGTATAAATGGTAAAAGAGTATCTGGTTTAAAACTTAGCATATGGGTGGGTATCTGAAACTGACTTCTGGCTGGTAGGCAAGTATATCCTGTAAAAACTAGGCATAAACTTACCCACATATTTGTTGCTGCTGCTACTGAAAACTAGCATCTCCTGACTACTGCTAAGTGGCAAGAACGTGCTGAAAGTGTACTGCATGCTCTACAGTTCCAGCATGCTAACACATGTAACGTTCTTAACACAGTGTCTGGCAAATAACAAGCCCTACACGGGAGTTTATCATCAACATCTGGGGAAAGATCAATGCCTTATGAAGCAAGCATCACTTCACTATCGTCAACCCCTAGAGCTCACAGCTCATAAGAAAACAAGTTGACTGGATTTAGGTAATTTAATGTGTTCAGTACCACACAGTTAAAAAAAATGGTATAACCTTAGCCTTTTCTAATCACTATGCAATTCTGATCAAGTGAAATTTAGGCTGAAACTAGAAAAAGGTAAAAAAAGTTCAGGTATTACTTTAACTATGAAATTGCCTGGGTGTGCTCCAGAAAAAAATGACAGTAAAGGAAACAGTGTAGAAAATTATTTGTTGGAGAAAGATACATGGGGGGGGGGTGTCTCATCTTTAGTTCCTGCAAGCTACTGCCCAGAGGAGTATTAAACACAGAAAGAAGATGAACATCTTCCAAGCTAAGACATAAAAATCTAACCTAGGCACAACGGAGATTTGATGAGCTGGAACTCTGCACTGGAATACAGTCATAATGGGAAAGTGAAGCAAAAAAGGCATGTTGATTTGGAATGTTTTACGACTGCGAATCGACACAGAAATAAGCTGAGGTGTGATGAGGACCTTCAAGTTTTGGGACACTGGTTAAAACTCTCCCACAACTAAAAATTTTGTTTCCAATAAATGCGTTGCTAACCCTTTCAGCTCTCAAAATAGGAAAAGAAATCAATATTCTGGACATCAATTTGGTAACTTGGAAGAAACCAGCTGATTAAACAGAGCACTGAGAAACCAGAGAGCAATTAACGATGGAATTTTGAAATGTGCTACATATGTTAGGCTGGGTTGACTAGAGAACAAATCCAGGGACACTCATGTATAAGAAAGAGCTTTACATAAATAATTAATTATGTATCAAGAAAGCATCCCAGCCCAGTCCACCTCAAGTCCATCAGTCCAATACTAGTCCATAAGTCCCTCTTCAGACCCACACAGCCACATGAAATGATGCAGAATGCAGGAAGATCAGAGGCAGGTGAGTGTGGAGTTGTGTGGACCCAGAGTAGGTAGAAGCATGGCAGGGCTCCAGCAGCTCTCAGGGTCAGTGACTGAGAGCGCTATGAGAGCGCTAGCAAGTAGGGAAATGAAGAGGGAGGGAAAGGTGGCCTCCACAGAGTCAGTATGTATCTAGGCCACACCTCAAAGGGCCGTTACCAGGCTGCAACCTGACTTCCAGGATAAAATCCACCTGTATTTTCTTACAGGTGCCATGTTGGCACAACAAACTAACTAATACTCTACTACACCAGGAATGGGACTGTGGGACATAATCGTGATGACAAGTACAACTGTCCACAGGGTAGTCCAGCTATACTCTTTCCAAGAGCAGATCAGTTTTTCGCCCCCCCCCCCACCAGGGGCAAAATTAGTGAATTCAAATTACAAAATATTTAGAGAAAGTAAATCCTGTCCAACATTCCAAAAGGTTACACCAGTCAAGGGTGTTGGAAAGCTCTCAAGCGCAGAATCCTAGTTTAACTAGCTTTTGTTCAATTAGTGACTTCCAGATAGTGACTGAATATCCACCACAGTGCAGGTACTGTTGTTGATACTTAGGACATGTGTCACACAAAAACACGGGCTCTTGTGAAGCTTACACTAATGTGGGAACAAAAGGAAAAAGACAAATGAGTAAAATATATGGCATGTCAGAAGGTGATAATGTTAAAGAAAATTAAGCAGCTAAGGTACACAGGAAGAAAGAAGACAGAGTGGCCATACACCTTTAAATTAAGTCATCAGAAAGTTGTCACTGAGAAAGAAATTTAACATTTTCATTACCAAAATATTTTCTGCTTTGAAGTTTTTTGTTGATATATGTATTTTCAGTAATGGAAGGTATACTGAAAGCTAGGTGTGTTGGACGGGATTCTCTAGAGAAACAAAACCAGAATGCTAATAATTTTATATCTATTTATACAGATAGACATATAACATAAGAAACAAAGTTAATTAAATTATAAAGCAGTACAAATGGCTCAGTGCAACTCACTCCCGTAAGACAGTTGTGAGACACTGGCAGTCCTTCAAGTCTTAAGGTCTGCCGGGTAGTCCTCTGTAGAGCAATTCAGGCTATCTAGGCACAGGCAGCAAACAGCAAGGCAAGTCACCAACAGTCAGCCAGATGACAGGGTCCAACAGTCCCCAGCTCAAGAGATGTAAATTCCAACAGTGTTGCCGAACAGGTCTTGAAGGAACCTCAAATTACAGTAACACGGTCCACGGGTTAGGTGTCCCACAGGTAGTGTAGCTTGCAAATTGAGACAAAGAACAAGCAAGGCAGCCGCACACTAGGCAGATGATCAAAGAGCAAGAAACAAAAAAGGCAAGGCTCACTGAGCCATTTATTTATCTCTCCGCCCTTCAATTGATCCCACATGTGTTTATTGGCCAGGTTGGTACAATAAACTTACTACCTCAATCCACCCCTTGCCAACCTGTGATCCACTGTAGCACTAGGAGAAAAAAACATTTCTTCCAAGGTAATCTAGATTTTGATACAATTATGTGGGATGCATATGTCCCATGTAGATTCTGAAATTATGCGGGATGCATATATCCCATGTGACGACTGAAAATGGGCAAAGGAAATCTCAGAGAGAGCCATGTTAGCATTGGTGGGGTGAAGCCCCAATCTTCACAGTCACACAGTCATTCTGGTCCCCACCAAGCAGCAGCTTCCCAAGAAACCTGAGAGGCTGAAAATGTTGGTGAGTGATCTATGTCGCATCAGGAGAAAAAGCTATTTAGAAACCTGAAGGACAAGTACCACACAGAGAAGAACAAGTACAAAGGCCCTGAGACAAGAATGTCCTCGTTTAAGAAATGGGGAACCAATCAGTAAGGGGGTGGGAGGCCGGGGGCTGGGGAGCTGTAAGAGAAACCATCAGTGGTAACCAGCTAGAATGTATGTGTGTGTGTGTATATATATATATATATATATATATATATATACCTTGTGGAGACTGTAAGGCCTGGATTACACTTAAATTATATCTAATAACTCACCTGCTGGACTAAAATACGAAATACCCAACAAACCAACTGCATTTTACTAGGTGTTGGGAGGAATATAAAATGGGAAGAAGAAACTAGAAATGAATTCATAAGAGTAAGAAGAGAAATGTTCTATTACTATCAATGACTTAATAAAGACATCAGATTTAAAGTTGTGAATTTTAGAATATAAAGATCTGAAATAATATCATCAAAAGTATCCAAGAAAGAAGGATGAGGGAGAGAGATATAATCAAAGAAAGAAAATAGTAAGTCAGAAAAGCATGGTAGGACAAGATATAATCAAACAATATTGGCCTTAATTCATGTCAGTCATACTAACATTAAAAATTGAAAATGGTTTACCATTAAAAACAATGTCATTCTGGCTGTACACTGCAAAGGATATTAATAATGGCAGAAAGGAAAAGATTCGGACAAGACTGTATGCACAAAAAGCTCAATGGGTCCTCCTACAAAGGCACGTCTGTGGTTCCCTGTCCTTGGAAATGTAAGAATTGGAGGCAAAGAAATGTGGATTTGGAGAAGTTTGGGGCCAGCTTGCTCCTCGCAGGCTCCAGCACCCCCATCCCACTAAGTAAGTAAGTAAGTAAGTAAGTAAAGTAAGTAAATAAATATTTTTTAAAAGCTCAATGGACTTAGATTTGAAGAGACAGAAAAGACACAAGGAGCACACACATAATATGGATGCAAAGGGGGGGGGGAGCAAGATGCTATCAAGAAGTAAAATGTCCACAGTGAGTTAAAGCTAAGAAAACCACCCCCAACCACAAAACAATCCTCTGAATTTATGTCCCAAACAGAAAGTTTAAGGGAAAAAAACCAAACTAGGAAATGGCACGCATAAAATTTTTACTTGAATAAAACTTTAGAAAATTTAGAGGCTTGTACATATATCTTGTCTACAACATCCTTGAAAGGTAGGTGTCAGCCCAACTGCCAAAGAACTCCAGCAAGGTGTGCGTTCCACCTCTCCAGCTGGGCCTCTTCTCAGCTGCGGAGAACAGCAATCAACATTAAATTGTGGGGTAACAGAACTGGAGAGTAAGACAGGAGGTCTATAGACAACAGCTCTCAAGGTGCTGCAAATCTTCCAAGTGGGTCAGTTGCATACCACAAGCTTGCATATGAATTTTCTAAAGGCGATTAGCACTCTGAAAAATAAGGAAGACCTGGGTGCTTTGCTGAAAGACAGGAGCTTCCTATACTATGGCCCTCCTGTCGAAGTGGGAAAGTATATCAACATGGACTTAATATTCACTGTTCAGCTTATGATTCAATCTGAGGAAAATTCTAGAACAGATGATTGAACAGATGGTTTGCAAATAGGCAAAGATGGATAATCGCTAAGAATCAGGATGGGTTAAGAAGGAACAAAGCTTGCCAAGTAACTTTATTTCCTTTGTTGGCAGAGCTACAGGAAGAATAATCTGTGTGACTCCCTGCAAAGCATTCAACAATTCTACTTTCCAGTTCTTTGAGGGGTGAGAATGTGGAACAATGAGCTTATTAATAGATATAACTTATACGGACTCAAATGTTCTTGAGTCCTGTGTCATGAAGGTGACACAGAACTGGGCAATGTTTCATTCTGTTATACAACCTAACTAACAACCTAACTGGTTAAGTAACAAAATCTGGAATATTCACAACTAAGTTCCACAACATTTATAGGGCCTAGGTACCACTGGTGAAATTTTTACATCCTTTTCAAAATACAGGGATGACTAGAAATTTTGTAGAGTATTCTAAAGGGGGCAGAAAAACAATTTTAACAGGACAGAAGATTAACTTTAAAGAAATTTAATAAGGTAAAACCCTATGCCACAGTTAAAAAAAACAGCTATTACGTATCAATTGTGATACTGGTATACAAATAATTTTTGTTAAGTATAAAGCTTGGCAAAAATTAAAAAGTATTACATTGCTGTCCACAGATTTTATGCAATCTTAACATTGCTGTAAGGTATTATGGACTACATGACTACAACTCTATGTACAACAGAAAGACACACTGCCCAATATTGTACCAGCCTCACAGTTGTTCCATCTGAGCCCATTGCTGAAGCCACTGTGTTAATTCATCTCTTTGAGGGGCTTCCTCTTTTTGCTGCCCCTCCATTTCCTCCAGCATGATGTCCATTGCCAGGGACTGGTCTCTTCTAATAATATGTCCAAAGTATAGAAGACACAGTCTCACCCATCCTCCCGCTGAAGGGGCATTTCAGCTGTCCTCCTTCCCACAGATGTGTTAGCTCCCCTGGCAGTCCTTGGTACTTTCAGTATTCTTCACCAGCACCATCATTCAAAGGCATCGAGTTTTCTCCCGTATTTATCCACAATCTAGCTTTCACATACATATGAGGTGAGTGAAAATACCATGGCTTGAGTCAAGCACACCTTAGTCCTCTAGGTGACAGCTTAGCACTTTGACACTGCAGATTTATCCAGTGCAATGTATCATTTGATTTCCTGAGTGTTGACTGTGGGTCCAAGGAAAGAGAAATGCTTGGCAATTTGATCTTTTATCTGTTTATCATAATATTGCTTACTGGTCCAGATATGAGCGGTTTGGCTTTATTTACTTTGATTTTTAATACATACCAAAGCTTGCAGTCTTGATCTTCATCAGAAAGTTCTCCTCAATTTCGGTACCCGGTTGTCATTTGCATATTTCAGATTGTTAATTAGCCTTCTCCAATCTTGATGCCTTTGTTCTTCTGCATATCACTCAGCCTCTTGGAGTACTTGCCCAGCAGACAGAGTGAACAGTATGGTGAAAGGATACGACCCTTTTCTGGTTTTAAACCACACAGGATTCCTTTGCTCTACTCCAGTGACTGCCTCTTGGTCTAAGCCTTCTAGCATCCCTTCTTCCCAAGGCTACTCACAGTATGTTATAATCAAATACCTTTGCATAGTCAACAAAGCACAGGTAAATATCTTGCTGGTATTCTCTTTCAGTCAAGATCCATCTGACGTCAGCAGTGATTACTTTTAAGGAACAAGGAAGATGAATACCACACTGGCCCAGCCCAGATTTAGAGACGTTTTCAGGACTTGGCAATGCCTACAGTCGGTACAAAGGAGCGGTATAAAATGCCCTGATCTGAAAATTAAGCCAACATCAGGGAGTATACTAGCACGAATCAAACACAATAGTGGAAATTCGCAATCAACATAAATTATTTCAAGAACATGTGTGTCTAGAAGATCTGGAAACATTCCAGCCCAAGCAAAGTGAAGTTTCTACGAGGCATAACTGGAAAGTAAATTAAGCGAAAACCTCATCAATTGTTTTCTTCTGGATAGTGAAAAGACTGCGACAACATGTTAGTTACATTAATCTGGGGGTTCTGGGAAAAAGTATAACAAGCAAGACAACACTGCCCATGGGCTCAAAACATTGCCCATGGAGGGAGGACACAGGTCCCACCCAGGGCAATGCTGGGCAGGCATCTTTATCAAAAAGAGGCTCTGTCACCAGCTCTCCATTTCACACCTTAAGAATAACTGGCTTCTCATGTAGATTAGATCTTACATGTATAAGGGTTTGCTGATCAAATGATGCAAGCTTCCATCCTTCTCCAAGTTACCTGAATAAACGGTCACCCTTGTTTTTACAGCAGTCTCCTGTTCACCCGCCATTTATAAGTAGATTCACATAATCAAAGGTTCACGTTTATGATCCCAGAAAAATGATGCCCATGCGGCAAATATCCACATCCAAGTATTAAACATCCAGGAAGCCCCCTCTTGCTAAGACAACTCTAAAATGAACCATACATTTAAGAGAGAAAGTTAACAAAATGCAGTACATATAGAAAGGAGGAAATAGGAAAGTTAAAAGTTTGGAATCTTATGGTAACTGAACAAATTAAGTGATGATGCTGAGCCTGAAACAGAGCAGATTTGAGACAGCCATCATCAAATAAAAACTCTTTTCAGTTTGGAGTCATGAAAACTATCACCAATTCTGTGATAAGAACCAGTTAATAGCAACATAAGAACATTTTAATGAACACCGTTCTGTGTCTGAAACTTAATAAATGTTCAACATTTGTCAGCTAGGAAAGAGGTATGCAGAAGAGTCTGTGGGCAAGCAAAGTAAGGGTACCTACCCTTGGCAGGAGTGGGGAGGTGAAGAAAACTCTGAAAAAGAGATGCCTATAGGCACTGAGTACTATAAAGAAGGCAGCATAATTACCCAGGAGTGTGAGGAAAGGGCATTCCACAATGTTAAGACCCAAGGTAAGAGAAAGCTTAGCCTTCAGCCATATGGTACCAGACACCAGTTGAGGGGGTAATAAAATAGAATACAAAAAGGCACCACATCATAAAGGGACTTATATGTCATTCTACGGAGAAGTCTGGGAGAAGTTGTGGGGAGCCATGAGAGATGTTAAACATTAACCTAGCAAAAGGAGATTTATGTTTTAGGAGCCCTTTTAGCAGCCACATAGAGGATGTGTTGGAAGAAGGCAAGACTGATAGCAGGGAGCTGATTATTTTGGTAATGCAGAACCTCAGCAAAGACTAGCAGTGGAGAAAGAGCCACGACAAATGGGAGAACAGAAAGACAGACTTGGTGAATGACTAGATTTGAGTGATAAGGGAGCGCAGGTAGTCAAGGCTGAGTGGCTTGGCCAATCAAACAGAGAAGAACATGCGACAGGAGAGGGGCATGAGGAAACTGCGGGAAAGAGATGAAGTCGTGCTGAACAAACAATCCCGTGTGACCTGTGCGGCACAGAAGACAGACGAACCATGGAGTTTGTCAAGCTTTAAAGAGCGGCCTGAGCAGGTGCATAAATTTGGAATACATTACAGAGTGATCACTGAAGACATCAGAGACCTCGGGTTCTTTGAGGCAGAGTCCAAGGAAAAAGAAAAAAGAGGACTGAACACAGTGGCTCAAGACCACTACAATGGAAATATGCAGCAGTGCTCCAGTTAAGTTCCTTGTCTACAGGAGATCCCAAACCTACCAAGCCCACCGCCATCGAGTTCACTCCGAATCATAGCGACTCTACTGATCAAGTAGAACTGATCCTTTGGGCTCCCCAAATTGTAAATCTTTACAGGAGCAAGAGAGCCTCATCTATCTCCCGAGGTGCAATGTAGTGCAATAGCAGTGCAATGCCTATGCCACAATGTCACCAGAAATCCAGTCTTAAGGCAATTAATGCAAATATTTAGGAAAACTAAATATCCACTTGTTGGGGATGATGTAGAGGGAAAACACATCACGGAATTGGACTAGACTACCTCTAAAGTATCTTTCAAGTCAGAAAATGAGTTAACCGACTTCAACTAAATCCAGTACATCTTAAAAATCTGATAAATAACTAGTTTTCACCATCACAGAAAAACTAAAATCATGTTTTTTTTTAAGCATCCGGAAGAAAAAAAAAAAAGCTTTCTTCTTCTTAGAGTCATACACAAATGCCGTGAGGGCATGAGTTATTGAACCTGCAGGTTCAGTGCCATTGTCCTGAGGGACTTCATGGTCAACTGGCTGGAACAGCCCACTAAACCAATGCTCTACATCCGACATGTAAGGTGCAATGAGGGTCTCTACCCAACCTAAGGAAAAGTGAAGAAAACTGAAAATGGATGTAAACAATTCCGCCAACAGCCCAGGAACTCCAAAATCCATGACTCTGAGACGGGCAGACCCAGTTAGTGGCCAGTTACAACTGCTGACAGTTTCAAAAGAATCACAAAGGGTGGGGAGAAGAACAGAACTCACTGTTCTAAAATGAGCCAGGTCTACTAGCCTGACAGAGACTGCTGAAACTTCTGAGAGGATTGCCCTGAGACACCTTTCAGACCTGAAACTGAACTCACTCCCCAGCACTCGATTTGCAGCCAAATAATATGCCAACTAAAAACCAAACCAAGCTCATTGTCATGAAGCTGATTCCAACACATGGAGATCCCATAGCACAGGGTAGAGCCCTGCCCCCTGTGGGTTTCTGAGACTGTTAACTATTTCTGGAGATTGAAAACCTAGTTTCTCCCAAGGAGCAGCTAGAGGTTTCCAACTGACGACCTTGCAGTTAGCAGCCTAGCACTCTACAGACATGTCTAAAAGGTGATTTAATAACACCGAGAGGTATGCACTTATTAAAATAAGCACCCATAAGAGACCCAAAGGACAGCATTTGCCCAGGGATAAAGCTCTGAGAGGAGAAAGTGATAGAAAAGGAAAAACAAGACAGTAAACATATTGACCAAGTCAGAAGCGTGCTTTTGCAGTACAGGGATTGTGATCAATGTCGAGAAACAAAATGGATACAAATTGTTGAAAGGAAAGCCAATTTCTTCTGTAAACTTTCATCCACATCACAATTGAAAACAAAAAGTATTCTGTTGTTTCACACTGTTGTTTTCTGAAAAGGAAGGAAAACTTAGAATGTCTTACACTATTTTTCCTTCTTATAAGTCCAGTGATATCTTGGGCTGTTAAGTAAATTGGTCATTGGAGCCCACTGGCCACTCCTCAGGAGAAAGATAAGACAGTCCATTTCCACGAAGACTTACACAACCTCGGGGACCCTAGGGAACAGCTGGCCTCTGTCCTACAGCGTCACTGCGAGTTGAAATCGACAGCAGTGGGTTTTCTGTGGGAGGTGTATTAGAATGCAGTTTTACTACCTGTAAAAACCTGAATACATGTTCCTCCTTACTCTCCACATCCTTTCCACCACCTTCTGACTAGAGCTACACGTCTGTGGTTGTAAATCTTAAACCTTTATTCTAGTTCAGAAATGCATTTGTAATTTCCACTAACGTAAAGTGTATTAATTTCTCATTCCTCTTCTTCTCAATTCTAAATATAGAGACAAGTTCACACACAAGTGCTTATTTGCTTTTTTTTAACTAACTCCAGAAACATTTGATTAAAACCAATGGCCATTTTTAGCACAACAATAACCCAGTGTATTTTTAGATAGGACTATTGTCGGTTCAACTTAATCCTAGGTTCAACTTAATCCTAAAACGTGGCAGTGTTCCCACCAAATGGCACCTGGAACAGGTGCTCCAGGCACTTGACCTCTTTAAGCCATGTGGACCTTTCCTTCCCTCCCTATCTGGGATCTCGACAACCTGAGAGCCTTTCCTTCCCTCCTTCTTGTCTTTCACGGTCCTCCTGGTGCTGCCCCCAAATTTTAATGATTGTCACTGGCAGCACGAGAGCTACCACAGCTGCCAACCCCAGCCTACAAACACAACAGACCCATTCCCACTGGAGTCTACCATTAACTTCGCTTGGTTGTCCTTAGAAAACAAGTTAACTATTTGGCTTCTATGGCCCAATTACAGAGAGAAAATACAAAACTCCTGAAGAAAGGCTATTTATGCAAAAAAGAAAGTTGTAGTGCTTGTTAGCTCTAAAGTACTCAGATAGATCACTCATATAAAGATCAAAGTTACTATTTGCAGATCTCTGAACAACCAGAAAAGGGGAGGAGACCAACTAGAGACACCACCACTTAAAGTTTACAAACATGCTGTTATTAAATTGTGTTATTTTTAAAACCAACAGCTCAAGGTTAAGAAAGGATTAAAAAAAACTGCAGCACTAGATCACATAGCGCTGGGAAACTTTGAGGGTCCGCGAAACCTTACAAGAAAGGTAAATAACTACGAGCCCACTACACTCTGCTCCCCTTCAAGCCCAGTGCTCTTGAAGGACTGTTTGATGCCTGCGTTCTTCTTACATCACCACCTCAGTGGTTCTAATCATTCACCAGAGAAAAGGGCTCCAGTGGATTTCTTTCTCTTTCTCTAGCTGATGGTATCATTAATTTTTCTGTCTAATTTCACAAAGTGAAAGCGAGAGACAATTTATCACCAGCAGGAACACTTCCCAGCCGGGAGTGGGAAGCAAAGCAGAGGTGCTTCCATGAGGCTGCATGAGGTACTGGGAACACTTCCTCAGAAGTGTAATGAAAAATAAGACAAGACAGCCAGTCTTAGAAAAACAGAGTGCTAAAGAACATGGCAAGGAAAGAGTCGTTTTATTACGGCAAGTTCATTTATCGTAGTCAGCCTCGGCGTCCAACACTGAAACAGTCAGGTGGCCGATGGCTTCAAGATCTCTATGCTGTAACACCCTCCCACTGCCTGAAAAACCCCATGCGTCCTTCTCGGCTAGGCTAAGCTTCAACACCGGCTCCAGGGAACGCTTCTGGGATTCTCCTCCTCCTCCTCAGGGGCTCCTCTCACGGCTCCCTGGGTGGTTTAGCAGCCATGCCCCATTACAGTTCTTTCTCTTCCTGTGAGAGAGCTCTGCACTCGCCGCCTGCTTTCTGAGGGAGCCCGATGGTTGTCCACTGCTGCCCCTCCTGGCACACAGCTGGCACCTCCCAGGCAAAGCAGAGAGGCAAAGAACTCTCTGGGCCTCATCCAGGAAGGGACATCATTCATTGTCTGAGTTAGCTACTGCAGCTTTAGCAGAAATACCACAAGTGGGTGGCTTGCACAAACAGGAATTCATTCTTCTACAGTTTAGGAGGCTGGAAGTTCAAACTTGAGGGTCAGCTCTAGGGGAAGGCATGTTCTCTCTATCAGCTCTGGGGAAAGGTTCTTGCCTCCTTTCAGCATCTACGGGCCTGGTATTCCTTGCAAACCTTTACTGTCTTACCATGGATCTTCCCCTGGATCAGTAGTTTCTCAGTGGGAG